>NC_141702.1:96691071-97891071 GCF_971803275.1 Cyanistes caeruleus
GAAAATTCAACTTCATGGCTTTTAAATTCAAACTTGCATTGGCTGGTCAGGTCAGTGCATGGGCCAGTTTATGTCCATGTGTATCCACATACATAAACTGACTCTTGATCTAGTGTTAGACCAACATTTCAAGCTCTGTATGAGTGAGAAAAAAATGTTTTCATACCTTGGTGATGTGTAATGAGATAAAATTATCTGTGAGAAGTGTTCAGATAGGCTAGTGCTGTACATTTATACACCTAGCTAGAAAACTGAGCTGCTTTTTAGCAAAACTAGGGTCAGATTTCAATCGAGCCCTCAGCGAGGCTCTAGTTTGGGTGAAAGTCCCCTGATTCCAACAAATAAACAGCCTAAAGCTCAATCATTTTAGCATAGAATTGCTTTGAGACTTGGGGTTTGAACCCTAACCCTCAGTGCAGAATTCCTGAGTATGAACTCATTCAAACCAAAGCCAAAACAAAGGTTTTCATGAAATCCAGGAAATCTGAAACACCAACTTTCTTAGCAATGCTACAAAGCAAGCTCCAGAAAAACACGGAAAAGACCAAACACCACCAAAAAAATTAAACAGATGGAAAATGCTTATTTCTTCCTACAAAAATGGCAGGTTCTCTAATTTCTGTTAGATCTGCTTCAGAAATTTACAGTATCAGTAAAGTTCTACCTGAAGTGTATCTGGCACATAGCTGGTACCAGCTGCAAATCAAGGAACTCTCCAATTGAAAGCAGAATCTGAGTGACCCACCACAGGGTGACAGGCCAGATATATGTTTTCAACTCTTTTGTGGAAAGTTGTCAAATGTGGCACTGTGTTATTTTGGTTCACAGACTTTTTTTTTCTTTTTTTTTTTTTATGATATAGGAATTAAATATTGGGAAGTTCTGGAAAATGTGCAAAATGAGACATATCCCAGCATCACCCTGATTTGCACCATTTGACAGAATGTCACTGTCAATTTATTTGGGCTCTGGTCCAGAGCAATCTTTAAGCAAGTATTTTCTCAAAGCATGGCAGCAATCTCCTGCAAGGGTTCATATGTTTTATATGAAGAACTTTCTTTAGCGCTTCACAGGGTCTGGAGCTATGTTAAGAGGTAAATTAGAGGCAAAGCTGAAGCTCATTCTTGCATAAAGTATAAGCCCAAACCTTTCCTTTTCAGAATTTTCTTAGTAATAAAAATGAGCATTTAAATGACCTTCTTAGCCCTATCAAAATCAAATCTGTGACATAAAATAATCAACAAGAGCAATTCTGTTCCCCATTCCTTGTGTCCCCCACCCCCACTGCACACAGTTTCCATTCCCTTCTGGTGAAAACTGTGGGAAAATTCAGTCCTGTGTATCTGTCAAGCCAAGTCTTCGTCTGTGACCAGAACAATGAAGACAGATAATCTGGAGATCATTTCCCTCAACACTGTCTTGGACATGCTGGTGTTATCATGGTTCTGAAGAGCACCATACCTCCTTTGTCATGATCATATCTCTAAAAAATGTAGGCATATCTGCACAGCGATTCACCATTAGGTTAGAATGGGCAAATTCAAATAGAAACTTTTATTGCCCCTTGGTTTAGAATATAAAACAAAATGCTTGACATCTGGTCTCTTTTAATGGCATCTGGAGTTGTGTCTAAAGAGATACTGAAAATTCAGTTTCTTCAATTGCATTTGAATTTCAGTATGAGTTATTTTAGCAGAACACTAACATCTTGGTTTAGAGCTAGTTAAAATTACTGAGCAAGAGGAAAGACAGTCTCTAAAGTTCCTTTATCTAAAATCAGTGTCTCTACATTGTACACCCTTTGATCTTCGGACAACAAACAACCTCAGCTTAGAGGCAGGATGAGAAGGAGAAGCTGAGGAAATAAAACATTCATTGAAAGGCACCATCAGCTGTCATTCAGCCTCAGGGTGAGACACTGCCTGCTACCTTTTCAGATAATTTTTGGATTTCCAGCTTGTTTTCTTTTTTCTTTCAGAGAATAAAAAAGTTACCAGCACTTCTGGCATGTTTCAGATGAGCCATTTCACAGTTCTACAGCCTCCCTGCAGCCTTGTTTTCTATCTTCCAGCAATCATTTTCCAGCCTCCCACTGCTGGTATGGAACTTCTCCTGATGGGTACAGCATCTCATGGGTTAAGCTTTGCTGACAAAGGGACAGGTTCAATAGATCTCATGGCTAGTGCATGGACATGGGCTTCTACTCTGAAAACTTCTGTCTTCAGTGTAAATAAATGATTACATTAATTATGTGAGTAAAAACTCACAGAATCTGACTCATGAGGAATATACAAGGCTCTGGTAGCTAATTTCCACTCTGCAATGAATCGAGTCTTAGCTCAGCAATCAGCACTTTGTTTGGATGCAGCATCAAATTCATAAAACTCCTGTGTTTTGGTCACTAGAAAGACCAGAGATATCTATTGTGTTACCACTGATCAACTGCAGTGTAACACTGATTCTTCACAACTGAAGGAGTTGGAGGTAGAAAAACCAAAATTGAAACTCTCTAACTTTTAATCTACATTACATCAGTTTAAAACTGGGACAGACTTAAGGCAGATATGGCCAGTAACCAACATTTCCTGCAGTTCTGCTCCCAGGCAGTGACTTATTAAGTTGCTATAACTCAGCTGTCTGTCTGAACCCTAGCACATTCAGTTAATGAACGCTCAGAATTTTATTTTTTTTTTTAACCATGCTGAGATTTCTATTAAAAGCATTCAGTTTGGGTTTTTGAACATGGCTCCTGGGCTTTAGAAGGAGAAGGAAGTTATTTAACTTTTTCTCATGCATAGAGAAAAATCAGGGGTTAGAGTTTCTTCTTGTTTTCCTGATTGCTATCAAATGGCTCCCACACTCCCCCTCCAAATGGCATTTATCCTCAGCTCATTACAGATACTGTTACTATTTAGCAAGAAAAACAGCAGGTTCCAGGAGTACCTCCACTCCTATTCCAGGCTCTCAAATATTGCAAGATAACAAGTGCAAAATAAGGGCTTTAGAACATTTAACATGTGGCGACAGAACTGAATATTTACAAGTATATTGGTGCGCTGCAAGAACATCAACAGCAATAGGATAAGCTGTATCTCTACTCATTGGGGCCAAATCCTGCTGCCTGTTTTCAATGCAGTTACCCCAGTGAAATCAGCTGAGTGACTCCAGATTTATATTCATGTAATGGAAAGCAGAATTTGACTCACCACATGGAATCAATTTGGAAAGAAGTGTAGTTGCAAGTTTTATCTACAGCTTATTGAATTGTCCATTTTTCTTATTTTCTTATTTCTGTTTTTCTTGGTTTCCTTGCAGGCTGATAAGCATCCTGAATTCCTTCTGGGGAATAAAGTTATTATTAAATATCTGAAAGTAAAGGTACCTAGAGAAATGGATGATCTATTCCATTTCCCAACCACCATCCAAGTTTATTTTTGTTGTTACCACACAGAATTCTGACCCAAATCATCACCAGCCCAAAGCAAAACTGTAGGAGCAAGTCACAAAAGTGTATTTACCTCTTGAATAACCTGTCCACAGCCTGCTGTATGTTTATACAATCACAGAATGGGAGGAATTCTTCTCCTTGGGCTGAAGACTCCACAGACCTCAAACAAGGATCTCAGCGACTCCTGAGCGCTGCAGCTCCTGCTCCCAGGAGTTCCACACATCTGGATTTCCTCCACAGCTGCAGTGCTGTGTCCTTGTGCAGACCCCATGCCCATCACACAGATTTCAATGGACACGGCAGGCTGACAGGCCTGTGGGGCTCCATCTTATCCCAAGATGCTCTCAAGCATCCAAAGAGAAATCTCGTGACACTAAATGTCAGCTGGATTGCCGCATCAGGAATGTCCCACATCTCGGATTCTCTGTTTTGACAGCTTTGGAACAGAAAATAAATCAGAGATCTATGAATTTCTGTCCAAATCAATGGGCATGAGATTTGTGACACCTATTCCAGTGGAAGGCCTGGGATGAAGCTCATGGCAGCATTTGAGAATTATCAGATTTTAGTTTTTTTCCAGAGAGAGCATATATGTCTCGAAAATAATTTTGAACCCATGTACTTAAGATACTATTAACCACTTCATTAATTCCATCTTAAATCCACAGAGATATTATTTGAGTTTGAAAGATGCAATTGATACTAAAAGATATAGGGCTTTGAGAGAATAATTTCTAATGTGGGGAGGACAGGTGGGTGGTTATGAAATAAAGGGGCAGATAAAGTCAGTAAGACAAACTGTTGGCCTGTAACTACATTTCAACAACACTATACTTAAAGAGTGCAGTCTTAGGGTTTGTTATAACTGTTATCATTCAATGAAAGCAAAATAATACTCCTTACACAAGTAAATAAGAAACCTGATAAGAAAAAATGATAAATAGAAGTTACAACAGTTGAATTTTTTTTTTTTTTATCAGTGCAACTTCCTACATTAAAAACAGAAAGGGTAAGTGAACTCTCTTCAGCATACCACCAGATTTTCATGAAATAGTGAAACTTTCCAGAAATTACTTGGAGATGGACAAAGCCACCTACATGTGTGCAAACAATGTGAGAGAGGCACAGCAGAAATAATTGTCTGAATAATTGTTGTTGTACTTTACAGACAGAGAAGCAAAGGAAAATTATTTAATTAATGTCAGCTAGTAAAATGAAAAGCCAGAGTCCAAGATCCTCTTCTAAAGGCAGAGGCAGGAAGCAACAAATTTGCCTGATAAAATTAATGGTGTCCTTTTAGAAAGACTTATTTTGAGTTAATAACATTAATGACATTTTAAATAAGAAATGAACACTCTGATAAATTTATACAGCCTTATGAAATAGCCCAAAGCTGGACAACTGAATGGGTCTGCAAAGATAAATGAGAAAAGGAAAATTCATTCTAGCTCTACAGAGCTGAAATAAACTCGAGCAGCCGTGTCCCTGCCTGCTTACTTCCTGAGAAAGCTGGGGATGACACAAAAAGCCAGCACTTAGGAAAGCAGGTCACAGATACAGAGTCACCTGTGTGAAAAGGCACAGCTATAAATCAGAGTTCCAGCACAGCCAAGTGCAGGACACCCAGCTATGCAAAGTGAGTGCTGCCAAGACAGCAGACTACATCTGGCAAGTTGTAGCTCTGGAAATACTTGGGGTCTGGAGGTGTCCCTGATGCTGTGCTACAGCTGAAAGACTTCATTTATTTCAGGGTTAGATGAAGAAATGCGATACTAATAAACAGGACAAGGAAAGTCACCAAACATTTACTTTGGGAGCTGGTGCCCAATTCTGTGCCGACTACAGAAGAACCATGAAGAGCGCAGAAAATACTGGGAAAATGAAACAAAGGAATGAAAATTTTGCCTTATACTGAAACACTCAGGAACTCAACAGATTCCTATGTCAAGAAGAATATAAAAGGTCAATTTTCTTGGCAACAAAAATTCTTCAGAGCTGCAAAAGATCAAATTATAAGAAGCTTAACTGTCTGAGCACTGGAGCAAGACAAATTCTGAACAGTAACTGATTAGCCACCAGGACAGCTTAATAAGGTTATAGTGAATTCCCATCACAGGCCATTTTAAACCAGAACTAGAATGTTTTCTAAATCAGATGCCTTTTTTTTTTTGGAATGAGAAATAGCTTACGAAAGTCCTGTGTCTAAGTTATGCTGCAGGTCAGAGTAAATGATGATACTCCCTCCATCTGGTTTTGTAGTCTCCAAGTAGAAGCCTCAGAATAAAAGGGAGGGAGCTGGCTCCTAACATCTCTAGCTAGCATTAATTTTAAGTGTTTGGTTCTGATTGACAAAATGCATTCTTCAATGGGAGTCTACAGCAAAGTTATGATTTTCTAATCTTACTATTAAATTTTGACAATTAATCTTTATTAGTTTAGATTGTCTTTATCAGAAATACTTGTTAGGAAGAAGCTGTCCTTTGAACAGATGGTAAATTAGACAAAATTCCTTATAAAAGAAACTTAGAACTGTGAGAAAGAGACTTTGTGCAAGATTAGATTAACATAACTATTTACTTCAAAAATGAAAGAGCTAAAGGAAGATGTCATAACATGTGTATCAAGTCACTTGTCTCAGTTCCAGAACTAATTACTATTACAAATATTGACTCTGCGCATCCTGCCAGCAATCCAGCAAGATGTCTCTTACTCTGTTTTCTGTTGAATCAGTCCCAGCCCCAGGACTATATGAGACTGTTCTACTGGTGTTTATACAGACCCCAGGCCAGAGCCAGTGATTAGCTCCGGCTGCTGCGGCTGCTTCAGCAATGCAGGATGGCTGAAGTCAGGGCTGCATTTACTGAGTTTATTGTTTGTCTCATCCCTGAACTTGCTGTAGGTGAAGACAGATGGAGGCCTTTATTTTTCCAGCTCTCAGAACTTTCATATTTATCTTTCCTTAGCACAAATGAAGGGGGAAATGGTGCATAATGAAGTGACGTTTTTCATTCTAACAGGTTTTTTTCACAGCAATGTAAGTCCTTGCTAAAAGGTTTAGTAAATCAAAATGAAGCTATATTAGAAGATAATTCTGCCAGGTAATGTAAAACTTCTTCTTCACCCTTTCTGACCTAGGTTCTTCTGAAGAAATCAGGAAAAATATTTCTCTGGGGCAAATACTGGGGAGTTCTCTCCTTTATTCTCATTTGGTGCCAGTGCCAGTGCACTTTTTAGCCTCTATTGATAGATTGCGTTTTTCCATCTCTTGATGACACTGGATAAAAACAAAATTATACGGCATAAATACACGTAAAAACACAGGCTAAAAATGCAGATACAAAATCACAATCACCTTTGGCGGTTGCTCAGCAAAAAAACCCCAAAAAACCCAAAACTTATCCACAAAAGTTAAAACACTTAATCAGAACGTTTCTAAAATCACATGCTTTGGCTTTTCTTCTACTTTTCTTTTTTTTTTTTTTTTTTATTAAACTGACCTAAATCTTTCAAGTGGAGTGAAAAAAAAGGGGGTTAAGTAACACAGAGAGGGCTTCTACATGTTAAAATTGTTGGATGTCTTAAAATTTTCTTCATTCCTTTTTTCATCTCATTCCTTTTTTTTTCATAATGCAGCTATAGAATGGAAAAATCCATTATTCACATGCAAGGCTAGAATTCCTCCACTGAACCAGCCATATTATTTTTTCTAGAATAATTTTAACGTAGATTCAAATTCCACACGATTGGACGGGATTCATCCTATTCATGCCTTCAGTTAATTGCACATTCCTAAAGCTGTCGGTGATAATTTTGGTGAAATGTAGGGTGTGCTGCATGGTGAAAAAGGATCAGACACATCCTTCAGACACAAATACTATTGTTTAAGCTTAGTTTGTGGAAAGTAAATGCAAACTGTAATTTTAGCTTCAGTTGCTTTATTTCTGATTTTGTAAGTAATTTTGTGAGGAGTCTTCTCTTTTTCTATGGCGCATAGGATCATCTTAATTAACCAAAATTTTCAATAAAAGAACGTTTAATCCTTAATCACCTAGAATAATTTATCAATTATTTTAGTGATAGGTGATAGAAACTCATTAACTGGGCTCACACTGGCGTTTATATTTTCGGTTGACTTCATAGTCTGTGGAAAAAATACTTTTACTTTTTTGAAAATCTGGTCCTAACCAGATTTTTAAAATGTCACTTAAACAAAAATAGCAATGTCTGTGCAAGATGCTTGGGCAATAGTTTTCATGAATGATCCCACAGGAGAATAAGTTCAGTACTATCTTCTCAGTGAGAAAATACGATGAAAAGGGAATACAAAATTTTTTCCTAGATACCAGATCTGGAGATGAACACTTTGGGTACCTTGCTTTATACATTAATTAGGCAGAGAAGACACATCAGGGTCAGCAGCACAGTCAGAGGCACTGTAGGGAAGGTAGTGTGTGGCAACCCTTTGAGAGGGTTAGAAATTGTTCTTTTCCAAGCAGTCGTAGTGGGAGCAGACACAATTTTTCATTGTGTCTGAGAGGCAGCAATAAGACTGAATGATGTGCCAGTAAAAGGCAGTTAGTTTTCTTTGTATTGGCAATATAGAATTTGAACTTGACTTGTCTTTTCAACAAATTAGTAGTGGAGCAGACAGCAGAGCATTTATCTTGTAGACCATCTTACATCTGACACCTGAAATTCACACTGTCCAAATTCAGTACTATATTTTGACAAGCAGTTATGTGTTCAGATTTTTGGTATTTGCTTCTTGGATGATTCAGAGTACAGTAATTCAGGAAGTAATATTTTACATCATCCAGTGCAAGAAATGAGGCCATTTTCTCATATGCTATTGCAACCATCCAAAGTTATTCCTTTCATGGTCTAAAAGAAAAAGATAGAAAAGTGTTTGAAGGGAGCTGCCAATAAAGGCCATTTATTTTGTATTTCAATTTTCAGTCTTCTTTTAGTGTTCAACTATCCCAAGTTCTGAAACAGTTCATTTAATAAGATGTTAATAATTTGGGAAACAACATCAGAACTAACCTTCTTGCCAAGTAGACAGTCCTGTTTTGATATCTTAGTAATGAGTAGCACCTTCACTCCTGGCTATTACTAACCCTTGCAATGCTAAGTTGGCACCATTATAAAGTTCATAGGTCTTTCTTATCCAGACCAAAAGAATGAAAAGTTTCATCAAGATATGAAGTACATTCCAGTAATATGGACAATTTCTTTATTGCTGAAAGTGTAGCTTTAAAAATGTATAGATCCTACTTATGAACAAAAAATTCCTTATCCAGCTGTATTGTGTTGTTTCCACATTTGTTTAAACACAGGAGTCTGGCTAAGGAATATACAAACGATTCATAAAAACATGCCTATGTTGCACATGTGTGAACCACATGGAAAGTAACATGTGGATTTCAAACTCGGGGCACGGGTTTCCCTTTTTATAACTATTCGAAGAAAAAAATATTCTTAGTAGGGACGTTTTTTCAATAACATTTTTTGAAACCTTAACTTCAGAGGGTATCAAAAATGCCTCTCATGAGATATGGGGCCACACATATTGCAGACAGCTGCTTGGAAAAGTTAAGACCCACCTGAAAAAGCAAAAGGGATGAAGTTTCCACAGCTCATTCTTTTCAGCAAAGCAAGAACCATACCTGGAAGGCCAACCAGAGATACCCTCCATTTACCTCCATATCTATTAACTGCACTTCAAATTCCTGATCCAAATGTAAAAGATGGCTTATTCTGCTGGCAACATATTTTATGAAGTCAACCAGGAGACAGAGGTCATAGTTCACATAGTCACAGGCAGCAATGAGGCTCCCCACTTTCACAGAGAGCAGCTCTGTGAAAGCCAGGATGTTTGAAAGCCAGGATGTCATCCAAGAGGGACTGGCACAATCCTGGTAAGTCGTGCCATGGGAAGCTCATGACATTCAATAAAGCCAAGTGCCAGGTGCACCTGGGGTGAGGCAGCCCCCAGTACCAGTCCAGGCTGGGGATAAACAGAGCAGCAATAGAGAGGTCACACGCAGGCTCAGTCACAGCTTTCCACTTGACTCTCAGCCTAACATCCTCAGAAGGCTGCTCCTTGTGCTGCATTTTCTTCAGTGTTTTGTTATAAAGCATTACAGCTAAGAGTAAAGAATCATTAATTTCTCAGTCCAGGCTCTCTTACAGAATGCTTCTTGGCTTTTCACTCTGCTGTCTTTGCACTTCTGAAACTGCTTTACCACAATGTAGAATTCAGAAGGCTCCTTCTGGAGGTGGTGCAAACTTAAATTCAGAGAGCATTAACAGTAAATTTGATTCAATTATTTTGAAGGCAGAAAAAAGCAAGCAATCACAGGTTCATATATGGTGCTAGTGAGCATAGCAAAGAACTTGCAGTGACAATAAGTAAAAGAGGGTGGGAAAGAATGCAGGAAAGGTAGAAGGAGAGAGCAAGAATAGGTTTTGATAAACAAGAAAATATTTTTGATAAACAAGAAAAGATAAAAGCTTTGCTGGTTTAAGGTAGTGTAACTGAAGTAAGAATCATTCCCAGTTATCTCAATGTTTTTGTAGTAAACTAAGAAAATGAGGCAGGACTATTTAAGGTTTCAGCAATATAGGCTCTAGTCCCAAGTCCATCTTTACAAACTGGTGATGGAAGGGCAGGCAGACAGATATCGATGCACATAATGTGGGGGCCTTCACATAAAAATTAAGATTAAAATAAAGTCTATTATTTTCTTGCAGGAAATGCACAGCATGGTGTGAATGAAGTAAAACAATGGTCTAGCAAATGGAATTGTGACAAATGGTGATCCTACAGGTTCCTGCTGTGGCTCCTATTTTGGGACTGGGAACTGTGGTGACTATTAAAAAAAAAAGAAAAAAAGGGAGATTTATCTGGAGACAAAAAGGTGCAGCTGTGGAAAGCAACCATCCTAAGAGAGCACCTTAAATCACCTGGCACTCTGAGGCCAGGATAGCTGAAGTGGTGGCTGATCCCATGTGCCAGAGCTGCCCTGCCCTGCGTCAGCAGACAGGAGACTGAGCTGCTCCAGCGCAGACATTGAAAGCGCAAACCACATATGTAACTGTTATCATGGAAAATATATATTCCCATTGGCTCCACTGTCAGATACTCTGAAGCCATGGAAAATGCCACAAAAGATAAGTCATGCAGTTCTTTGTTCATTCCACTTGTTTGAATTGTTCCCTGCTCTGCAAGTCCTTTATCAGCACCATTTGTACAAAGGCATCAGTCTGCTTCTGATAAGTATTGCTGATATCATTACTGCTGAATCACTGCTAGGGACATTTATTTCTGATCAATGAACAATAGGCCATAGGCAACATGTAATCAGGGATTTATCCACTTATCTATTAAGATACTTTGTTAAATTTTGGGGTCCCGTTGCCTGTTTGTATTTGAATCACAGTTCCACTTGGCCATAAAAGCACAAGAGTTTGGAGAGGTGGAGTACTCTTTATCCTGCTGCCTCGAACACAGGAGGTTAGAGGACTCAGCTTAGCCATCTGGGAAGACTCTAGTCTACCCTTTCAGGCTTGGCACCACTTGCAGTGGAGAACTAAGCAGCAGAAGAAATCCTGGGATCGCTATTCATTCTAACAATATTTAATTTTCCTAGCACAAAATGCTGATTCGGGGGAATTTCATTGCATACCTGAGAGCAGAAATACTTTTTTGTTGCTTGAAAGATAGAATAGTGAACAAAAATTATTTACTCAGCCTCAGAGGGGAGAAGAGGAAGTAGATCAGATCTTGTGTTTGTCAAGGCAGAATTAAAGAGAAAGCCAGTCTCTCTGTGATGGATGTGATGTTATCTCAAATAAACCAAAGTCAAAGGCACACTGTGAGATTCATAAAACTCAGATTATCTGCTATCTATCTAATGAAAACTGTAGCCACAATGCTGTCAAAATAGAACCCTATTTTTGTATGTGTCCTTTAATAACTGGCATTATTTTAGAGAAAATAAAATTGTAGTGGAAATTCCCACTGAGCCAAATCTAATTTTTAGATAATGTGACACGTTTCCTAGAGTTACATTAGAAACATCTGGTGGAAAATGTTACTTCTTGATCTGTACTTAAAAAAAATTTCTTCTCCAACACTCTTAATTAATCTTCAGAGACATTAGCATTACCAATAGGTCATTTAATGCATTTCAGGAATGGAGGTTGGAGTATGATCGGTGGGCAACGATTTTGTTGATATGTACACAGTAATAGCTCTGCAGTAAAGCTGCTGTAAAAAAAACTGGGATTTAGCTCCTCTTAATTATACAGGGTAACACAGTTCACTAAACATGTCACTTGGCACCACTCCTTGCAGAGCAGAATCTTCCTGAAAAGCTTGTTTATAGAAGAGGTAGGGGGGAAACAGGGGGCTGAAAGTGAGGGGTGCAGAGCACAACTGGCCAGTGGCAGGGCTCTCCTACACTGAGCAGCCTCAGGACCTCTGGGTGAAGCCATTTCAGGGCCAGGAGGCTCTGGCTGGCTTCGTGCTGAGGCACAACCCTTCCCTGAGCTGGGCAGCCAAAAGTGACAAGTGCAATGTGGCACTGCAGCACTTTGCAGAGGTCTCAAGGGTGTCCAAGAGGATTTCCCCGCAGCCAGACTGAATGTTAGCACCAGACTATACAAATGCCCAATCCATCTTGCATGCATTGTGGGTATTTCTGTTGACTTCATTGAGTCCCATCCATTAAATATGAGAAAAATTAATCTGCTGCTGCCTGTGACAGCCAAGTTTAAATAAACCTCATTTTTTCCTACATGTCCTTGCTCTACTTACTAGCTAAGGTGGAAAGATGAGTCAAGTTCAATGCATGAACAGGTGTAAGAGCAAATAACACATTTAAACTTTGCCTTTATTATCAAGAGATCATCTAGCACAGCCTGAGAGATGTTTAAATAAAATTAAACATATATTTATTTTTATAAATAAAATAAGAGCTCCCCAATCTTGTTATCCCCACAGCTCTCTGCATGGGATATAAGACTCACTTAAATGCACCCCTCCTCTGAAAGGTTTTTAATTTCCTTTTTTGTTGTTGTTGTTAAATTTTTCTTTGACTGGGACTGTATGCTACAACAGAGGCTTATATATGTTATCAGTTTTCCTGGATAGTAAAAGATATTAATGAACAAAAAAATCAATTATGTTGTAAGAATATTTCTGAATTTCACCTCAAAACAAGTTCAATTCCTCTATCTAGATTAATTTTGTATGTGAAATTTTACTCTTGTAAAATTATAAAGCTGTAGTGAGTTTATTTAGTTTTCTATTTATTTCATAGAGGCATTAAATGAGTCCTAGTAACAGATTTTTTTATTTTTTTTTACTCTATCCAGAATCTGATTTTTCCTTTTTAAAAATCTTAGCAGTTTGAAGTATTATGGAGTTAGCAATGAAACTACAGCTATTTCTAATTATTACTGTGTCTGACAGGATGCATATGTTTATGGAATAATCTATGCATAACATGAAAAAGCTCATTTTACTGTTTTTGAAACAATGTTTACATCAAAGTGAAACATATGTGTGATAAAAGAACAAAGCAGAAATCCCTGCTTGCTAGTCCTAGTTGAGATCTATATATAGGATATTTACAACATATTTTGGTGTGGCAGAAGTCTGTGTCAGAATGATTAATTAACAGACGTGAAAAATTAAAGGACTGTGAAGGGCCGAGGCAGATACAGCATCATTTAAACTACCAGGATAGGTAGAAAGGAACACTTGGATTTGTCAGAGGCTTGCTGCAAAGTTTTATTATTACTCAAAAGGCACCTGGGCCCAAAGCATCAAGTGGAAACAATTTTACAAATCAAAGGAGATAAACTATGTGAAAAAATTATGAGTAACTAGTTTACTCAAAGGACTTGTAACAGGACCTGGAGCTTTCATCCTTGCCCAATTAACAGTGACCAAGACTAAGTCTCATCAGGAATAAAAAGGACAGATGTTCCCATCACAAAATCACCGCTACAGCTGACACCAATTGACTTTCTTATTGGTCATGTCAACAAAGGGCCGATGATTACATGATTATGAAATATTGTACTTCCAGAAAGGCCTCAGGATGGCTGAGGAATGATGTCTAGACTGTGTCTAAACTGGGAGCAGACATTGCTTAGGCTCCCGTTCGAAGAACTGTAATTGCCCTCATTCTTTTATTGGACACAGATATTGTAAATCAGGATTGCTGACTTAACAGCAGCTTCAGTGATATCCACAGAAACCATTCAACATAAAATCTGTGGGTGGAAGGGCTGGGTTGGGTCACTGGGTTAGAAGGATCTCTTCTCAATTTTTCTCACCCAGAAGTTGCCTCAGTATCATCTGAGGAAGAAGACACTTCCCTGCACTGCATCCCTCTTATTAAGAACTCACCTGATAGAGCTGTTGAACAACAAAAGAAGAGTCTGAACAAAACCATTTTATTGTCAAAGGGGAAATTTTGTGCTAATGTTTTTTCAAATTCCTCAGTGGGATAAGGAATATAATGGTGATTACACCCCCTTTTGTTCTTTGATGACTGTTTTTTAGCCATTCAGTTATAATAAGATGTAATTTGAATTATCCTATTTTTCCTTTAATTCTTATTTCATGTTTTCCATACCTTCCTTTAGTTCTATAGGTAGGATGATGTTTAGTTAGCTGAAATGACATGGTGTAAGTGTGACTACTGTGTCTGGAGATAATGTGAGCAAGCATCAGCATGAAATTTTTTGGTACAGAAACATAAATAATTCTTTAATAATTCCTCTCAATCTTACCATAATCAGTGGAAAACTAAACCAGTTGCTGTGCCCCCGCCAATCATGAAAGTACAAACTCACAGCAGGACTGGTTGATCAATGGAAAACTTCATTTTGGATAAGAGCCATTTTTAAGCCAAAAGCTGTTTATTTAGGCTGGGAAGTTTGGCTGTAGCGAGTAAGCATCAGAATTGTTTATTATTGGAACCCAGGAGCACATTAATTATGTGATTTGAGTGACTGGGTAGTATCAGCCCTGCAGGTTTTGGACGTCAAATGCCCTCATCTCGCATGGTGTAAAGTGACCCCTGAAGTGTGGGTCTGTGCACCAGAGGTTAAAGGAGGACCCTCCTCCATCCCCACCCAGGCTCTGCCAGGGTGGCTGCACTGCAAATTTATGTTTTGGGGAGATCAGAGCACTTTGATATACTGCACAGGGCAGCAGCATAGCTTCAATTGCACTTATGTGTTGTGATTTCCTATGAAAGATCATCTGTCATTGGGGGCTCTTGTAACACATTTGCAAATAAGGTCAAACAATTTGTTCAGAGGTGAACACGGTAAGTATAAACACATTGTAAATATTTGAGTATGAGTTTAATGGTGTTTGAGAGGCTTGCACAAAAAACCTCACAAATAAAATCGCTATATTTAAAAACAAATTAGAAACGTGCACATTATTTTAGCCTTTGGTAGGCATTCATCATCATTATGGATACTTGTGTTTATTTGGCTTAGCGTTGGGGAAAAAGGAACATTTAGAAAGGCCCAGCGAGGGCGGGCAGGGCGGGACAGGGTGCCCCTGCAATCACCAGCTGCCATCGCAGGACCGCGAGCGCTGCTGCCCCTGGGACCAACTGTGCCCTCCCCCTCAAAAACCCATTAAGCCTGTCCAAAATGCATTTCTGGAGAGCAATTATAGTGTACAGGAGCACCAGCTTTGGTCTAGTGGCGCTCTTGGAGAGGACTGGCCCAGTGTTGGGCAGTGAAGGGGTGGGTGGCCTCTGTGGACAGCTCATGGCATGTCTTGGCTCTCCTGATGGGGAACAAAGAGGGACTTTGTGTGGAAAATGGCCCATTGCTGTTAGTGGAGCCACAGCAGACTCTGAGGAAGATAAACTGAAGATGATTGCCCCCAAAGTTACCTTAGGACTGGAGAAGCACCCATTTTGCCCCAGACGTAGCGATCCAAGCACTAATGGGAACTTCTTGTAAATCCATGCTCAGTCCTGCCACAAGCTCCATAGAGGAGGCTCCCCACAGAAATATGTATGGCCATATTCCAGCACACTCCTGCCAAAGTAATTCCTTTCCACAAGGGGTTTCAGGTCTCCTTCTTCATACTGTATACTGCATACTACTGCATTTTGATATGGCTTTTGGAGAGGAAAAATTTAGATATTCCCAGAGTACCCCCCATCCTGAGGTTTACATCCCTGAGTAATCTCCAAGCAAAGTTAAATCTGAAAAGTATTAAATCTATTGATTTTTAATTCCAAAATGGTAACAAAAATGGTCTTGAAATAAGTCTGAGAGTCATGATTTTCAGGACTGCAATATCCATACTCCATCTGTTTGCACAGGGCCCAACCCTGCAAACACTCTTGCACATAAAGTGAGGAGAGCCATACCTAAGTGCAGACATTTCCAAACTTAAGTTTCCAGCTACTAAACTCTTTGAAACAGAGAACTATGTGTAAGTGGAACAGTGCCTAAAGCATTTGGCATGTCTGTGGGACACTGTAATAAATCATATTGATAATTGTGTATAAATACGCAAATTGCATTATGCAAAATATGTAAAAAACAGTGGATTCAAATATAAATATATAGGTTGGGCTCATAGCATCAAAAGGGACCCCTCTGTCCAGTGGAAACCTATAAATGGTATAGGTAAAGAATTCTAGTTCATTAATCTTACTTTTGATCTTTTTGAATGCAATTCACCCCAGGGTTTCATTTGGTCTCTCATGAAGCCATCCTATAAATCACACAACATATAGTGAAAAAGACAATTATTTTGCTAAGGTTTAAGCTAAGTATTCCACTGCTTGTCATCACTTTTTAAGAGTTTTTTTCCCTTTCTGTGGCATTATAAATTGCAATGCTCAGATACACTTCATACCTGCTACAGGGTACTGCTAAAAAAAAATGGATTCTAGGTGCCAAAAGAGCAAGGAGCATTGGCAGCTGCTTTGGGAGCTCTGCCTTAGTGAGCCTGTATATGAACAGCCTGTTCCTCTGTGGCTGTAGCTGGGGGAAGTGATCCCTGCACAGCTTTTCACAGTTCCTCGGGGAAGGGTGAGATATTGTGTAGGGACTGACCTTCTGTCAGCCCCTGAGACACCACAAACCAAACCTGGAGGAGGACTGGACTTAAACTGTTTCTTCTCAGCCAAGATCACACCCTTCTGGAGATTGCTTTGTCCCAGCACAGAAGTGTGAGCTGCTGCAGTAATTCTGCCATGAATGAGAGCCTTTCTTTTGAGTCATATACTTTTGTTTCCAGCCTACGGTGTCTTGGCTTACTACTGTGCTGGGGATTATCCCTCCAAAAAACCAGAGCCTGGAAAAATGAGCCATTTTCAGCAGCTATGAAACTAGGTTTTAAAAAGTGTTTCCCTCTTTATATACATTTATATATGAATTGGTTTCATTGCAGTGAAACTGTGTAAATTATTGCAATAATAAAAAATATAATTATATATTTTAGTACTATAATGTAATAGGAAAGTGTACTACCAATAATATTATTGTTACTATTATCATTATTACTTGTAGAATAGTACTCTCATAGTTAAAGTTTTCTAGATGCCAGTCAAACATAATGAATTGAACTCTTTTTTTCCCAAGCAGCAAATGCCTCAGTCCTACAGGGAACTCCATTCAGGCAAATGCCAAATGAGCACAGAGGAGTCCTTGGCAGCTCAGGAGAATGACCCAGGAATGGCTACATTGGCACTGTGATCCAAGTAAGGGCCATAGGAGAACTGATGAGGAAGAAGAGATGGGAATCCTTGCACAAGGAGACATTTCTGTCAACAGTCTGAATTCAGTTCACTCCTACCCTCAAAATCCTTCAGGCAGCAACAGTCATATGGGTACAATTTATGGCAGAATTTGGCACAGACAGCATATTTCTCTGTTCCATGGGTCTGGGGTCCCTCAAAAGTGTGATCAGCCAATTCATAAATGCCTTGTGTAGTTGTATTATCCTGTATTAATGTGACATAATACATGATTATAATTTCATAAGATCAAAAAAAAAAGTTTGTGAAAAGAATAGGCACTGCAGAAGCTGTGAAACTCTACATACTTAATGAGAATATTGTAACACAGAGCAGCTTTGAACATGTTAACATTTTTTTTAAAGTCCTGGAGGGTTTCTGGAATTTCTTCCATATTAGAACATTCCATAGCATTGCATGTCACAGGCCAAAGAATGGATTGAAATCTTGTCCTTTTCTCATCCTTTTAATGCCTGACTTTTGAGTTTCCTGTGGTTGTACTTTTTTCATCAGGCCCCGCAAAAGAGGATTTTCAATGACACAAACACTTCTACAGACTGCATCAAATGTTTTATTTCAGCCTTTCTTCATCAGAACCAGCTGCTTCAGGTTCTGAAAGCTTGAAATGCTGTGCCCTGGCTTACAGATATTTCCCCCTCCTCCCTGTCTATCTTCTAGTAACATCCTGAAGCACATATCAGTCTTGGGGCACCTTTAATACCAATTTGACTTACAGTTAGATACAGAAATCCTAAAAAATACCCATTCTGCAGGAATATGACATATATGAAGATGTACCAGACTGAGTGGGGCAATAGGGTTAAAGTGTGCCAGCAGAGACAGCAGAGTCCATGTCCACCATGAATAAAGTTCTTTCCTTTCCTTTTCCTTTCAAGGATATGAATACCTGGAGGAGCAGCCCAGAAGAGAAGAGTCAGTAGGATATGCAGTTTTAGAAAAGGGGGGAAAGAGAAATCTTTATGGAAAAGCCAAATGGAAATAAGAATGAGAGAGGAACAAAGACCACAAGGGAGAGTGAGGCTGCAAGGACACAAGAAAGACCCAAGGCTGAAAAGAGTATGGAAGCAGGAAGAAGAATGGCCACACTGTGCTAAGGTGCAGGACAGTCAAATGAAACTTCTGAAGCTAATGCTTCCTCAACGTTTGCCCTGAAACGACAGCCAACTTGGACAATCTGTCCTGAGAAGCTGCAGCAGGTTAGCAGCTGAGTCACAAACCAATCCTTGCTTCAGGATAACCACAGAATATTCTGTGCTGGAAGTGACCCACAAGAATCATCAAGCCCAGCCTATGGCCCCGCACAGGGCACCCCAGGAGTCACACCATGTGCCTGAGAGCATTGTCCAAATGCTTCCTCAGCTCTGTGAGGCTGCCTGATGCTGTGACTGTGTTCTTGGATAACCTGTGCCAGTGTCCAACCACCCTCTGGGTGAAAAACCTTTTCCTAACAATTTATCACACAGAAGTGGAGTGAATGGTATATCCTCATCCATCCAATTCCAATCTGATGCTGCAAATCTGCCCAGTAATCTAAGGGTTGCACTAAGGGAGGATATAAAACATTTTATATCCTCCTCCTGTCTTTTCAGGAGGAAAATCAAAATAGCAGAATTAGCTATCTAGTGCAAAGAAGATTTGCTTGCCAGAGTCACATTATTTAAAGCTTTTGATTGACCTGAGAGACTTCTTACTCCTTCTTGCCTCTGTCTCCCACGCTACATACTATAAGAGGAGTGGGTTTTTTATTTTTAGGTATATCATGACCATAAATTTAAAACTTTTGGATCTCTCAGCTCACTCTTCCTTCTTGGCGCCTCATTTGAGTAATGGGTCATGAAGTTGACATTCCTTCAGTGATGTATTGCTTGCTAGAGTGGCACTGACCACAAAAGGCAGGTCAAATAGTCTTTTAATTTAATCTTTTACAGCTAGAGATGCAAACGCTATAAAAAATGCAAAAGAGGATATCCATGCGATACTCTCACTGGGGAGAGTATCCATGGGGGAGAGAGAGAGAGAGACAGCACCAGGAGCCATGGAGAGTTATATCTCAGGCAACATGGCTTATTTTGGGGACGAGCCAAAGGCAGAATAACAAGTGAGAGGGAAATGACGGAGGCTTTCTGGGGAATTTTTCACTAGCTGATTACCTTCTGTTTAACGGTTTGGCTCCAACATCTTTTTAGGTGGCTTCATCCAGAATACCCCTCACAGCAGAGGAAAACTGTTACTCCTGGAACGTTAAAGCTGAGGACATTAAACTTGGTTTTCTGTCTGTGATTTTGATTAATTGTGTTTCTTAAAATGCATGTTGTTTCTCTAGGCCATTACTTCTGATAGCACAGTCCTGAAGGTTCTTAGATTGCTGCAATTTATTACACGGCTTCTTAAAGTTTAATGTGTCCTCTTAATTTCATGAGGAATGGGAGGACACACAAACAAGAACAGAGAAAGAAAACAGGGAATTGTTTAGCAAGCCACTACCACTTCACATACACTTATGAGGATTTGTTAGCTTTTTAAATAACAAATTTGACATTATTAATTTTAACTCGGTTTTCTCTACACTTGATGGAGTAAAGTTTGTCTGATGCAACTCTAATTGCCATTCAATTTGAATAGACCTTCCCCAAACCCAAAGAAAAGGACGAACTCCTTTCAGAGTTATGAGTCCCTTTTTCCATTTGTGCTTTGCCATTTTATTATTCTCCAGGCTGCACACAAGGCATGTCTTTGTTTTATAGATCCTTCTAACTTTTCAATCTTTTTCTCTCTTTCACTGAAACACAAAGTTTTGTAAAACCACCATCAGGAAAACCATACACCAAAGCTCATCTTGAATGAGCAGAGACATGTGCTTGTACTTGCTAAGGAGACTGATAGAGTCTCAGGAATCTGATTTCAGGCAGGAGATTAATAGTTCTGACAAGTGTCATAGATGAAGGGCCGTATATCTTCTCAGTCCATAAAAGTACTTTTTGTTGTTGTTTCAGCCCCACATATTGTTTATGCTGATCCATCTCTTCATGAAGAAAACCAAATGTCTATATTTCATCTTTGCTGAAGTCACCCCATAGCATTTTAAAGTTGAGGAAGAAATTCTGACATTCCTATTCATTCATTACTGACACTGGAAAATTATGAGACATTATGAGAATGTCTCAAGAAAGAAAAATGTTTATATTTGACTTCTCATATCTTGACCCTCTGAGGTTATTTGCTTCATATTTTCAACTTAGATTCACCGCCCCAAAGGCTAGCAAGTTTAAGTTGTCATTAAGGGTCCCCAGTTTTAATGGAAACTTAGATTCTCACGAACTTCCACTATCCCAGCAGCCAGGGCACAGAAAAAACCAAATATCTCAAGACTTTGTGATAAAATTGAAAAACTTGGCAGCACTTTTGGCTCCTGCTGATTAGCTCTTTAATCTGTGAGCAATCTGATCTAAAACCAATGGAGTAAGTGACCAATAGATAGTATTCACTGTGAGTAAAGCTGGCAGAAATATGTGCTGTTTAAAACAAAGCATGCTGAAGAAAGTTCCCAACCTGAGAGTCTTGGTTAAAGGGTATACACCATATAAAATGTATGCACATATATACACACACATATATCAATAGGCACACAGATACCCACACTGTTAAAAACCCTGCAGCAGGTTCCAAATTAAACAGAACTACTTGGGTGATGGTTCCACTATGACCTCACCTTGTTAAATAAAACACCAAGTTATTTCGCTGTTAATTTTAAATCAAGTGAGCTGCAACTGTTTGAAAAGAGAGAAATTTGTTTATGGCTTGCCTCTGCAGTGCCAAGCTGCCACAGAAATAGCACAACCCTGTGATCACAAGATGATACATGACAGGAGTTGACACACATATGCCAGGCTGGCTGCAGAAAGCATTTCTTGCATCTGACAATTACAAATTCCTGGTGGTTTTGAGAATTTAGATTTCTTGGTTGCATACATCCCTTGATGTATAATAAATATATGTGACAGCCTCTCCTTTAGACAGAACGCTTGAAAAACCTCTTTCTCTCTCTTCTACTTGATCACTGATTTGTCGCTATTTGTCAGAACTTAATTGCCTTTTAAATATCAGCTGCCTCTGTCAAATTTATTTACAATCAGCTAGTGTTTTAAAAAAAGATTATTGTGGGGACACAGAGTGTGACTGCATAAGAAAAAAAAAGGCATGTATTCAGCTAATGGAAGTAATTCTGGTTTATTTCTGTATTCTATCACAAACCCCCATGAGGAGCACTGGCTGGCATTTGTAAATGGCAGCTGCTGCCTACGCACCAGGGCAATCAATCTTCATGCTACTGCAGTTATCCGTGTAAGAATAGTCAGTGACTGTGAGTCAACAGGCTGAAGCATGTACCATTTATTCCTATCCACTTGGAAGTATCAAAATAGCAGCTCACCAAGGCAGAAAAAAGGTAGTAGTTTCTTATTTTCATGTCATATTTAATACAAATACAGTAGCCTAATACAGGGCATTCACAAAGCTTTACCTTAGATATTAATCTCATTTAATTGGTTTGATATATTCAGAGAAAAATGAAACCACCCCAACAGAAAATATTGCATTAATGTCTTAATCATTCTGTACTTTGATATCAGTGGCATTCTAGAAAAATAGTGATTTATAAACAGATATTTTATTTCAAACATATCATATTATATATCAGTAAAGACAGGAGTATAAATTCCTCTGAGCATTTATATTGTTGACCAAAGGGCAAAGTTCTGTTAAATAATATTATGGAAGTAGTATCACTGGCAAAATATTTAAGGACATGATTTTTACATACATATAGTCTTAGAGAAGATTCCTTTGTATTTTCCATTTAAGGAGAGAAAAAAAAAAAAAAAAAAAAAAAAAAAAGGCTGAATCCTTACTGAACTGATAAATTGTCCTAAAACTGAAAAGTTCCTATGTAGATTTGAAAACCTGAATCAAAACCTTTTTCTGCACAGGACCCCCAGAGGACATGTGTCAGTGAGTTACAAACTGACTACTATTAAAACTAAATAAAGTTTAAACTGAAATGTCCTGAATGTATTGAATCTGAGTTTAATCAGATGCCTTGAAATGTTTATACAGTGGGGCAAAGAAGAAAGAAATGGATGGCTACTCTTCTCATTAACATTCATTATTTTGTGTTTAAAATCACATTTTAGTCTCATTAAGCCAGTCATTTTCAACTCATGGGCAGTGGATAAAGGGATAAATGGACTATTTTGTAAAAAGTCTGCAGAAGATAGGTGCAAAAATCATCATTAGTGGCTCTCATGAAAATGGGCTCCCATATCTCATGCTGAAAAAGACTGGCCCTGCATCTGGTAACCCACAATTCTGAATGTGGGCACTCCAAAGCTTAATTTATGAAAGTCTACTTTGTCCGCTATTTTTCTAAACTCGCCTTTATATGTCAAATGCCCATAGGTAGATTAATCATTCAAGCAAACCTTCACATAACTTTGACTGGGTTTGTCATTCTTCTCCAGAGGCTTTCTCTGCATAGCATCTCCATTTAAATTAAGGCATCCAAAACTGAACTGTGGTGCAACAGGGAATGTATTATCTGTCGTTTTCTATTAAACCATCATTACAGTGAGGTATTACTTTTGAAAAGTATTCCTCTAATCCGTCTCTTTGTTAGCTTATTTTGGAAAGGCATATTCATTAAGCTGTAATATTCTCAGTGATTCATATCTGGTTCCTCAGGGAACCATGTTATATTAAAGTCCATTACAATAAAGAGAATTTTATTATATTTTCTAACACACAGTACTTTTCAGCTGCCAGAATGCTGATAGATGGATAGAAGAATGAATGTTTTGGGCAAATACAAGTATTTTTAGGAGTGTCTAATGGTCCTCTTTAGTTGTTACTGATCCAGAATAATTTGTTAACAAATTGCATTAAAACTCTTTTTTCAAAGTAATTTAAATATTTGATATTTCAACAGTAATTCAAATTTCTCATTACTCTTTTAATTTAAAATTGGCTATTTGTGATGAATTCCAAGCATCCTAAAGGCTGGCAACACGGCTTGCTATTTATTTTATTTCAAAACCTCTCACAAAGGGTCCTGTCAGAAGCCTGTTGAAATTCCACGTAAATTATGTTCGAAAGATACATTTCATCTCTTACTTCATGCACTTTTTGCACGGAATTCTTGAAAGATAGAGCAGCACAGTTTGCCCTTACAGAAGCTGTGTCAGTTGGTCCTTATCGTTCCATGCTTATCTTAATGTGTAATCTAGTCTTGAAGTAGATTCCATTTGAGGTCTTATCTTTCCCAACTAGAGCAGATTAAAGAGGAAAGTCTTTGTTCATTGAAGTGCTGTGACTTACTTGCTCTCAAATCCTTGGAATTCAGAGACAGACCTTGCTGTCTAGCAAAAGGTTTTGTGCACTTGCTTAAGCCCAGCACAAACAATGTCCCTGCAGCCAGCAGCTCTTTCTCTCGCTTAAAACTACACATGTGACTAAACACCTTCCAAGCTGTGTTGAGAAAGTAAAAAACCTTGTGTGAAGAAAATAGCTGCAGAATGCAACTATCTCAGGCTATTAGCACTTTTTTCCCCTTTCAATGAGTTTCCATAAATCATATGCAACGCTTGGATCATTCAGAGGCTTTCTCTTTTAAATACCCAGTTTCATTAGTTCTAACTTCCTCAGACACATTTTCTGTCATACCCAAGGAGCTGCCAAATGTTTCCAAAAGAAGCACATGATGAGAACACTTCTTGATGAGAAAAATTAAAAGAAAACACGTGCCTGACTTTTCCGAAGCCTGTTAGGAGTTCTGTCTAAATTTCTGTTTTCCTCTCATGTATGGCTTTCAAATGAACCTTACACCTAACACCAAATGGACAGAATTAGCCTTTTCCACATTTCTCCAGTGACTAGGGGAAATATGTCCCCCTCCACCCTACCTTCTGCTCTATCTCTTACTGTGAGGTTGTTTAGTTTCGCTGTGTTAGCATCCAATGCAAGTCATTTTTGCTGCGTGTAACTGGGTCTTTTAACTCTTGTAAAGCCTTTGAAGTTTCCTCTTTCTGCAAAGAGGTCAACACGGTCTTTCTTTTGCCCTTTCAAAAGGACCTTTCATTCATTCCTGTGTTTGGTCAAGTTGCTGTGGGTTCTGCTCTGGCCTGGCACCATGAGTCCCCTCTACACAAGCAATTGCTGCTTTCGTGGCTACTGCTGTTTGTACTCCTTATTGCTTCTTTCATTTATCTTCGCTGACACACCAAAGGAAAGAGGGGGCTGAAAGGGGAGAATTTGGCTGTAAGCTAAATTGATTGCATGTTATATTTCATGGAAGTCTGGCAGGAAGAGTGGAGTGATCTCTAGAGTTTCGGGAATATTTTCGTTCCTATTGTGCAAATCAATCAAAGTGCGCTCGGCCCCGGCTGCCCGCCCCCCTGGCAGCCCGGAGCAGAGCTCGCTGCATTGTCAACAAAGGTTTAAATAGAACAAAAGTCTCCCAAGTGGACACTGCATTCACTTGATGGGGTCACATATTACCCAACGTTTAATAAAACTCACGTGAATTTGAAAAGGATTCCCAGATAGATCAATGACCAGAAAAGTAGTAAATTTAGCAGGTTGGAGGAATGTCCTAAAATCAAGGTGATGGTATTACACATGACAGTAACTCTTCTGTTTGGATTTTTAGTATCATGGGTGTCTTGGGACTATTGGAAGGAATTCTTGCCAAATAAACATATCCACCACCTTCCTGGGATGCTCCCACCCCCCCTGCATCTGTCATGGAGGAATTTGTTTAAACTGGGATGCTTTTTCCCAAGCCTTCATCCACAAGCCCAGCTGACCAGGCTGGTTTGGATGCAGCTTTACACACTTCCCTATGACACCAGCATAAACACGGCAGAGCCAGCAGAAATGGGGAGGCTCAGACAACACCTAAGGAATTTCCCCACTCAGTGCTTGGGCAAAGCTGTCTCCAGGAGACCATGCTCCATCCCTTTGTGCCAGAGCAATGTCTTAACCCTCTCTAAAAAGCAGAAGCACAATCCTGGCTGCTCTCATCCTGCCTTTTCCTTTAAAATCCAGGAGGTCCCTGGCCATTCTGCTCACCTAGTATTCCACCAGGTCCTGAAAAAAAGGCAATCTTGGTAATCATGATTCCTACTGCATCAACACTTAAATGCTGGCACAACATGGGAGTTTTTAATTTCATGCTTGAAAGCAGAGTGAGAAATAATGACTCTGCATTCTCCCTCAGCAGAGGCACAGCCTTAGGCTATCTAAGGAACACAAGGCCATATGATGCGTCACTGTTCAAAAATTCAAAAGGAATCCAAAGGAGTATTTGGTGCTTGTTCCTCCGCCCTTATCTGGTTCCCCACTAGCTTTGGCAATCCCTGTCACAAGTGAGAGCTGAGGGAATGCTGAGTCTGGAGTCATCACTCAGCCAACAAGTTAGTGCTTCTGCAAGATACACAGAACTTGCTGACTGCTGGCACCTTATTTTGGACACAAGTCAGACTAGGAAGAGAGAATGGGTGCAAGAGCTTGCAAAAACCTGTGGTCCTGGGCAGGCCTTCATTCTGCAAAAAAAAACTTCAGTGCACCCAGTTTGGATTTTGTAACCCTATTTGCCAAAACCTCTTGCATTTGGGGGACAAATTAATTACCCCTCTCTACAGGAAGACACAAAACAGACCATTCATTTGAAGTGTTTGTTCTTTGGTAACTCAGTAAAAATTTATATCCAATCAACGTATTTTTGAGAGGAGGAATATGCAAGTAAAATTTTAAATGAATATGGAATATAAAGAATGTAAAAAACAGAAGAAAATCCCTGAAAAGGGGCATAGAGGGACATACTTTCAATAGAAGAATTATTTTCATACTGTTTCAATCTAAGTCTCTAAAGAACAAACATTTATTTTTAGAAAAATATACAGGATTAAATTTTCCAGCTGGCTGCCCAAATTCTTTGCACCAATGCCACGCTTCTGCAGCCAGAAGACCAACAGCGCACAAAATGTACATAGATTTTCCCTTTATACATTGTCATGCACAGTTACTCTGTAAAATAATTTCAGCTGGATGGTTCAGAAACCCAAATGTCAACTTCATTGGAAAGGCTGAGATTTTCAGAAGAGTTTAGGGATCGACCTTTGCTAAATATAGGTGACAGTTATTGTCTGGCTACAATAATCTCTTCAAAAAATTACAGCCCAAAAATCCCATGTGATAACTATCAGTTGAAGAATCTAGCAGAAAAATTGCATCCTTGCTGGAACTTTGCAGAGGCAGCCAGAAAACCACAGTTAAGGAACATTTAAAAACAGAACAAAACATTGCTCTGATGAAAGTGAGTACTCTGATGTCCAGCCAGTTTATTTCATAATTTTTTAAAACATAAAGCTCACACAGAACCACAGAGCAGCCCACTTTGAAGCCACCTGACCCATCCCAGCTTGTACATAAACACTGTACAAGGAAAGATTATCTGGCATCATTCTGCATTTCAGCAAGGATGCTAACTGTTGAATCCATGGATGCTAAGATAAATGCTGTTTCTAATCAAAAGTAAATAGTCTGCTTAAAGCCCACAGTTGTTTTCAAGCTCTCAGATTTATAGATAGAATAGGTATGTGGGATATACTTCTATTATTAACCTTAAGAGTTAATAGTTTTCTACCTTTCTACCTTTTCTACCTTTCGAGTTCAGTTCTACCCACACAATCAGTTATAAAACCAATTTTGTTGACTAGCACTGGGTGGGCTGTTATGTACCAGAGCTCAAAAGAGAGGTATGCTGATAAGAGAAAATGTGTGTTTTAGACTCATCTGCTGTTGAAAACCCTCAGAGCATGAGGTGAATCCCCTCATGCTGCTGCCCACGCTGCATGCATTTGTTGTGGCCCCAAACACAGTCGACTTTCTGGGCTGCAAGTGCACATTGCTGGGTTGTGTTGAGCTTCTTATCAACCAACTCAATCAACAACCTTCTCCTCAGGGATTGTTCTTAATCCATTCTCTGCCCAGCCTCTATCTGTGCTTGGGACTGTTGCCCACCCAGGGGCAGGACCTTGCTGAACTTGGTGGAGTTCTCATGGGCACACCTCTCAAGCCTGTCCAGGTCTTTCTCGATGGCACCCCTTTCCTCCAGCATGCTGACCACACCACAGATCTTGGTGGTGTTGGGCAACTCAACCCCACTCTCCATGCTCCCAACAAGGATGTTAAACAAGATAAGCTACAACTAAAGAATTCCTGTTTCCATCAAATGCTATTCTGATTTGCATTGGTTTGTTCCTTGGTTGGCTTGGTAAAGGAGGTTGGTGGACAGTTTTAAATCTGGTCTCACCACACACCAGCACATCCCACCAGGGGCAGTAGCAACATGAGGGAGCACAGGAAGAGGGGGACAGAGACAGAAGAAGGCATGGGATGCACACACATCTTGGAGTGCAAAATCCCACAGGAAAAATTACCTGTAGGCTTGGTCAGGGTTGCAAGAATCCTGTAAGACTTGGATGAAATTTGCATCTTTTCTCAATGTGTGCATTTCAATCACAGCTCATTCCACTCTCTCAGATACACTTTTAACTTTTGACTGGAGTCACTGACAAGTGTATTTGGGTTGTGCTGCATAGAGACTGGTGAAAAGGCCTAGGACTGCTTTGGCTCTGCTTCAGCACTGAATCTGTGAACCAATACATCCAGAAGGTATCATTTAAAGTGTAAGTTGAAATGTGTTTCCTTAAGTTTTCCAGTAATCTGCTTTCTGCAGATATTTCAGATGGTCAAGTCTGATCATACAAACATTATGGAAAGCAAACACCAAACAGCTGTGAGCCAAATAAATCAATTTCAAATCCAGGGAGGACATTTGCAGAATTCAATAGGAACCATTATCCTTAACTCCCAAGGCACAGCAATCTCAGTTCCTCTTGCTGAATGTGTGTTATTTGGTGCAGTTAACTAAGAAGTTGATGGATCAAGGATTTGAGGCCCAAATCTGGGATGTACTGTAAGAGGTGAGTAGTGAAGAGTATTTCTATCTTATCTACTTAAGCTTAGGCTTAGCCTGCGGTGCAGTGCAGTCACGTGGAGCATTTGCTGTATGGGTGCTGTGCTGGATCTAGAATTGTTATAGAATGATGAAATGTCATACAATCATTTAAATGCAGGGGATTTCAACCAGACCTCCTTTGATGGGTACTTCAAATATTTTTCCCTTTCTTTTTTATTCTTTTTAACTTCATCAATTTATTTATTTTCTCTTTGGCTTCTGGAATGTAATCAGCTGGAAAACCAGACTCAGAGAAAACAGTGTTGTGAGGCTTCCAGCCAGGTCCAGCAGTGCCCCAGGAAACAGCAGGGCACTGTGACTTTGCCTGGTATCAGGAGGCACTCAGCACCTACATGGCTGGCCAGTGTAAATGAATGCTGGCAGCAGACCTGTACTCTGGGAGTAAAGGTGACATATAATTAGTCCATATGACTTCTGTTGATAATAATTGCAGGTAACTGGCTGCATTCTGCTAGTCCAAATGACTGTCACCCTGGCCAAGGGCACATGTTATCTGCAAAGGTTTCATATTTCATTTCAAGCAAGGAGTTATCCATTAATAAAAACAGAAGTAGATTACACAAATGTGCTCTCTGCCAAGACTGCCTAGCAGAGCACATGCAGAGGTTTTTTTGGCAGTGCCTCCCCACTGAGCAGCACTGCCCCTGCACCTCCCTCTGCAGCACAGCCAGGCACGGGAGGGGCTCCCAGGGAATGCTAGAAACGCCTGAGTAATTCACTGTGGGGAAATGCAACAAGTAAATACTTGAACTGTGTTGTCCAGTGAAAAGGAAACAAGACCATCTTGCAGTGGGAGAAGGGACATGAAAAGATGTTAATCGCATGAGCAGTAATCTCTTTGGCTGCTCAGTGTGCCACACTTGGGCTTTGTTTGCCTTTACTTATCTGGCTTACTTACCCCAACCCGTGTGATCTTGGAGGTGCTGGAGGGCCTCTTTAAGTGTGCACGAGATCAGCTACTGGAGAAGGGCAATGAAACCTTAAGGAGGAAAAGTGGTACCATTAAAAAAGCAACCTTCAAGGCCACCTATCTTGACAAAAGGGCTCTGACAGGTAATAAATGCAGAAAATCATTGAGACAGCAATGAATTATGAAGGCTATTAAAACCCACAACCAAATTTACAGAATCAGCTTCCCCATATGTATTATAAAAATGCTTTTCCCCAGGAACTGGAGATATCCAAATTTGTACTGCAGATTAATTACAGCTTTATTTAGCAGAACTGCAGAGGGAGAGTTCAGTTCAGTCAAAATAGCATGGGTGTTAATAGTGTTAAACTTTCTGAATCTCGTATACTGCCAGGAAATCATTAACATTACATTTAACAATTTCAGGTACTTCTGGTTTTGAACTCCAATTTTATTATTTATGGAATTTTGATTGCAGAAAAAACATACCCAGCTCTTGTATTTAGATTCTGTTTACAAAGGAGCTCTGTCTTCTCCCTGGAACTTGCATAAGAACAAAAAAGTAGATTATGTGGTTTCTTAATAGTTCTTCACAAAGAGTCTTCTGTTTCTGACAAATGGTTTATGCAAATGCATTCTCTGAACTGCTTTAAGCTGTACTCATGGAAAAATGACATTTTGCAAAGGGAACAATGAATATTCAATGCATCATTTCTTAGGTGAGCTGATGGACAGCTTGTATTCTGCAGCCAGTGCCATTCTCTAATTTTGAAATTTTGACAGAGGGCAGAGAAGTATCAACAGGCAGTGGGAAGTGAAAAGCACTGGCTCTCAGGCCTTCCATCAGAATACCAATAAAGGCAATTCAGGACTTAAAATTACAGGCTAGAAGCAAATTTTCAGTTTCCCAAAGTTCAACAAACGGGCTGTTTTACAAAGGGCAATACAGAGAAAAAGAATCTATCTGCATCCTTGAAATCACAGCTACTGCTGGGCTGTGGAAGGGCAAGAGGATGACGGCTTCACAAAAGCCTCCCATAGATATTAATCCTTGGTGTGAATGGAAGAAAAAAAAGGAGGCAATTTGGAATGTACAGGCTGCATCTTACAGGCCTTATTCATAAGAGCAGGCATGCTGAAGTCAAAAGCTTTGTTTGTATTTTGCTGGGACTTGCCTGAGAGCAAAGGAGCCTATGTTTTGCAGTCCTGTTCAGAAAGGATGGGCTGCAGGAGGAATTTGACCTTTCTATGACAAAACAAATTTAAGTCATCAATTCACATGCAACTCCAATTTACGTCATGAATTCACATACAACTGCAGTATAAAAATAACAGTGTTGCTTTGGTAGAGATTAAGAAACCAAAAAGAGGAAGAAAGGCAAGTTGAAGAAGCTGGAATGTTAATGTCTTACACCTCCTTTGCCTCTCATGCATGTCACATGTAAGAGCTAAGATTTTTGAGTTGAGTTCCACAAGTGAACACAACAGTTTAGGGAAAGTAGGCAGGCTTTGCTCTCTCCTCCTCATCTCTTTTCTGCACTCCTGCAGTTTTTCAGAAGTATTTTCTGGTTTGGAGATAACATGCAAGTTATTCTCAAGGGTTGCTTTCAAGAAAGAGTAAGGGTGTCTCATGTCATCCAATTCCTTTGTATTTAGTTCTTAGTAGTCTTCTACATTTACCAGAAAGCTGAATAAATACATCTGTGAAACTTAGACATTTAGAGATAAAGAATTGTTTAGAAAATCTTCACCCAGATTGAAAAGAGGATCAGATCTCTTATGTTCATTTACAGCACAGGTATTCAGCATATGAAGCAGGGTAACTAATGCCTTTGATTGCTGAGCTTCTCCAGTTTATCACATTAAGTGCAACTAGAGATTGGAAAGCAATTTCCTGCATATAAATGTCTTCTAGTAAGTACATTTAAATAACAGGTAACCTCAAAAGAGAAACTTTTGGACATGCTTTAAAACTTGGCCTTTCAAACAGCATTATTTTAAAAAACATATACTCAGTAGACATCTAATTTCCACACAGTGATCTGAAGTTAATAGTCCAAATTCAGAGTTCAGTTACCTAACCATAATTCCTGAATTAGTTCAACCTATGAGCCATGCATTCAACAAGGTAATTGTGGACAAGAACTCAAAAACTGAGGTTGGAGATCCTGCACTCCAGTGTTGGATCACACCAAATCTGCCTCAGTTGTTTTTACAAACTATGCCTAGAAAAATCAGAAACTCACTGCTTAGTCCAGGTCTATGCAATAGTGATATATGCCAAAAAGATTGCAGTATTGTACCCTCTTTTAGTTCCATTAGCAGAAGTGCTTTCAGAAACTTTCTGAACTAACTGTTGAGGAGAGAAATGAGTGATTCTGATCTGTGTGTAGAAATATCCACTGCTAGGCATTAAAATTAACCTTCCAAGGTGGTGAAAAACCCTACCTTCTTGGGGGGGGGGGGTGGCTAAACAAATGTTTTAAATGGCCTTGTGTGGACCGTACCTGCTAGCATCAAGATTCTAAGCTGAGCACAGTTTCCAATTTCCCTTGGACAGCATTTCTGGCTGACAAACAAACAAATTTTGAAAGTGATTCACAGAGAAAAAAAATGCTGAAAACACCAAAGACGTGCTCCATTTGTAGATTTAATTAAGATATCGTAGCAATGCAAAAGCACTTAGTTGCAGAGCAACAATTTTCTGCTGCTGCATATGCACCAAGACTAAGCTGAAGAGCTTATTTTCAAAGTAGGAGGTACTGGTCCTGCCACAGCTGCCAAGAGAAGCGATATAACACTCTCACAGACAATGTCTGGAGATGGTTTAATAATTTAAGCTCGTGGACATCCTGATCGGCTGCCTGACAGAGAGGAGGAGGCTGTGAGAGGAAAGGTCAGGTCTGTACTTACTCTTCCCCTCGAGGTCAATTGCTGGACACTGTCAGACACCACAGCTGGGGTTACTGGCTGATTAGTCAGCCCCAGCAAGGCCATTTTGGAGCAGATGAAAGTTGCCTGCATGACAAACTCTCAGTGTAACCACAGCTTTGGATCCCAAACTTCACGTGACCTTTCGAAATCCAGCTGCTGCTTAGTGCATGGTAAGGAACTGGAGTTTGTGTCATCTGCCCAGTTTGCTACCTGGCACCATTCAGGACAAGTCTACACACCCACATGTAATCCATGAGGCAAAGCTGGGCTGTCCTCACAGGGTGAAGCCATGGTCAAGAAGCTGCACTGTTGTCTCTGGTTCACAGCTGGAAAAGGGACAGAAATTAGAAAGAACAGAGTAGGTGGAGCACTGTGACAACTCCCTGGGGGACCCGTGGTCCTCTGTGATCTATATGGAACCTAAGTGGATAAGAAAAGCCTTTTGTGCAGGGCCAGAGGGAAAGGGGGATTTGGGATGCTGTATCCAGTGCTGATCACTCCCTCGCTGATGCATTCAGTTCAGGCTTTACACTGCAGAAGCTTTAGGCCAATTTACATATTTTTAGCAAGTAAAAGGCCAGATAGGTTATTTTCAGCAAATAAAAATTAATCATTAGTTTGATTTGCAATTTTCAGGGGCTATTCCTTCTGACAAATAAATAAACAGGAATGAATGCATCTAAAACAGTAAATTAATGACCTCAGTTTGCCCAAATAATTGCATGCCAAAATGCAGCTAAAACATCTCTCATCTCTCCATCAGGCTGCTTTGTTTGTTATAGATAAAACCTTGATGCACACAAAGCCAGAAAACACCATGTCCCAGTAAATCTCCCACAGGCACAGATAGATCTTAATATGTTTGCAAATCACATTCTGACACTGAGCCTATTGTGAAGAGAAAATGGCTTAAAACTTGACCAGAATCAATATTGAGACTGCAGCAGAAACTGGAGTGTAAACACAGGCTCCTAATATTGTAACCTCAAAGTTTCTCTCAAATTCCTTCTTGGAAGTCATGCTTGCACTACTTAGAAAGATGCTAAAATACTTCTTATATAACTTTTCAGGAAAAGCTGTACGTGGGGAATAAACTACTGAGCTGGCATTAATTTAATTTTACTCTAGTGTTCTGCAATATGGCATATTTCACATCATCTCCACTGCGTAAGGTTCTTCTATCTATCAACTTGAAGAGACAAGTTTGACATTAAATTTATTTCTTGGATAAATTACTGGATGCTTCTGAAGTCTATCCTGAAGCATGAAGTGATAGTGTCTGCTGAAGCCATCAGTTCTTATTGACAAGTCTGGTTAAATTATCAGGTTGTATGTAATTTTATTTGAGTGTAGGAAAATGAAGGTTATAGCCAAGAACTTGGTGGGGTTTTCTTTCCTGAGATGATGATTTATTCATTTTGGCTTCAATAGCTACGGTGTCAGGCGTATTTTATATTTTTCCAACTTTGACACTTCAAACATTTGATTTCCCTTTGCAACTTCCAGCCTAAAACATGTTTCCCATTATATATATTCAAGTGACTGCCTTGCACACACTGACTCATGAGGCTGGTTTTTATTTTCACAAAATATATAACCCTATTTGAATAAAATACAGATGGTGTCCAATACATTAAACACAGCAAATTTGCCATTCCTTTCTCCATCCTCTCTGTGTTCCCTTCTCCAGATTTTCTGTGGCTGTATGAAATCTTATCAGCCTCAACAGCTTGGAAAGGACATAGCAACAGAAATTTGATGCCATTGGTTTGCTGCAATAAACAATGTGCATTTTTAAAAATTATTAGCATTTTTTAGTAGGGTTCTGCATTTGGAGCTGTGCTTTAAAGTGAGCTTTGTGCCCCTTGGAAGGTACTGAACAGACAGCTTCACATTGCCCTGTGGTAGAGTTTGAATAAAGGGCAATGAACATGGCATATGGCACCAAGGTCCCAGGTGACAGATGGAGCAGATTCAGCTGCCTCTAACATCACCAAGCAATTTATAGAGAAAAAAGAAGGCCATATACAAGTGTATAGGAAATTACCTAAGTAAATTAGTAAAAACTGCTGAAATTAATTGAAGAAAAACCCATTCTAGGTTTGCTCTGAAAAGTATATAACTATACTTCATGGTAAACACACACGTAACATTTACTTGGAATGCACAAGGTTTGGGCTTTTAAATAAGATTCTATCAGCATCACTAGATGGCATTGGAGGGTGCTTTATCTCATCATAAGGAAACAGTCTGTAGTATTTTTTATTAGGAACACTAAGTTTACATACTGAATTTATCCCAGACAAGCTGAAGGCATGTTCTATGGTGAGGGAATTGCAACATAAGGCAAGAACCAAGGCTGGCTGAGCAGTCACAGCATAGCTGCAGTCTTCTGCCACACACAAGGAGCCCATCACGTCAGAGCTAGAATGGGAGGACTGAAATCTGGAGAGAAATAAATGCAAAGGGTACTGAAGAAACTGTGAATTGGCATTACATGGGCTGGTGACTTCAGAGAGGTAAGAGTTAATCTCCCCCTGAGATGCAGGGTGGAGTTTTTTGACTGCATATTTGGTTTTCCCCCACAGCAAATGATACAATTTTTATAAAAATGGTATTTCTAGTTTTGTTTCGCCTTTTTTACTATATAGTTCTCATGTCCCTTTCCTATTACTTTTAGAATGAGACATATTTGCCATCCAGTGATATTTGTGGTTAGCTTCATCGTCCAGTTTGGAATTACTGCTAACTTTAGCCACCAATTCTTGTCCATTGATTGTTACCGCCCAGAAGCCAGGCAGAACCAACTGCACCACAGCTACCCTGGTTTCTGAATTACAAGAGTATTACTATATTCATAGAGCTCTCTTTTACTCCTACTCTTTAGTAGCTGGTGAAAAGAGGCAAAGAGGAATTTGTTCACCTATGAATACAAAATTCCAGGAGCTCAGTCTCTAAGAAATGGACTGTATATCAGAATAATTACAGGCCATGGAACATACATTGCAATGTAAGGCAGCAAAACGGTGACTTCTTTTCACATCTGCCATTTTGACCCACAATCTAAGCCATTAAACTTTTCAGTTCTCCAGGGAAACAGTGCAGAGTCTGTTCACAAATTCACTGCGTGAATGTGCATTATTTTTTCCTCTGTAATATTCTTTCTACTTAAGAGCTGTCATTGACCAAAGTTCTATAATGAATCACAAATCAGAGCCCTGTACAAATCAAAACCTGACATTTAATTGAAGTGTTCTCATTCTTTAAAAAGGCTTTAGGTTTGTATCTCGTGGTGGTTAAAGGACAGGATGGCAAAATATGTAAAAAAAGTAGCATGCATGCTGATCAACAACTTGTGCCCAAGAATGAGGCAGTACCTGCCAGTAAGTCATATGAGGTTTTTCATAGGTCATGAACTCACACAAACCCAAGGTCTTGTATAAAACATTAAATACACCCAGTTCTAAAAGTGCCATTGTGCCCCTGGCCATCTATTTGTCTGACTGGCTACTCTGCATTCCTTCTGCTCTATTTATGGAAAGCTGTAATTCATAAATACCAATTTGTACCATTATCATCATACATGCCAGGTACTTGTAGTGTTGAAAACTGGAACTTGTTCTTAGGGCATACTTGAAGCTGGCATATAGAAATAGCATTATACCTATTAAATACTATTAAATATGTGTAGAATTAATATTATCTTCCTGGTATTATTTATTAAATAATATGTCTTTAATTTTCTGTGTCTTGTTAAAGCTTCCATCTAAAAGAAAGATAAGTCTTCGTGTTATTGTTTAAATTTCACAGAAACCTACACGTGCTCACATGGTCATGTACATATGGGAAAATCAGTGTATTTTTCCTCACTTATATGGTTCAAACATTTAGGTCCAAGGGGTAGGTTTTACTGAGTTCCTTCTCCATAGATACTTGGAAATCTAACAGTCTGGTACTGTTTTACGTGAACATAAATCAAGATTAACTGATCTACACTGGTAAAATCAAGCTAAATAAGATCAGGTTCTGATTTTATCATTTCAAGTAGCCACTGGATAGTTTAGTCTTCCTTCTCAGCCTCCCAGTCATTTGCTGAAAAACTGTGGTTAGCAGGGATTTTTTGTTTAAAAGCCACAATTCCCAATAAATGTGTTGTTTTCCCTCTGGCTTGACATCAAAGACAGTTTCATAATGAGAGTGGCTCCTACTGAATTATATTTCCCATCAGTTTGCAGAGAAGTGGGGCACCTATTACACAAAGGCAATTGTTGACTGTACGCAACCACAAAGGGAAGCAACACAACATCTTGTTTCCTTCACATTTTTTAAATGCACCTCTTAAAAGCATCCATTCCAATTAGGAAAAAAATCACTTGTACTTACTTGCAAGAAACTTGTTAAGAGTTCAAATGTAGAGGCCCATGTCTGTGTTGATGGAAGGACAGGGACTTGGCATGCCCTGGGAGCTCTAGAGGAGGGCAGCCCAACATGTTTCACTCCTGCTTAAAACACAGAGAAAGGAAAAAAATATATTTTCATGACCAAAAATAAAAGGATTCAATGATAACATCTCAAAAAACATTAAGCAGAGTATGACTATGAAGTGACAGAATCACAGAATGACCAGGTTGGAAGAGACTTTCAAGATCATCCAATTGATGAGTCCAACTGATGCCCTAATATCTCAACTAAACCATGGCACCAAGTGCCACATCCAGTCTGTTTTTAAACACATCCAGGGATGGTGACTCCACCACCTCCCTGGACTGACCATTCCAATACTTCATTACCCTTTCTGTAAAAAACCTTTTCCTAATATCCAACCTATATTTCCTTTGGTGCAGCTTGAGACCGTGTCCTCTCATTCTGTCAGTTGCTGCCTGGAGAAGGAGACCAAACCCCACCTGACTACAGCCACCTTTCAGGGAGTTCTAGAGAGTGATAAGGTCACCTCTGAGTCTCCTTTTCTCCAGGCTGAACAATCCCAGCTCCCTCAGTCATTCCTCACAGGGTTTGTGTTCCAAGCCCCTCACCAGCCTCGTTGCCTCCTCTGGATGTGCTCAAACATCTCAACATCCTTACTGAACTGAGGGGCCAGAACCGGACACAGCACTCAAGGTGCAGCCTCACCAGTGCAATATATAAAGTCTTTATATACTGCCTGCTTTCCACCAATGTTCCTCTTCTTCTTTGAGTCCTTTTTTTTTTTCTGCAGTCAATTGGTGAAAACTTCAGATGAGTCTTTCAACCCAAATCTGCCTGATTTCTTTCAACACCATTTCACATTTTGACCAAAAGGTTAAGGATATGTTTTCATCAAAAAAACTTGTGAAGAGTCTTGCCATTCCATTTTTTCTCTCCCCACCCCCAGCAGTAGGTAGTAGTTAAGCTTTCATAGAATTTAGTGCTAAAGAATAAAATATAAGGCTCTCCCTACCAAATCTGAACATCACTGTTCACATCATCACTGTTCATATTATTACTTCCTGACAGGCAACATAATATGATCTCTGGATATTCACTACCACCTTCCACATGCTTTGAATTACAAATCCTCTTAGTACAAGTTGATAAGGTGGATTTCAGAGGCAGGGACAAGGTCTTCACTGTGCACCTACCATGGTCAGGTCCTGCTCCAGGTGAATGTCCTTGTGGTTCCCACACCGCAGAGAGTAACTGCAACAGGAAGAGCTGCCTTCATGCCAAGTTGCTGTCCTCCCTGCTCCCTACTCTGCCGTTCCCACAAATCTCATGGGAAACTTGATCATGGCTGGCAGAAGAGCTAAGCAAAATGCCTCAGTGAAGCAGTGACAGGCTGGGCAAATAACAAATAGTTGTACTACACTGAACTCCTTTATCTCATGGTGAAATAGCACCTCCCTGACATTCTTTGCCAGCATCTCACTGCCCATCCAACCTCCTGCACTCCTTATACAAACTTACCTGAACTTCTCAGCTGGAAACAGGACCCGCTTGTTTTCAGGCTTTGTCTCACAGCAATGAATGCTCATGGAAATATTACTAATTCCACCACAGATTTTTCCCAGATGTGATGTGAGTTGTGACCACCTGTTTGAAGCTGATTGCAGGGGACCTCAGCTTTCTACTTAAAAAGACACATTGAAGTTGGAGAGAAAGCTCTGAAAAATGAGCTGGGATAAAGCAGTAGGCTCAGACAAGACAGAATAAAATAGAACACAATTCTATTTTGGACTAAGTGAAGATGAAAGCTCTTGGCATGTCTCCCTGCAACCCTCAGGACATCAGGCTGAAGTTGGTCCTGCTCAGTGCTTGTTTCATTGCCTGGAGCCTGTTCCCAGTGGTGGGGCTAGAATCACCTCCTCATCAAACTATCACGAGACAGTGGGCAGCTCCTGGAGATGCTCTGAGCCTCAGACCAGCTGGGGCAACGTGGTGCTGGACTGGGCCAAACACTCAGCGCAGCCCCTTGCAGAGCTGCAGCACCCATTGCCTCACACAGCTCTCACTTCTCCAGATGAACTCAACATCCTGTTTAGCACTTCATTTTGTGCAGAGGCAATTGGTTTTTCACTGAGGAAATAAGCTCTCCCTGTTCAGCACGACACGTACATAAATACGTATACACATACACACACGTGCATGTGCACACACAGACAGCAGTCATTTAAAGCCCTGTGGGTGTCTTCTTTCATATTTCTACCTTGTGGCTTGAGGAAGCCAGGAAATGTAAAAAGCAGTCAAAAAGTTAGGGGAAAAAACAGATAGAAATGCCTTTTCCACAGAAAACATGAAGCAGGTCCCAGGCTGACTGGTCCAGACCTGCCAACTCACTCTGTGCCTTGCTTCCTCCTCTTCCTCCTACTCTGTTGCTTCTCAAGGGTTTCCATGCCACATGTGCCAGCCAGGCACTGCTGAATCAGATCCACTGCTGCAAAAATCACGTTCTCCACATAAATTCAGAATTTTACCAGTGCTTATTACAGTTGTTAAATTTTCTTATTGTAGTATCACACCTCTGTTACTAAGATTTTAATCAGCATTTCCACTGGAAAGCCTTACTCTCAGAGTTATAAAACCTGCCTGTATAAAGTTGATTACCACTGAAATTTAAAATCCAGCTTCTTGGCTCACAGCTATGTTTCTTTCTTGCTTACATGATCTCTGTTTGCAAAAGCTGATATAAATTGGTTTGGCAACTTTGTTTAATTCTAAGGATAAACAATTCCTGACTTAAGAGGCATTTTTTTCCAGTGTGCAGAAAGTGATGGAATGAAATTAAAGAAGTTGCCTACTACGACTTAGAAGTATTACCCTGGATGCCTTTTTTTTTTTTTTTTTCTTTTATATATTGGCATTTTTTACATAGGAGTGCAACTGAAGAATTTAAATTTAAAGAATGTTTTTAAATGCTGAGTATTTTTGGAACTGTGTAGTGCTTAATGGGAAGGAAATCACAGGAGGTTAAAGACTTTCAAAATACATACCAGCACCTCAGTGCCAACAACCCATATCACTTCAATGAACTGTACAGTATGTGTTGGCATGATTTATGCAGCAATTTTAAAAGAATCCATAGTGTTTGTTTATTACCACAGTGTGATTGATGGGTTCCTAAGTGCACGGTGACACAATCAGCTGAGCTATTACGGCTGGGAGTTTGATAATTTGTGAGTTACAGGCATTTCAGGACTTCACTTCAGCCAATTGCCAGAGCCACTGGGGCATCAGTGACCTCAGAGAAACTGCAGTGAGGTGAGACCTGCTGCCAGTGGTGTCACTGTCAGACCCTCTCCCCTGCACAGCCACACTGCTGCCCCCGACTTTCCCGACTCTCCTGCCCTGCCCCTCCCTGCCAGGGGCTGCTGCCCAGCCTCCCTTTTGGCCCAACGAGAAATTTCATCAAGTCCTGCTCTTACCATTGCCCCTTCCAAGTATAAGGGAAATATATAAAGCTGATACCAGCATAAGGCAAAGCACAGAGCAGCAAAGGCTGCTCAGGCACTGTCTGCTAACCATGCTAACCTGCTAACCATGACTCACTTTGTGACAGGCAACCGCATAGAAAAAGCCACCAAGCACTCCAGGCACCAACAGACCCTTCCCTGGGAGATGCTGGAACAACCTCAGTCCTTTATGCAAAAAATATCCCAATTTTGAGTTTACATAGAATACACTGGAACTCGGGCATTTATTTGAAACACAAACACACAAAAAACAAGAATAAAAGAAATTATATTTATCTTTTATTTTTATTTTTTTACAAAAATAAACAATTTGAGAAACAAAAGCACATTTTTCCTGACTGTACAAACTACAAAACAGTATGACATTGGTCACTTCAGCATTTACTTCATTGCTTTCACTGAAAGCAAATTCTCTAGACACACCCTGCCTTTAAGATGCATTTTATATAGAATTAAGGCTAGCATTCATTTGACATCATTAAGGTCATTGACTTCATTCACTCTAAGAATCAGCAAGCGATGCCTTAGAAAACCAAGGACCTGATGATAAAAGGTACAAATAACTGCAAGATAGTCATTAAATTAGTACAGTTCAACCAGCTGGACTGCTTTGCCAGTCTGTCAAAGATGTGGCTTCCTGAACAATTCAAACTGATTCAACAAAAGTCTTAAGCACAGGCTTAATTGTAAGCATATGCTTAGGCCTATCCAGCAAAGCACATGGCACTTGGGTAAGTCCCTGCCCTTTCAGTAGGACTATTCATATGCTTATGTGATTTGCTAGATTACAAAATGACTCTTTCAAATTAAAAATGAAACTTTATGATAACATTGGAAGCAAAAATGAAAATTAGTTGCAGTCTTGCAATTCTAAACATAAGCAGTTCCTTCCGTTTGACGAATATGCCGGCATTGCATATTCCATAGCTTTAACACAAATGCTGATTGTCCTCAGTAACGTTTGCTATTCAGCAGACAAACTGATACGCTTCAGTTCCTCTGTTGTGATTGTACGTGCCCAAATAAATATCAGTGTGGAGGATACAGGTTTCCCAGAGAAATGATCAGCTTTCATCCCTGGACACACATGTATAGGTCAGAAATGTTATGCTAACCTTGGTTAGAAAAGCCAGAGCCGCCAGCTGATTTATAACTAAAATTATACTCTAACAGTGTATCATCTCTTGTACTTTGCTTTGGGTTGTTCTGCTTTCTTTTTAAATCACATTTTCAAAATCTTGTTTTATTGCACATTCATCCTGGTCATGCAGGTTATTTCTTTAAAGTTTCCTTTAGCACTCTATAGATTAGAATGAGTAATAGTGCAATTATTTCTCCGGCCACAGCTGCCTTCTACCTAACAGCTGCCTATATTTATACACAAACAGCTCTTATCACTCACGTGTCAGACTGAGCCATTTTAGGTGTCAGTCTGTCACCTTCACATATGTTATCTTGTCAGGATCAGGCACAATATGATTTGAGGCCATCTTGAAGAAGACAAGCTGCCGACCTGCATTGAATAGGAAAGGAGGGGAAGGAGAAAATATTTAGAAGTGATGAGCAAAAGGTTGCCTACCTTAATATACTGACATTTCAAATTCTTCACACTTCAACCTATGCATTCTTCAGGCCATGCAAGACGTCTCTTAACTTCAGCTGGTATAAACCTGAACTGTTTTTGTCTAAAATGACACCAAAGTTCCCCTGGTTTTGGTATCTTTATTCTTACCTAATTATGGTCAAGATACAGCTGTGCACAGCTAACACAGTAAATGAAGGAAAGGTCTGAAGATTTTAATACAAATTCCATGTGGTCTTTAAAAAAGTATTTTGAGACTCCCACTGATAAGAAAAGTCTTGAGTTCAGTGCTTAAATGAAAGACATTTGTTTGATTGTACAGAAGCAGAATCATATTTGCACTCTTGATCTTTACAAAACTGATCAGTGCAATGTATATTAAACATGACTTTCTCTGAAACAGCTCTTGTTGATTGCTTTGTAGCTATGGGCTTTAAACAAGCTGTAACGAGGTTTCTGGTCCACAGACAAAAAGCAGCAGCAAGTGACAACAGCCTGGGTAGCATAAGGCACCTGCTGAATGTATATCCAAGGCCAGTGAGAGCTGAATTTGGCAAGGTTTCTTTGTTTGGTATCTGTGGGAGCCACAGCACAGCTCTTCTATCTCCCCACACTCACTGACCTGGCACCTTATTCACATTCCTGCCTCCCAACAAGCTCCTGCTGCCCCACAGACCTTCAAAATCACTGCCTTTCCTTGCAGCAAAGACCACAGAGATACACTCCATTATCTGCTGTACTTCTGCCTTCCCTCTCTAAACCTGAGAAAATCAAATGCTATTTGCTCCCAGCCTGCCTCTCTAGGGGGCTCCCAGAACATTACTCTCTTTGAAAGTATCACATGGCAAATAGGATGCCTCAGCTGCTGAGCAAAGGTTTCTGAGGTTCTGAGCTGCAGGTTTCAGGGACTCAAGTGCTCGTGCATTAGGAATGATACGGCAAAGGGAATGACAAATCAGACTACAAATATTGCTGCTAAGTCCCATTTGCTTTTAATATTGCAACCTGAGATCGGAGCTGCTATAAGCTTCCTATGAATTCCCCTGAGCCAGAATAAATACTTTTTTAGTGTACTTATTAACTTCAATATTCCAGCTACAGATAGTCTGACATGATGACCTAGTAGTCACTGGTGAGCCATAGGCAAGGTTAACAGAAATTAGTTTTTTCTTGGTTCCATGGAAGTCCCTGTTAACACCTCCCAGAAGCACAAAAATGCAAAAGAATAACATTTCAGATCCTGTGGTTTGGTAACCTGGAGTCCACATGCTTAGCCCTCTAGTGTCAGCTCTTGTGAGCCTGTCTGTACTTTCTGCTCCCCTGACAGCTGGCAAAGAGAAGCCTCACCAAAAAGAATCTGCCTCAGCTGAACATTCAGAAACTACCTCACTTCTAGATGCTGCTGGTGGCTCCCACAGCCCAGCACAACACACTCCCCAGGCTGTATTAAAACACTTAAGAGCAGCCAGAATAGGTGACTCAGCTTCTGCTTCTGCTCCACAGCATCCAGGACCTACCTGTCCAAGTCGTCTGGTTAGTTAGGACAAAAGCTTTGCACTGGGAGTAGCTGTCACAGATCTCAATGGCTTCGTTGACATCAAACACAGAGAGGAGACAGCCCTTGTGATGGTAGGATGGCCAGCATCTGTAGTTCTCATCAGGAATAAAGGCTTCAGGCACCCGTTTGTACTCTGCAAATCAGAGCAATGCAGTCATTTGAAAGCTCCGGTAAACTGGTTGTTTTTAACAGGCAAAGTTTATTAGAACAGCTTAGGAGTAGGATATATGACGGAAAAGCTGACAGTTTAGACTGTACCAGCTCTGGTTTACTCCCAAATGTGTTTATAGCTCTGCACCTTACTTTCCTTTTCCTTTCCTCCTTTCTTCTTCTCACCTTTTTCTCCACAAAGCGTCTGTAAATAAACAGTCTGTGCACAAAACCCCTTCCCCTTCCCCACTGCGGAGGCGAGGCTTTGGTTTTATTAGGAGTTTTACAGGAAGAATGTCCCATTGAATAAACAGCATCCACTTGAATGAACTGACTCACTGTCCTACTTCTCAACAGCGAGCAGGATTGTCGGGGTGAGACCTGACCAGGCGTTCCCAGCCCTCCCTCTCCCTCAGAAGAGCATGCTATTTTTCTCTGGCTCCTTTAGAGAAAGAAGAAAAGACAGGCTTTTAATTAAGCAAACTTTTTTTGCTTGCTCAGATTAGGACAAAAGAGGAGTCGCTTGATGGGCCTCTGAAGAGAAGGGGGAGGAAAAGTAGCGGGAGCATGTCAGCGTGGTCCTCGCCCAGCGCCTCCGCGCTGCCCCACCGACTGCTCCTCTCCCTTGGCTGCCGTTCAGTCTCACTTGCCTTTATGAGCTGCCTCTTGTTCTCTGTTCACAGCGCCTCTCACTTTCCCAGCCACTAACGGGGCTTTCTCTAATGAATGCATCAGCAAATTCAACTGATCATTTATAAACATTTCTATTTAGCCTCCAGACGCACAAATTAATGGTTCCCTCCTGTCTCTCCTCCCCATGTCCTATTCAAAAAACTAAATACATTCTATATTTCTTCTAATTGTATCTATTATGGAAACCAGAGCTGCCTGCCCCGATTCACAGCCTATTCTTAAGTCACTTTGGTTCAGGCGTTTTCTGCTTGGGTCTGCTGATTCAGCCTGCTAATATTTCATACAGCACATTGTATGAACACCACCAAGTCAAAGGCGAGTGTGTCTGCTAGTCCAAACTGTCAGTATTTCAACTGGGAAAAGAAGTGCACATTCACAAGTGCTCATTCTCACCACACAGTCTGAAACAGTGGGAAACAAATGTAGTAAATACACTCTATTTTAAGCCTTAGCTCATTAAAAGTATCGTAAGAAACATTCCCAAACAAGAAGCAAAATCAGAGCTAATCACGCTCCAGTTAAATCAAAAGCAAGAAAGTTTTCTTAATTCAGAAAATGCAGATTCATGCACAAGAAGAAAAAAATTCAAAACGTAGTTCCACATTATGACCAGTCATTTCTCCATGAGAAATATTTATGAATTTCTTCTGAAGAGAAGTCAGAGCATAAATCAAATCGATGGTGAGGTAAAAGTCCCTTTTTTCCCAGTTTCTGTATCAACTGTAGTGTAATAATAATTGAATGTAACAGAATATTGTCTTATGTCCACATGGCAACTGCTGAGTATTGATTTGTACCTCACAGCCTAGGACAGTAAAATGATGTGCACAAATTAAAAGCATAAGAAAAACCAATTCCCTGAAGTTAGCACCATATATAACTACTTGTATCAGCATACATGTTACGTTGACTGGATATAAAATGTGATTATCCACAGCTCCTCTTTGCAAGCCACAGAATTGTCACCTCACACTGCACTGTGCCAAGCTCCACGCCACAGAGGACATCCACAGAAGAGTGGTCCTTGCTGTGGCAGCAGGAGATGAAGCATCTGCCTGATTTTCAGTGACAGCAGGGAGCGTGTCCCAGCCCTTGCTGAGGGCACTTTGGGAGTCTGACGGGCTCCACGCTGGGGCTGGGAGGAAGCTGCAGCATCCCTCAGCACACCATCACAGCACTAAGACAGCAGTCCTGCAAAATATCACCTATTTTGCTTCACACAAGGGAGAAGCCCACCTTGAGAAATTTAATATTTAAATTATTTCAATATTTCAATTCCTCTGAGCACAGATATGTTTCCTAATAACACTTAATATAGCACTTCCCTTCTCCTCAGTACTGTTCCCAGTACAGCTCTTAGGGGTTAGACTTTCAGCTGACATACACAGACTTCAAAAGAGCAGCAATGATTTACATGACCTGAGGATAAAGTTCTCCCTTTCCATTGCCTTTTTCAAGGTGACCGAGCCTGGTAAATCATCTGGGCAGCTCAGACACATTAATCAACAGAGCTGGGCCAGCAGTAACTGCGATGGCAAGGTCCTGGTTTGAGTGCTCAAGTGAGGACGGAATCAGCCATGACAGGATGGTCTCACCACCCAGCAGAGCTCTGTGGCTGTCCTTTCTCTCCTTGCTGCTCCCTGCCAGTTCCTGGACAAGGGAAAGCCACCACTTCTCCAGTGACTCATGGGAACATACAGGAACGTGTGTGACACAGATCCAAAGAACATTTTCCTTTGGCTGTGAGATCACCAAGCACCACAGTGGAAACACAGCCACTGAAATCTAAGGGAAAGCACACAGCCACAGGGGCTCCACAAGGGCAAACTCTCAAACTCTGGCAGGGCCTCCAACTGGCACAGGCCACTGGATACCTGCAGTCTGGAGACTGAACCTATGCTGCCTGCAGGGAGGAGAGTGGGATGCAGTGAGAGGGAAAGGCAGGAAGGCAGCCCCTCTCTCCCCTTGCATGGCAAGCAGCAGCATTGGCTGCCTGGGAGTGCCTCCCCTTAGAAGCAACCACAAGGAGTAGAGAGCAAGATACACAATGGCCCTGGTTCCTGCTCCCACACCAGCCAGGCACCCCTGCTTGCCCTGGAAAGCCAACACGGGACCTCCTCTCAAACTGTTACAGTCAGAACTGATCAGAAACTCACTGCAACACCAACCAGGCGGTAGTATAAGCAAACTGCACTTCTCTTCAAAACTCAATCAACTCCAGCAGAGCAAAGCAGCTGCCTTGCCCATTTGCATGGCAAAGGCAAGTATCCCTGGAATCTCTTACTTTCATGGCAGTTTAGGGAGCTTACCATTTAGCTCCTATTTGTATGAGTTGTGAAGAAACACACTCCTCTCCTATGAACTAGAAGTACCTCCTGAAGGATGCTCCTCCACTGAGATGTGTCCCAGCCATGACATTAGGTCCAGCCCTCAGGAGAGCAGGGCTTCCCCTACACCTTTAAATTGAACACCACAATGCAGTTACTCAATTAAGCAGTACTCCAGTGGTTAAAAGACAGCTCCAGCTCAAGTTTTTGTCCTGCCAAGACCTGAAACTTGCTTAAATGGAGTCCTTGGAATTTGAAGGCTCACAGCAGTAAATCACATCATAAAAAGGTCAAAGTTCTGGTCAATTTCCAGACTAATGGTGTTTAAAAGCAATAAATGCTTGCCTAATACTATAAATGCAGCCATAAATTTACACTTTTGCATACATACACATAGCTTGACAGAGAGTACATAAAGTCTATCAAGGTAATGGCAAGGAACAGATCAGAGAAATGCAAGGCATCCCTACTGGTATCAGCAGAAAAAGAATCCTCTATCTACTAATTTTGTGAGGATTGAAGCAAATAAATGCAATGCAGTAAGCCTGATCTTGATGTTACTTAAAATGCATTTAGTCCAGAGTTTAACACAGAGGAGGTAATAGAAGAGCTCACAATTAGATAGGTTCTACTCCAAAACATTTTTTCTTGTAAACATTTTGGAACTTCAAGATACCTTGCTATGCTGAACCCAGGCGATCCCCAAAAGTCTTGTTTTGTGATGGTTTTTATAGTTTTAAATATTTTTACAAGGTTGTTCTGATCAATCAAAACATGCTGGTTTGATCAGGCCAAAATCTTAGAAGTTTCTTAGCATGTTAGCCACATCCCCATGATGGCCACAGTGATCCTCAAACCAAGATCACTCACTTGTTATGACAAGTAAGAGAGGCATCTTTAAAAGCATCACTGACCAGTGCAAGAGCTATATAAAAAAGCCAATGCTTTAAATTCTTATTCTATTTTTTTTCCATCAAAAACCACCTGCATTGTCCCAAAGCCGACTACAATCTATAAACATACTCATTTTCACTGTACTAGACTGAATCACATAAAGAGCTCCACAAGTATATAATAAACTATGTGAAACCGCCTGTGGTTTCCACCCTTTTAGCCTGTCTGAATCACCCTAAATCTGACTTTAATCAGTCCTAATGACCGTTTATTTCAGCCACAGCAGCCAGACTGCATTTTTACTACCAACTCCAGCTACTTATTGGAGATTTGCCCAGTTGTCTTATCACCTGCCAATACACTGTGGGTCAATGACAGAGACACAACCACGTTCATCCTTGAGAGAAAAGTCATGTTGCCCCTCTTTCTCCCTCCTTTTTTCCTCCAGTCTCAGGAAGAACACTGGCAGTCAACTCTGGAATTGCTTTTGATTGCTTTCCTCACAAGTAAGCAGAAAGAGCCGGATCTTGCCAATATCAGCAAAAAGTGGTATTGAGCAGTGTTTTGCTCTACAAACAGTCCCCTCTGATTCCAAGGGAGCTTTTGGAGAACAGTATTGGATCCAAAATAGACAATAATACACTGATGTTTTTAGTACGCTTCATTTTACGCTGAACTTTTCCTCATGTTCCAATAGCTCACATTTAAACACGCTTCTGACAACAGGCCCCGCAAAGCACCCTGCACAGTTTGCTACAAAGAGCGACTTTTTGGTGTGTCTGAGGAAACGAGAGGGCAGGCCTGTCCCGCAGGCCTCTGCTTTCAATCAACCCTGACGCATCCCAACTGTGTGGAAAGACAGGCTGGCCTGGCAGGACACGACTTTGCAGTCAGACAGGAGCTAGCCCTGATCTTTTGGGGAGTGTTTCCGTCCTCTGGCAGTTTCCTGCGCACGGGCTGGGAGCGAGGCCTTGCCGCTTTTTATGCGCTTCCATTGTGCTCGCAGTAGAGCCATATTTAAATCGGTATGCAGGCTGTCACCGAAACACAAATAAATTTTGAGAGGAACGACATGTTCCCTTGCATTTTATTCCTGTTAACATGACACAGCTGGAACATTTTTCCTGCCTCATGCCCAACATCCCAGGGAGCTGTTCCATACTCACAGCCACCTCTGTGGTACACACCAATTTACCAAAGGCAACGAACCCAAAATGTCCTATAGACGTTTAAACATTGCATGTGATCCACTCGATCGTAAGAACAATAATGCTGGTGATGGACAAGGCAGAAGTTGCCTAGGGCTACATGTTGGTAAGCTTGAAGATAGGTGTCCACAGGATTTATAAAAGACACCGTTTAGTGTTCTGGCAGGGAATTGAGGACCTCAGCAGAAAGTATTTTGCTGTGCAGTGCCAAGCTGGACAGGGAGAAGTTTAGCAACAGCAGAACACATTGCTCAGGGAGCAGGGAAATGGTTTGCACAGTGGTGGAGATACAGGTGAGTGGTGACTGCACAGCTGCACAGACCCACTGAGCTGCCAGTGCCACACGGGTGCAAAGGAACCTGCTCCTCTATTCCTGTGTGCTGGGATTGCCTGGCTCCTGGTGTGAGAGCCCTCCAAGCAAGGCAGGCTGTAAGGGGAGACTTTCTGCCCTGTGCACCTTTCCCCCTTAGCCCTGAGGGCTCTGGGAAAGGGACACCAGAGGCGCACGTACAAAAATAACCAAAAAATTATAAAGCTGATAAGATTTATTATATTATGATAGAGTAGGAATTTGGGCTCCAGTTTGTAAAGTGATTTTAATAATTCTTGGGTGGATTTACAATTTCCTAAACAGGTTGCTATAGTGACCATGCAGAATATTTTTTTCAAAACACTGCTGTACTGTAAATATTTACATACAGCATAATCCTGCCAAACTGTCTTGAGACAAAGGAAAACACAACGTGTCTTTGCTTTATGTCCAGCCTTCCAGCTTTTTTAGCTTTGAGAATGTGCTTTCAGATAACAACAGCAGCTAATTACAGCTTTCTCTGGGCTTGCACACCTCCAGATCAAATAATGGGTCATTTATTAGCTTTAATGAACAACAAAGCTATCCAATTCATAAGCGTTAGCTGATTTCACGCATTTCTGAATAAATTCTGAGTTAACTCAAGGGCTGAGGCTTAGCTCAAGGGCCAGATACTCAGTACAAATCACTGTCACTTGATTGAAGTAATAAAAATGTTGATACTGGGGCACGACTTTACTGATGAACACCAGTAATTTTTTTATAGTCTCCTTAATCTGGATAATTAATGGAATGCTTTAATCATTTTTAGATAACATATGCCAGAAGAAATACATGGTTCCTGTTTTAATTCACATTCTTCTGGATTCCAGCAAGAGAGGCCAACAGCCAATAGAATAGAAAAGCATTTGTTCCTGGTGTTGTTTTAAACGCTGCAATGTTCCCATATCAACATGAACAGCAGCGTGATTTATGACTGCAGAACACATACGCAGCTATCAAATGTCTCCCACGCCTCTACTCTAGGATACTAAACCAAAGTCCAGACCATAATATAATTTACAGCACTATAAAATCTTTACAACTGAAGCACAGTGAAAGCTTAATATCCAAGACCTTCTGTAATATGACTATGTCATCTTGTTAAACTTTATTTATGGGAACACTAGGGCTGACAAGAACTTTCATGTCACTTCCCTACTGCTTATCAATATCACCTTTCTCACTTTGTGGTGTTCCTAGGAGGAGGTCTTCCTTTCAAAAACATAAGTTCACATAGATAACACACTGTTTCCTCAATGTTAATGGTTTAGTTACGGCCTTACGTGACTTGCCCAAGATCATGATCTCGTCTTTCCTAGTATGAATTTACAATGCTCTATCCAAGATAATGCATAATTCCAAGCATTTAAGACCCAAGACAAATTCTGAAGCACCATTACCTGAACCTTCTGTAGTTCTTTTCAAAAACAAATGGAAACAAAATCTTAAAATTCTTGGATCTGAATTCTCCTCCCATTCTTTTAGTATTTCAAAATAGATTGTGCACCAGAAAGGCCTTATTTCTTTACAAACCTTTACATGCCAGGAGACTGGCATCACAAATTCTTGTCATTTCTACTACTTGTGAGAGCAAAAGTCCCAGGAGTGAGTGACCTTGTGAGACTCCTATCATCTAGAGCAAAATGGGTGCAAACATGTGCCTACCCCATCTTGGCACCCATTGGGGTATGAATGCAAAACTGATTAACTCTGATCTGGCCTGAGAACCAATGATCATCTTTAATTTTATCTTAACTTAGTACTGGGCTAAAAAACACCCTTCTTGAACTTTGTCTATGCTGCAGAGCAACACAAAAAACATTTTATAAAATCATGCAACCTTAATTTTTTTTTTTTCCTAACAGGCCCAAAGCAGGAGCTCAACCTACAGCTTGGAAAAATATTCCAGTTGTTCCTTTTCATCCCTGTCTACCCTCTACCGAGATCTATACAAAATATTCCACCTGCTCAGCTGTTCAGCCTTGGTTTCAGTGGCAAGGATGCAATCTTAGCTGGGAACATCCTGCCAGTAAAAGCTGATTCCCTGGACACCACTCCCTTCCAGGACAGCTGTCACCCTCTCCTGCAACTCCACTGTACCACAGGAGAATTCCTCATTCCACTATCTCCAAATAAATTCTAATTAAAATTTTCTAATTCCATAATTAATTTTTAAAATTCATTCCAACACAATATTAGTATCAAATATCAGTCAAATATAAGTTGAGGATAGCTTATGGTTGGAATTAAAATGATAAAAGTGGGTATGTAGGCACATTTTAACTCTCATGATATGACTTCTTCATATTTGTGTGGCAAGGAAATGGAGTCTTAAAATAGAAATAAATTACAACACCTTTTCTATTTTGTTAATGTGGCCTTAGAACAAACTAGAAACAGGCCTGCACATCTTAAATGCATGGCAGCTAAGTCTGAGAACACATCTAATCTAAGTATATTTTCTAGTAAGATACCAAATTCCTCAGGCTTGTCCCTGGTTGAGAACATTTTCCTATCAAGAAATTCAACATTACACTCATAGTATTTAATGTACATTATCCAATACATTACACAAAGCATCTAAATATTTTCAACATCTTTGGTCAAACTGTGAAGTGCCTAAGTCTATTAGCAGTGTCCTGCAAATAAAACATGCTCCTTGCACAGCAGGGCATTACCAACCATGAACATGGGTGTAGCAGATCCTGTGTCATGTTATTCAGGATTCTACAGAATTTAATGAACACAAAAATGTGTAATTATTAAAGTAGCTAAATATGCACAGAGCTCTGCTTCATATCAGTGGAAACCTGCACTGATACATTGACTACTGCTGTCCAAAGCTTCTCTCTTGTGAGTCTTTATAAACATGACAGACCTCTAAAATTCAAAAACTTCACCTCATCCTGATACAGCAATGAAATCTGGAATCAACCAGCATCACAGAACAACTTCAGCTCTCCTGGCACTTCTTCAACAACGGACATGTTTGTGCTATTGATTGTACTGCTGAAAATAATTTTGCTGTGTTGACAGGTATCACTCAGCACAGATTGTGATGAAAAGCTGAAAATTAGAAAGTTAAATGAACACCTGCAACAATTTTCCTGCCAATTTTACAACAAAATAAATATTGAATTATTCTGATAAGTGAGTCAAATTCATCCCTGGTATCATGGCCCTTCGAGGTTAACAGAGCTACAATCATAATGAATTTGGCTCCCGTGTCTCTTTCACTGAGCAAATGTTTCACTGAACTTTTCAAACCCCCTGTGCCAACATTCATCTTCATTTAGAACCCATCTTTCCCTCTTTAGTGGGCTTTTACAGCAAAGCCATAATTTTCCTATCAATTTGCAGTCAATTTTGTTGACAGTTTGACATGAACATTGCACGTACACAAAAATAATTTGCAAAACAGTTTTTAGACTTGTTGGGCTTAAAAGTCATTTCCAGCACACATAATATTATTTGACATGTACAATTCCACAGTCATCCTTCTAGGAAGAACATGCACCACTTCGTACCACAGCTTGAATAGACATATTATGAAAAAGATACTGTTATTTGGCCTTGTTTTCATCCTGTTCTTTTTTTCTATTTTTTTATTCTATTGCTAGCAGAAGCTGAAGGACACACTATTTTTCCCTTGCAAAGGAAGTAAAAATTTTAGTCTTCCAATCTACAAATGCTTATGTTACAAGAAATTCCTTTTAAGTCCCAGGAAACCCATGGGGGGTTACAGCCTCATGATTGGATTCTCCCCAATATATGTTCAGGCAGGTTTTGACATGATAAGAGCAGTTTGTGGATGTGATGAAACACATTTGCCATAAATCTGTCATGGAGAACTCCCTTTGGATTTCCTTATTCCTACCACAGCCTGCTCATACTTATGGATGTCCAGCTACATCACATAATGAGAAGAGTTACAGGAGGCTCCCAGGAAGCACGAAGCAGATAAACATGCGTGATTTCAAGGACCACTGAGCTTTGTTTTCTGTACATTAGCCTTTGCAAACCTCACAACAAAGTCTTGGATTGTAAATTTCAAGAAAGATGACTTTACCAGCTTTCGGCACCCGGGTTGTGTTCTGCAGGTACTCCCCACTCTTATACAGATTCAAAACTCTCTCCAGCTGAGCAGCTGTCTCATCTATTCCCCAGTGAAGCTCTCCTTTAAAAGCAGAGGAAAACAATGACTTAGATGAGGAGCATCCTGCACAGGACAAAACAAGGTTTCATTTGAATGAAGCTCTAAGCATGGGAGCCCCATGGTGCCCAGCCCAACCTTGGCAGGGCTGTGACATGGGCAGGAAATCCCTGAGGACTGGTTGACCCAGGCATTCCAGAGGCTGGCTTGTCCAGCTGGTAGCCCCAGGCCTGCAGGCACAAAACACTGAGAACTCCCCACAAGAGATCAACATCAGCTGGTACAGGAGCGCCAAAGCTTTGCTTGCTCACTAGCTATAGCCCAGCATCATTTATTTTCCCTTTGGATGCACACTGGAGGAAGGCACTGAAAAAGCCTCAAATCAGTGTTACAGGCAACTACTCTTGTCTCAAAGTCACTGCCTTGGTGATCAGTGAAAATCTATGGAAATGTCATTTATGCCTCTGGCTTCTGAGGAATAAAACACCACTGGTATCATTGACAATGAAAAAGTATCCTGGTGTTATCATTAAAATTTCCCTTTCCAGGGACAGAAATTCTTCCAGACCCCACAAGGAATTGCATTCTGATGCAGTTCACCCCAGTGCTGAGATGTCAGGATGAAACAAATACCCCCAATGAAGCCTAGGTAAAATATAAAAATGGGGTTTATCTGGGGTATGGGCCCATTCTTGCCTTCTTGGTATGGGAGCAATTTTATCCTGGATAGAAAAACAATCTAGTTCTATTGCAGTAAGCACAAAAGCATCACCCTCCCCTCCCAGTCTTAATAGTTACACTAAAAAAGCAACTACTTGGCATTACCATGTTTATTGTGATTACCTGTTGCATTGACTATCTTATCCAGTAATGGTCTCAGTGAGGATGGAGCACTGTGTGGAAGAAGATAGGTAAAAAAAAACCTGCAATAGAAAAGTAACCGATATTGACTTTTTTTTTTTTTTTTTTTGCAAGAGTTTACAAATATCTTGGTAACTCCTGAACATCACAAGGAATAAAATTCCTATTGCTTACATGCCACTGACCTGTTCAGGAAATACAATGGTATTCTATACTCAAATAAATGCATAGCTGAGACAATTCACACAGAGCTGTCTGGCCTACCCAGACCACGCTGCTGCATACAAGGCTGCCTTGTACCTATGTAAATGTTCCATTAATACAGCAATTTGCTGTGAAGCCCCATGGATTGTAACCATTTGCAAAGCTGTCTGTACTTCAACAAACTAAAAGGATGCCATCAACCCCATAAATCTTGGAACTGTTTGTTTGTTTTTTTTTTTCAAACCTTGAAAATGCATAGATTAGATTTCTGTTCATTTCTAATAAATGGAATTATTGTTTTCTTTACTACAGCTATATTAAATTTTCAAGTTAATTGCAAGAAGAAAGCAACCTTCTATTCTTTTAATGCTGCTGGAATACGGAATGTCCTCTCTATTCCTTTTATTTATCTATAATCAAGATACATTCATGTAGGTATTCACTGATGGATGCAGAATCACAGATTCACAGAATGGGGAGGTTGGAAAGCACCACTGGAGGTCAGCTAAGTCCAGCCTCCCTGCTCAAGCAGGGCTCCCTAGAACAAGTTACTTAGGATTGTGTCCTTGTGACTTTTAAATATCTATAGAGAAGGAGATTCCACAACTCCACTTTAATATTTTTTATTACAAAAGAAAAAACAATGTGCCATTACCATCCCTTGAAGTACATTATACTCCTAATTATATATATATAATTATATATATATATTATATATATAATTTATATATATTATAATATATATATTATATTATCCCTTAAGTCCATCATACTTCTCCTTTAGACTTCTACTACTCTGCCAATACTACAAACACCTATTGCAACCAACTCAGTGTCACAGAAACCTAAGATGGAGATGGACAAGTCAGGACCTGACAATATAAACAGAACTACTGGACATAAGTGTTGGCTAATGAAAAGAGCAGGAACACAATTGGTAAATTGCCCTGCTTCACATCTAACCTGAAAAGTGAGGTAAACAATTTTTCATATACAGAGACCACGTTGTCAAATGGAAACTCACAGGGATTCATGCTCAGGAGGGAGACCAGCAGATGTTTTACATAAGCACAAATTAGAAAATTCAGTTATTGATACCAAAAATTGATCATAGAAGCAAGTATTGATGAGCTGACACTCTATTTACACAATGAATATTTCTTTGAGAATGTAACTCCCTTTTTCACCCCAAACAAAAATGATGTTTATGGTTTTCCCAAGTGGGATAATCCACTTGGGTAGGTTTTCCTGATGATAAGTATGAAACAGCCAATGTAAATACATACAGGAATCTGAAGAGCAGCACAACATTTGTAACAAATAACTTGTCTGGTAAATTTTAGCTCATTGTTTTTGCTTAGAGATTATCCCTGAAGCAGAGTCCAACTGATTGTGAATAGTTCTTCACAAAAATTCAGTAGCTGTCACTAAGCTTGCTCAGTGCTGGCTGGAAGCAAGTCACGGAGGTTATTGTTTTTCTGTAGCCACAGGGCTACAGAAACATGCGACTGTTCTGCAAACACCCTCATGTGAAATCCTGACATGTACAGACACTGGAGTCTGCACAACTTATTTGCAGGAACATTTGTTATTCATCGATTCCAGGGCCAGTGGTGTCCCCTGTGATCTGCATAACACAGACTGTCAGATCCTTTTACATTCATTCCTACAAATTCCTTCTTTTTGAGAACTATCTGATCCTAATTTAAGAATTCTCAATGATGAAGAATTCATCTCAGCCATTGGTTAATAGTTCAAAATATTAATTATGTTTACTTTCAAAACTGTCCAGTGCTTTGGAAACTGTTCCCCCAAATATTTGGAGGAAAACACAGTGTGACACAATTGTGACAGGAGGTAACCATCTGAAAGCCAAGATGGGCCAGTTCTGGTAGAGGTTTCTCCCAAATGTTTTCTCTCCTTTAATTATTTACCTCATAAAGAAACCAGTGAGATAGACTTAAGTATGCTTCCAAGGTTAGGGTGTGCTGCATTTTAAAATTACAAGGGGTTTTGACTTCTAATAGCATCAGAGGGCACCCTCTAAGCCTATAGCAACAGAGCACACCTATGAAAATAATAAATTTAGCAGCCTATCCCTAATGAAGTGAGGATTTCACCCTCCAAGACAAGTACTAGGGTTTGTTGTAATACCTTAGCATGGGTGGTCACAGCCTCCCACAGCATAAATCCACCCATCAACAAAACCCTGCTGTCTCTATGGAATTAAGGCAAAGCAGGGGCTGAGAACACTGTGCATGAAATACACACTAGAGAGCAGTTCAAAGGCAATACTAAAAACTGTATTAGAAAAAGACCACTTCCTTCAGCGTGACCAGCAACCTGCCACAAGCCCACCACAGCACAAACATGTCCCCATTTACGACTGAGATGGATGGGTGCCTATTACAGGCTTCTTACCCAGAACCAGTAAAACAGTCTTAACCAAAAGCCAGCAAGCTAAGCAAGATCTTTAAGCCAAGCAAATGGAAATGGAAAATCTTGCAGGACACACTAAATACTGCACTGCACAACTGCAGAAGGCTGTCATGTGGTGCAGCCCATTTCAGTGTGGTCAGCTAATGCTACACACATGCTGGTGAGCGCTCTGTGACCAAAGCAGAAGGCTCTCTTTGGAGCAGCCTCTCCTCACTGTGGTTTGGAAGGCAGTGAATGGCACAGTACTTGAAAGGGAAGCCTAAGAAATGAGCACACCACTATGGCACTGCTCTGAGATCTCCATCCTCCTGTGTGGATCAGCCAAAGTGGCCGCCTGTCCCAGCAGCACCCATCAGACAGAGCGGCAATGGCAGGATGAGCGTGGCACTAAGCATCCACTACTGGCTCCCTGGAAAGCAGTGACATGGCTCCCCCAGCACCCCACACAGCCCTCTGGGGGTGTGATGGCAGATGGGGAAGAGCCAAGGCCACAAACACAAAGCCATCACCCAAAAGGACCCAGCTATAAATGTGGACAAACCTTTAGAATCAAATTTGGGAGATGGCTGCAACAGCTGAACGCTTCCTCCAGCATGGCCAACTGGTCCAGCATGACCCATCACCTCTACTGTGGGCATGGCACTGGGAGTCACTCCCCCAGCACCTGCTCACACAGACCCAGGGCTGGAAGAATGAAAAGCCCACCCTTTAAAAGGTTTGGGCTTAGAACCCATATTGTCAGCAACTGAGGGTGGTCCCAGCAGCTCCAGGGACACACTGGGGCTGTTACCCTACCACAGCTGTCTTCAGCAAGGCAGAGAGCACTGAGCCAGAGGGCAGGATGTGAACTGAGCTCTAAGTCTCCCTCTAAAGCCAGCCCTTTGCTCAGCTGGTGGTGTAAAACATGTGAAGACCCCTATTAACTCACACCAAAAAGCTGCTGGATCATCTCACCATAGAGCTTGCGAGCCCCCAGTTCCAAAAGTGCTTATGCTTCTCTCCTATGAAAATCTCAGCTTGAGTGAAGAATTCAGTGGGCTTCAACCAACACAGAATTAGACTGAGTGGTGAATCAGACTCAGAGTATGAAAAACATTTCAAATGTTATAAATGCCATGTATTTTCACAAATGGAACAATTATTCATGGCTTCACTTACTCCTGGGCTTTGGTTCTGAGACCATATGTGCTCATTGATGTGAATAACTCTAAAGGATGCTGGAGTTCTAGGCCCACTCTAAACTCTACAGGAGTTTATCTGATCACAAACCTGTAAGCATTGTAGAGATTCCTCTTTTCATTCATGCTCTGACACCGTCCCTCAACCGAGCAGGGCAAGGTGAAGTTTCTTGCAGGGAATTCCATGAAGCAGTCGCTGTTACTAGTGCAAGAGCTCTCCTCAACACTGGCATCATCCAGATCTGTCACCTTCAGCTCCCCATCCACAATCACAAACTGCCGAGGGCGAAAATCCAGTAATGTCACCGAGCCAAGAGGAGAGTGAGCCAAGTAATGCAGAAGCCGAACTAAGCTGAGACATATCTGAAACACAAAAATATGGGCACCTAGCATTATTTTCTCAGTGCAAAATATACAACAAAACCACTTTACCTGAAGATATGTCCATAAATTTATGGCTTAATATCAGCATTATAACTTATCCTCAAAACTAAATGTTGCAACCAAGGTATTTTTCACAGGATTAACATACTTGAATGTAAAATCCTGAGAGACTTGAAACAAAAATAAGCTTCTTTACAAGTGCTTTCCCACACTATTCTTGAAGCAGGGCTCATTGTTGCTATTCTTACTTTAAACAGAAATAAAAGCATTAACTTTTAATAACATTATGCACAGGCGCTGACCACACAGTCTGATCCTGCTCTTTACGAACTGCAGGTCTGGAAATTTTGGCTGGACTGCCCAGCACCCACGCCTGGAGCCCCAGGTGCAGAGAGTGTCTGTGTTGCCTCTGTACCAATCCTGCCTCTTGACTGTTTTTATAATTTTTTTCCACTGTTTCCTCTGATTTTTTCCTTCTTCCTTCCTCCTCCCAGGAAGAGGAGCTCCACGGGTCCAAAGTAACTCTTCACCATGCCTCAGGCTAAGTCCATATGTCTGTCTACCTTGACAGGTCTGCCTTGGAGGACCCTCATGCACCACTTTGAGCCTGAGGTGGGAGCTCTGTGCTGATGTTTCACTTTTCCACTCCAAGTTAGAAACTTGAGTAACTCTTACTAGACAGCAACCCTGATGAACATTGAATTCAGCCCCCTTACCAGAGTCCTGTTTTCAATTCATGCATTCCTTTAGAGTCCACTACGTAACCTATTAATCCAAATGTCGCAGTAATATGAACACAGTTAAATACTGGAATTTTTATTTTATGTATTAAATAAATAACAGGTCTTACTCAGTTTAGCAGGCTTTTTACTGTTTATATGTAATCTTTGTTTTCTATTAAAATACAATTTTAAGGGCACGTGCATTGAGGTAGTCAAATCCAAATTCAGACTAGGAGCTTAGACAATACACTCAAGATTGCAGCTCAATGCATCCTTGATAAAAAAGCTGAGCACAGCTGAAGTTATCCCTCACAGACACTTCACTTGTGAGATGTTAGGACCATCTCATGCTCCTACACAATCCTTCTCCTGGTTGACCTGACAAGAACATTTTTCTCCTACTTAGAAGACACCATAGTTCGTATGGAGATGTTTCTGGGTGTATACAAGCCTGGTTATGGGATGCTAAACTTGACCAGTCTTACCTCCCCCTTGGAAGGACACAGAACTCATGTCTGTGTTATTCTGCAATACAGTGCAGAGAAAAAGCCCATCCAGCCCAAGCTATCCTATAACATAGGTATCTTCAAATGTCAACAAAACAAGAATTTAGTTTGAACAAACCCACAGGTTGTCATCCAAAATTATTGTCTTTTCTCAAATGCCCCTGCTCCTGCATCAGCAACCTCTGTGCCCAACCCCAGCAGTCTCTGCCATGCAGACCTGATGCAGGATGGGACTGCAAATGCCCCCTTACAAAAAGGTTTAAGGACACAGGTAAAAGCTTTGCTCTGTGTCACACACCTCTGGCTTACTCAGCTTACTGCTGAATCTGTCCACACAAGGGAATTATCAATTGTAGGAATAACCTCATGGACTTATGCAGTCATTTTCAGGACTGGACCACAAAAAACTCTCACATATCAAGACAATTTCAATTCCTTCCTTTCTGTGTTAGTAGCATCCTAGACAAACAAATGAGCACAACATTATTTAGGACTTCATTGCAGTGGTCACAGGAATGTTTCGCCAGTAATTCTAACTTTCACCTCCGTGAAAGTCTTCGTCTTCATCTTCATCTACTTTGCAACTGCTCACTCAGAAATATCCACTCTGGAAAGAAACTTCTCTGTTTATTACCCATAATCTCACATATCTCTTGGTCATTTATTTTGTACATAATTGCTGTCACAGTCCATTATTTGTATTCCCTAGATGAGATGAGCTAAAGGCAGATGCTCCTGTGTTCTGTGTGGAACACTGTTGAGTACCTCTGCTGCTTATTAAGACCACGCTTCTTCCAGGAAAAGAGAGCTGAAGCTTAGTGCAGGGAACACACTTGCTCCAGCTGTATGAGAAAAATAAACCCTGCCAGGGAACATTCCTGGGCACAGAAGCTTAATCCCACATGCACGCTGGCTAGCATGGTCTCTGGCCGGGTCTGACCAGCACTGAGGCTGTTCTCCTGCACTGACCTCAGGCAGGATCCAGAGCCATTTCCAGCAGGTTCCAATCCTGCTCACAGCCTTCAGAGAGTGCAGGAATGCCACAGCAAAGCCCTGGGCTGCACCTTGCTCCTTCCACTCGGAGCTCACTCAGGCACACTTTCAATTTTCTGGCACAGATGTAGTAACTGAGCAATCCAGAGTGTTTCAGATGGAGACTGCTGCTGCCTTTCCACGTCCTAGGGAGTTAACCTCAGACAGCAACACGTCCCCATATACACCAAGCGAGACAGCGCTGTCTTGATCAAAGCATTGCTGCAGTCTGGCTTCATTTTGGACAAATTAAGTGTGACCTTCGTGCTCCTGGTAAATTGCCAGTGCGGTGGACAAACTGGGATTGAGATTTGTGTACGTTTGTTTCACTCTTTCCCCAGGAAAAAATGAACAGAGCAGGAAATAGCAGAAAACAATTATAAAACAAACCTATGATAAGGATCAGGAGAGAAATGTAACATCCTTCTATTGTTTAAATCCCAGTTGCAAAGCACAATGCCAAAACTCCTGGACCTACTTACTTCTTAACAAGTAAGAAATGTTTTGAGATATCATGTAAAAACCATATAACTAGTTACTATTAGATAACATTGATAGACAAAATAACACAGTATCTTAAACACTACAGAAGCAGAGTGCTAAATACTGCTTTTTAACCAAGTGCAAAACAAACATTTAATAAATGTGAATTGCGCTGAAGAATACACAACCCCTGCTTCATAATATTACTTGTTTCTCACTCTCCTAAAAGTCCTTGTTAAAAACAGTTGTTACTCACCCGAAATCTGTCTTCCCAGGAAGTCTGTAGAAGCTGAATCATCTCTAAAGGCGAGCCCAGTTCAGTGATGGTTGTCAGCGTGTCTGGGATGTCATTGCTGTCTTGGTAGCAATAGCCGTAGAGCTGAAAACAACACAAGCAGGCATCATCAGCACAGTGCACCTTGGCATGTGGAGTCCCAAAGGAGGCTGTGGGCTGTGCTTCTGGCACTGTCTGTGACCCTGCAGGGAACACATGCTGAAGGACTACATCTGGTGGAAGCAACATACTCCGGACCAGTTCATGAAGAAGTGTAACCCATGGGAAGGACTCAGCACTAGAGGTGTTCATGGAGGATTGTCTCCTGTGGGAGGGACCCCATGCTGGAGCAGGGGAAGACTCTCAGGAGCCCTCTCCTGAGGAGAAAAAACAACATATGATTAGCTGGCCACAACCTTCATTCCCACTGCACTGCTCACAAAAGGAGGCAGGGAAATCAAGAGAGAAGTAGGAGCCCAGGAAGGAGTGGGCAGAAGATGTTTTTATGATTTGGTTTTATCTTTCATTACCCTATTATGACTTGATAAACCAAATTAATTTTTCCCCGAGTATTCTGCCCATGACATTAATTGCTGAGTGATTTCTCCCTCTCCTTAACTCAATCCACAAGCCTTTCTCAGTATTTTCTCTCCCCTCTCCAGCTGAGTGAGAGGCTTTTGTGGGTACCCTGCATCTAGATAGGGTCAATCCATGACAAATAGATAAAATTATTATTATTATTATTGTTATTTTTTGTCTAACATATCTATGAATGCAGAAACAGGAAAAAACCTGAGGAAAGGTAATTTAACCTATGCAACACCTGACTAAATAATACTGATTTTATGCTTAAAAAATAATGTCAAATAGTTTTAATGACATTTTCCACAGGATTGCTGTTTGTGCTTTGAGTGCCAATGTGTATTTGAATGACACAGCACCTTGAAAAGCAATTGAAAGGCCAACATTTATCTTTTCTCAGCCAAAAATTGCTTCTCGCTATACCTGATGAATTTCTGTGTACAATATCATTAAAGCAAGGCAAATACTCCAAAATACTATTTGCCAGTAGCTTCTACAATTTAAAAGCATTTAAATGGCAATTTCAGCCATACTCCAGCTTCTTCTTTTATTTGCTTTCCAAGGATATTTGAATGACTTTCACTTGCACAAATAATTGCACTAGAAGAATATTTAAAGACTGTGGAGGAGAGACTGTCTTGCTTTATATGGAGTGGGACAATGTCTGACAGGCTGGGAGACAGGCTTTTAAGAACTCCCTGCCAAACCCTGGCAGAGAGGATATTAAATGAGCCAGATAAGGATCTGATCACAACTTTCCAGCCAGAATAGCATGCACATGAAATAAAATTAAATATATTCTCTGCCCCCAGTCAAATAAAACATACAGTAAAAGGGTTGGTGTGAAAATACAGCATTAAAAAAAAAAAGTCCTGTTGCTACCATTCTACTGCCTTGCCCACAGCAATTTGATTTTTTAAATCAAAATTTTTCTTTTAGTCTTAGAAAGCTCAGAGAAGATGACAAGGGAAGTTCCTTGGTGCTGAGAGCACTAAGATGTGGCCCTGCAGAGGAAGCCAGGCTCAGGCAGCCAGAACTGGGACAGTCCCAAACCGTGAGGAAAGCAGAGTGCCATAGCCAGAGGGAGCGGCTGAGGCTGCACACAGCCCCTGTGAGCAGATTCCAGCATCCAGCACATTCTTACAGCTTGTGACCTCCCCAGGCAGAAAAGCAAAGACCAGGCTAAAGTCAGCAAATACGGGCTTTGTTATGAGCCATGCTGCTAGTTTTGACTCTAGCTGTCTACATTCAAAGGAAAAAAGGGTGCCAAAAACGTAAAAGAAGTAAACAATTTTTCTTTTTGGTGTAAAAATGGCACTGTATTTCAAAACGGCTGCTTAAACATGAACATTAACTTAAACAAAAAAAAAAAAAAAAAAAGAAAAAAAAAAAGAAAAAAGAGAAAAAAAATCTGGATTATCTTATTTTAAAACATGCCAAAAAGAGAAATTGTGATAGATGCCAATACAAACATTTGAAGTAGGAAAACAGACATTTGTCTTTACTGCTACAACCATGACAAGGATATTAACAGCAATAATTTCTCCATCTAGAGCCATTCAGACCAGACCTGGGTTTGTTCCTTATCCTCTACGACACCACTTTTGTGCAGTTTAATGCCAGGAATTAAATCTTAGAAGATCACACCAACACAACTGTTTACGCTATCTGTGCTAGCCAAAAGTTGAATCAAATGAAACTATTTACTACAATATATATTGTTTTCTCAGGGAAAGTAGGATTCTGCAGTCCTTACCAGCTACTTTCCACCCCTTACGTGTGTGGGCACACTAAGGAGAAGGGATGAAGCTTGGCAGGTCTGAAAACCCTCATTTCTGTGTCAAAACCCAGCTGTTTCTGCTAGAAATCTAGATGATGTTTCTGTATCATCTGCAGCTCTTGTCTTTAGCACAATAATACTATCCACTGGGAAAAAAAGCCATAATGGAAATTAGCAAGCAATCCAGATGGGAAATGACAGTATTGTAGTAGCTGCTGATTCACAGAAATACTGAATACAAAAAAGGTATCAGTCCCCATCAGACACTGTCAACATTTGTGAAAACAACTCTGGAAACAGAAACAGAGGAGACAAACCATTCCTTTATGATTATAAAAACATAATACATATATATATATTTACATGAAAAATATTTAAAAATGAGTCTCACTCTTTATGTGCATACGATCACAGGAGTAGAAATTAATTACAGTACCTATTTATGTCTATTGTATCTTGATCCATGAATGCCAACAGTAATAACAAGAAGTTAGGTTTGCTCTCAGCTGGAATTTTGCCCATAATTCTTTCCTTTTAGTGTCCTGTTTGTACCATGGCAAAAGTCTTCACTGCCCAAGTATCTGACTATATCTATAAACTAACCTGAGCTCGTTATTATTTTACTGAAGTGAAACCTCTCCAGATACAGTGTTACTACATAATCATATAGAGTTATAAAAGCAGAGAAGTCTGTGATACAAAGGATTTATTGGGTCACATTTATGCTTTTCTAAATGAACTCCTGAAACTAAATGCAAAAGGGCACATGTAATTACATGGCCGTATATGTATGCGCAATTACCATGATTACAAACTGGGCAAGTCCCAACAGCCAGTTAAGCATCTCAAATGGTTACATTCATCCCCTCCTGATGAACCACCACCCAGCACACAGAAGTCACAAAATACAGAATATATACACATGCAAAATATTCCCCAGCAATACTGAGGCCTTTCATTTGAAAAGCTGACTTACAAGAAACGAGGGTACTACCCAAAACATTTTTTTTTAACTTCCTTTTGTTTTTGTCCAATCCATTTTAAGGTCAGAAATGAGACAGAATGGTTTGTATTCCCAGACAGTGAAGTAAGAAACAGATAGCTGGTGCATACAATAACAAGAAAAATAACCACATGGGGAAACTGAATATAGCTGGAAGCAAAAGATGAGCCAAAATATCTCCTCTATCTGAAATTCTATTAGGTTGGACATCATTCTCAGCGTCACAAAGCTACACTTCAGACATATTGAAGAGTGATGGTTTTCATACGCTTTTTCAGTATGGTTCCAATTAAATGAATGGAAAGAAATACAATCTCACATCTTTTTGCTATCTCGAGTCACTGCATTTAAATGCCACCCCAATATAATTTTTGTGTAGAATCTAATAGCAAACAGTCACGATACTGGGATGCCTTTCTGTCTGTTTAGAAAAATGTATGCCAGATATGAAATGTTGACCTGTTCTCACATCATGTGTTGTAATTCATTTATTTCGAGTAGTCCCGTTTACCAAATTATTCCCTCACCGTTTGGATTTTCTCGGTCATAAAGGCTCAGTCCTGCATTAGTCTTTCTGCACCCAAAATTCTCATTGACTCCCAAATTTTTAGGCATGCTGGGCATACATGGTCGGCTCCTGTGAAAGTAATATTGCATTGTAGGAGCCCGTGTTCCTACAGCCAGCCAGTTCACCTCCCTTTACAATTCCCTTTTACTACAAATTATGGGGACAGAGGCGCCCCTTTCAGAAGAGCTGGGGCAGCAGGGAAGGGCAAAAGCAGAGGTCATCCTCTACACAAAAGCCAACAAGCTTACTGACAATAAAAACACAAAATAAAGAAGCTTATTAAGCTGTCATCAGCAGGATAAGTCTGTGCGAACGATGAGCCCTCCTGCATTGGTGTAGACACCCTGGCTGGACTTTCATTAAAATGAATTTCAAACCAGGACCATTGCCAAAGTGTTACATTTCCTTTATAGAGGTTGCTCAGTCACAAACAGTAGGACCCACATTTTCCAAACCGGTCTCCAGCCACTTTTCCCAGCTGGGGCTCTGCTGGTTCAGCTCAGCTCTGCTGCCAGGCTGAGACAGGACTGCAAAATGCCCCTGCACAGATCATACATTTCCCTAAAAATCACAACACGTTGTAAATATTCTTCTTTCTCTACAACCACAAAAACTGGCAATATTCCCTTTTTTTCTTTAATGAACACGAGATTTCTGTGAGTCCTGGAATGTGAACCTCAAGCACACTGTTACCAGCTGTGATATAAGTGACAGGCTCAACTGCATTACACCAGAAGTAAATTTCAGAAACCTCTCTTCTCTTTCAATTTGGACTGCTATTCTCTTTTAATTTTGACTACAGTAGGACCCAACTTCTGCCCACAATAGAAAAGTGCAATGAAATACTATCTCCCATGTAGAAAGAGTAACAGTAGTCAACACTTCATACAGCCTTTCTTTTCAGAAATACATGGACACAGACTTGCTTAATCAAAACTGGTTGTGTCAAGATTGTATTTTGTAGTGTTTCAGTGCCTGGGGGAAATAAAAAGCTCCTACTGGTCTTTGATGAGCCGTTTGCTTGAGCTGCTACATCTCAAAACCAGAACAGCATATTTTAGAAGCTCCTGCTACTTTATTGATAAGTTAATGTAATATTTTTAGGCAATCAGTCCTTGGATTCACCTTTCATCCTTGAAGTACTCAGACAGTCCATCCCTGCAAGAGCAGAAATCCCCAGCACAGCCTGATACAGCTACAATTTACCAATACAGGATTTGATACATTTCTGCCACTTTAAGATTTATTAATCACTTGTGCTTTAAAAATTTCCCTTCATTGCTGATGGTACATACATATATAAATACACATACATATATAAATATACATACATATACACACAAGCACATATATCTTTTGTATATATGGCATATATGTATATGCCTGTTCTGATAGCTAATGTACACACATAATATTTGCATGTGCATTTCAAAATGTTTATATATTTTTTTTAAAATACATATTTAAATATTTTTATATATTGCAAACCAGCTCAAAAGTACATGAAAACCTGTAACATGCAGAGAACCTGGAAAATGCAGGGAACTCAATGCCTAAATTTGCTGAAGATCAATCCAGTGCCGACTTTCCTGCTATAGAATATATCAAGAAGGCACATGAGAAAATTATTTTCTCCCATTGAAATCTAGCAATCAAGCCTTGCAAAGTGCTGAGTTTCACTGGAGAAAGACTTTACATAAAACATCCCCTGCACCATGCAGAAGCTTTTGAGACCGGGAGCCAAACTGTGTGCTGACAGCTGTGAGGCAGGATTTTGCCTGCTTCTGGATTTTGGAACCAAGAGCAAGTGGTAGGTAATTCAAATATTAAACTCTAAATTCACAGTTCTGCCTAGGCTTTATTTATAAATGTATTATCATGATTAACACTAAACTGCAGGAGAACTAAAAGGTACAATAATCTCATTCCTGGCACTGCTACTAAACATTTTCATTAATAGAAGAATTGGACTGTAGTACTCAGAAACAGACATTATGTGTATTTACCCATATCTGTTGCTATATCCATAAAGGTCCACAGATATCTCCATATATTTTAGAGGTATGTGTGTGTATACATATCCATACATACCTGCTGCTCTGACATGCATTATGTTTGCTATAATCTTATGATTTAGTAATGTTATCTCCCTTTTACTCTCCCTGCTTTCCTTATACTCTGAAGTGGAAAATTCTTCTACTAAAAACATTTACAGCACTTTGAATTTGCATTGCACTGCACAAGCTCAAGGCCCAACCCTGAAAATATTTAGTCACTCAAGCAGCCTACTCTTGTAAAGCCTTCCAGTGAAGACAAATGGATCACTCATACAACCATGATTTCAGTGGAAACAGGCTGGTATCACTGGAGACATAGTTCATTACCTTGTAAATAGCCAGATCAGAAGACCCCCTGACCTCCATCCACAGCCACGGCATTCACTTCCACTGCACCACAAGTTTAAATTAACCCTTTGTCGTGATATGATTGTGCTTTTAAAAACTGTCAAATAACCTCTGTGCATCACATGTTCAGAAATGCTTGTCTTGGATTTATTATAACAAATCCATCTGTATAAATCTTCTTTCTTAGGTATGAGTCATATGATTTTGAATTTTATCATGGCAAGCTTTAAAATAAGCTAGGAGTATATATGCAGCTACATAGTCCAAGAAAAAGGCAAGTCTACCCAAACTAAGTTTTTCCAAATGTGGCCTAAAACAATATAAAATACCCATGTTTGGTGTCTGTTACCTAAACTGAACAGTTCAGCTGAGTGTGATGAAAAATAACAAGTCCTTTAAAATTAGTCTAGAGTCAATATTAGTATTAGCACAGTGCCTGTGAGAACCAGTTCTTGTCCAGTTTTTCACGGCCATCACTCAAATGAAAAATGCCAACAGAAGTTAGATGTTGTGGGGCATCCACCTGAGCCATCAGACGACTGTGTTGACACAAAAATCCATTAAAAAATATCTTTTCAAAAGCCCAGCTTGCATATTTGACACAGACACTTGACAAGGCAGGCCAGCAACACTTCCAAACACAGCCTGAGCCTGAATCCACCAACACTGTGTCCACGCAGAGGGCCGAAAGACAGAGGAGCAGAGCTATGCCAGCCCTGGTGTCCCCTTCCAGGTGTCCTCTCCTCCTCCCTGGCCAAGCACCACATCCCTGCCTGCCCTTCCCAAACGTGGTCACAACTAGAAGACAGAGCATGTGCAAAAGGCCCACAATCATCCAATTCAGGGATAGGATTGGACAGGATATTTCAGTGGGCCAGTTGGAAAAGACAGGAAATGATTATGTAATCCAACTTCCAGACCATTTCAGGGCTGACCAAAAGTCAAAGGATGCTACTGAAGGCATTGTTCAAATGCTTCCTTAACACTGATGGGTTTGGGGCATTGACCACCTCTTGAGCAAGCCTGTTCCAGTGTTTGACCACCCTTCTTAATGTCAGGTCTCAACCTCCCCAGTGCGGCTTTGAACAATTCCCACATGCCTTATCACTGGATACCAGGAAGAGGAGATTTACCTAGCTATCTCACACTGGAGGGCAGGGGGAATTTATCCTTGTAAGATATAAAAACCATGTGCTTGCCTCCCCCTGCAATTCTGTCCTGGTCATAACTAATTCCAGGCCAGGATATTGACGGCCCAGAATGACCTTGTTTTTTCATTGTTGCTCCCAGGAAAAACGGCAAGCAGCAAGGGAGAACTTGATCATACCCACAGCATCCTGTGGTGACCACTGATCTCTCCAAGCCACCGAGCAGAAGAAGCAGTGCTGGGCTCTCCTCAAAGAAACTGGATGTGGTTGCAAGCCATCAGCTCCCATAAAGGAGGCAGAAATTCAAACCAGTCTTCTGGAATGATTTACGTGGCACATAAAACTGAGAAACAACCATAGAAATCATTCAACAAATAACTGGGATTAGTTTTATGAATGCTACTTTTAGAAGGACGGACAATGTAGCCCTTCTAACTTATGTGATGACATGTGCCTTACGGAAAGTCATCCCTGCTAGCAGCTTTGCAAGTTGAACACCCTCTACCAACCCAAGGAATTCGGTGGGGAAAAAAAATACTATTGGGTGACTCCAGCATCAAGATGTGTAGCTTGCCTTCCAGGGAAAGGAACAGTTAAGAGTGGGTTTGCAATTGTATCAGCTCTATGCTTGCAGCAGCTCTGGAGCTCTTGTTAACAGATCCTTTCTTCACTCTTAAAAGTGCAGGATAACATCTGGGCCTTTTGGGAAGCAGTCTTACAATAAAGAAGCACTTTGTGTAATTCTTCTTTCCTCGCCAAACCGCATCTGTCTGCTCTCCCTGCCCTTCTCCACTCCAGCCCGAGCTCCTTGGGGCTACGGGGACATCTGTTAGCAGCAGCGGGCTGTCTCTGCCGAGCCATCAGTAGGTGGCACTGCCTGCTTTTTTCTCTCACCACATGAATGTCCATCCCCAACACCTTGTGTGGACCACCACTAACCATCTCGAAGGGTACCCAAGAGATGTAAATGCCTCAGCTCCTTCAAGATGTGCCTATGGTAACCCAAGCAATGGATTGACTGGGACAAATAAGCTGCTCCATCACGGCTCACCAGGCAGTGGTGGTGGCAGCAATTTCCAGAGGAAGGAGGTGGCCAGCAAGAGGTGCCAAGCTCCCCTGCCGCTGACAAGATATGGCAGGCTCATTTGTTCTGGGAGCTGAGGTTCCTCTGATCCCAGCACCAGTTAAACAGCCACTATCAGCCTGGTCTTGCCTCACTCATCTTTAACAAACCTGTCCCAAGAGCAGCTCAACTGAGGCAATTTAGAAAAACATTAAAAAAACACTCCCAGTCTAACATGACCTTCCTAAAGGCAGCAACCCTGTATGTGGGATGCGTAGTGAGAGCCCAACCCCCGCCTTAAAGGTTAATTCTCCCTAGACACTTGATTTTGAAATGTTTGATGTCCAAGAGCTGGGAACCTCTGCTGCCCCATCCAAAAGTTAAGAATGACAAATTCTCCATATAGACTCCCACCAGTTGCTATCAGCAATTGCAGCACTTTTCTCAGGTCAGTAGCTCCCTGCGTTCTCATGGCCAAACTCCAGCCAGACACGGCTAAGACTTTTTGCTGGGAATCCTACACCACTGCCATCACAAAAAGCATTCAATGCCCACCTGCTGGCAACAGGGAAGAGGTCCCTGGGTAGCTGTTTCCACTATAGCAGTCTCCCCTTCCCCCCTGCCTTCTGTGAAAACAACTGATTCCTTTAAAAATGATGGCGAAGCACCAGACCTTCAAGAATCCATACAACCCCCATGCAAAATAAATTTGCACTGGAAATTAATTGCATATTGGCCTTATTCAGACTTGGAAAGATTGTCTAGTTCCACCTGGAATAAGCAAACCGTATACAAAGCTTTACTATTTTAATTCTCACATTAAAATTAAAACTGCCATATCCTGTTGGCTATGCATATGTATAGGGAAACCATCGGTAAGAAAATCCCTTCATTATCACATGTAAAGAAAAGAAAATCCTGTTTAAAAACGGGTATTTAAAAATACTGTGATCGGCTAGAACACCTTAAATCTGCTTGTCAACAGTAAGTGATGCATTATTTGCACTCAATTTTAATCAATTAATTTTGCAAGAGACAAATATTCTCCCAGTAATGACGACCATCTTTTAAAAAAAAAATCAGCTACAAATACAATAGAGCTAAATGACCCAATTCATACTGAAACCACTTTTATATTTGGATTGGATGCCATCTAGATATTTCATCTAAATCATTCAGATTTTAACTTCACACTAAAGCTAAATAAGCCAAATGAACCGGCCTTGTCTGGGCAGCCAGCAAGCTATTGGTGCTGTTATGGTGTCTTCCATCAGCATCAGACAAAGCCAACCCTCTTCTCTGAGCTTTTGTGTGTGTTTTTAAAAAGAAAGTGGTAGCTCCTTCTTTAATGAATCATTGTGAACTCACACTGGAAGTGCTGATAAATAGCCGTCACAGAAATAAGCTTGCACTTTTCCAAACCTCTGCAGTTTCAGACATTCCCTCCCTTCTCTTCAGCAATGCAAATGAAAAAAGAATGGCACCAACCTTAATGCTGATACTCCAGGGCTACAATTACATTATTACAGTAAATCAAACATTGCCTTTGTGTCACGACAATTGTGCTCGTTGTTTGAAATTAACTGCAAATGGTTTGATTTTCTTTTCTTTCCTCAAATATGGGCAGGGAATTAAAGCACACTAAATCATCTTAAAATGCACAGAAAGCCAGGATTCAGACAGCAGCATTTGAACTCTGCAAGAAAAGAAATTACAGCACGGAGTGAAAGGAAGAGATCGGGCACCGCATTTTACACAGAGCGACTGCAAAGCAATTAGTGGGCTTCTAAATCCTCTGTTACAATAAATCAGTGACCCAGTTCCCCCTCTTCCCCGGTGCCCTTCATTATAAAATCAACTTTAATGAACTAGCCCTCTCTTCGCCACTCCAAAGCAAATATATTTCCACTGCAGGCTGCACCTGCCCTTCCCAGCGGCCGCCGCCCCAGGGAGCCTCGGGCAGCCCCAGACGGCGGGGGCCGGGGGGGAGATGGCCCAGCGCTGGCCCTTCGTGCAAGTGACGGGAAAGCATGGAAATGAAAACAGGAAGGCAAGCTGCCTTCGCCTCAGCATTGCCTAATGTGAATCCACTCTCCCTCTTGCTGGTTTTCCGTGTTTCTTTTGCTAGACTTGATTCAGCACATCTGCCAGAGCTGACACATCTGGCTCCTTCCCCGGGGCGGAGGGCACAGCGGATATGTCAGCATGTTGTCTAACGGCACTGGTACTTTCTGGAAAGAGCTCTTTTCCCCTCTATCATATATTGTACAACAATCAAGTCTTTTTAAAAGGATGACAAAAAAAAAAAAAAAAAAAAAAAAAAAAAAAAAAAAAGCTGATTTTGACAAGAGACAGGCCAGAATGAGAACTGCTGAGACAGTAAAGAACAAGCCTGTTATCTTACAAACTACACTTCAGGCTGTCAGCTGCCAGAGATTTACAGGAAAACCCCCTTTCCTAGGACTGAACCGACGCGAAACTTTATTTTCAGCAGAAGAAACTCACCGCCACCAGTCCCTGACCGGGGCCGGGGATGCCCGGGAGGGTTCCCGCTGAGGCAGAGCTGCTGCCGGCCGCCTGCATGGACGCGTCCCCGGGGTCGCTCCCTCCCACGCCCGCGGCGTGGGGAGGCGGAGGAAGAGCTCCCGCTTCGCCTCCAGCCCCGGGCGGTCTCCGAGGAGCGGGCCGGTGAGCGCCGCCGCCCTGCCCAATCCCTCCTGGCTCCCCCGCCTGCCCCAGCCGGGGCCAGCCCTGGCCTCCCCCGGCACGCCAGGGCGACAGGAGGGTGGCACGTCCTCCCTGCTATTTATAGCAGCCGGCTCGTATTTGGGTATGCCGGGAGCCGCCGGGGAGGGGGGGAAAAGGAGCAAAACCGAGGTAAGAAGCAAAGGCAGGGAAGCTCTCGGCCCTCGCTGGCCCAGTAGATGTGGTGGCATCGTGGCTTGTGCGTGTGTAGCTCTAATGGGAGCAGGAGCGCCTGTCAAAAGCTGGCTCTTGAACTGAGGCTTTTGCCTCGGCAGCAAACCCTGGACAGTGAAAACAAGTTAACAATCATGAAGTCAGCCGATCCTGTCCTGTGTGAGATTTTAACCGAGGCACAACCAATATATTTCATGTTGTTCCCTAGCGCCCATTTTCCTCATCGGTTCTACAGCTCCTGCACCACACACCGGAGACTCGCTCCTGGCCAACACCGCTGTCCCGACAGTGCCCAAACAGCGCCTGGCAGCTCGGTATTTACCGTCTCCCTCCAAGGCAATGCCTTATCACACGTTTGGTCCTCACTCAGGCCGCAGCAGCCCGGCCCCGTGCGCCCCCACAGCGCGGTGCATTACACAGCAAAGGGCAGCGGCCGGGGCACGGGGCTCTCCTCCCGGCCTGGCAGCACCGCCGCGGCTCCTGCAGCAGGAGGGCAGGCAAAAGGAAACGCCGGCACAAAATCGCAACGACTCTGAAAACATGCTTCCGATTTAAGTGTAATCTATTTTTAAATGGGGTGGCATGTAAATACGAAGCCCTAACTACGAGACGGGATTTTCCCCCATGAGAGCATTTTCCCAGCACGGAGGCTGGGCGTGTTTCTCCTGGCGCTGGTGGGAAGTGCCTGCTCATCCTCCAGCTGCTCCCCCCACGGTCCCCCCGCCATGGGACACCCCGCATGTCGCCTGCGCTTCCCCCTTTCAGAGTCCACCTGACATCCCGGACCGGAGAATTACTCTGGTTCCTCCACATCACCCCGAACCGGAGAAGTGAATTCCTGCGGCTCATCCAAGGTTTGCTGTGGGGGCAAGCGGGGCGCCGGGCAACTCCGGCAGCGCTGCCAGAGGAACCCTCGCCCGCACCTGTGGGGACGGACAGCGCGCAGCATCCTTCCTTTTTATGAGAGGGACGGCCAAATTAATGCCAAATTAATCCTTCCACATAAGAAAACTACACACGAGTAACACGGGAAAGCTTGCTAGTGCCTACCAAAATGACTCAAGTTTAAAAAACACACGCTGGCCAACTCGCTTACAACAACAAAAAAACAAAACAAACCCAGTCTTGGGGAGGGACACAAAATCCTCTCAGAGCAACCAGTAACGATGGCTTTTCCAAACAGAAATCATCACAGCCAAGAGGAGCAATACCCTTCCTAGGAGCACAGGGTTTTGTGGTTTGCAAGACGTTATTTTCCCTATGCATTATAGAGAGGAGGGAAGGAGGGAAGGAGGGAAGGAGGGAAGGAGGGAAGGAGGGAAGGAGGGAAGGAGGGAAGGAGGGAAGGAGGGAAGGAGGGAAGGAGGGAAGGAGGGAAGGAGGGAAGGAGGGAAGGAGGGAAGGAGGGAAGGAGGGAAGGAGGGAAGGAGGGAAGGAGGGAAGGAGGGAAGGAGGGAAGGAGGGAAGGAGGGAAGGAGGGAAGGAGGGAAGGAGGGAAGGAGGGAAGGAGGGAAGGAAGGAAGGAAGGAAGGAAGGAAGGAAGGAAGGAAGGAAGGAAGGAAGGAAGGAAGGAAGGAAGGAAGGAAGGAAGGAAGGAAGGAAGGAAGGAAGGAAGGAAGGAAGGAAGGAAGGAAGGAAGGAAGGAAGGAAGGAAGGAAGGAAGGAAGGAAGGAAGGAAGGAAGGAAGGAAGGAAGGAATCTATTTTCTTGTCGTGGATAAATCATGACTAGCCTTTCTTTGAATAGTATATGAAACTCGAGAGCTTTGATCCCTGGGATCTGAAGTTCTCGTGGGGGAAGCTGGTACTCCTGCTGCAGCTGCTGAAGAAGAAACACAAAACTCCTTTACCAGGTTCAGTTCAAAAAGCACCTACTGTGAGACCGTCTGGTCTAACGTTCATTTTTTATTCTACTGCAACGCTCATGCTATGCGAAACGCAATAGGAATTTCCATACCAGCATTTACATCCAAATGGACCCGCTGAGATTCATGCTGATGTGTAACAGCCCTACAATGCAGCCCCTTCTGGCAAGTGCCGCGGTGCCGCGCAGCGGCCGGCAGGACTCCCACCCGGCCTGCCTGGGTGAGCCCCCCGGGCTGAGCCCTGTGCCGGGGCTGTGCGGATCCAGCTCTGCCCGCCGGGAGTCCCGGCAGAGGCAGCCGGGGGTGGGGGGGAACTCCACCGCTGCCTTCTCTCCGGGGGTACCGGAGCCAGCGGCGCTTGCATTCAAGCCGGCCTTTATTTTCCGCAGTCGGATAGTGCTTTTGTATTTCCGAGTCCTTCCTCAGCCTGCCCCTAGCCCCCTTCCTCACCTCTGTATTCATTTTGTTTACGAGGAAGCGGGATCAGAGCGCAAGTCGCAGGGCCGGCCGCCGCGGGGGGATGCGGGGCAGGAGGGGGAACGCGCCGCATCTCCCGACCTTATGGCGGGCCCGGCCGGGGCGATTCACTTGTCGCCGGGGTGCGAGCACCGCCGCTGCCAGCGGAAAGCGCCCATCGATGGACGCGCCTTCCCTCGGACACGCGATGGGGACGGGAGGTACGGAACCGCCGTGCCGGGGGCAGGGACATCTGCCCCGGCGACCGCGACCCCCACCGAGCCTGCCGAAGGGGGTGCGGCTGCCCACGGAACGGGGAACGGGGGCGTGTGCGCGGACGCTCGGGGGCACCCCGGCCCGCTCCCGGCCCGCTCCCGGCCCGCTCCCCGCGCTCCCCGGGACCGGCGGCGGGAGCTCCGGCAGGTTGTCCGCGGCGGGGCTGAGAGCCGGGGAAAAGGCAGCGCGACCCACCCGCCCCGGCGGGGCTCCGCGGCCGGACCCGCGTACCTGCAGGACGTTGGCGTGGCGCAGCCGCTGCAGCAGGATCATCTCTTTGACGATCTTGTAGGCGGCCAGGCGATAGCAGTCCCCCAGGGCGGAGAATTGCCGCACGCAGTGGGCGATGTCGTGCCCGCCGAAGTCCACCGCCTTCAGGGCCACGGCCAGCGTGCGGTTGAGGACCGCCTTATAGACCGCCTTGGTGTAGCCCGAGCCCAGGTACTGCACGCCGCTGACATCGCGGATGTCGCGGCAGCCCAGCAGCGGCGGCTCCAGCGAGAGTTCGGCCGAGGCTCCGGCCCACGGCTCCGCCGCCGCTCGGCCCCGCGGTCCCGGCGGCCGCGGCTGCTCCGCCGAGGTGCGCGGCGGCGCCAGGTCCATCAGGCGCCGCTCCCGCGGCCGCAGCGGCCGCCGCCCCGCCGCCGCCGCCGCCCGGTGCTGCCGGTAGCGCAGCACCTCCTCGTAGCGCTCGCGGATCTGCCGCGCCAGGGCGGCCTGGCCGCCGCCGATCTCCTCCTCCGGCGGGTAGAGGGGGGCGCCGGGCGGGGAGGGGGGCAGCTCCTCGCGGGGCGGCGGCGGGTGCTCGGAGCCGGGGATGAAGAGGAGGTTGAGCAGGGTGCCCAGGAGGAAGGCGAGGCAGCAGCCGGCCGCCACCGCCGTCTTCCTGCGCCTCATCGCCACTTCGCTGACTGCTTGTCCAGCCTTTCGGGCTTCTCTCCTCTCGCCCGTTCCCCGAGAACCAGCTCCGAGGCTTCTTTTTTTTTTTTTTTTTTTTCTCCTTTTTTTTTTCTCCCCTCCCGGCTATGCCGGCTGCAAAACAGCCCTGGGCGCTCAGCCGGAGCTCAGCCCCTTACGACGCGCCCGCATGACACTTGCCTCCCTGCTTTTAAGGTTCTGAAGCACTTATTATTAGCGGGACACGGGGCGGGCGGGGGGATCCCCGTCCCGCTGCCCCCGCCGACGCGCGCTGATTGACAGCCCGGCCCTTCCCGCGGCCCGGCCGAGCAGCAGGGGGGCCTGGGAAACGTAGTCCCCCGCAGAAGCCCCGCCGGCCGCCGGCGAGCCCGGGAGCCGGGACTACATCTCCCAGGCTCGGCCGAGCCCCCCGGCGGGGAAGGCGCGGAGAGGGGCGGGACGGGCGGGCGGACCCCCCCGGCGGGCGCTACCGGGCAGGGCGGGCCCCGGGCGCTGCCGCCGGGCCGGGAGGGAGCTGCGTGGATGTGGTTCTTCCCACGCGTGGCCGCGCAGCCCGGGGAAAGTCGCGCCGGCAGCGGTTTGGCCGGGATGCCCTTATTCCCCTCCCCGGCAGACAAGGGGTTTGGGGGGGGGGATGTACGAGCGTAACACCACAGAGCCACACAAAGGAGAGGGGTTCGATGTCTTTGCCACACGAAAATAAAGCGAAAGGAGGCGGCTGCAGCCCGGAGCTGTGGGTTCGTCAGTCGGAGTGAAAATCGCAGCGGTCGCGCCCCCTCCAGCCGCGGCACAGCCCGGGCGCGGAGGGCAGAGAAGGGATGGGGCTGCGTGTCACCCTCGGGAAAGAACAGCCGCAAATCACGGGCTCGGCAGGGGGTAGCCCCTGCCCTGTTGGAAATGTGAATTGCAGGGGTGAGCGCTAATGACATGGTTATCCATCAAGCCCACATTACGATGCTGTTAGCAACTAATTAACAAATACAATCAGCCCGCGAAACTTCCACAAAGGAGAGACCATCAACAAGAGAAAAGCCGTAAAGAGTCAGGCGAGGCAAAGTTCACCACAAAAGAAGTGGGAAATCATTTCCAATAAGGGAAAGAGACGAGACATTTCGGTAATACACATCGGACAGACCGTAGGGAAAAAAAAAAAAAAGAAAAAAAAAAAAAAAAAAAAAGAAAAAAGAAAAAAAAAGCAAAAAAAAGCAGCAGCCGGGCTTCCCGGGAACTAGCGATCAGCAGTTTCCTTCAGCACTGACAAAAAACGAAGCTCGGGAAAACTCAGCCCCCGGACCCCGCCCGTCCGGTGCCGGCGCCCAGACCCGCGGGGAAGCGCCCGGGGACCGGAGGCAGCGGCGGGACCGGGAGGAGGCAGCCCTGGCAGAGGATGTGGAGACCGACCGTCTCTCCCAGCAGCCTCGGAGTCTTTCTGTCGCCGCTTCCCGAGAGCCCTCGGCAGGCACCGGGAGCACGGCCCACCCGCGGCCCCGCACACGGGGCGGGCAGAGGCTCCGAGTGCTGCCGGACCAGGCGCCCCAGCCCCGCGGGACTCCCGAGCCTGGCACCAACCACCGCAGAAAAGTGACGGGAGGGAGCATAATCACCAATTAAAATAAAAATAACAACTGTAGGAAGGGGGGAGCTGTCTGCCCCCGAAGGGACAGCAGGCTCCCGGGCGCCCAGCCCAGCCTCGGCGGGCGCGCCGCTCTCGCATCCCGCTGCGCGCCTACCCGCGGTACTCGCTCCGCCCGCCGGGGCCGTGCCACCTGCCCTCCCCACGGGGGACCACGGCTCGGGGAGAAGCTTTTATGGATGGGGTGGGGTTTTTGGTCGGTTCGGGGGTCGGGTCTTCTTTTGTTTCTTTTTGGAGCTTAGGGTTTTTTTCCTTTCCTTCATAGTTTCTGTTCTTACCTATCGGGAGCAGCGTTTTATCCTCCTGAGGCAGCCCATTCCCGCTGCGATAAGTTGGATTTTCACGGGTGTAGAGGACGGGTAGCAGCCGTTTTGGGGTTTTTTTGGTTGTGATTTTATGGGGTTTTTTTTGGGTTTTTTTGGGTTTTTTTTCCAAAGTAAAGGCGCTCATAACGGTAGGAAATGCATTTCCAAAGATGTTGTGACACCTGCAGCCCACCCTGTGTTGAGCGGGATCCCCCCAGGCCCCGCAGGCGGCGGGAGGCTCGGGTTGCCGACCTGAACGCAGCGGAGCTCCCCCGCTGCCGAGCCCTTCCTCCGCCGGCCCCTGGCAGGGCAGAGGGCTCTTGGAGAGGCACACTACCCACCTTGGAGGTGCATCATTACCCAGCCGGTCATCCCATACCCAGCGCTGCCCGCCGTCCTGCGCGTCCTCCGGGGAAATCCCGGCCATTTGGCCGTGCCTTTTGTAACCTGCGCGCTCGGCTGAATTTACGGCTTGGTTGATACGAGCAAACAGCTTTTATTGTTGCACAGATAAGAGTCAGAATATAGCCGCGCTCAGTCGGAGCGGGGCGGCCCCGGGATCGTTACCAGCGAGCGCTGTGAGCTCAGCGGAATAGTGTTTACAGGCCAGACCTGTAAACAGCACCTCGGGGGGTGAAGCGAGGCCAGCGGGCTCATGGAGCGGGGAGCCGGCTTCTCCGCCAGAGCCGAGTGTGGCCCTGGGAGTGCTGCAGGGCCGTGCGGGCGGCTGAAGGCCCCGGCACGGCCGGCGCGGAGAGAAGAGAGATCCTGCATTGCCCTGTACCTCGCAGCCCTGGGGCTTTGGAGGAGGTGCACATCTCCCCGAGGCGGGGCAGTGCCCGCTTTTCCCGCAGGCCGGGAAGAAGAGGCTCCGAAGCACACGGGGGTTCTCCTGTGAGCATCCCCGGGTGCCCCGGAGGTTGCGCACCCGCCGTGTTTGCGCAGTTTACAGGAACACAACCGGACTGCAAAACAGATGCTCCGCAACAGCGGGCCACCTGTTTTTCACATCATGCTCCGTCTCAAAGCCGGTTTTCTTCATTATATCCTTCCCGACAGATACCTTGAAATACATCACTCATTTAGATATGGGAGCCGGCCTCTGGAGGACGACTCGCGCGGAGCGCTTTGATGCTGAGAGACAGATTTCAAAAGATAGAAAGCCCCTTCCATGTTTCTAATTACCCCGCGCCCTGGGCCTGCCACTGATTAGGGCGGCGGTGCCGGGGTGATGCCGAGGCGGGCGGGCCGCGGGGGCACAGCCCGGCTCGGCCCGGCTGCGCGGGGAGGGGCGATCCGCCTCCTCCATCCGCCTCCTCCATCCTCCTCCATCCTCCTTCTCCATCCTCCATCCTCCGGCCAGGGAGAACGACACGGCTGCATCAGCACAGCTGCCCTGAAGGCAGCAGCGAGCCGCGGCCACCAGCCCGTGCTGGCGTGAGAAGGGGGCAGCAGCCTCTGCTGCATCCCCAGCGCCGCCCCGCCGCCGGAGGAGGTTTGGGAGCAGGCGGGATCTGCTCCCGCAGCCAAGGCCCTTTTGCAAGAGGCTGCGCTGAAAGCATTACAGCCCTTGCTAACACTTCTGCTCATATGCGAGCCTTTCATCTCGGCAGCGCTGTTGGAAAAGCTGAATCACTGCGGAGAAAGTGAGGACTGAGGGGTATTTTTTCATATGCAACAAGCTGCTCTTTATTTAATCCTTACAGCCCCTATTTCTATCAATATTCCTAAAGCTGAGAGATCAAACACGGAAAAATTAAAACCATGCTACCACACTAAATAAGATTAAGATCGTGGCAATACATTGGCTGCTCCTTGGGGAAATAATTTTGTTGCTGAAGGAGTCATGGCCATCCTGGAGGCAAAGCTTGTGTTTTGGGAATGGGTGATGGGAAAGACAGTTGGGAGTTGGCCTCCAAACCCAACCAGGAGCCACCTCAAATGCCCATGCTCCTGTGTCCTTCTGCTCCCAGCCCAGCTGCTTGGCCATCACTTTCCAATGGAGTTGATGAAATTTGCTACGTTGAGCTCCATTATCCCTGTTTTAGTCTCAGCAGCAGGTATCTTCAAGTGAGTCCCACTGTTGATCTCAAGGGATTTTGACTCCATGCCCCAAAAAAGAAGTGTCTCATTTTCAAGCATAGGTAGCTTCAAGATCTCACTTAAAAACCACAAATGAAAGCTTGTAGCTGGAATAATTCAGAGTTTCTGCTGAGAGAGTTTGTTGTTCCAGAATTGTCCTCTGCTCACATGACTCTCCTTTGACACTTAAGGAATTAATTTTATTTTAAATTTTGGATTACATAATAACCTTTTGATTTCCTGGCCACCTGTTCTGGCTGCTTATGTGGAAGAAGAGCTTTCTTGGAAAGTCCATCCTCAGATGTGAGGTCAGAAGTCTCTTAAAAACAGAGTCTACGGACTGCATGCCTTTTAGCTGAGGAATCTTCCACAGCCAACCTTTCCATCATTCCCTGCTTTGCCAGGGACTTGTCAGCTTTCAGGACAGGGTGGAAAGCCTCTCTTTCCTCAGGGATGCAGGGCCAGCAGTGGACCCTTGCACATCTACATTTTGTAGCCTTTTTAAAATTTTCTTACAATCTCTACAGTGTTTTTTCCTTTAAACAGGATCTCTCTTTCTGATGTTCTTTATTTTCTCTGAGGAAACCCACTCCCTTGTATATTTGAAGCAAGCTGAGATGCAGCCAATTGTATTAGTTCTGGCTGAAGCAAAAATGCATAATGAAACACTGAATGTGTGGTATGAGTCCAAAATAAATGGTCACTAGCAGAGCCAGCAAAAGCCTATGAGCTCAGATAGCCAGCAAAAAAGAAAAGCTTGAATTTTACCTGCAGTGCTCTGCAATCTTCCAAAGGGAAAAATGAACTTTGGAGTTTAGAGAGCTTGGGAAGAGACACTGGGGCACTGAGCCTTTTTCATTACACTTATGAATTGTGATGACTCTCACATTTTTTGTGAGTACAGCATCTGTAAGTGGGAGAAAGTGTTTTATCTCCTAACCTGTTATTCTCAAAGCACAGCAGTTTGGGTTTTATGTGCCAGATGTCAGTGTGTCCTGATTCTTCAGGCAGCTGGGATTAAAGCTTCCCTGTATCAGAGAGGTGTTATAAGGATAACTCCGTTAATGTATGTGGAAATCTGGTACTGCAGCGATAAAGACCCTGTAAATATTTACACAGACAGACGAGCTCATGGAAATTTTACATTATTAGCTTAACTTCATTACAAGGAAGTAGTTGAGAAAGTCAGCAGTATATTACCTTCACTTTTTTTTTTTTAATTAAACATTGACAACACATCTGGTGCTGCTTCAGGCCCCTAGATTCAGAGGGTCACTCTTTTAAATATTTTACAATCTGCAGGGAAATATCAAGTCTCAGGCAAAAGAGAAAAAGAAACATAGCTGCTATAAGAATAAATCTCGCCAGTCAGACCTTTTACACTTTTAAGAGTTAATAAAATAGTGAGTAAAGAACAACCAGAGAAAATAATTTATTTGGACATTCAAAAACCTTTTGATAAACACCCATACAAGAAACTGCTAAAGAAACTTGGTAACCACAAAGTGAGAGGTAAAGTCCTGTCATGGATTAAAATCTAGTTATAAATGGGTGTGGAATAAATGGCCAATTCTAGTAGGGAAAGAGATTAATAATGAGGTGCCCTAGAGAGCGAGACTCAGACCAATATTTTTTAATGCTTTATTAATAACCTGGGGTGAATACTGAAGTGGCAAAAGTTGATGTCAATAGAAAAGTACTTAGCTTAGGTCAGGAGCAACTGCAGAAGAATTTAATAAAATGGCAGGACCATATGTAGAAGTATGAGGGCATCTTGGGAAGTGCCTTCAAAACCTACAGCAGCTCTCTTGCTCCTTCTGGCACATAGGCCTGTCTCAACAGAGCTGGGGGTAGGTAGCCAGAGGACAGGCAGATATTTTCAAGCATCTCAAGTACTTTTTTGACTCCTCTCAGTTGCTGTTCAGCTCCCTTAGTTAGTTATGCCAGGAGGAGAGTTCCCACATGGCCCCTCTACCAATCTCTGAGTAGTATCTCCACAAGCTCCTCCAGCAATTGTTTAAAAAAGCCATTGTGAGTTTCCATGGCTGATCATTCCCTAAGGACATGCCAACAACCCTGGAGGTCACCTCTCACAGATATTTTAAGAATTATGTCTTCGGTCTGATGAGCTTGACGTGGTAACAAACCTCAAGCCCGCTTAGTCTGAGGGTGTAAGCTCCTGAGTGGTGTCTGGCACGTGGAAAAACAAAACCTGCCAGTACAGCTAGGGTGCAAATATCTGTGTGAACATAATGGTCATATTATCTAGTGCATAAAATAAAGGCACAAGCAGCTACCTGGACAGCTGGGTAAGTCTTTTAGAGGAGTTGTTTGCTCTGCAGCTGCTGCTTCTCACTGATTTGACTTTTGTAGTGTGTCTGTGTCTTAACTGAGCTGTGCTGATGTGAACTGTAGCACCTTGAGCTGGCACAGGCCTGGGCTCACACTGCAAGTCCGTGTTTGAGCCTGCCACACCGACAAATGTACCCACCTGCACTCTGCATGACAATCCATGGCACCTTCTGTAATCTCAGTGCTGCCAGTCCTCAGTCCCAGCTGTTCTGTCTCCACAGTGCCACCCAAACGCAGGGCAGGCCTTTGAAGGTAATGACATTCGTGGAAATACAAAAGGCTGGTTTTCACAGGGATTTGGTATTTTGTTTTTACCCAGTGGGTCATTTCCAAGGATACTATTCTGGAAAAGAAAGCAACTCATAAAGAAAGATTTTTTAAAATCCTCTTGATATGGCTTGTAAAGTATTTTGAAGTACCAGCAACAAAAGAAATTGTTTTTAAATCCCCTCTTTCATTTGATGATTTATATTATATTAGAAATGCCCTGCATCCCCAGTTTTGGAACCCAGAGGAGCAGGTGGGGCTATATACCCAAGGGGAAGGCATCACACCCCAGGTGGGAAGTAGGAAGTGGCTTACCTCTGATCCTGCAGCACACCCAGGAGACAGCCCAAGGCTCTCCCCTCTCAGTGAGTCACACTGCCTTGCCTTATCCCCGTGTTTTATAGCTCAACCCAAGCTCTCCATAGCTTGTAGGCACTCTTGGGATTCTTACCTTTGCTTCCTACTTTTCATAGTCTGAAATGGAAAACCACACACACACATACACACAACATCTGGTCAGCCTAATAAACAATAAGCTAACACTTTAATGCAGGGGGAGGGCTCCCAGTGTGGATGGGCTTCATTTGTGGGGCATTATGAATTGACATCAGATGAGGACCTGTCAGAAGTGAAGAAAAGCCTTCAGAAGAGCTGGTCTAATCACTCAGCATGTGGAACCAGGGGTTCTGCTGAGCATCACACTGGAAAGGAGCGATTTTAAAGGCTAGGGATGAGTGCTGTCTGTGCTCCTAAGCCTCTGGCTCCTAAGTTACAATTCTCTGTGGCCATGGCTCACAGAGTTACAGGTGGCAAAATGTTCATGCATGGTGATATTTGCAGTCATTATGATACTACACAACCATAGTGTGCAGTCATGCAAACAAGAAGGTCACTAAATGTCTTGGGATTTATGGCTTAAAATTGGTACATTTCATGATTAGCACTGACACTTTTCTCCATGTAAAGATAAGCTCTGGGAGCTTGGTCTGGGAATTGGGATAGGCCAGAGTCTTGGGCAGCCTGTGGCCTTGGGCAGCTGCAGAATTAAAGCAAGAAAGACTAAAACTCAAGTATGTGACTTCAAACCACTGAGGCAGAACCCTAGCATTCCTTGGAAGTGGCTGCCCTCTGCCTCCCTGCCCTGATGTGAGGGGAGGTATGGCTGCCTCCACTGTGTCTTTACCACTCTTCAGGCTCTGCTTGAGATCTTGTCTTTCCCATCTTCACCTCTGAGCCTGCTTCTCCCAGCACACTCCCATTTTCCTTCATGGAGCGCCTCCAGACATCCCTTCTGATCCTTCCTCCACTCAACTCAGAGAAAATGGCAATTTGTCAGCCTCCTCCTCCTCCTGTGCCCTTTTGCAGACTGCAATGACTACATGCAGTGACTGAGGCACTTCTAGCGGGGCAGTGCTGGTTCCTCTCTTCCTTGCTCCCAGAACAATAAGCAAAGGCTGGCATTTTGTTAATCCAGCCATAATTAATGACCACCAATGTTTTTATTTTAATTCATCTGTTTACATAGCATTGAAGAGGTTTAGGAGCTGTGAGCTTTTATGCATGATTTTAGAAGATAGAGATCCAGATATTTTGCCAGGCCATAAAATCCTTTGCAGCAGTAGTAGTTTTTTAGGGGGCTTAAACAATTTTGGATTAAAATCAGTACAGAAATAGAAGGGTCAGACTGGAGAGATACAGAAGGAGGCTGCCTGAATTTCAGTTATTCCAGCAGCAGAGAACAATGGAAAGGAACAGAAGCAGAGTATTTTTTACTCAGGAGATGATTTCTTGCTATCTACCAGTTCTCAAAGACGTAGGAAAGAGGAAGACCTAGATCTGTAATTTATTCCTTTGCCTTTGGTATCTATCTCCAAGTATGCTGGCAGGCAGGATGATGGCAGTGGTTTCTAGAGATGGGAATGAGGTACTTTCTGTGAGAGAAAAGGAAAGATGTCAGGTCCCTTTACAGCCTTTCCTTTGAATAGACAAGATGTTTGAATTGTTTCTCAGAGTCACTTAAAAAAAAAGCATGTGAAAATGTCAGAGAATTTCCTTTTTCCCTTTCCCACCCAAATACAAAATCAAATAAAAGCAAACACATGGGACACAAATACTAGAGCAACCCCCTCTGCACGTATTCGCTGTGATACACAGGCTGTTTCCAGATGTATGGATTAGATTTCATCCAACTACTGCTTAAATTGACCAAGTTGGAAACTTCTGGGGAAACTAAAACACTCAGTGGCCAGGCTCTTGCCTTGGGATATGATATTGGTCATTGCATCTGCTTCATGACCCTTTTGTCATCTCTTCATTCCAATTAGACCATTTTCAAGCCTGCTAAAGTATAATTTTAAGTCCTTGGTGTGTAAGTTAAAATGGGAAATAAATTATGTGTGGCTTTTTTGTCTTTTGCCTGAATACATTTAAATCAACTGTTGGCTTATTTTAGAGAATATATAGCCCTGTTAGCATGAGCAGTGGACGTACACTCACATGAACACTGCATCATTGATAAAAACCAATTGCATCATGTTAAACAATCTCACAAACAGTTTGGGATTTTCATACATCATGTGGACGAATATCCCACAAAACTGCTTTTACTAATTGAATATTTGTGTGTGTGGTTGGACCATGGTTGGAAATTTCCCAGACATAAGTATTCCTTCAGTAATAGTGAGTTTATGGGTAAAAGGGATTGCCTGTGCAGACCTGATGCCTGAGGCTGTAGTTATTACTGCCTAACTTGGTGCTTAGTATTTTTGGTCCTGATTCCCATCCTGGTAGATGGTAGATTGGTCTGCAGTCCAGGAGAACTACATATCTGAATCCCAGAGGGACCAGAGTTATTCCATGTCTCTCATCTGGCAGGAGAATACATGATGGGTTTCCCTCCACCATGAATACTCATAATGGGCTGAGTACTAAAAACTACTACAGAAATTATTCTGTACTGTAGTGCTTTTTATCAGCTGCTGCATAAAAGCATTCAGTCAGTCCCTGATTCAAATATGAATTCAAGAAACAGACACACAGCACACACATTTCCAGAAGCTGGGGCAGGTTTAACATCACAGAAGGTGGATTTAAAGCCCATTTTGCTGGTGTCAACCTTAGGTCAGTTAATGGACTGACTCATAGATGGGGGAAGATGCCCAGTGGGTTTCTGCCAGGCCAGCCAAGCCCTGAATTGTCTGCAGAGTCAGGATGCTCACACCTGCATGGCTCAGAAATGGCCAAAGGAAGCACCTTGCCTTGGAGACTGACCTGCCAACAGGGATTGGGTACCACTGGGTAAAGGGCTAAAGGGATTTCTGAGGATTCTTCAGGTTACAGACTGTTATTCAGGAGAAAAATAGAACAGCACACCCCCCCCCCCCCAACATTTTTTAAAATTATTTTAATTGTCAAATCTAGGTTAATTCTGGAGCCACCTCTGAATCTAATAAAATCACACTGATCTCAACTGCTTTGACAGAAATGTTGAGAATTTTGTATTCATTGAGCACCCCAATGGGTTGAAAATATTCCTGAGAGATTATTAGGCTCTCAGCTACTGCTCCAATTCACAGGAATTAAACCTTCCATCATCTGGTTTTTATATTTGGAAAATGTCAGCTTTACTTCCTATCACGTATTTTGTTGCTTCAATGCACTGAGCCTTCTGTGAATTTCAAAACACATAACTCAGCTCTCAAGCATTTCTTTTGTAAATATTGATAATGGTTTCAAGTTCTTTATTAAATAACTTTTTAATGAGTTTGAGGACAAAGAACTATTTTTTCACAGTCTCACGAAGATAAGAATCATAACATATCTTTCTGTACCATGGAACACATGGTTCTCAATACTTCATTGTACAGCATAGGCTTTCCTCACTTAAAAAAAAAAAAGTTTACTTAAACAAAAAAAGCCCCACGATTATGAGAAATAAAACCTAAGCAGTTCGTACCAAAATGTCCAAAGTTGCATGCAAATGCCATGTGACAGCTTTGCAGGAAAGTGTGGGCTGACATTGCAGCAGCCCTAGAAAGTTACATTTAATTCAACAGCAAGAAGAGCTACAAAATGCCACCATCACTGCTTAATAAGGTTCAATGTATAGACCTCTACCTGCTCAGCATTATTTATTGCCTGTGTTTTTGCCAGAAAGGATCCCTGTGTATATGCTTAGGATCGAAGGCAATAAAATATTATGATGAGGTTCACTAGGGAAATTTTCCAGGGGAAGGGTTTTTATCAGTTTAGGGTTTTTATCAGTTTACAGACATGGTCAAAGTTCTGCAGGAGAGCTCCTCTTTGGAGCTGGCTGTAAACAATTTATATGTGAAGGTAATAGGAAGCCTTTAGGGTGCCTTGGAAAATATTAAGTTATAGAAGTTCTGACCTCTGTCTTCTAGACCTGGCCCAGAGGACCAATGTTTACTGGCAAGTATGCAGCTCTCTAGGAAACTGCACACTGTCAGTGAAAGAAGGGTTATTTTTTTAAATACACTTCAATTAAAAGTTGGACTGGGTACCAGTATACTAAATCAAATATGTTGTACAACTAATTTTCTCTATAAAAAGCCAAATGTTTACCTTTGAACTTAAAAATGTTGCCTTCAGGCAAATTGTGTTCCAGCCAGCTGTAGTTTAAATGCCTGGTGCAGGTTCTGTAGCTTGCTTCTTCATTCAACACTCAAAAATCATTCATGTTTGCTAAGTGGAATTAAAAGCCAGCTAGGAACAGATAAGTGGTCCCCTGATATTAGCCTTTCTTCTCACACATTCCCTCGAAGACTTTTGGGTCTAATAATAGCATTTTCCTGTGCTGGTCCTATTGACAGCTTGAAACCTTAATGACAATCCACTTCAAATGTAAATACCTGGTTTTACTTGCATGTTTATTCAAGGGAATTTGTATTGAATCACTTGACTCTGACTGAAAACAGAGGTCAAGAGACAAACAAGAAAGTTTAGGTGATTTTAGATGCTGTTCTAGGCCCAGCCCATGGCTGGACATGTTACCAAAGTTCCACTTTCCCAGCAGACTAAGAAAAAGATCTCAGGCTTTCCAGTCTCCACCTGATCAATTGTTCCTGTTAAAATTAGATACAAAGACATGCATTGGCACTGACGGTTGGGGTTTTGGAGTTTGTTTCTTTTTTTTTCCTGCAGTCAGGATGACAACAAAGACACAGAACATCTTTATTAAGCATGAAACCAAATAATAAGGACTGGGAGAGGAGCTGTTGTTGATTACCAGCTAGCAGGTTCTTATTTGCTTCTATTATTTTAATGTTTAGATGTGCCCTAAGTGTTTAGGATCTGTTAGGGCACCAAGAGCGTTCCATGGGTATCTTTTCAGCCGTTTCCAGTTAAGAGGTCTGTTTAACTGAGTTGTGAATCAGAAGAACCATTCAATCTCCCATCTTTGTCAATGTGCCAACACACAGGAAATGACCTCTTCCTAAAAGCTGAGCACCTGCAACTCTCATTAAGATCGGTCCAATGTCACCCATTGCTTTTCAGACTCCAAAAAGGGCCTCTTACAATCTACCTGTTTCAAATTCCCTGAGGATTTATTGGCTCAGAACATAGATTACTTGTCTTGGTATCAAGGATTTCCTTTCTTTTGAACAGGAACATAAAAACACAAAGAAAGCCTAAACTCAAGTAACGTGAAAATATTGTGTTTGATTCTAACCCATATATTCAAAGTTACAGATGAATGCCTGACTTTAACTTGAAATGTGATGCCTTGAGTCTGCACATGATCTTGCGGCATATAAAATGTTTGGAAGCCTTTGAAAAAACGGAAATATTCTTGGCTTTGGTTGCACTCTTATTATTATGTTTTCTTTAATGTATTCTTAGTTGGCTAAATAGATCTTTACGTATATCAAGCTTGGGTAGCGAGTCTCAGGACTCATGAAATCTGTGCTGTTCCTGGTTGTAATGGCAGCACACAGTAGAGCCTCTTGTGCACTTTACACATGTTGTGAGAGGGTGCCCACACGTAGGTGATATAGTCCAAAAGTTTGATCCAAGTCTTCCTGAAGTATACAGCATGGAACTTTATTTCACTGATATGCAGGACTAAAAGTTTGAAACACTGAGCTCTCCTTTCTTAAGAGGTGAGCAGTAAATTACAGGCACCTGCAACTTAACATTGACCTGAAATTGCCCTACTTTTGCCCTCTTAAATTCAGACAAAGCAATAAAATTTAATGTATACATGCACTTACTGCATTTAAATTAATGGTTTCATTTCCAGACTGGTTACTGACCATGAGCTTAAACGAAAATAGTTCTCCTAAAAGATGACTATGTACCCTTAGCAGTGAATACTGGTTTTTAGACATAGTTAAAATGCACCATAGAGGGAAATGAAAATTTCATGCTCAACGTGCTCAAATGCCTCAGTTATCTCAGGGTCTTTTGATAGTTTCTGACAAGAAATAATCTCTGAGCTCCATTCAACATCTCACTCAAATCAGAGTTAAAAGGGAAAATACATCAGCCATTTTGAAAGGTTTAAATGTAATCCCTTCTAATGATTTTTTTCTTTCCATTGCTATATGTTCACTTATAATCCTAACAGAAGTCTTCTGTAAGAACACCTGAGCAACTTCATACATGGCTTCCTTTAAAGAAGAGATTGTACATTCATCAGGCCTGTTCAGCAATGTTCTCCCAGGGGGGATGTTCATATTAGGAGAGTAAAACTTGAATTAATCAGCAGTCAGAGCTAGCTGAATGTGAATGGACATGAAGAGCTTGCAATCAGAACAAATTAACAGTCACATAGTAGAATTTACAGTTCCATTCAGCCAGATGCTGAGTGACTCCAGGAAGGATACAGTCCCTATCCCACAAGTATTGGAAGGAAACCCTTCACCATTTTGTGATCTTCAAGGATTTTAAGAAATCCAAAAACTGATGTTTTTACCTGCACAAAGACTGATCAGTGGTTCACTCTTCAATTAGTTGGATTGAAAGGCATTGAATTGCTCCAAGGCTGGAGTATGAGCATGCATCAAGAGGAATTAGCGTGTTCTCAGATAATAGATGAGAAATGAACTAGGAGATGACCAGAAAAACATAGTGCAAAATAACCTTGGACTGTGATTTCACTGGGACCCCTTAAGCTCTGAAGCCAAGGCTGGTTCCACTAAATGTTGTGTGCTCTCACAAGTCCTATGCAAAATCTGGCAAAGTATTATCTCCACAGCTGGTCATGGTGGGAAGCTAAAGGATGATGGCAATGTTTTTGTGTGGGGACTGTTGCACTTACAGCACTTTCTAGTACAGTAATCTTTGCTCAGTGTTGCAGACATTACATGTGCTTTTAACAGAGGAGCCAAGCTGTGAGTTGTGTATCCAGCTTTGGAGATATATCCGAAATACAGGGGCTCTCCCCAAGTGTCTTCTGTCTACCATGTTGACAGGCTTACATGCAGGCTACATAATTAGTAATCAACATCCAGCAGCTTTTGCAAGTTTAACTATCAACATCTGGAAAGTTGGCAGAACCAAGTTTGGGATTTGGATTAGTTTTTTTCACAAAGTGTGCAATTGTCTTGGCAAATAAAGCCCTTAAGCCCCATAAGGAGCTTTAGAGTATGCAATTACTTTAAAGGAAGACCATTTAAAGGACACTGAAAGCCTCACAAAGTTTTATAGCTTTTGTGGCAAGACCTTCTGACTCTCAACTGCCAAACTCAATCCAATGGTAACCATTTCCCTTCTGATGGGAAAAATGCCCTGATGGCTGTTTCTAATCCTACACATGGTTCACCAGCTGTGGATCTATGGATGGAATGGTACAGGTATTTCTTTAGTTCCTTCTATTAGGAACTAAAATATTTTTCCTCTATTAGGGAAAAAAAATTAGTTGTGTAGGTAAACAAACATTCCCCTTTTCTCCCTGGCTATGAGCTCTGCAGTGCTACCAGGCAACAGAAATATCTTTGTTATATTGCAGCAGTGGGCCAAAGGACATATACCTGAATCTGATCACCCTATGTGAGAAAGGCAGCCTGGTGTCTAGGAACCTGAAGGAAGAAGCCCTTTTGTAAGTTGTTTTCTCATGCAAATGATTTTTTAAATGCTGTTGAGCAGCTAATGTTGTATTTACTTTCAAATTTACGTTTTTGTTTTAGCACAGACTGTCTTACGTAAGAGGAGACACCAACACAGCCACCCGGCACTTCTCGCCTGAGGCGGTGAACGTAGCAACTCCATCTATCAGTTACACCAAACCACAGCACGCTTTCCTAAGCTTAGCTTGTTATTGTCTCTCAGTCTGCAGAATAACTCAGGGCAATGGAACAGTTACTGGCACTGTAAATGTTTTCAGACACTGAAGCTAGTAATACGCAACCTTATTTGAATTAAATTACCTCTTTAAGAGAGTCTGAAACCGGATGACTTCATATAATTCATTATGTTTAAGAAGGCAGTTTAGTGTGGCAAGTTAAAACCCATTAAATTGCCCTGGAGTTTTCTTGGCTGTGGTTGTTTTTCTTAAGTGAAAGTAATTAAACATAAATATTTACTAATATCCCAGGCTGTGAAACTCTATAGCAGGAGGAACAAGGACAACCAACCCAGCACTGGCTTCCTGCATTAGCACCCCACGCTGGCTGAAACATGCTTGCTGGCTTTTGCACAAATAGGGCTGCCTGATGTGGAGCTCTGATGGGGAAATGGAAGCTGAGCAGTTCAATTCATTTAAACAAGAGGAGGAAATCTCTACTCGGATGTGATCTCTTTTTTATATGCAGGATTCCTGCAATGGGCAGTAAGACATCACAAGTAAATTGGCATTTTCCCTGTTGATCCTGGACAAAGACCTGCTCCAAAAATCTATTGTCAATGGAGAAAACTTCACTGAGTAGCTTCAAGGCAGCATCTTTGTAAGCTCTCTGAATGAGCACAGGTGAGCCCAGCCACTGAGGCAGCGATTCCTTTCCCTGCCCCAGCCCCCCAGGGCCACACAGAAAACCAACACCAGCAAAAACCAGCCATGGCTAGTGGCCCCAGCTTGGCCTAAAGTTTCTGCAAGTCAAGAGCTTCCTCTCGCCAGGCTACTGTAAAGATGGTGAGATGTCAGACACTAGTAGAGGCAGCAAACTCTTGTTAGTCTGGAGAGGATAAACCCCTAATGTGGATGTTTTTGGGGGTCCTGTAAAGACATCAGTAAATGGGTCCAAACTAGCCAGTGAACTCAAGGTTAATACTCCATCTGAGATGTCTTCAGATCTGATTTTTCAGTGAGAGGCATAGAGGATTTACCCTTGAAATAGCACTTTGTACTCTCTCTTTATACCCCATCTGAAACCAAGGCCTCTTGCAACTTTTTAGAACTCCAAGGTAACACAATTAAGCAGACTTATATTAGTTCCATTACTTACTGAAAGTTGATTTATGGACAGATTTTTGTCCTTCCTACACAGACTGGGTCCATTTCATATTTATGTTATGACCTCTCTTCGCCAGCATCTGACAAAATAATTCTTGTACAAGACCCAAGACCTCCACTGTCAGAAAAGTATGAACCTTCTTATCTTGAAGAAGATATCAATTGCTGACCCATGGGCACTACTACCAAAGTGAGGCACCATGCCCTGGGAAAAAGAGCCACAAACCCCTAAAGCAGATGGTGATTAGGGTCAGCCCCATCCTCCACCCTCTCTGTCCACGCTGCTTTCTCTCGTGTGCGCATGGTGGGACACAAGAGCAGTCGGTGCCTTGCAGCTTCAGGCTGGGCCAGCACAGCCTTTGCAGTCCTGAGGGTGGGTACTGACCCCTCTTGGCCCCAACACACCACTTCCATCACACAATTTGTGCTGAGACACCCCAGGACCACAGTGGCACCCATTAACTAAGGGCTAATCAAGCAATGTTATTAAAAGCACCATGGAGCCTTAAACCCAACAGCTCAGCTGAAACAGGTGTCAGGCAGAGGAAAGCTTGAATTCCATGACTGGGGAGGTCTATTAGCACACTCTTAGATGGAGCATTTACCCAGAGATCTTGTTGCTTCGTGTTTAATACCGCTGATGCAGCTCTGCCTTTTAAGGTGAGTGAGGAGCATGGAGTTGTTGCACTCATGTTTGCCATCCACATCCACCCAGAAGGGACTGTGTAAGGTTTGCTTGGCAGGGTGTTCAGGGTGTTCCTCTTCTCAGGCAGCGAAGAGGATTAGACCAAGGATTATTAATTTGTGGCAAGACGTTTTTTTGTCCTGTAGAGTAACAGCCCCGTAAACGATCTCCCCTGCCCAGCAAGCAGATGTCCCATGAAGAGTGATGCAGCACTCTTTTACTCCTCCCTGCTGACCTCTCAGAAGGCACACTACGAGGCTTCAGGTCACCCCAGAACCAGTGTTTCTTTACATCCCCTGCCAAGCAGGGTGGCAGCTCACACAAAGTATGCTCTTAAGGCACATGATGTATTTCAGTCATGGTTAAGTCCAAAACCTTCTGCCAAGAACAAGCTTGTTAAAAGCTGCTTTAGTCAAAAAGATGAAATACTAAGCTGCCTGCCTTTTCAAGACAATCGCTCATAGGAGCTGAAATTCAGACATTTTCCTTTGGAATAAGCTGGCTGGATCATTTCAGTCTTTTGGGGGTATAAAGCACAAAGAAACTGCCAAAACAATTTTAAAAAATGAGTTCTATACATGGCTGGGAAGCAATCTGTATGTTCTGCTGGAAGAGGCTGCCCCACACGTGCTGGGTGCCTGCAGATCCAAGCCTTCCTCGCTCGTGTGCTGAAGTGCTGTGGCCTTCGCTGCTGATGGGCACAGCACCATCTGACACGGGGCTCCTGTGCTCCATGGCAGCACTGTAGCAGTGGGCTGATTTTCCTGACAAGCTGAATTTTTGTCAGATTTTTGTCATCAATTCAGTAGCATTTGATCAAAGATACACGTGCAAGTTTGACTGCAAGTCAAACTGCAAAAATAATTCAGGTCCAAAAGTGATAGTTCAGTAGATAGCATGTTTCTATCCAAGTAATATAACTAAATAAACATCAAGAGCAGGCTTAGTGCTTTTATTTGAAATCTGGAAGGCAGCTTTCAATAGTCTGAGAACACAGACTTCTCCTTTTAGCCTTTGGCACACAAAGGACTCCTAGGGTCCGAGATGCTTCATGGAACCGTGGAATTGTTAAGGTTGGAAAAGACCTCTAAGACAGAGTCCAACCATTAATCCAGCACTGCTAGGTCCACCATCAAACCATGTCCCTAAGTGCAACATCTACATGTCTTTTACATCCCTGTGACTCCACCACTTCCCTGGGCAGCCTGTTCAAATCATTGAAAACCTGTTTGGTAAAGAAAATTTCCCTAATATCCAGACTAAACCTCCCTGCAACAACCATTTCCTCTTGTTCTATCACTTTTTACCTGGGAGGGGAGTCTGACCCCACCTCACTACAGCAGTGTTGTATTGCTGAGCCAGTCCTGGCTGGCTGCATGCTGGTGGCCCTGGCAGTGCTGGACAGAACAGAGATAAAATCTCTGCTAGGTCTGGGAAAGCATTCATGCTTTTATGTCCCAGGCAAATCTGGTTCCCAGTGCAGCCTAACAGAGAGTGAACTGCCTTTTTCTGCTCATTTTCATATCCAAAGGGTCTAACAAACCCTCAGTAGATGTTGTAGCAAACCTGATGCCAGCAAATGTGATAATTTCTGTATCTTCAGGGATTCTTCTACAAATTTATCCTTTTACTCTAATTGCAGTGGATATTTCAGTCCACAGTGTAATTCAACCGAGCAAATCAAGGAGAAAGCTGAAAAGGATAAAAGTTTCTTTCCATTGCATTTAATTGGGAGTTTCCCCACAACCTGTGTGGCAGTAATAGGCTTAGAGTCTTATTTGTACAGTAATGCTTGATTTACTTGTTTCTCCTCTTTTTCCTTTCTCTTCCCATGGTGGCTCAATATTGTTTCAAACCACTGATCTTTGCTGTGGTCTCTTGTTTCCCACAGCTTGCATTGCTGGGATGTTTACTTCCTGGATTTAATTCTAATTTAGCTACTACACTAATCCTTAAATAAATCTTTTTCAGTTCAACTCTTTCCCTTAGCCCTATACACCAATGTTTACACTAATTTAAATAGGCAGGATATTAGATTAAAGTTAATTGAGGGAGTCAACACACTAATCCAGTTTCTACAGGTTTGCACCCCTGAAGAAAATATTAAGAGCAGCCATATAAATTTCCATTTCTCACAGAGCAAGGGAGAATATATTTGGAGGGTAACCCACTATTAGGTTTTAGAAACCCAAGTCATTTGTATCATAAGTTTTGTCAAATAGTCAAACATAATGTAAGACAATACAGGCAGTTAAGCTGAGTTCTCTTGCCTTCCCATTCCAAGACTCAGGAAAGCTGTCTGAATATAGCTGGAGGAAATAAAAGTTTCCATGAGAGTAAAACACAACATACTATCCAAGTTTAGCAATCCATACAGTACTTCCAAACAGTACAACTACAATTTAAAAAAGAAAATCATTCTCAACAACTTCAATTAAATGCTTTTGGATGTCATGGTTTTTAAAGAAACAAGACTGAATTTTTAAAACAGCTAATCTAGTAGTTCGATTTCCAGCTCCCAAGTTATTTAGACTATTGGTGTAAATTTTTGCCTGTGATCATGTACACAGTTTAAAGTATATTAGCATTCTTCTAAAAGACGATACAGTGGTATCTAAGCAATAAAAACATCATCAGATTAATATAGGGGAAAAAACCCCAAAACAACAACAAACACCACCACCCAAATATTTGATGAAAAAATTATGTTCCACAGATGTTTTTTGTCTGAAGATTAGCTGTTCTCTGTGTGGGCTGCAAGTTCTAGCTATTTTCTTGCATTGTGAGGGCACAAAAGGCTATGACAGGGACGTGGATGCTGGTGGGTATTTTTTTATGATGTAACACTGGCACTGAAATAACAGCTTCTATTAATAATTTCATCATGTTCTGTACTGCACAGGTGCTTAAGAATAACTGCAGCTGTGTATTTAATTTCTGTTTTTAAGAGTCACAAAAAAACCTAGTAATGGAGGGGGAACAGAACTATACATAAAATACAAATCAATACCTGTGAAATATCTCCTTTTGAAAAATTAAAATCCACTTTTGACTAGCTCTGGCATTCCCAGAGCTGAAAGTCATACCCCTCTCCTTTCAAACTGCTACCACTTACCTTTTATGTCTCCCTGTAACAAGTCAGATGCTGACTTACACCAGCTAATAATGTGGCCCAGGGTGAAAGTCAGCAGTCAATGTCAGGAAATCAAATTCTGAACTCCTATCAATCGCTTGCCCATAGCCCAGGCACATATTTATGCAATAAATCCACTCACTGTACTACGTCGAATCCTGTTAAACCCCGAATGCTCTGGGGCAGAAGTTGTAGCCTTTCCCTGCCAGGTAGGTGTTTACGAGCCTGGTAGCACCAGAAGCGTTTCTGGAGCCCACAAACATAATTTAGCTGCAGTAATGTGAAATTACTGAGCCTGTCTCGTGCCGACATGTGTTACACGCAATTGTAAAAAGGAAAAAAAGTTTAACAGCTTAGCCACAAAGGAATGTTTATATCTGATTACACTAACTGCTAATTTAATGGTAGTTAATCAGTGGCATGTAATACAAGCCGAGCAGCCCAATGGATTTATTGATGAATGGCATTTAAAGTTGTTGCTGGAAAACCAGTGCAGCAGTTGGATTACACAAGCAGGCACAGAGCCCTATCAAGCAGCAGTGCCTTTGCTAAAGGCAAAGCTCTGCTTCAGCCGGTGGTGCTTCAAATCCTGAGCTACCCCAAACTTCCCTGAGCAACAGGGCAACAAGAAAGCTCAGGCCCATTCCTGCACAGCACAGACGAGATCCCCTGGGTCATTACCAGTGAGTGCCATGCTGCTGAGATGAGCTCTAAATTTCAGGGAAAAGCAGGGACCCTCCACAAGCCTGTGTGCTGCTCCTGCCTTCCTTCCACCACCAGAACAAGCCTTACCAGGGCTACACTTTGAAGTTTAAATACTGGGGTGGGATTTTTATTCTGTGCTCCGCACAGCTCTAGTGCTTATAAGCTACAAGGGGCACAGCTCTTCCTCACTGATGGCAGCAGGGGCTGAGAGATGGATGCAGCCCCCAGTGCAAATGCAGCACTGACAGCTAAACAACATCAAACCAGCCTGTTCCTGGGCTGATGGGGTTCAGTTAGGGGCGTGGTAAAGAACGGCACTGTAGCTCTAACCCCTGTGGCAAGTATTGATTAGCCTGGATGCAGAGTCTTCAGCCCTCCAAACCTGACCCACACAGCTGCCACGTACCACGGAGCTCGTTTTCCTTAGTATGAAATATGAGCAAAGGGAGTCTGCAAAGAAGTGCTGGAAGCAGATTCTCATGGATTGCATCTATGCCCAAGAATAAAAAAAAAAGCAGAGAAAAACTTTTAAAGATCAGACTGAACCTTTGTACTCACAGAGGCTTCTTGGAGATGCTGCAGCTCCCTGCTCTCCCCAGAGTGCTGCAGCATCCAGATATCCATCCTCAGCCTCCTGACCCTTTGGCCAGCCAAAACCATCATGAATTTTTACTCCTGACTTAGTTGGGATGAGGCCAGCTGCCAAGTGAAAAGCATCTGTAAAGGAGTAAAAAGCTGAAAATTATGTCAGTTATTTATTAATGGGAGGCAGTTTACTGAATGCTGCCAAAATTTAAGAGCTTCTGTTTCTTTGCAAGCTTCAGTTCCTTCTTGTGCAACTGTCAGGAATATGTCCAACATTGCCTATTTCATGAGCAATCTCCTTTTATCATTTAACTGGAAGATTTCGAAGACACGAGACTGTGAGTTTTCAGACTATTAGCAATGGCCACAAGAAGAGTAGGTAAAGAAAAACTATTCTACTTGGAGAGACCTCCCAAATAAGGTGCTTTTTAACCCAGCATTACAGTGAAGGGACATTGAAAAAAGGCACACTTGAAACACAAAACCTTGTCACAACCTTGATATTGTATTAAATTCATCCTGATGATATTACTGCAGGAAAAGAAGGAAAAAAACCCAGCATGACAATAATTTCTTGTTACACTTTCTTAAGTGTAAGCCAACCCCAAGAGGAGACAGTTCATTAAATCATCTCTCAGTTCCAAGAGAAGCATGGGGAGCCCCAACAGGCTTCCAGTTCCTGATGGAAATAGTAGGTCATGCTAAACCAGTTGCACCCTCTGAAGCTATTAATTTTTTTATTAATAATTTATTATTAATAAAATAATAATTTTATTAATGAAATTGTAATTCATGGTAATTGTGCATCCATCCTCACAAAACTCAGTTGTTGCTACCCTCCTTAGTAGCCCTAGTGAGGCTGGTGTGCATAGGCATACATGCACTTGGAAAGGACTGGGAGAGGTGGGATGAAAATCCTCTTCTTAGGCACTGAGAAACCAGATACCTAATCTATCTACACACCTAGGCTTCCTCTGTAATCAGTAGCCCAAAGATGAGGTGGGATGGGACCCTTGCCACATGCTTTTTGCTCATTTCTGGATCTAGTTGGAAGAATCATCCACGGGAAATTCTCTTCACCAGCTGTTAAGGGCCCAGAGCTGACTAGCAAGAGGTGAAACCATTCCTCTTTGGGTGGGTATCGCTCAACCTTATGCCCTTTCTCATTGTGTTCTTCCTGAGGGCCACAGCTGGGAATGCACACAGGCAGCCACAGGCCCCAAATCAAAAGGAAGTCAAATTGCATTTGGAGTTAGATGTCAAAAGAGAACAAAACTGAAGTGTGCAAAAAAATCAAGCTTGCATTTCCCAGAAATAGAGATATTTCTCATCTTTGAGGATCCACACACACTCAGCACAGAATTAAGGTCCGCAGCAGCATCTGGACAGTCAGCACCTCTCTTAACAGGTTTACTGGGACCAGCAAGATAAGCAAGTCTAGGGTGGGCTTTCCCCCTTGTCTTCTCTCCAGAAGCACCCTTCCTAGGAAAGTGCAGATTCAGCGGAGGAATGTCGTGGTGCTCTGTGGGGAGCTGGGGCTCAAGAAAGAGAAACACTGAATAATTTAGTTTGGAAAAGACTTTTTTAAGATCACCAATTTCAACGTCCTTCATTTTGTGTGAACCCCATAGGGATGGACTCTGGCAGCTCAAATCAGTGGAGCACTGCTGAAAGCAGGGACAGAAAACCTTGTCCCACAGCCTGACAGGACCCCACTGATCTGTAACCAAGAAGATTTTTAGTAGCATTGCAAAGGTTTATCAGTTGGATGGAGGGTTCAAACAACATTGCTCACCCAGGACAGGAGAACTGAGCTCTGTACATAGCTCTGTCAGAGCAGCCCATGAAGTCATTCAGAAGAGAAACATTCCAATCAAACATAGGAGGCTTTGAGTCTGTGGAGCTGGGACCAGCTACACTGTGAGCTAAGCACACTGCAAATCTGTGTGTGCAACTGCAGCAAGTGCTCACAAATGTGTGTTCTGTGACCCTGTAGATGGAGACAAACATCAGCTGGGACTGTTCACTTTCTTCTTGGCTCTTCCCCATCATTTGCCACTCTTCTTGTGCTGATCCCATTCTCAGCACTGTATATTTTTGAAAAGAACACTAAATAGTGAAGGTGCTGGTCACTTCCGACTCAAGGGATACTCCACACATAGGAGGTCTTGTTGCCTGTTGATTTCCAGAGCCAATTTCTTTATTTCTTTCCAGCTCTGCACATACAAAAAGCAGCAGTGCTAGACACAGATCGTGCTGTGGAATTTGTTGCTGGTCCGGTATAAACAGCCTGTCCTGTGTATTGACCTAATGTAAACAGCCAGTAGCCTGTATAAACAACCAGCAGTTGAGCTCAGGATAAATGAAACCCCAAAGTATGTTTGAGCAGCAAGAAATCAAATGTCAATACATATATTTCTAACTTGCAAGCTGTTGTTTTCTGCTTGCCTGAGAGAATGATTTTTTTTGGAAGTTTGGCATTGTGTTGTTTGCTGCTCCAGAAAACAGGGTTGCCAGGGGACATTGCTGCTGTCCCACAGTCCTGTGCCTGTGGCTGAGCTTCTCCCAAAACAGGGCTGCCAGGGGATGAAGGAACACAGCAGCACCAAAGGAGCCTCAGAGGAAGCAGATTCAACCCCAAAATCCCAAAGGACATTCTGCAAGTTTCAAAACTTCCCCTTGGAAAAAATTAAGACAAAATTATTTGTTGGACCAAATTTGTGTATGTGAGTATCCATATAGTCATCTTGAAGAGCAACACTGCCCTGAAAAGATGTCTTGTTTCTGAGAAAACACCTCTTTCTTCAGGGCAGAAGTTTATCAGAAAGCAGCATCCATTCCAGAATTATGCCCCACCACTTTTTTTTTTACTTCATTGAGAAGCAGCTTTCTTTGAAAACTCCAGCCATTCTTACAGAAATGGATGAAATGCTCTTTAAAATTTGGTTCAGAGATTAAGTTTAACCTTTATAGTAAATTCAACTGCATGACTATTTTGTTGCTTTTCTCAGAGGGAAATATTGGACTGAGCTAAAAGTGAATGGAAATGGTGAAAGAGAAGGGAGGGGGTGAAAAGGGCAAACAGATAGAGCAGAAAGGGGGACCCTCATATAGACATACTTAGTAACAGCAGGGGGAAAAAAATAAATAGATGCAGTTATTTTGTGTGGCTAGGAGAAACTACAGGAAGAAAACAAGCCTTTTATCTTGAAATTATCCATCTGACTTCAGCCCACCTTGGCAGATAGCTGTTTGCTCTCCAAGGAGAAAGGAACCAGATGGTTCTCATATTTCTAATGGCTGCATATCTACATGACAAACACCATCTTGGAGGTTAGCAGTAAGTGCTGGAAGCTTCATCCCTGTGTGTGAGGGGAGCAAATGATTAAGGGAACATCAACACTTTCTTGTCTTGATTTTTTTTTTCCATTTTATATTTTTGAATGTTTTTTTTTTTACCTCCTACCCTAAGCTAGGCCAGAATGGGAAACAACATCTCAGCACATCAGACACCCAGGCTGCATCTGCACCTACATGGAGTGGATGGTGGCTGGATTCTGGCCTGATGCCATTTAGCACTTTTCACCAAATGGATTCATTGCAAATGTACAGAGACAGTCCAAAGATAAGGTGCCTACTACAACCATGTCTCTTGCAGGATGGTTGACTTTCTGCATCCATACCAAGAGTGAAAAATCAAGCAGAACTGAGCCTGAGGTGAACCCTGCTGGGCCATAATGCATTAGGTTTCTGTACTGCTGAACCATGTAATGAATCCCAGGGTTGGTGCTAATGCAAAACTAGTGGCTATGTGCTAAATGGTTTAACTGCTCATAAAATGGTGACTAGCCACCTGTCCAGCTTTTATTGGGCAGGGGAAGTTTAGCACTAGTAATAAAACCATACATATTAAGTTACAGTGGCTAGCTCTTAACAAAAGGAGAAAATAATATTAGAAATTAATTAAAAGAATTATGTTACAAATAAGGTGTCAGAGTGGCAAGCAGGCTGATGTCTTCCTCTCACTGTCCTGAAGGACACAGGTTCTCATTTAGAAGGTTTCACAGCAAATATGACACCAAACTACTTTAAAGCTACCTTGAGCTCTGTTAAGCTATTCATGGTAATTAATTAGAGTGAACATTAAAAACCCACTTACCCTGAAGCCCATCAGGGTAGCTGCACATTCCACCTTGCATGGTGTAATAACTGTATTTTCATTACAAAAACAAGATTTTGCCTCAAATTGCTGTGATGTGTGAAATAAATGCTCTGTGTGGCTTTTGGGAATAGAAACCTATTTACATTTTCACAAAATGAAAAAAAAAGTATTCTAAAAATAAACTTATTTGAATACTAACAGGAAGGGAAAAAATGTCTTTGCAGGTATCATGGGCAGAATGATTACTGTCCAAACAAGACTTAGAAATAATAAACTAAATTCAAATCTTGCACCAACTAACCAGGGAATAACCACTTATCCATAACCAGTAGTAAATCCCAGCTCCTTGAAGGTTCTGCAAGGGGGGAGTGTATAAATTCATATCTGTTAATTACAGCTGTTTCCTATTTCCTCTACAGCAGTAAAGATAGCGAGCTTCTGGCCAACAGTGATGATGAGGTTCACCTCAGAAGAGGTGTGCTCCTAGTAGATCATACTTGCAAAAAAATTTAGAAAGGTCATCAAGGACATCATTCTGAAGAGAATCTGAGCATCTGCATGATTTTCCAATAATAATATTATCTGGGGCTTGTGTGTGTATATATATATATACATGTATATATGTAAGTGTATACATAGACTGTTCTTTCTCCATGCACAATTCACGTTAACAAACATGGCATTTGATTAGGACTTTGCCAAAGACCTCCCAAACTTGGGAGAGGAGCAAGCAAGTGATGGTATCTCACTCTTCTCTTTTTACAGGTCATCCTGGCCACCATCACCACTATGCTGAGGTTGTCCCCCCTCACAGGCAATAAGCCAGTCTCTGCAGCTTCTGTAGGGATGAGCACTCCAGTGCTAGCTAGGTTGGCATCCTGGGCACTAGCACCCCAAACTGGCACTGAAAGTAATTACTTGCAGGCATGACAGAGGTGCTTAAAGCTGATTTTATCCTATTCTTCACTTTGTGGAAAGGGATTTTTTTAACCCAGAATTTCCAAAGGGTGTTTTCAGCAGCATCTTGAATTTGAAATAAATGGATACAGAAGTGATAAAGATATTTTAAAAGAGATTACTGGTGTTCTAATTATAATTTGTTTAAAGGATGATGGTGCCATTAAGGAACTTTTCTGTTATTGGAACACAGATTTCAGCCATATGCAACAGCATCAAACATTTTCTGTGGGTGAATTAAGTAATTTTAAGTGTCTCAGATAAGCAGGGCTACAGATAAATATATGTTGTAAGCTAAATTGTGCAACTGAAAATCTTTGAGTAATCATCCTGGAATGATCTACTTTTACTCCTCATGTTTTATAGAAAGTCATCATGACACTATTTCCAAGTTTTACACCAGGGGTAGCCTTTGGGGACTATTTCAACCTGTAGTGAAACTTGCTAACACACAGATGTCTTCCCACAAAGCCCACGGGCTCTGAGGTGCAGAGCCCCAAGATGCAGGAACAGGAGTTTGACCCCAAAACTCTTCCCAGCACAGGTGTGGCTCCCACCCAGGGCAAAAAATTAGCAGAAAGAAGAAATTACTGTGGGTAAAGATAATCTTGCCACTGGCTTCCTGGGTTTGTCCACTTTTGGGTTACTGAATCCCAGTGCTCACCTCAGGAGGATCAGTGTTTTGGCATGACTAAACAGAGGCACTAAGGGCAGTCTGTGCAAGCTTACTGCAGGCTGGGGCACTGGTAGGTCTTGGGTGTCCTTGGGATCTGGCAACACATGCACCACCCTAGTGATACTCTCTGTTTCAGCAAATTTAAAAATTAAAATTATTGCAACAATTAAGGAATGCATTCCTTAGAAATGCAGGGGTTTGAAGGTTTTCACCTCCATCTTTTAGAGTCAGCTTTGTGGTTTTTTGCATTTGTCATTCCAACAGTGTGATGGATGTGCAGCAGAATGTAATGTAAAAGGAGAAGCTAAGGAATGTGAAATCAGGAATAACTGAAATTAAAGCTTGACTAGAAAAGCAAGACTCATAATTAAGCTCATTTCAGTATGATGGATGTTTTTGATTTGCACTGACAGCTCTGTGAGCATACATCTGGGTAATACCAAACTACTGTCCAGAAAACATGTCAAATGCTTTAGATTAGGGATTATATTTTCAGTCTTTCCTTAGTTCCCTTGTTATACATATCACTTCAAGGCAATTGATTTGCCAGTTGCCATAAACCCTGTTTAAATATTCTCCATGTCTAACAATATTACAAAAGGGAAGCTGAGTACTGAAAACCACCCTGGCCCAGTGTGACCTTTTTCCCCTGGAGTGCCTGTAGAAAGCTGCTCTCACAGCAGCAGCACCTGGCTCTGTAGTGGACTTTGCCAGAACAGTTGGATTTTTCACAATCCAAAGAGTTCAGGTCTGGTCATGCACATATTGTTTTGCAGGTTTCAATGACAGATCCAAATCCTGAAACTCTATACTGAACATGATGCTTATCATATGGCAAAGGAGTAGAGATTTGTTTATTATTAATAGCAGCCCACATAAACACAAGCCAAGTCCAGTCAGAGATGTTGCTCCCCACCCACCATTGCTGCAGATTACATTTGCCTGCTGCTTTTTACATTATCATTATTCATAGTCCTTCATTTCTCTCAGTTGTGAATGATGGACAGCAGCGGACAATGCACAAGGGTTTGGAGTGTGGATTTTAAAACATGTGGGAAGAATAGAAATGATTTATCTATGGATACTCCCTCGGAGGTCTCAGCTCCAATACCACAAGGAGACACTCCAGGCAGTCTGTCCTTTCTGGTAAGGAGGCTGAGGGAGGCAGAGAGAGGGCTTACACTCTTGGAGTCTCAGCAGGTCTTCGCTTGGCATACACTTGGGGCATCAGTACAAGTCTAGCCAATGTTACCTGCCTGGATGCATCTTCTGCCTTCAGTGCATGGAAATAAAGATATATTTTGATATATAAAGATACACAGGCATATGTGTTTATACATATGTGTACATATGATAAATCCACGGGTTTTTCCTGGATAAAATATTGGTTTTCAAGCCTAGGCTTGGCCCATTTTACTACGCCCTCTCCTTCATCCTCTGAGAGCCCAACAACCCCTCTGAAACATTTTTCTTCAAAGGAAAACATCTGAACATGTACATATTCATGTCTCTCAACATGTATATATATATATATATATATAAGTCTCTCTGTGTCTCTCTCCATATAAATATATTTAAACAGTCTGATGTGCTTATTGTCAGCTCTTTAGCTGATGTGCACCACCAAAAGAGACAGTGGAGATAAATTCTTAGTATCTCATTAGGATCAGATCATTATATATGTAGCTACAAATTCATCTTACTGAATATTATTTTATAGGCCACCTATCACCTAAAGACGATATATCTGAATAGATATAAAGCTTTGAGATAGTAAGGTTAAGCTACCACACTGAGGAATGAGGTATAAATCTAGACAAGTAGAAGGAACAGAATCAGATTAGTGATGTTTTACATCTTGTGGAAGACAGAAAAATATACAACAGTAGCTTCTAAAAAAGCTGCACAAAATTCCAGGTTCAAAAACAGGTACAAACTCAATTGCCTGTCTTCTTTCAGCCTTTTTATTTATAAAGGTTATTGTTGTCTATTGTTGTCTATATTTGAGAATATCTTTTATCCAGTGTGTTCATAGGATATTAATACATTGTGTTTAAAAACGTTTTATAATCTGTTATCCATAGGAACCTGTTGTTCTGGGTAATCATTTTGACCAAAGCAGGTAAATTAGGATTTGCAGAGCTGGCAAGATGCATCAAAAAATTGAATGTTTTAGGAGACAGGCTCAGTGAAGATTTTGTACCTTAAAATTTCTTTTATTTATAGCCTGTGATTTGATTACAGCGTTGGATACCAATTATTCCAAAAGTTAATGAGCTGTGTGATATCACATAAAACAACAACCTCATGCAAAATATGTTAGTGAAGGAAACTGTAATTGGTGGGAAGTTTTTTTTGCCCCTTTTTTCCCCTAAAAAAAATAAAAGGAAATAATTTCAAAGCACTTTTTAAAAATAATGCATAGTTAACAATTGACTATGCAAAACTGCTCTGCATGAGGCAGATTCTCTAAGGAATGGTGGAGTGAGGAGGAAAAAGTCCTCAAAGCTGAACAGTGAATGACATGCAGCAAAAGTTGTGGCTGGGACTCCAAGGGCTCTCCCAGAAAGAGTGGGAAGCTGTGTAGAAATGCTTTCCCCTCTCTCCCATGACCTTTTAGGCAGCAGGTCTCTAACAGCTGCAGCTCCTTCCTTCCTCTGTAAAGGAGCTACCATGTTCCCTACATGGCAGATTCTGACCAGAATCCATCTGGCTGCTGCAAGACACGCCTCTGTCGTGCCCAAGGTGAAATGAAGTGCATCTGGAATTTCATTTCCCCAGATTTCCTCCTGCCAAGGGTGGCTCTGCACCTGCTGCCCGGCACTGGGGAGTAAATCCCATGGGCAGTGTCTGCAGCCCAGCCTAGCAGCACTGGAAACAGGCTGCTCAACATTTGTTCAAACATAAGGTTTGGAGCACCTTACTCTGCATCTGGACGTTTTTAAGGTAGTAAATTCTACCCATCATGGCTGCAGAGAAAAACCACCAGCTTTCTTCTCCAGATAACTTATGGGAAGAAGTTTGAGCTGAAGAGCTCAAATGAACAGGATGCCTAGGCTGGAGAAAAGATAGTTTTTCCCATTCAAAAGGCACAGACCAAAATATTCTCTCAAACACCTAATTATTCTTATTAAGGTAACATTTTGATTTGAAACATCTGCAGGTTCTTGAGACCTGACTGAGCCTGACATCCTCAACCTTTGGCAACTGTGTTACGCCTGGCAGGCATTTGTGCATACGTGTGCCTTGGGGGAGAGGCAAGGAAGGGCTGAGTGTATCCTGGTACAGTGGGATCCCTCTCCAAACTCCTGCTGGGCATAGAGCACCAGCAACATCCCAATGCCTTTGTTTGTGACAGTCCTGATGTCCACACAGAGCAGGACTCACTCTACAAGTTTGAAGAACCCATGTTATAACTCCAAAGGAATTTCCACAGAGAGAATTTCTGCCCTTTTACCCTAAAGACGCTACCACCTTCCTTTGCCTCTGCCAGGTGACAAATCCAGGCTGAAACCCATCTGGCTGCTGCAAAACCAGATTCCTGCATTTCTCTTGAGAACAAAGCAGGTATCTTCTCTACCAGTGTTCTCCTTTTCCAAGGTCTTGAAGATTTTCATTACAATAAAAAAAAGAACAAACCAAAAATAACCCAAACCTCCCCCCGCAAAAAAAACTACAAAACACAAAACCAACAAAAACAATTAATCAACCCAAACAAAAAACCCAAATCCTATAAATTAACAACCATCACAACAACAAAAAAATTCTAACACAATGATAATTTAAATCTCTACAAAATGAAGGCATTTCTGAATAACCGACTAGATTTGTCTCTGGTTAGTATAAAGGTATACCTTTACCTATGGCTAGGTCTTTTTATAGAAATCCTTGAGGAGGAAAAGATACATTTGCAACAAAATAAAATGTTGTCAGCTCTTTAAGCTTTAGTGGGAACTGCAAATGTCAAGCTTATACCTGTTAGGCATTATTTAAATTGAAATATGGACCTTCCTCAGTCTTCAAAGTACTGCACTTCAGGTGATAATGATGGATTAATGTTGAGAGAAAACGACCTAGCAGCCTGTTAGTTACTTTTTTCAATTGAGTGGGAGCGCACCAAATTTTTCATCGATCTGCCAATTGGAGACAGCTGAGAAATGACGACTGTGCTCTGCTACAGGGTTTGTACATAAATATTCACTGATGAGCACATTAAAATGTGGGAAAGCAGAGGAATAGTTTGTTTGAATTCTGCTGCATTTAGTCTTGTGTTCAAGCAGCTATGTATTTCTAAACAGTGAGGGTTTACAAGTTCAAAGAGCTGCCCCCTTCACAGTCAAGTTTCTTATGAGTTTCTTATAACATCACACAAATTCATTTTACAAGGCAACTCTGTTACTCCAAGATTAATTCAGTGCCCTTTAAACTGTGGGAGTTGTATTCAAATGTGGTTTAGATTAAAGTGATTTAGCATTATTCCAACATCCAGCAACATGAATGTATGTTTTCAATGGATGAATCTGAAATCAGCTGTTCTGCATTGTTAAGCCTCTTAAAACAAGCTGTTTGGATTGCTGGCTGCTCAGCACCCCAAAGGGACAGATTAATCTCTGAACTCTGTGGCTGACTCATATTTAGAGTTCTCAAGCGTCTGCTGCTCATCTGGGCAGCTCTCAGACAAACAAGACAATTTACAGGAATCAATAGCAAGCAATTCCAGACACTGGTGACTTGGCAATAACTCTTGCCCTAGGCAGATGCAGAGACCATAGCTGCACCTTTTGCTTTCCAAGACCCACCCTTGAGGTTATTGGGGTCATCCTACACGAGCAGGGTAGAGTCATCTGGAGTACCAAGGAACACACTCTCACCAAAGAGGTGATGGTTTTGCCTGAAACATGGCATGTGCCATGCAGTCCAACAAGATGCCAGGAGGAGCACATTTACTGGGAGTGTAGGAAAGAGCCCATGGATGCACTCTGTGAGACACCCCAGCAGCAGCAGCAACAAGAACAGAGATACAGAGGTACAGCAAACCCTTCATAACATCGTTAGTCATAAGTAATAAAGTAGGAACAAAAGTCCCCTTTCATTCTGAAGGGAACAGTTAGCTTTTCCACTTCAGAGACCAGAGAGAGATGACTTTTGTTACCTGGAGCACTGAAATGTGCAGGAAATGGGGCCCTGTGGATCACTCAGGCATTAAGCCTGTGAACCTGAGATCTTTTCCAGAGAGACAAGTAAAAAGCATGAGAAAATAAATGTAATTCAATAATTCTCTGAAAGAGAAAAGCTTTGCTTCTGCTTGTCAGTGAAATGCAACGGTAATAGGAGGTGCATGAAAAGCAAATTCACCACATGAATAAAGGAAAAGCGAGGACACTTTACTGACATATTTGGGTCAAAATGTGGGAGGGAGTCCTTTAGATAGTTTGTAAACCAATTAACCAGCCTGTTGATAAAGAAATAGTTTGAATTCAAGGAGACTGTTGTTTCAAAATCATATTTATTACCTATTATCATTGCTTAGATGAATTCCTATTTAATAGTGCAAAAGTGCACTACACAGCTGCTTACCGCAGACCCTGTGAGTCGGAATGCACACCAGTTTGAGAATGCCAGAAAGAACCTCTTTCCTGGAGGTGAGAGTAAGGGGTTTCGCCCTGGCTAAGTCAGCAGTTGCACAGCTCTTCTTCTGAACCTGATGCCTTACCAAGGTTTGCTCACTGACTGACACGGGAGATGGGACAAGGCTGCTTTAGTCAGACAAAGGTGCTGGTGGCTCTGATGCAGCTTGCAATGAAATTCAGAGGCAAAATACCTGATCTATCAAAGAGGTGGAGGTGTGCTCCAGTATCCAATGCAAGGAATAGTCCTAGTCCTTCCATAGTCCTAGTTCAGCCTTTTAATGATCCAGTTAATAATTAATGGCAAACAATTCATAGTTAATAATACAAAATCAGTAGAAAATAAAAAGAGCAATGAATGTGATTTATAAGACAGAAGGTGAAGTTTGCTACCCTGTCCTTTGCTGTTAGTTTTCTCAAATTATTTTTTTTTCATGCAGAATGAGTGATTTCAAATCAAGCCATAGACAAGACTCACAGAATCTCTTTTTGATTTCTCACAAGTATTCCTTGAAACAGACTTTCAAATTCTAATAACCCAATGTCTGTAGGAGAGGCAGGATGAGGAGTGGACAGGAATATTTGCAGATTATGGAATTTCTTTGGGATGGTGAAAATCGTATCTCACATCCCTATATATCTGCATAGGATATCCTAATCATTAGTTCTTTAAGCTGTCATGTACCCATGCTGAGATTCCTGCTACACCCAGTTACAGAAAAGAGATCCTGGGATTTGTGTCCTCAGTGCTCAAGGACATCACAGCCTGGTATTTCATGGTTTCAGAGAAGAGGTGGAGATGGGAGAGGTGAGAGTATAAGGCCACCAAGTCAAATATGGGCTTTTACTAGGCAGAAGGGGAGGCTTTTTAGGATAAATTGCCCCATGGATGGCAACACATTGCCTCAGGACCTATCTGTGACCTCCCAAGGGTCAAGCAAAGAAAGAAGTCAAGCCCGAGCTGTGACCGAAACATTAGTGCCTCTAAGAATAGCAATGGGAAACAAGAACAGAGTTCTTTTCTCCTAACAAGAACTTTCCTCAGATTTGATACAGTAGCCTAACTCTGCTCTCATATTTCCACTACAGTCACCAGGAGAGACCTTCTGGGGCCAATCAATGCTGAACTTTCAGAGTAGATCTCACCAGAACAGTGTAGGATGGTCATTTTGATAGGCTGGAGAAAGGTCACAATCTCAGTCAGTGATAAACTTGCCTCTATTTGCATTTTTGATTTGATTTCTTACCATGACTTCCCCTCACCCCTCCCACCCCCAGGGCACTCCTCCAGCAGTTGCAACAGTAGGAGCATTTTTGTAGACCACCAAACTGTTCACAGCTGGTGCCTTATCACATGGATGCTTTCCCCACTTTTCCCATTGCTATATTTAATGCAGCTTAAGTATAAAATTGGACTCTTAAGTATAGAATCTGCAATATACTCAGCTCTGACAAGTTTTGTAGCTCCCATGTTTTAAACTGTCTGAGTTCTTTATGACATAACCACTTTTAGAAACCTTTGATGTCAAAATAAATGTGAAATATAGCTGGCATAAATACTAGCCTGAAACAATAAATAAAATCTGTGCAGCAATGACAATTTTGTTCCTCACAGCTGTGTGGATATTCCTGTGGGGAGTTGAGCAGGCATAAGTTAGAATAGCCTTAAGGCACCTCTAATATGCACCTAGGACGTTGATGGGTTGCATGGCTGGCATAGGAACAGAAGAATTTCAGGATTACCATAGTTACTGTTTACTCACCATCCCTGGCCCTACACAAAGCACAGATCATGAGGATTTGTGGGTGAAAGCCAGAAACTTTGATATAGAATTAAATTATGGATAGCAAGAAACGAGAATCAGAAGTTTGGCAATTAGTTCATCTTACATAATCTCCTCAAAGTCCAGCTGCTTAGCAGAATTATCCAAAGTAAACTGCTGTCGGTATTCCTTCTTCCTCTTGAAAAAAAAAAGAATTCTTTTTTAAAATAACCAAAAATAATCCCTGTGTACAGACTTTGTTCCTAATTGGACTTGCCTGTTTATTTTCACCCAAATAAAACTCTGTTCAGTGAGAGATTTGTCTTGGACACAGTTTTGGATTATGTACTTTTCTGTCATACATTTTAACTTATAACACTATGTCACTCTTAAAAAAATAGGCATTTGCCCTGAGACAATTATTGTGCCTGAGACGTAAGTCCTTGATGTAATAACAAAATTACATCAAGTCCTTGATGTAATAACAAAATCAATATATTCTATTGCACAGCAGACATGCAAATAGGAAGGAAAAAGATTCTAAGTAAATGGATTTTTTTTTCTTTTAAAGACAATTCTGGACAAAAGCAATGAGAAAAGTCTCAGATGCATTATTTCCACTGCCCTAAACTGGCTTAGATTGTGTTACTCTAAGTCTTAGGCTGACAAGAGGCTGGTGAACCTTGGAAGACCCAGGGCTCCTTTTAGCTTTGAATTTCAGTTTGGAAGTGAAATCTGACACTGAGCAAGTTTCACCTGGTTTCGGGTTTCACTGGAAAAGAAGGACGCGGCTGAGGAAAGGCAGGTAGCTGTCAGGAGACAATTACAGCGAGAAAGGTGAGGTTGTGAGCAGCTTCCCATTGCAAAGAGCGCAGCACTGACAGGTGAGGAGCATCCCCAGCACAGAGCACACACTGCTGCTTTGTCTAACAGGGACACGCAGCAACTGGTCTCTGCAAAGGGTCCGGTTGCTCTTTAGCCCAATGTGTCTGTCTGTGACCTTTCTAAATGGCAGGGAGGCAAACCACTTCATCCTGTGTCAGAAGGCACAGCCAGACTCTGCAGATTTTCCCACAAATATTGTCTGCCCTGAAGCCCCATTCAAAAAAAATGTTACAAGATGATAAAGTATTTGTCCGCTAGTAAGATAAATGCACAACAGCTGGAATGTGAGACCTGGCACCAGAGGGCTTTTGCCAGCAGGCCAAAGAAAAGTGTGCAAAGCAAGCAGGAATGGAATTACATGCCTTGTCTGTCTACACTGTGTAAGAGTGTAGGGCCAACTAACTGGAGTGACAGATCAGCAATTTGTCATTGTAAGGGAAGCAGTTTACAAAGAGCATCAAGATCCTTGAAAGATGTGTAACACATTGATTGAGTTCCCTGAATAATATTTTACCAGTTTAAAGAAAAAACAGCAAAAACAACTGAGACTTAATTATATACCCACTTCTCACAAAAAATCATTAAGCATTACAGCTGCTTCACCCAGTTACTGATTGTTATCAGCAGATTAAAATGCTTCCAGCTGAAAGACTAATTAACTGATTTCATGTTTTCTGCCTGTCCTGATCACAGGGAAAGTCTAGAGTGAAGGGAAGCACAGCTATAAATGATGGGAAGGATTACTGGCAACGCTGTGTGATTCCCAATGAAAGAAAATGCATTCAGCTCTCTGTTCCACTCTCTTACATCCATGTACTCAAAAGCTGCAGTGCCTGTCCTCAGGCTGATAGTGCTCCTTTGTCACAAGCTCTCCCTCCTCCCTGTTAAACACTTTCTCTCTTCTCTCATGTACACATCTTATTCTTAGAAGAATTCAATTGTCAACATGGAAAAGGCTGGGAAGAAGACCTGTTTTTGCATGTACAAACACAAGGCAGTCTATGCTGCAGCTTTTCAGGAAACAAACTTGTGTTTATTAGTATAGACTAAAGCACTGTAGGAAGAGAATCACATCCCAGGGTCTCTTCACAACCATCTACTGTTAGATTTATTTTACATATTTGACCATTTGACCATGTGAAAATCTTTATCACTGAATCAGACTAAACGCACAGATGATACAGGTAAATTTTTCCTACACTCTTCACTACCCACTGTAAACTATGTATTTATAAAAATTATCTAGAACTGTCTAATTGGATGAGAGTTCAAAAATTCACACATGAATAAAACTCCTTTCTGGCAGACACAGCACTGTGTATGTTTTGGACTAACATCTAGTTGCCTGCAAGCTTTATTTGTGTGTATACACACACACACACACACACACACACACACATATCAGTCCAAAACCTGCTCAGCCTGCATATCACCCTGGTTTTAATTTTGAGGAATATGTTGTTTTATTCTTAGTCTGGTTTCCTTCTCCTTTTTTCTTTTCCTTTTAGTTTCCACCTTTGTTTTTGAAACTGTTGCATTTATAACAGAACATCATCTTTTATGAAAAATAGGAAAGCTCCACAAAGGAACACTCTCAATTAAGTAAAATAAGCTTTTGATTTGAATGAAGGTCTGATGCTTTATATACTTTATTTCATGTAGCAGAAGGTCTGGTGAATGTGTGAAACCAAGCATACATTTTGGTATTTGGAATCTGAAAAAGTCAGATTCTTCATATATATTGCATAGCTTTCATTGAAACAAGACCAATATTGCACCAGTTCAGAATATGGTCCAAATCAATTCTATATAACGTGTTCAAACAGATATATATAAAAAACATATATTCATGCATTCTTATGCATGAATAAAATGGATACTGGAATAATATTGGTATGATTATTTGATACCTCTGTCATTTCTGAGTTTTTCAAACTATACTGTTCAAAGCAGAGCCCAAGCTCTGCCCAAACAAGAAAACACACCTTCTGACTTAAGATAATCAGTGGCACATGTTCAGTATAAGTACACATCCCTCCCAAAAATCCCCTTTTGTGCTTCAGTGCTTATCATGGGGCAGTGAGTATCCCATATGGCAGCCCTGCTGGGGGGTCAGACCATGGCTTACTTTCACCAGTGTAGGAGTAGCCAGAGCCAAGTCTCCTAAGAGCCCCAGCCCAGACATCACCAGTGTGAGGACTGGGAGGGATGCAATAGTCTCCACAAAAAGCCCTGACATACTCTGAGCATGGCTGAGGCACAGCAGCCTTGCTGCTTTCCTGCCAGTATGGTATAAACCAGAAAAGTATTATTCCTGACATAGGTTCAATACAACCTAGAAAAAAATCCTTAAAAAAAGAAACAGCACAAAAAAATAAACATTTAAAAGCCACTAGGTCTATATTTTGCCTGAAAAATAAATGTTATTTGCACTCCACTACAAGATGTCATCATGGCTGCGGCACGGTACATAATGACAGAGTAACTCCGAGCTGTCATCAGAGATGATCCAAAATAAGCAGCACACTGTAAATCCACAAATAGAAAAATTAGGGCTTTCTCTTACTTATTTTTGTTTCCCCTGTACGTAGCCTAAAGTTGGGCTGAAATTACCCTTATCAGCATGACTTTGAAACCTGACTCAAATAGGTCAGTGGGAGAGAGGGGAAAGAGCAAGTGTTTCTTACTATCCTTCACAGCCATCGCTCTGGGAAGCCAGCTATTTTTAGCATGTGAGTGAAAACCAGGGAGAAGTAGAAGACCTTGAAACACCACATCTAGATCCTAATATTGCATGCTAGAGAGGCCACACAAGAGTTTCAAAGTTGGATTACAAAGCAGATCCTTGCTCACTGTCAGCCTTGGACCCATCAGACCAGCTAGGGTTTCACGGCCACACCGACCTTCACACCCCTCCTCCACTGCCAGTGCTCCCTGATGCCTCACAGGCACCAGCTACATCCAAACCACTTCTAGAAGTGGGATGGGAGAATTTTTGAATGAAAAATAAGTTTTTTACTTTTACATCTATCTATGCCAAATGTTTTAAGTAGAAATGTTATGGTGAAATGAGCATTTACAAGGACCTGAGGCCAAAATGCCAGGGGGGCAGTTTTTACAGTTTGGTACAAGGTTGACTCCTGCTCATGATAAAATATGGTCCCTATCCTTAACTCCCGCAAACTTCATGAGGAATTGAGTAACACATGCTGGAAAAAGTGGCAGTGTCTTCTAATTAGATCCTAATGGGACCTGTTTTCTGGAAACTGCATTTAAATTCACCATAAATTAAGTTGTTGATAATACAAGGTATTTTCTTTTGTACATAGTAAAAGAGTGAGAGGTTACAAATTTGATGGTTTCCAGCCAAGCAGTACTTTTATACCTTTTCAGCTTTAAGGCTCCAGCTCTGCAGAGACAATGCATGTGTTTAGCTTTATTGCATAGACTCCAGTGTGGTGACTTGCCATACCTAAACTTAATCATTTAAATAAGGCTTTGCCTGGTTGAGATTAATTCCCATAAATGTATTGTCTGGGACAAAAAGCATAGTTTATTTTATGAGAAATGATTGCTATCTTAATTTGGTGATTTAATTTTTAAAAATATTGACAGATGTGCTTTTCAGTAAATGCAAAAATGCATCACAAGAATTTATTCTTCAGTTTTGGATTTTAGCCCTGTTAACATCAGCCATGCTACTTACATTTCCTGCTATATGACAGGGAGGAATCAGATATAGGGTCTGAAAGCTTAATTTAGTTTTAGGGAGACCATGTAACTGCCTGCAGTCATGGAGAAGTAAAGCACTAAAGATGAAACTTTAGTGGCGAGATCTTCTCAGCTGGATGCACTGCACTTTCTTTACTTTATTGTTGCTTGTATTTAAAAAAAAAAAAAAAGTATTCTTTTGCTTCCTGTGATTTTTTTCTTAAACTCTTCGTGATGAAGCTATGCCTAGATGTTTGTGTTTCATTTTGGTGTCATTTGGCTGTTAATTTTCATCACCCACTTCACCGACTATTTTACCCTGCAAAAAATAGGATGTTACATCAGTGGTTTTTCCCCACTCAAAAAGCAGTCAGAAGCCTGACAAAGGCAAAAGAAAACGCAAAGTACATCCAAGTGACTTCCTCATCTGTCTGTCAGGTATCAGTCCTGGTGCTGGCGTAGCTGGGCCAACCTGGCCTTGAACCCTTCCAGGGTTGGGGTATCCACAACTTCCCTGGGCAACCCAGTTTATAGTTTTTTGGCTATAAAGCCAAGCAGGCTACAGTTTTCCTTGGGAGTAGCAGGAAGAAGTATTTAATGGCATGTGCTTACTGGAGGCTGGATTAGAGGAGTGTCCTCAAGCTCCAGACAGCATCTGAAAGCTAGAAGGTTCCCAGAAGGCCCACACCAGGATTATGGAGCCCTGTGTCATCTCCTGCCTGCCCAATGTGGGCATGAAATCCCCCTCCAGAGAATGGCCTTTCACCAGAGTCCACCACCAAAGTATCTTCTCTTTGGGAGCCAAAACCCCAAGGAATTCCAGGCCAACAGCAACTGGGCTTAGTCCTGGTATCTTAATATCTGACATTCACAGGGAAAGGTCCAAAACTGCAGATTTAAACTCTCAATGAACAAAGTGCCTATGTTTATAAACCTGGACTTTCAAAACACAATACAGGCAGGAACTCCTAGAAATTGTAGATTCCCACTGAGAATTTTCATATTTGTAAACAATCACTAAAGCTTATGAAGCAGTCCTGAAAAAAAAAAAGATGCTTCCAGAAGAGAGGAAAAAGTTAGGAGAGTTGACTAACAGAGAGAAACCAGCTCCCATAATCTTTCAACAGAAATTAAACAAGTAAATTATAGTCTTTGACTTTTCTGGGATTTTGTCAAAAAAATTATTTATTTGGGTTTTTGTTTGGGCATGACAAAAACTCCCCAACAATCTTACAACATTTCCAGCTTTCACTTTTTTATTTCATGGAAACCTTTAAAAATATTATGTGTATACACTTCTTATAAGAAAGAATTCAAGGGAGAACTTTGTCCATCTCTAGAGACCATCTAGTAGATGTTTCATGTCCTTATTGCATAATGAAAAAGAGTAAGTGCCAAATGTAATAAGTAAGCCCTGATTTTTGCAGGCAAAAATTTTTCTTGCCAAGTTTCACACTGGAACCAACTGCAGCTCTCTCATATATTTTTTTCTTGGAAATTTTTGCAAATTAGAAGGATAAAGTTTTCTTGCAAGTACCACCTGCTGGTTTTGTGGAAAACCGGAAAAAACTCAAATTTTACATATGATCTCCAAAAAATTTTCTTTTTATGAATAAAACAGAAAGCAGTTCTCCAGCATCATCACATCCCAAGCCAATATAATTCTCAAAAAATTAAACCATTTTTCTTGTGACTGGGGCTCTTGGGGCTGATTCCACAGAAGCCACATGCAAGTGTTTGACAACTTTTGTCTCATATTTTCAGAGAGTCAAGAAAGAAGTAGTACTTTTCCTTAATTATTTTAGTGTGCTATAGGAATCAAGATTTTAAAAATCCAATGTAATTGCTCCTTTTAAATGCTTTTGCAACTAACCAGTCATAACAGTCACATTTTAAAAAAAAATATTAGTAGACTGCTTGATTAAAATGTATTTTGTTAAAGTTTGGTTTAAATCTAGTAAGTGCCTTCATTTCTAGCACTCTAAAGTGGCTGCCAGAGCCCACAGCTCCCTGTAAATTTTCCTATGTATGGACACTGGTATCTGAAAGAAGAGCTGCAGTGTTTCTGCCTAACATATTAATCACCTATGCTACTGGTAATTTATCTTTTCCAATGTCTACATAAAACAAATTAGTTGTAATGGCAACAAAAATAGCTATCAAGTATACAGCACTGTCCCACCCTGTGTTATTAAAGACTCATTTTAACAACAAGAGTGCAGATCCTGTTGGTCTCACCTGCTCAGCTATTAGTTTCAATTTGTCTCCCAACTCTTGCCAGCACACTGGGGCGTGTGAGCAGTCCCAGAAGACCTCTTTGGAAAATCTCACTCCATTCCCACACCTGACAATATTTCACTATACCTCAGGGTAATGTTAAACAATCTTTGCATTGTCCTATGCCATCTGTTCAGCATTTTTAAGCATAACTGTTCCTCACTGGCGTCTCGTGTTGTAACCAGTTTCTGTTATACCATACCATTCGTTTTTGTCATACCCTTTCCTTCCAATTAATTTCTTTTTCATCACTAGCCAGCGCTGAGTATCACCAAATGCGCTGCATGACGCAGCCAGGAAGCTGAAGTAGTGGAGGGAGCGTTGCCTTGCCCTTTATTATTGCCAGAATCAGAATATTCCCAGCTCCCTATGTCAGCCAGCCAGCCAGCATCACTTCCAGAAGAGCCAGTGGACACTGGGTGAGAAATCCCACAGCTAACAGCTGATTCAAATAGAGACGCTGCTGCTGCCAGCTCAGCATGGACCGTCCCAGCCTGGCTGGGTCTTGCACCACAGGGAGGGAGCAGGTCCAGATGAGTGGCACTTCCATCCAGCAGTCACAAGCTAAGGCCATGTTGGGATTTAAACTTGGAGAGTCCCAGGGTCTTGAGCCAGCCACAGACACCCCACTGCTGCCTGGGCTTGGCACTGACTGGGGAGGACAGACCCACACTCCCTCTTGGCCCCATTAACAGCTGGCTCAGGGTCTTTAGCCCTGCCCTTAAGCAGCAATAAATGACATCAGCCTTCCTTGTTTGTATAATATGAGGATGCATGTCCTTATTTGGGAAATAGTATGGAGCTGGCAGTGAGGCTTTTCTGTAAGTGCTAAAACCATTACTATTGCGCTTGCACTGCTTGAATTTGTCTCACAAATTCAAAATGTGTTTTATTTAAAACTTCCAAGCACTTCGATTTTCATAAACAATAGTAGTGACTACTTGCCTTAGTAATTCATACCTTCAAGTATTCAACTGGTATCCTAAATTAATGCATTTCCAGCACCTGATGAATAACAAGTTTTCATGCTGAGAGGTCGAAAGGCTGCTGGAGGAGACGGGAGCCCACCCATAGTCATACTTGAATTCAAGAAAGCCTTAATGTTAATTTTGAAAGCCTAGATTAACTCTGGATATTTACATATTGCTTATTCAGATCTAGAACAAATGATAAATGAACTGAAAGGCCTGTTGAATTTGCCTGATCAACATCCAGAATTGAGATTTTTTTTTTAATCCTGGCTATATCCCAAACAAGTTACTTTTTTTTTTAGGGTTTGTTTTGTTTTCTTTTAATTTCTTTGCCTTCCCATACTGCTGCTCACTAACCTAAATCCTGACCATCACTATTTTTCCAAATGAGCACATGTGGTGACATCCATCTCCCGTAACCATTGACCTCGGGAAGTTAAGAAAACAAACGGTTTCAAAACCACACTGTGAAATACGGCTGCTAGGATGGCCAGCACATTCTTCTCATTTTTCATTAGCCTCTCTTGTAGCTGTCGGAGGACAAATCATCCAGCAGGAAATGGCACCCAGCTCTCCACACAGCGAAGTCTGGTTAAGCTTAAATCAATGGATAGTCTTTTTCCACAAAATCTCATGGTAGGTGTGTAAGATAGTGTGATTGTCTTGGGCATATCCCTACCCTGGCATTCAGAGGGAAGTGAGAAGACTTGGAACAAAGGCTTCTGAAGAGTGTATCACTAGCATCCCCCTGGGGTCCCAGAGCTACCCCCAGCATGAGGCTGGCACCCTGCACTGCTCATGCCCACCCAGGAGCCCAGGAAACACCTGGCCAGTACCACACTCAACTCCTTATGCCTGTATCATGTCCCTTGATCACCCCTAAGTGAAGTTTGATTTGACTTCTTTTTGCTGCCTTCCAGTCCCTAACTCTGCACATGCATTACCATAGCATCAGGTGTCATATCTAATATATTTTCTTCCACCCCAGCTTGATACTGGGCCCTAAAGCATACAAATTCTTTCACTTGCTGTGATGGTCTCAAACTCTCACCATTTGTGCAGGCCAGTAAAGGCAGCCCTCAGCTTGCAGAGGGAGAAGTGAGATGCATCACCACCCCTGGAGATATTTAAAAAAACATGTAGACGTGGAACTTAGAGACATGGCTTAGTGATGGAATTGGCATTGGTTGGCTCTCAAAGGTCTTTTCCAACCTAAATTATTCTATATGGCAGTGAGATGGAAGGAGCAGTTCCTTGGCATTTCCCCAGGAACATGTGCTGCAGCCAGCAAGGTGCACCAGCAGCACCCGCCCAGGGGTCCAGGCAGGCAGCCAGGAACCACTGGGGACAGATTTGGAGCCAGGCTAAGTTACTCTGCAAGGAGACAAAGGAGCACTCTGCTTGCCTGCAACAGGAAGGACTGCCTGTCCTGCACTGTTGGAGAAATGCAAAGCAACTTCCACAAACATGGATCACTTCAGCCATGGGGACACATGGGAGATACCTTGCCTGGCTCCAAATAACAAATGTAGCTCTGGTCTAGTGTGGCTCAAGCACTTGTTAATTGAAGTCTTAACTGTGGCCTTAAGGTAAAAGCCTTGTGTTTCAAGTTTTTTGTGGGGATGAATATCCACAGGGAATCAAGTGAGGTTTATAGTTTAATTTTTTTGAAAAATCTGAACAATGAGTTATTAGGTGAGTCCCACAAGGCATATCAAGACAGCAAGGAAGGGTGGATCACAGCCAGCCACTGTGGAAAATAATGTATATCATACCTAATGATTGTGAAGTTCACAGCCAGAATGGTTCCAGAAGCTGGACTTTTAATTGAATCCATAACTTCAGTGTAAGTGGTGGAAGGTAGGCAGGTATTCAGATCCATTTGAGGCCATCAGTTTATCCATAGTTAGAATTGTCTTATGCCTTCCTCAAAGTCAGGGACTAATATTCCCCTATTTGCCTGTGCTAACACTGGTGAGAGTCCTAGGTTATTAGAACTGCCACACAACTATGCCTGTTCACAAGAAAGAGTGCTGAGCACAACACCATCAATATTTTCAAACATCTAACCTGAATAATGTTACTTCCAAAACAAAATCCCTTTTCCAGAAACTACTGGTACCTGTTTCTTTGAATTGGAGAGTTCACTTTACTGACATTAGGCTGCTCAGGGCAATCAGGTATCTGCCTTTGTTATTCATACCCAGGCTTATGAGACACGAAATGCATAAATGTGAATAATTCTGTGCAAGCCCCCTGGGAATAAAACACACGTATTAGCCAACAGTATGTTTTAATAATTAGAGGACAGCAGCCAAGGAGCAGCATAGTGGTATTCAGAATGTATCACAACCACTCTTTCATTGCTTTTTTCCTAAATCTCTCTTCCTCTCTCATTTCTGTTGTTGTCATGTCTTTTCAAGAGAGAAAGGAAGCATTTCTAAGCCTCTAACATTAGGTGCCTGAGGAATGCTCATTTCCAGCTTCCAAACTGTTCTTCACTCTCCCCAGGTGGGAATGAGGATTCCTATGAAATGCAGCAAAATCAAATCAGAGAGAAAACCTTACAGGCCCATTTCTGTGGGTTTGTGGGACTCCTCTTACAGAGGCTTCTCAAAACCAGGGTAGAGAAAAGCCAAAGGATTCAAAAAACTGTTGAATCAGTCTTAAAAAATTCAGAATGTTGGCCTAACTACTCCAATGTCTCTAAGAAACAAAGCAAAGCAACAACCCCTTCTAATTCTTTTATTTGCCTTCTGGTTTTTGAGCAATTTGTATTCACAAAGCACATTTTAGCTTTCCACCTTAAGGTCTAGATGGATTTAAAAGTAAAAACAAGAATGAACAAAATAAATCCTAAGAGAGGTTCTCATGCAATTATACATATCCAGGGACTAAGATTTTAAAAAACAGGAGAACATATGGATAGCCTAATAAAATTGTGAGCTGGCAGTAACCAGCATATAATTGTGTGAAAAGAGAACATAAGCATCATTTACTTTTTATGTGGACTCATGGACAGAATATTGGCATGCCAACAGGAGAAATCAGAGTTCTTCTTTCCCTTCTGTTGCAAAGCCAGAAGAAAATAATATAATCTCTGCATGACTCATTATGCCCTTCCATTTCTTTTTATTTATTTGCTTGTATTGCAAGCTTCCTTAAGGTATGGGCTACCTCACTGTCTGCCCTCGCTATGTCAGCACACCAGGAAATCATTTGGGGTCAGATTTATCAACACTGCTTCGTATTGCAATACAGGTACTCAGAATTAAGAAATAAATCAGTAAAAACAAGCAAAACAAACAAACAAAAAAACAAGCCACACACACACTAAAAGCCCCCAACAACAACAAAAAACCCAACAAGAAAAAAGCCATAACCAAAATATGGTCCTCAACTACAAACACTCCTTTTCCTCAGATTCCTGGCTGGGAGAGGCTCAGTGATAAGGAGGCCTGCAGAAAGTTCAAACAGCAAGAGCTTGATGCAAAGCCATATTTACTGCAACTCTAATCTACTTCTAATCCACCTTGCTCTGAAGACCACTGCACAGCACAACACAGCCTTTAGATAACAAACAGTTACAAAAATCCATTGATTTTTTTTGGAGCAACATAAGCTGCCAAAAATGCATTCAGCCCCTGTGGAAAAGACCTTCACCTCTGGACAGAGCCCATTGGTGCACACCCTGTTAGCAACTGCCAGCTCTCAGAAAATGACTTTCATCTGGCTGTAGAAAACACAGATGTGGAAGCAAGCCTGGCAGCCCTTCTCAGAGCTTTATTCACTGCAGCTTAAATGAGATAACCATCCATCATTCCACAGCACACACCAACCCCAGGTCTTGATCACACACAGCATCTGCCATTCATGAGAGGTGCTTTGAGTAGCCTACCTTTGTTACTACCTTTTTATTAACTTACAGGCAAATACTTACGCTTGGCATTTATTTACTCCTTGCCACAGTCTTCCTGATAACTGAGAGGTTTTGTTTCCTATTTCTTTTTCTTTCACAGAATGGTACACAGTGAATGACCCTCAAAGTGTTCAGCTGTTACTCAGCTAGGCAATGTTTTCTCTCATTAAAGATAAACATCAAAGGCTAGAAATTTAGTTCTTAGCACATGGAAGCAAATATAATGAGAGTAGAGAAGAAAAGAAGAAATTTTTGTTACAGCACTACTGTCCTGGATAGTAGTTTAATAGTAATTGCCCTTCATTTGCATGGCAGCAAATGAATGCACCTGGGCAAATGAGTGCAAGCATGCACCTGGGCAGCCCCTTGAAAGAGGTACCCACAGTGGGGCACCTGCCTCTTGCTCCTGAGCTGCCCTCAGTTCTGTATCTCACTGGACATCAGTGTTTCTTGCTCAAAAAACTAAACAATTTAGTAGCAGTCTCTGGTGCTTCCCTCAGGCTTTTCCCAGCATCACTAGTGACAGCGCTCAGGGACAGAGCTGCGGAGCTTGCCCAACAAGCCTCAAGCCGCCTTTTGCTCAAAGAGGTTGATGTCTTTTAGTCAGTGTCAGACCTTATTCTTGAAGCTGAGAAGGCTCAAAAAAGGCCATAAAAATATAACTTTTCTCGTAGGTAGGTGATGACAGCAAGGAGAACTTGGTCCAGTAGATCCAATTTTCTTCTTGACAAAGTCTATAATGTGGTCTTTGCTAAGCAGCCTGAAAAACATCTTTTCATGCCATGAACAGGCAAAACTTTACAATTGTACAACACTGGACTTCACATTTCTGCATGATGTTAACAGTGCAACCCTGTCTTGCTCAGGGAGGCAACTCTTTAACATAAGTAGAAGCAATGAATGCTCAACTACTGGTTGTCATTTATTAGTTTTCTAATTCGCCTGAAATGGAATGGTAAGATCAAATCACACAGAGAAAATGGTCAGGATAGCAGCAAGAAACCTCTGAGTTCTCAGAAACTATTCGCAACAGTGTCTTGGGTATTGCCAGAGAAATTACTGAAACTTTTTGGAAACAGAACATGTTCAATAAACACACAAATAAAATTCTTTTGCAAATGTCAGGGCTTATGCTGTTCCTCACTATCCTGATGCAGATGGAGGAGTTATTAGCCCATGACAGACACCAGAAGATATTTGGTCCAGCAAACACCTACCTTGCCACTATAAGTAGCTATTTTGAAGTATATCCTGATACCTTTTGTATTCCCCTCAGAACATCAAAGGATTGTCCATGGTCTTGTATCCCAAATTTTAGGGAAGCTATCCTGAAAGAATGGAAGGTCTTTTTCATTCATCTAAGCATAATTTGTAGGTTACCAATAAATGTAAATAATATATTCATAAGCTGAAAATACATATATTTTTGCTTCAGCATTTATAGAGGCAGATGAGCAGACATAAGAAGAACACCATGGGTGACTAAGTAATTGAGTTTGTGTGTGTGTGTGTATGTTCTGTCTTTGTAAGCTGATATTAACACTCATTTTTCATTTTGCTGTCTAGGGAGCTAGTTTTTAAGCAACCTAGGAAAGTAATCTCTCTTAAGGAGCCCCATATCCATGAATACCTATTAGGACTTAGACAAACATTCTTCATAATACTTGTCCTGGCCTGGAAGAATATTAATATTCATATCTTCCTTCACATCATACCATCCAAAAATTTCTTCACCTGTACTCTGTCAAGAAAGATATTCTTATCTTCCATGCACTAATTCCTTGGCTGCTCTGTTCCTTTTCTGTATCCAAGTTCAATTTTCATCTGTCCAGAGAAAAAAGGGAGTCAAGGAATGAGCATTTGACCAAGCCATTTGGCAGTGAACAGCCTGTGGTGGGTAATAGTCTAATAATAAGGAATATGTTTTCTCTTCATGTTGTGGACTTTACACCCCCTGCCATTTTCTACCTCCTTAGTCATACTTGAATCTTGCAATCAGACAAAATGATAACTAATCCATCTGGAGTGATAAAAGATTTACAGCTCACTCTGAAAGATACCATGATGGAAAAGAAGTAGGGACTCATCTTGAGCATCCCAACTTGCATTAACAGGCAGAACGGTAAACCAAGGGCAGGTAGATTTCCAATCTTTGCTCCTGTTGCTTTCACCAGGTAGTAACAGCAACCATTACAAAGAAGATAGGACCCAGTGAAGGTACATGGGAATTAAGGTCATCATGAACTGGGACAAAATGGTTCAGATCAAATTGAAATTAATGCAGGTTTTCAAGGCACAGCTATAGGTAAAGGTCACAGTGTAATGGGATCAGTACACTTCAGTACTGGCATGCAGGATGAGCAAAGCTTTTGCTTGACAACAGGGCTTATGCATTACACAGCTTAATCCTTCATTGTGGACCAGCATGGAAAGAGTCATGGACTTGCTTCATGTCTTTAGGGTGTTGCCATAGTCAATGGATTACAGCACCAAAAAGACGTAAAAAGAAAAATTAAAAAAAAAAAGTTTTCCTGGCAATGCTCAGATCCTTTAAAAACCATCCTTCCAAACTTCTCTTTGATCTTAATTTTGTTTGATTTATATGTTTTTGAAGGCTCTCTGATGTGACTATATGCTGTGCTTGCATCCAGCTATAGCTTTGCAAAGAAAAGCTTTTTTCTCCTCCAATATTGGAAGATTTGTGATTGCTGGTCTACCCCATTGTTCATTTCCGAATGAAGTTATCAGATCTTATTCTTTCCTTGTTTCCTCTGATGTGCATCAGGAATATTTCCAAAGATAAAACACTCTAATATTGAACTAAGCAAAAGGAATCCCAGACCTTGCATGTTTCCTTGAAGCTGCTTCAAGATGAGGAAACTTTGTTTTTCCTTCAGTTTTGATTGTCTTTCTGCAATGAATCTAAAAATAATTAATAAAAAAAAAAAAATAAAAATTCCTAGGCAATTTTAGCTGGCATTCAGTTACTACTCTACAGGGAGCTATGGAGAGGGTAGACAAGGGTATTGTGTCACCACTGCAGATAAAAGAGCAAGAACATAGTAATATTTTTTATATTGTTTGCTCTAAGATTTTACCAGTCTTAAAGTACCAGCGATTCAAAATGTCTTACATGCTGGCATTGCTCACTGTAATGCTCTCAAACTCATTCCTGTTGAACCATGCAAAGCAGATGGCTGGAAGTGATTAAAGTCTTCATCTGTCCTCCAGCCCCAGTGGTGTCGTTCAAGCAAGAGGTTCTGAGCCCTTTCAAGCCCACCACACATTCCTCAAATTGGAGATTTTTAGGGAATAAAATCTCATTTTTAGCACCAAGCCAGTGGATGCCAAGAACTTCCATTGTGCAAATGACATGCTCCAAGACTCATTTCAGTATTCAGATCCCAAATCCCCCATTTCCTGTTGACTCTCATTGCTTAAGCTAATATTCAGCCTACTCTTTCAACTGGTTAGAAAGGCTTAGTCAAAATTCTCTGCAGTCAGAGGAATACAGTGCACATGTGTAACAGTAGAAATTGTTGGCTCAGAGCATATTCATTTGTTGTGTGTAACGCAGTAATAAAAAACAAATGCAGAGACTTCATTTTATATATAATAAAAATACAGCAATATTTTATGTGTCTCATTTTAGCAGCCTGTTTTTAAATAACAACCTTATTTTTTTCCAATTGCAAATCCTCAAACAGAGGAGCAAAACATAAAAGTATTTTTAGTTTATGGGCTAAACGTCCAGCCCAGCAGTTTGCTAGTAATATATGTATACTGATAATAACCACAACTAGCAGGGGATGCAATGCAGCATCAGTTATTTCTCTCTGCTCTGCAAGAACATACTCCTCTCATTAAGAATTTAGATGTCAGCCAGGATTGCTAACTGCATTGGTTCACACTTCCCTGAAGAGAAGCAAAATGGTAGATTGTTCTTTGAAATACCACAAAGCCTTTCTGAACACCTCAGCTCAACTGTTCAGGGAACAGAGGCAGCAGCACTGAAAGTTCAAAAACAACTCTCTGAAGAAAATAAATTAATCAAGAAGCAGGTTGCTGTTGGAAACGTGTCATTTTGAAAAAGGTACAATTCTGAGCACATAGGGTAGTTGGTGTTTCTCCAGAGAATGGCAGCAATACCAAGGGACCTCCTGAACTTGAAGAGACAGCTGAGAGGGGGCCTCACAAACGTCTATCAGTGTTTGAAGGTGGGATACCGAAAGGATGGGCACTGCTCAGTGGTGCCAGGCAATAGGACAAGGACAATGTACAGAAACTGATGCACAGGAAGTTCCATCTGAACATGAGGAAGAGCTTCTTTATGGTGTGGGTGAGAAAGCACTGGAACAGATTGCCCAAAGAGGTTGTGGGGTCTCCCTCACTGGAGATAGTCAAGAATTATCTGGGCACAATCCTGTGCTGTGTGCTCTGGGATGACCCTGCTTGAGCAGGGAAGTTGGACCAGATGCCCAACTGTGGTGCTTTCCAACCTTTCTAGGACACTTGTCTGACCCAGGAGCTGTGGGTCTGACCCACAGCTGCCTGCTGCCAGCAGGAGTTCCTCCCAGCCTGCTCCAGGCAGAGCCAATACACAGAGTTCCTTGAGACATGGGCAGGCTCATCCTGCACCACAGACAGGCAGGTAAAATGTGTGTTTTGCTTTAAGTAAAATGTTGAGAGTGCTGTGCAATGAATGTACCATAAGTGAAGTGCCACTGGAGATGTAAGCCCTGAGATGCCAAAAAATTAAGACAGTTTAGTGTTAAGGTGTGCCATAGCAGCATTTTTGTACTTTCAAACTGAATTTTCAATTTTCACAAACACTTTCCAAATCATCTTGCTATCATTCTGGTAAAATCTGTACTGAAATACAATATCTTTCCTGGAAGTGGATGGGCTTAACACATTCAAAAATTAATGTTTTGTCAGGGCCAGACCCCAGCTCTCCCTAGCTTGCTCTGGAATCCCATAAACTTGACATTACTATACTTTTATTCCTCACCCCTGTCCCCATCTAGTCACTGTATGTCAATTAGGATGCATTTCAGGATAACATAAAAATTGGAAAGGAATGATCATCATACTCTGAAATAAGTACAGCAGTTCCTAGAGAGGCTGAACTGGGAGAATTGCCACTGGGCAGCCCTTTTGATTTTCCCCAGAGGGCCTGGAGTGAGCAGGATGTATTGTTTCCCTCTGGTTTTTAGAGGTGAAGACAAATTAGCCTTTGCTTCTGACAAATTGGCTTCTTGTTTTCAATAGCAAAGTCTCCTAATTGAAAACGTAAACCCCAGTTTGAAAATTGCTTGTTTTTTCACACTTAGCTTCTATCGTATTTGTGTGTCTTCATCATCTTTGAAAAGCATTTATGGAAAGTGAGACAGCCTCAAGGTCTCCCACTAAAATAATGATAATCACCACTGAGAGGCACGACTTTACAGGTGGTGACAGACAAATGTATTCAGAATAGCAGACAGAAAACAGTTTTTACCACCAGCCTGACTCTTTTCACAATTGTGTATTTTTGGTAGCAATTAAGTTGTCCTGTTTATACAAGAGGGGAATGTCCTGGAATAAAAGACAGACTGGTCAAAGTGGGAAAACATTGGTGAATCTCTCACTAGGAAAGGCACCATACTATTCTTATTTTCCCTCACTTATGTGTCAAAACCAGCAGAGCCATGCACTGCACAGTGAGGCTTAGCTGGGAAGCACTGCCAGGCTCAGCAGTCACAAGGCTCACTGCCTTTTGCTTCTCTCCCCAGCCCAATGCCAGCTCCAAGCCAGCTCCTGAATTCTGACTGTTGCTTTAGAAAAAGGCTCTGAGAAGGCTCTGCTGAAGTCTGGTTTTGCCAATAAATGTCTGAGAAATCTTCCAAAAAGAGGAGCAAGAGAAGTGTGTGCTCTCCTTGTAATGGCTTTCTTGGTGTGGCGAGATAGGGTGCTCCAAGAGTGGAACCATGGCACATCTTCTCTTCCTGTTTTCTTTGGGCCCTGGAAAGCTCTCTAATTAGGCAGTTGCACTGCCCCTGATAAACAATGAACAAACAAGCCAATTAGCCCCAATTCATTGCAAAGCTTGAAATCCACCCACAGCAGCACTTTTCAGAGCAAATTTCCTTGCTGGTGACTTTATTTTGTTACCATTTTTACTGCCATCTAATTGAAGCCACTGATGGCCAATTGCTTCATTTATCATCAAGTTTACAGGCCACACACTGCAATACTAATTAGAGGCCAGACATTGTGTTTCAACCTCCCTTTGAAATACTGCTGGCATTTACATGTAATTCCAATTCATTATGTTTCAAAGAAACCGAGAGTGTGGGAATGAGATTATTTCTCAGAACCAGAACTGAGATTAGGCAGGCCCAGATTGCACTCTAACACAGCTATTTTAAGTTTATTTGGAGAGGGGGTGGAGGATAATTAGCAGTTTCCCCTCCTCCTCCCAATTTCTGACACTACCAAGCACAAACCCAAAACCCACATAATCAATCTTGTACGAGCGCCAGTAGTGAGCTCTGCTCCGTGTGCAGTTCTCACCCAGACCGATTTTCACAGGGAAGTGGTGAATTTTGCACTTGAGGTGAGAAATACTGCCCTAAGGATTTAAATCTGACAAGTGCCAAGGTCTTGTGAAGGTTCCTCTGTTTGGCGTGGAAAGAGAGGGAGGCAGACCTCAGCTTTCTCCATGCATTGGTTGAACAATAAATCACCAGAAGTCTGCAGACGTTTGGCAGAGCTGCAAAGAATTGTTATTTTAACTGAAATCTGATAGATTTTCTACTTCTAAGGCATTTTCAGATAAATACCTCCAATTTGGAGCCAGCTTCACTCATCTTGAAAGGGTTTCTCTACCAGCTTCACTGGGGCTACCCTGGACTGAGGTATGCAGGACCTAGCTCTGGGCAAGAAAAAAGCTTATTTTTTCTTGTTTGATATTCTCATATTGCAGCTATTCCCTTCCTTCCCCTTTTTAGGTCCCCTACGTCCTGACAGGCTCATTTCTCCCTAAATAAACTTGAAGCACAGAAGCAAAATGCATTTGTTGCCTGGGAAACACAAAATTCAGTATATGAGGTGGCTATCCTAAGAGAGCCATAGACCTCCAAGGAAGTTTTTATATCAATAACTGTAACCAACCAGAAGTACCAGGTTAGTATAACATTCCCTGCTACTTGGTTGTTACTTTTTGAAATGTTTGATGAGTCCCTCATTATAGTTCATGATTTATTTTTGTTTTATGTGGACACTTGGTCTTCATTTCAGAAATGTTTTACCGTAACAGTGAGAGAATTTGACAGAATTTCAGGAGGGAGCAGAAAGCACTGCCTAAGGATTACTGGTAAACCCCTCATTGTATCATCACTGTCTCATTAGCTCCACTGTTTCACTTTGATTCACCGACTGTTTTCTGTAACACACTGCTCCTTTGAATCACTTATCTCCTCAGGCCTTCTAAATGCCAGTAAATATATTGCAAAAGCATATGAGATTCTGGCACTGACAGTAGGCTATCAACAACAAACCCTCTTTCTCTCAGGAAAATATTCACACCTCTGTTTTCCTAGAAGAACTACAAGGAGGGGGGTGCTTCCTTGGGGAGAATGACTGAGCATGCTCCAAGAAACACTCCAGCACTTCACATATGGGGTTATTTTCCAGTTAATTTATGATGACTCCTAAAGATCCCAGCAATGATCATTTTTCTTCTTGGCAAACAAGGAAACTATTATTAGCAGGGCAATAACATTATATATTTTCTCAGATATGAATCAAGGGTCATACATTAAATTCAGTCATATATCAGTCCACTGTAGCACAAACTCTACAAGTATCTTGTATGATGCATCAGGAAAGCAAACACTGTATCAATACATGATTATTATATTTATCAAGGATTTCTTCCAGCTGGTTCACAGTGCTTGCTATAACAAAAGCAAAGCCAAAAAGGGACAACATAAGAGGCAGTCACAATTCCTCAGACGACAGCACTAAAAGCAAAAGAAAATGCTGAGAGCCCTGCCCTTATGGTAGAGAACCTTGAAACAGTCAGAGTCAGAAGCTAAGGGAACTGTACCAAGAACCCAAAGAACCTAGTTCCAAAATGAAGGTTGTGATGGGTTTAAAAGCTGATCCTGATCTGTGGTTAAAGGATCTTATGTGAGGACTTGTCCTGTTTGAATGGGGCATTTTCTGAACTCAGAACAGGAGATCCTCAAGGGATTTACAGGCCTGCCTCCAGCTTTCTTTATCAGTGAGCAGCTTTTCCTCTATCTTTTCTTCAAGTAAGAGCCAGCTCTAATACTTTTGGATATTTTGTGTCTGTGTGTTAGCATTATTGCCACAAGGCCCCAGAGAATCTATCTCAGCTGCAGGTAAGGCTGAGGTGACGTCTACATATGGATTCCAGCACAGCCAGAAAAAAAGAAGTCTTTAATGCTCTGCAGCACACACAGACATACTGCCAGCACAGGCAACACCACCTTTAAAACCCACAGCATTAAGCATCACCTTGTGATATAAAAGCAGTTTTCCCAAAAATCAACTGTGCCTTGATTTTTGGGACCATCTTTTCAACAGCGTTCACAAGGAAGTTTTAAAAGAAACAACTCATGGGCTTTATCAACAGAGTGGAGATCTAACCTTCCCCATTTCCTTGAGCCTGAATGAGGTTACTGCTATAACATTCTTCTCCAGCATCCAAGCTCCATGCCGTAATTTGATCCCTCCAGTGACAATAAGAAAAGCAGCCTACACTGCTGCAGAAGAAAAATAAACCAAAAAAATAAACCAGCAATTAGCAGGTTCCTATCTCTTTCCTGTTTATATAATACAACCCTTTTCCAGGGCAAAAGCCCAGAAGAAACTGATAGGCCTGGAAAAGATTTATAATAAAGGTTATTTGAAATACCCACCAATGCAACCAGACTTCTTGTTTCCTCCATTTAGAATGTAAAAGGATGGATTTACATGTGGAATTAAATAGTCAGGGCTGGATAGAGATGACAGTAGGGAGGGCTTTCTTTAGCTGTCACCTGTGGGAAAGCTGTTTTGCACTCCTAGAAGCATGTAGAGATATTTTCCATCACAACTACTTTATTTGAGAGAGACCATGTGCAAGGTCTATACCCTTCATTATGCATTAGAAGTTGCCATTTTTGAACATGAGAGTAGCAAAGGAAACTGTTGATTGGCCGCTTCTCATTTTTTAAGGACCTTTGAGGTCCTTGTACTCTCCTCCACCTGTCTTGCCACATCTCCAAGACGAGAAGTTATACTTCATCTTCAGTGAACACTACCACACATTTTGCCATTTGACTTCTGTGCTTGAGCACCTCACCAAACAAACTAAACTGTGCTGGTCCTTACACAGAATACTATGTTCCAAGGCCTTCCATTACCCATTATCAATTACAGGTCTCAGAGTTTGGGGGTTCCCCCCATCTTTTTTTATGGAGTTTTAGACAAACTTCTAACCTATTGAGACACTCTTGGTATTAGGTCCTTTCCCCTTTGTCCCAGTCACGTTTGATAGCTTTAGTTTTAGTCTTCCCTCTGAGCAGAGCTTGAATTGAGAAAGCAAGCTTTTGTTTCAAGACACGTAGGAACCACCAGAGGAGCTGAGGCAGCTCCTGCCTCTTGAGGTGGAGCAGCAGGAGCAGAGCGTGCAGGGCAGACTGCAGTCTGTCTCTGACAATAAACAGCACTAGCCAGGCACGGCTCTAACAGCTAACTCACCATGGAAGAGTCAGCTTTAGCCTCACTCCTGTCATTAGTTTGCTGGATAACCTTCCCATCACACTGCACAGTGATTTCTCATCTAACAGGAGCTTAGCATCACCAGTCTTTTATGTAAAACACTCCAAGAGCAAAAGCCCCGTAGAAGATTCAGGCACAATATTTTTTGTTACAATTGTATTAGCAGGCGATATTAAAAGACCCTACTCCTGGAAATGTGTTTAGTTCTGTTATTCCTGGCTTCTCTGAGTTTGAGTTCAGATACTTGTAGACATGAACAAAGTCTGTCATTATTCCAGAAAATTTAACTACATATAGGAAGATCTAAAAGGTTGTTTTGTGTTTTCCAGGTTTTTTCTCCTGAACTATTAAGTCAAGAACCAAAAAGCCATAAAACCACCCAAAGTTTGAAAGAGCTACAAAGTTTCATTCTGATCCTTGCTTTAAGATCAAGTGAACCATAAAAAAAAAAAAATTGGGCTAGTCAACTTATTTTTAAAACTTGAAAACCATACCACTGGGACAAAATTTGAGGTGTATATATCAAGGAGGAGAATAGTTCACATTCTGGTCAAAAAGACCAAAGCCCATGCTTGAAAATGTACCTTAAATGTACTTCCCTGAACATGGCCAGAGAGAGAGAGATTTAGGCTAAACTGACAGTCTGTTTCCCCCAGCTTTCAGTCGGGGTGGGATCAGAGGCTCTGTGTACCCAAGGTTCCAGTTCCCCATAGGCCCCAGCTGTGGGGTTCTCCAGAGTTAGGACTGGCCAGGTGTGTTTGTTCCAGGACCATACCTTCATGCATCTACATTAAACCCCCTTTTCATCCATTCAAGCTTTATGCTTCAGTTTTTCACTAAATTGTTAATCTTTACTTTGCAGATATGCACTCACAGACTGCCAGACCTAGAGGAAGAAGGTGCAAGCCTGAGGACAGTTCTAAGTTCATCATCCAAACATTTCTGAAGAGATAACTCCATGGTGTTGCACAATAGTAAGCACTGACTTCACCATTGTTTCTTATCTTTCCAAAGATCTTTTATTCCACTAGCTGATTATTGTATTTACTATACATTAAGTCAGCAATTTCTCCTCTTGCAGTTTTCCTTGGACTATTATTAGCAAATGTTTAAAATATACAAAGTTTTCTCAGATGTCCAAGCCAAGTCTGCAGACTGTGCATTAAGAATCTTTAGAGTAAACTACTGGCAAGGAAAGGCTGGATAAATTAAAAATGGGAAGAAACATAGGCTTCCCATATTATAGTTCAAAAAAATGGTGGAATAGATTTCATTCACATTTCCCTAGACACCACTGAAGCGAATTGCTTAACCTTAACTGTAGATTTATGATATGAACGAGCTATAATCATCAGATTAAATGGGGTAAAATTTAGGAAAAGTGTGGGTTGAACAATCCTAAGATATATGGTCAGTCCTGTGATGTGAAGTGGGATATGGAAAAAGAATAACATAATAATAACATACATTTTTAGTATCTTTCATCCACAAGAATTTCAAAATGCTTCCCAGACCAAACATGGAAGTCCAGATTCTGATTTCTTCTCCCCTGGTGCAAATCCAAGGTGATTTGACTGAAGTTATTAGAGTCAACTCTTCGTTTTCAAAATTGAATTTGAGATCAGAGGTTTGGCCCTATTGTAGACAAACAGTAATGGCATTCATTTGTGCACTGGTCCCGTTCAAACAGTTATAATTTGAAGCAAATTCATTTTCCAGCATTGGGAAAAACATAACTGATAAATCTGGCACTCAAATACACACAGCAAGAAAGAAGAAAAAGAAGTAATGCACATTTTTAATGTTCATCCAGAGATGTAAAACAGGCAAGCATTCCAGTGAGTATAAAATATTATTCCTTTAATTCAGCTCAGACAAAACTTCTCCAAGAAAATACTGAAGTAAGAGTAGGAGGAGGCAGAAAGAAGCATTAAATAGAAGCACATTAAGTTAAACTACATAGATGTTTTTTGTCCACTCCAGAAATCTTTCTTTACAACAAAATAAGCTTTGTTTTGGTGTAGTATCCTTCATTTCCAGCCACATCCAGATCTTTTCTGAAAAGCATGAGGATCTATTTCCCTTAGTTCTACAATCACTGACTATGCTTTTCTGTGCTGTGACAACTAGAAGCAAGAGATCCTTCATGATTACCAATATTTTCCAGGCTGACTTGGGAAGACAGTGCAGCTGATCTGCAAGTTGTCGGGCTTGTTTGTTTGGTAGTTTTGTGTTTGGGGACTTTGTGTTTGGTTGTTGGAGGGGTTTTTAAAAGCCTGAGCCATATATCCTACATTTTCACTTTCTGGACCTATCTGATACTTGCTGGAGCTCACTCAGTTTTTTGGGGATCATCTATGACCACAGAACTGAAGTAGATTGGTTGAAGCCTCTTCACAAGAGAAAAGCTGCTCAACATTTTTTACACACCCTGCAGGTCAAAGAACAAGGGCCAATTATCTTTCAGGGGAATAAACATCTCTATTTTTTTCTGCTTTTTCACAAAATTGTACCCTTCCTAATCCAACTGAAGATCAGCAAAAAACTTAAAATTTTCCAGGAGAGTATTTATCTGATCTCAGGTCAGTAAAAGTGGCTTTAGAACTTAAACTGCTGCTATGTAAAGGGCAACAAACCCTGTTACTCTTTGTTGCTTACTTAAGCAGTAGGGTCAGAAAGCAAACCCAAACCTAGAGGAGAAAGTTATAAAAAGTGTTCCCTTTGAATGATGAATGTTCAACTATCTGCTGTTATTTAAATAGTCAGGGTTTGCACACAGCATTGATCAAGATGGGAAAAATCCTCTTGTATTTCTGGGCTTGTGATTTCAAACAACCAAGGACCACCTCCAATACAAGTCACCATTTAGTGAGTTATTTTGCCAGTTCTTGGCCTTTGCAACTCATTTCAAGAAAAAAAAAGGAGATGCTGCAAATTAATAATACTACCAGTATGAAGTTCAGTAGACTAAGATTTAAATTAGTTAGGGTCAAAAGGGAGACAGGGATAATTATCACAAGTCCTTTAGAATTTTTTCACATTAAAAAAAAAAAATCTACATCTAATTAATATCCCAGGAGCAATTCTCCCGTTGCATTAGTATGCAAATAAGCCCTGAAACAAACACTGCAAATGTAAGAGAAATACTGTGATTTATAAACAGGCCGTCATTGGGACTGCTAAAATTTAGCAAAATTTGTCCTTTGTGGTGATTTTGTAATGACTAATGTTAATTAAGATACAATTCCTTTGCATTGACTTAGGGAGGCCCATTATAGGCTGTGTATTAAATACATGCTTGCCAACTAAAACCACACAGAAATACACAGGAATGAGATTTTTAAGAAAGCCCTTCTCTGTCTGGCTGCTGTGTTCTTTTCTGTCTGGCCTGAATACAGAGTCTAAGGGTGTATTCTATTTGAAGAAATAAAATTCTTTAACAGTCTGTTGGGCAGTAACCTTGCCACATCTCTCAGCACAGCAATCATTTGCTCGAGCAGGGACAAGAGCCTGAACATCTCCAGTCCTCTGAGGAAAGGACAGGGAACTGATTTTAACTCTCTCACCAGGACCTACCTGGACTCTCACTGTTCTCTACCACCCCCAGGCCACAGTGGGCACTGAGCAGCCACAGGGAAGGAGTAGGGGGAGGCACAGCCAAGCTGTGACTCTGCTAAGCAGCCACAGCCCTCTGGCTGCTGCCAGCTCTCAGCTTGGCCCCAGTCCTTCAGCCCCGAATAAGGCTAAAAGCAAGGTACCCTGCAAAAGAAGACTTTCATTGCTGAGAAAAAGAAAAAAATCCAAATCAATCCACTTCCACTTGCTGCATGTGGAAACAGGATTTCCCATGTACTGCCCATGAAAACATAGGATTGCAATGAGGAGGAAAGTTTAAATTACACAGTTTGTGAGTTTTTACTTTTTTAATGAAACCATCCTGAAAAGACCTAAATATTTTTCAAATCAAGGGAGTTAACACTAGGGACAGGTATATTCTGATTTGCAAGATAAACATCTTGAGTTCCCACTGACTTCAATTAGAGCTTCAATTATTTATTCCTCTCTCAAGTTACACCTTCCTCTGATACAGAACTGGGAACTGCTCTGAGCAATCCAGATAATTTTCAGAATGCATAAAAAAGCCCTTCTGCAACAAAAACACAAGCTGTGTTTTCAGTTAAACTATTTTTAAACAGACCAAAGGGGCTGGGACCTGAGTGTGAATGGCAGTGTTACACTCTGACAGAATCTGGATAGATGCCTCTTCTCCTTTGCCTGGAAGGTGCCTGCTTTCAGCACATCCAAAGGGAAACATGCACCCTATGCATTTGTTTCTTTCCCTGGCTCAGGGCATCATCACAAACAACAAAAGAGACACCTCACACCTGCCTAATGCTCTCCACTTGTCTTTGCTGTGTGCAGTATGGAAAGGAAAACATTCCCCAGCATCCCTGTGGTAACAATGCTGCAAGATACCAATGCACTCTCATCAAAATTCTTCTATGCTTTTCTCAAGTACTAAATGAACAAAAAAATTCAGTTGTTATGCCCCCTACCTTTAATGAGGTATAGGAGCAACCTATGGATAAAAGATGTGTTTGATGCAAACCCTTATCACCTTGAAGCAGGATTTTAACTTAAAGATGAAAAATATGTAGCAGCGAATTCAAGAGTGGTTGATAAATCCCATTTTAAGGGATATATGTGTGCATTAACCCAGGTCAGACTCTCTCTTCAGGAGATTTCCAAGTTGCATGCAAAAATTTGTTTCAGCAGAACAACTTATTTAAGGTACCAGGCATTATTTTTGCATTTATAGTCCCATATTTCAGGGTCTTCAGGGAAATGAGTGAAGCTGCCTGTCTCATTTGCCCTTATTAACAGTACCTCCTGCCTGTTACAAGTCCTAATTCACATTTGAAAAGGGTTTGAGGCAGTCAGATGAAACAAATACTAGAATTACAAAAAATAACTTAGTCAGTAGGGTATCAAACCAAACACTGAGCACACCTTGGCATAAAAAGCAGTGATACATTTCCCAGGAAATATACTAAAGAGCTGAAGCTGAAATCTAGTGAATCAACTCAGAAAAATGGTCTTAAGGTGAGATGTTAGCTCTTCTAAGCACTTGCTTTTACAACTGCTTGTATGGAAAAAATGAGATGTACCCTATCAGTATGGAGATTTGCATTGTCCACTTATAAATATATTCCTTTTCTCATGCTGCAGTCTCAAATATTTCCATTGGGTTTTTTAGTTCTTGAGTCTTATTCATTTAATTTTAAATTGGGGTGGGGGTGTGTCTTATGTGTTGATCTTCAAGAAGCAAACACGATTTTTGTGAGGAAAAAGAAAGGAACATATTTCTCTGATAAGTTATTACAGAAGTGGTCAGGTTAGCACTGCCAATGTGCCAGTTTTTCACCACTCAGTGTTTGGAGTATTGGAACAGTATTCAGCAATCTTAGAATGCTTAATCCAGCACCACACACCTTGTCCTGCACAAGGAATAGGAGCAGGTGGCACAGAAGCCCAGCAGTGGGACACCAGAAGCATCATTTGTCCATGGCTGTTTCTGGAAGACAACCTGGTAAAGTTTTCTCATGTGACACTGCTCTGCCTTTGAAAGCACTACAGTGGTGCTAGGCATGTGCAAACCCTGCAGGTGCTGGCTCATGACGAGCGGGGTTGGATTTGCCAAATGTAATGGCTAAGGGGGTCTCAATATTTGCCCTGAGCTTTGTTTAGGTCTTTCCTCTCCTGCCAGACATGTTATTAATGTTTTCTTTATTTTGGAAATGACATAGCGAAAGAAGAGTGCCACTCCATACCTCAGGTCAGCTGGTGACTGAAACATTTCTTACATCATTGGCGAAGGAGCCATCAGTGTTTTCTTCCTCAACATAAATCTTGCGCTGTGCGAGCCTACTGCTCCCCCTCACCTTCTCTGTCCTCTGGTTTTCTGCTGACAAAACCAGTGACATGACAGTTCTTAAATAAGCCAGCCCCAGTTGTGTTTTATGATGTCATGGTGAGCACAGGGCTGACCCTTGGTAATCAGCATCTCGGCACACCGGGAAGCTTCCTGCTCTAACCGCTCTAGCAGCCAAGCAAACTTGCCTACACTGCAGAAATTATGTGAATTACCTCACCTCTGTGTATCGTAATAACCCTTACCACACATTATGCCAAATGTTCAGCACTGAGCTGCAAGGAGCCAAAATGCAGACAAGCCACCAATAATATCTAAAACAGAGTTCAAGTGAAGCTGGGTCCATGCCAGGCTGCGGAGACCGTTCTTCATGTCAGCCTCAGATCTGACTCTTGTGCATATGAACCAACAAAAGGGCAGGGAATAAAATAGCATTTGAGTTATTCTCACAGAGCAGGTACTTAATAATATCCACATTTCAAACATTTGAACGTTATGCTTTTATTAAGCAAAAAACTACTCCCACCAAATATCCCTCAGTTGCAGTAAAGGCTGTGAGCATGATTTTATTTCAGCCTGTGAACAAAGCCATATGGATTTCATCTGAGGGATTTGGGGGTTTTGATTCTTATAAAAGTCGTGATGTCAAACAAAACTTCAGATCAGTCCCAAAACATATGCGGTGTGACAGCCGACAATGGAAACTACACAATGCCATTCTTCGGCCCGACAACATCTTCAGGCTCAGCAAGGAATCAAGCACAAATGTGGATGGGCTTCAGCTTTACAAATCCAAATGAAAGTCTGACACTTGAATCATGCCATCCCCCAGCTGGTTTGATAAACATATTTCTCATGGCTGCAAGCCATTCTCTAACTTCTTAGATGGTCCAGTATTTTGAAGAAACTGCAGTCCCATGCCCCTCGCCACACAGCCTTCCCCACTTCTGAATATATCTCCATTCACCTCCTCAGCCTGCTCTGTGCATTTTATAATGCCCATAGATTTCACAAGCTACACAGTTCTAATGTTAGCAGGGATATTCCTTGGAGGGTCTGGGCTTGTACTCAGCATCTCTAGCACTTTCCAGTTACTCCCTTGATATTATTCCAGAAGGAAAAGAGGCCTATTCCAAAAATACATGTCAGAATCTTCAAAAAACCAGGCCTCAAATAGGCCTCAATTTCTTTTTAGCTGTGGCTAGGGCCAATCAGAGGGGAACTGGTAAAGCAAAATAATGACATCAAAAGAACTTTCAATCATAGCAAAACAACTATCTATTTTTGCATCTTGAGAGTTGCTTAGAAATGTAGCAACACATTTAAAACCAAATTCAGGATTTGAAACAAGAGCTACATTTATTGGCTATGTGCTCTCCTATTTAGTCCAGCCAAAAAGACAAAAAAAAGTCCTGTTTACTTTTAGTGCCAAAAAATTACTAAACCATTTATAACAGCTGGTCATACTACTGAACAAACCACTCAATTAATCAGTCAACTACCGTATGTTTGAAAGAGACAACACAAGCTTCCATTCTTAATAAAGTGCAAAATATTGATTAGTTCCGGGACAACACATGAATAAGTTACTCGTGCTCATAATTAGGCTTTGCAGTTTCCAAAAATTCTGGGTACTTTTCACACATCATTTATCAGTATTCTTTCTTTCATTTCTCTTTGCTTTTAGCCCAGGTTTTTCAGAATGATGGCCAAAATAAACAAAATATTTCCTTATATTTCCCTCTCTCACTTCCTGCTTATGAAAGAATTTTCACTCATGGCCTCTAGCACTTTATGGAATCAAATTTCTTCCAGAAATCTGCAGCTAGAATGTAGTATTTTAATTATGAGTATTATTACAATCTCCCTTTCACTCCCCCATCCCACATTCCTCCTTCTCTGTCTTAATGGCTGGTCCCTCCCAAACTAGCTGTTAGAGCCAAACCTACAAATTTACTGCTTGCTTCCTTATGGTAATGTCCCCTCTATGCTGCTTTATGAGTGCTGAACTCAAAAAAAATAAATAATAATAATAATAAAAAAAATAAAGCCTCTGAATTTTGTGGCATAGTTCTTCCATGTGGTCTATTTTTAGGTATACTTTGCAGGCTGTGAAGGGCTTCGTCTATCTGCATACTGAAGTGCCACAACTTGTGGCAGTGGCTTTCCCCAGCACAACAAACAAATGCAGGGGCTCAGGAGCTCCGTGCTCGCTGTGGGTTTAGCCAGGCTGCACTTTGGGGTGCTGCAGCCACCAGCCAAGGCCTGGGGGTGACAAGGGGTGCCTGGGGGTGACAAGGGGCACCTGGGTCCTCTTGGCACAGATTGCCTAATGCCAGTAGTAAAAACGTAATTCTACAACTGATTTCCAGAAATGCTAATAGTATTTGAAGGAGATTTCTTAGTCAAATGTGAATTTCCCGAAAGATGAAAAAGTTTGAAGGATTTGGGAGGGAGAATTCCTTGAGAGGACAATGGAGCACTGCTTCCAGAGGCATTGCAAGCTAAGCTGCTGAAACCATCTGAGAACTGTCTACAGATTGAACTTCTTGCCAAGGAAGGACTCAGATAACACTGTCTATATGAGAAAACATTCCAGGCAATATCCCATCACATTTTAACTTTAAACCATAGATTTTTTATCTTCATAGTGCTGACAACAGATGTATTTTAGCTAACAGAACAATCCAGGAAGGAGACCACAGGCATAACATTTACTCTAATTTCTAGTAGTGCACAGGAAAAAGTCTGTATCTCTGATTATTTAATTGTCTAGGCTTTTTTCCTGTAGCAAGAAAGCACATGTGAGCTGATATGTACATTTATGTACGTATTGTACATAAACATATAACAGTATAACATTTACATATAACATTAAATATATTTATATATATATATATGCCTTTGGAGGAGACCATTCCAAAACAAATCTGTGAATGACAGTCACACAGTGCTCACTTTCAGCTGCAGTTCATGGAGGTCTCATCAGAATTGAATGCAGATATTTTTCATCTGGCACTTTGTAAGTAAGACACATGAATTCAATTGCTTAGGAAGACTCTACAGATCTGGAATGAAAAAGTACAACATATTCAATAATCCAAAGGTTTTACTTAACCAGCCACACCTATTTCAGTTATTTTCCTATTCACCATATTCCTTATAAGAATGGCATAAGTCCTCATAACTTAAAGGCTTGGTAAGACTGAGGAAGGGTGATCAAAATATTTGGCTCCTTGCACAAGAGAGTTACATGAAATTTGCACCAAATATGTAAAAAAAAAAAAAAAAAGTGATTTTTGTGCAGAGATTAATATAAGTATCTGACTCTAAGAGTAATGTCTTGACCAAAACTTTTCAGTGTCCTTTGCTTTAGCAGTTAGAATGTGTCATTTCACATGCATTTTACAAACTATTAATCTTAGTACCTAGAATTATTTTGAGAATATTATAGTACTGCATTAATTTGACAAAAAAGGACAGAGACAGAAGAAATAAAAGTACATATATTTAATACTGTTTGAATTCAGGCGTCTGAATTTTTCAGTGTCTAAACACTGGCATGGGGGGCAGGGGAGAAAAAGTATTCCTTTAGTTTTGAGGGAGTTCTAGTTGCATTTCATTTTTTGCATGCTCTCGAAGAAAATTATTCTCTGTAAATATCTGTAGAATATATATATCTTAGGCCAGTAGCAGAAGTTGGCTTAATAAATAAATTGAATTGCATAGGAAGCAGAGAAGCAGATACACTTTATAAACACATAAATCATCCAGTTAACAAGTAAAATGGAGTTATGATCAATCTCAAACCTTGGATAAGCAAATTCAGAGTAGCAAGTACAAACTCTGTATGTGCTGTTCCTAGATCAAATATGTTTGCAAACTTCACAGGCTCAAGAATTACAAATGTCAAAAGTAGGATTATAAAGAAACTGTTCAAGAGCCAAGAAAAAGGGCATATTGAATAAACAGTTTGCAGTGATTATTATGACCAGATTTAGCCTAAGATATGATGTATGAAGGTGATTGTCCTTTCAAGAGTGAGTAAGGTTGCTAGATTTTGTTAGATTGCCTGGTACTGAACAAATGAGAACACTTGTGAGCACAAAATCCTTCTTGGAGTTTAAAAAAGAAAGAAAAAATTGTTGAGTTAAATACAGCTTGGGAATAATTGCTCCAAGCTTCACTTTATGTTACTTCTGTTGGTCACTTGAAGAAGGGCTGTGCACTCAGAAACTATTCTTTTTCCCACCTGCACACAGGCTATTTTTCCCTACTGAGGCTGACCAGTCCTGTGCACACGCTCAGCCCATCACAGAGCTACAGCAACAGGCAACTACTGCTTTAAGGGTAGAGATGGCAAGAGACAAGCTCAGCATTTTAAAAGTCTAGAAAGTTTTTCCATAAGCAACTGTCCTTCAAGGTTTCAGTTTGAGTGCTTTTGTTCCCTAGAAGTGTCCAAGGCCAGGCTGAATGGACCTTTGAGCAACCTGGTCTAGTGGAAGTTGTCCCAGCCCACAGCAGGGAGGTTGGAACTGGATCTTTAAAGTCCCTTCCAAAGCAAACCATTCTATGATTCTATGATGAATCTACTTCAGCCAGAGAGCCAAAACACTATCCAGCTTGGCCAAGTAAGTCCATGTCACCTAAGAAAATCTTGAAGCAATCTTGATCAAAGACCATAAAATTACCACGTAAAACTGAAAAATAAATTATGAGATGAGATTAATATCTCTGTTGGTGTAAAGTAATGGAATTGGCCCTACCTGATGACTATGTGAAATCATAGAGTCATAGAATATCCTGAGTTGGAAGGGACCCACAAGGATCATCAAGTCAGATTCCTGGCTCTGCACAGGACAATCCCAAAAACCACACCATGTGCCTGGGAGTGTTATCCAAACTCTTCTTGAGCTCTGTCAAGCTGGTGCTGTGACCACTGCCCTGAGGAGCCTGTTCCAGTGCCCAGCCACTCTCTGGGTGAAGAACTTTTTCCTGATATCCAGCCTAAACATCCGCTGATGCAGCTTCAGGCCATTCCCTCGGGTCCTGTCCCTGGTCACCCCAGAGCAGAGATCAGTGCCTGCCCCTCATCTTCCCTACATGAGGAAGTTGTAACTGCAGTGAGGTCTCCCCTCAATCTCCTCCAGGCTGAACAGACCAAGTTACCTCAGCTGCTCCTCACGAGGCTTCCCCTCAAGACCCTTCACCATATTCATTGGCCCTTCACCATCTTCATCACCTTCCTTTAGATACTCTCTAAAAGTTTAATGTTTTTCTTACATTGTGGCACCCAGAACTGCCCCCAGAACTCGAGGTGAGGCTGCCCCAGTGCAGAGCAGAGTGGGACAATCCCCTCCCTTGCCTGGCTGGTGATGCTGGGCCTGATGTCCCCCAGGACAGGGTTGGCCCTCCTGGCTGCCAGGGCAAACTGCAATTTTCACCTGAAATAAAGTCAAACCTGGAATGGGGATTCCATAGCAGTAGATCACAAGACCCTAGCTTGATTAGATTAGACTAGTAATTTCTCCAACACCATTTTAGCAAGGTTGATAGAATCAATAGCTACTTCTTCACCATATGTAGATACAGTGCTGAACTAAAAGAGACAACAGTTTTTAAAGGTGGTGGCCCTAGATACTCTCATTATCTTTCATCATTTTATAGGACCATATATTCCCATCCCTCATCTTTTAATTTTGGATTGTTTTCCCCAGTATTGAAGTCATCTATTGTTCACTGCATTCTCTTTCTAGTGGTTGATCTTGCAAGTGCTTTTCAAACAAGGAGTTCCTTTGGTTTCAATAGGAGTTCTTTTATAAGTAAGGTTATTTATTATTGGGCCCTAAACTGAACATATTTTGAAGAAGGAAATCCTCTTTATCTGTTTAGTAGAAGATTATAAATATAGACTTGAGGGAGACAACACTCATGAGAAGTAGTTGGCTTAACAAAACCTGCATCTACCATACAAATAGATTTTTTTAGATTCCACTATTCTTCCCTGTTTTTTCCAGGGAAGAGAGGAAGAATGAAGCTTCAGGGGTGAGGAAAGTTATCAATGAAATATACTTCCTAAAGAAGAATTTTTCCCCTCTAGATTTCTTTCCCTCATCAGTAGGATGCTGCTTTTAAGACACATTTCTTTAACAATACAACCATACTGACCCACTCCCTGTTGGGTTTTTTTTTATGGTATAACATAAATAGCCTCAGTGTAGAGAGCCTGAGGACAGGCTCTACAAATGATTTCTTGACTTCCTCCAGCATCTCCAACCGGCATGAGAGAGGTCTTCCAAGGGCGCCTCCCGCGCCACCAGCACTGCCAGCCCACTCAAGCGACTGCTAGCACTGAAAATGTACAAACACATGGTTAATGATCTTAGCAGAGATTCCATTCTGCTGCATGTCAGCTGTTCTCACATTTACCCTCTTCTTTGCAATGACAAGGTTTATAAACTTTAAGGGTAAAGGATGTAGTTTTCAGTTTGGGGTCTTTGGGAGGGGTTGTTAGTTTTTTATTTTCGAGTTGCCAATCTGGGGCTCTTGGGAAAGACTGTAAGGCTCAAGTAAATTCACATGTCTCTAAACTATACTGCAGTGGGGTAACATACTGCATTTGGGGTCCCTTATGCCATTCTACAGTTTTTGACTGTCCTGAAATACTGTCACCCCAGTACAGCTCTGCCACAAGCCTCAGAAAAAAACAGTTAAGGAATGAGAGGCAGCAACACGAGCCCTTTCCTGGTGCTCTCATGGTGTGTGCAGCATCGCCAAACCAGGAACTGCTTCAATGAAAGGGTAATTTGTCTTGTTTTATTCAATTAAGCTTATTTGCATATCTGAGGTTAATCTTTTTTCCTGTTATTCTAGCAGCAAATGCACACCAAGATATACACTGATACACTGAGTGGAAAATCACATGTTTGTGTATGCCCATCACTGAAGTCAATCACAATAAAAGATATGACAAATTATGTGATTCCTTCTCAAAATTGAATCCTGTGATGTTTATGCAGAGCATAAGGATACTTATGCCTTTAATGCAACAAGCCTGTTTTTGTTTACATAGATGAGTGAAACATTGCCCTGGCATTACACAGAGTAAAGTGTGCAAATTCTAAACCCTTCCATAGTCCCTGGATATAAGACTGCATTCATATGTTTGTGTTTAACATGAACAAATTTATGATCTGATGTGGATTCCTCTGAGTATAGATGTATTCCAACTATTTGCTGAATCCTAATTTTGAAAGAACAAATGTGAGTGCTCTGGAAGGAAAAAAAAAGTTATTTTCTCTTTATTTTAAGGGGTTTCAATGCAGTGCAGGGTCTTCTTTTTTAATAAGAAGTGGTTTGAGGGTCATCTGTGACATTTTAAAGGATACAGGTAGTGAGAATCAGCATATTAGTAGATCATCAAGACTCAGAAAGTAAATCAAACACCTCCAGATCTATTTGTGTATTTTTGCAACTGCAGATAGTCCAGGTTTTATGAACACTGCAAACAGAAACACACACAAATCCTGTTGACACTGCCAAGAGTGGTATAAAGTAATCTGCATAAATCCACAGCATTTCCCTCAAAATCATTTCAGACAAAAATGGCATGTTTTATTATTAAGGCTTCTGTAGGAAGGCAGAGGGGGAGAAAAGTGAATACATCCCTTGCATGTAGCCATGCATCTTTCCCTATGGAAAGGTGGAGTTTCCCTATACATGGAGGAATCCCTCTGGATATTAATTCAGCTCTTTCTCTCCAGTGCATATAGATGCCCCGTGCCCAAGGGCTGTGCTCACAGCCTCACTTCAGCCAGATTGTTTCCCTTGATGTTACATACAGGGAGACAAAGGGCACTGCTGATTTTCCAGTGCCTTAAATTCTGTGCTGATAGTGTGGCTTAGAGGGCCCACTGCAGATCCCAGAGTACACATTCCACTGCACCGGTTGCGGTTCAGGTTAGAGATAACTACATTATAATAGAAAATATTTTAGGCTCAGGATCAAAGTTTGCATCTGAGGCCAAATCAAGGGAAAAGTCTGATGTTTCTGTAATCATGAGAAAAGTCCTAATCATACTGATATGCTCTCAGTTTCCATGGGGCCAGTAATCTCTCAGATCAATCTGATTTGCCTGAAACTTTTGCCATCTTGAAAAGCGGGAAATGGAGAAGGGCAGCTATTTGCATAGTTTCAAATCTGCTCTGGAACAAGATCCACTGGAGCAGAATTGGAAAAAAATTTACTCCAAACATTTCTTTAAATCTAATGGAGGTTGTATTCCTGGGTTTATTTTGTCCTATTTCACATGCATACAAATACATATTTTTCAATAATCAGCCATCTGCATCAAACTTACATGTCCCAGTGCTGTTTCCTTTGATATAGTTGGCAAAATTCCCACTGATTCCAGTTGGAGGGGAGTCAGAGCTAATGTGCGTTTCCAAAAACATGCAAACCCATATTCTGGCTGGCAATTATTTAAAGAGCTATGGAGCTTTTAGCAATTCAAAACATATAAAGTGTTTTTGATATGACTTAATTTGCCTGCATGTCAGAAGGTAAATATAAGTGATATTGTGTGCCTTCCTGAAAAACCCTTTTGATGGAAACGTTCTTTCCTTGGGCAACCTTCCTTTGTGTGCAAGCCAGCAACTTCTTCCTAAAGTTTTTTCTTGGAAGCAAACACCTCAAGTCAGCTTACAGAACCAAACCTAACTAAAGTTTTTCTGTCCCTGATTGTCCCCTTACTGAAACTGGAGGGGACACTGGTTTCAGAGAGCCAGACTAACACCAGCAAACGTGGACTTTACCACCTAAGAAAGAAAGGTAAATGCTGTCCTCAACAAAGCCCAGGTGGTGTTTTTTGCGGGTGGAGCAAAGGAGGGCTAAGATCACCTGGTGAAGTATTGCGTGGCCTTACCACCAGGTCTTTGAAACACAGAAAAGGTCATTTTGCAAGAGAAGTCCCACACTGTTACTGGGGGCCAGCACTGCAGCAGCAGGTACATGGACCAGACACAGTTCAGCCAAACAGATAAAGCAAACAGCACTAAAGATGCGCGTTCCTCTGTGTGCCAGAGGTAGAAACCCAGATCACCTTCAAACCACTGGCTCCCTTCAATGAAAAATAAAACTGCTGGACATTGTTTGAGTGGTGACCAAGAGGAAGGACAGCTAGGACATTGGTGTGGCAGTGAAAGAAGGATGACACTGATGACAGCCCTATCAATTTAAAATATAAGGTGAACACAGGCTAGAGAGGTCCTGAAGAGCAGCTACCTGGAGGAAATGGTGAGTTTTGCTAAAGATTTTTAGGCTGCGTGCCTAAATCCCATGGAGAGTAATGAGAGATAATAACTAAAGTATAGGTGTGTATTTATTGCTTACAAAGAAAAGAGTTTGATCCTGGTTTAAAGGTGAAACTCACATCATCTGGAAGACAGGGCTCTTATTTTTAGAGAAACATACTTCATGTTTCTGGCAGCAGATCCAAAGTTGGAATTTTTCAAGCCCCTTTGTGTTTCAACTTTTTAAGTTCAATTCACTTTGCTAGTCTCTGAACACAGCATTTATAGTTACCACAAAATCTCAAATTACCTACAGCTTTGATACATATGTTACCAGATAAATCACTGCAAATACATATATATGTATTTGTGTATTACTCTTCCCTAAGGAAATGAGCCTGTGCAATCACACACTTTATCTCTTCCTAGCTTTGGAAATCTTTCCCAAATGTCAACCACATTTGACAAAGGATTACAGGTCAGAGAGATAACCGAGTTCCTAGAAGTGCAGTGATAATCAGTAGCTAGGTCAGTGCAATAGCTTAGACAGCAGGGCAGGCAGTTGTGCAATCAAACCCTCGGTGTAGCAGCAGGCATCTGGCCAAAGAGTGTGCACAAACTGGACAGCTGGGGTCTGAGTAGCTCCTAATAGTTGAATCTTCCTCACTAAGTGTTAGGAGTTTTTACAATGCAAGAAATTCGGTGGACAGAAGGAAATAAATCTGAAGGCAGCTGTGCCTCACTTGACCTGTTCTTTGCAGAGCAGCTTGCTCGGGAAATGTTAATTGCTTCACACTGGAGCATGTTAGTGCATGGGAGAATTGACTTTAATTTTGCATCTTCCTTTGTCACTGTTCTGCCTGTGCCATATCAGATGCCAGAGAAAGTAACTTGATACATGCAAAAAATTTGCATGCAGTTTCATAAATGACAGGCCTTTTCTTGAAACAGTAAGCCATTTAATGCCTGGTTTGAAGGAAGGATTAAATTCTAAGGTATCATGTTCTCCATAAAATAGCCCCTCTGTAATTGCATTTTAAAAAACCCTGAATTCAGAAAATAATTAAAATAGGTGATCATCTTTCCTGATCCCTCAGGTTTATGTCAAAGGTTAACACTGTGGACCTATAATGGGTTTGACCCTAATTAACTAGCCCAGGCAAATCACTTGTGTACCAGCATAAATTATATACAAACTTTAAAAAGAACAATAGCAAATCCTCATGAAGTTACTTTACCCTTGATTTCCCATGGAAATATTCCTAAATGCCCATTTTTGCTTAACATAACAAAATGGTGGTTCTAGACCTTGTCCTAAAATGTACAGCAGCAACATTTAATAACCAGACATATTTTTCTGTTACTGAAAGATGAAATAGAAGCAATCTTTCCATTTGTGACTTTTTTCTAAGATGTAAGAATGTGGATTTAAGAGCCTCTCTACATTTTATTACACCACAGTCATGACAAACAGCACAGAGGGATTTTTATCAGGTCCTCAAGATTTCCTAAAGAACTGGAAAAACTGGTTGCAAAGAAATTGCTGTATTTGTCCACAAAATAATATTATATAAGCTTTTCAGTAAGAATATGGAAAAGGAGCATTTCTAAGGTCAGGCATAACATTAAGAAAGCAAGACATTCTGTTGGAAAATGTGTGGAAAGCTTCATCTTCAACTGGAGCCATTTTTGGCAAAAGGAAAATTTATAACACACCACTAAAATTCCTCTTTTCAACCTCCAGTGTGATCTCTTCCTAGAAAAGTAAGTCTTCCAAACACAGACATAGTAAGGAACAAACCTAAATATACTAATAAACTCTTCACTGGGGCCCCACAACACATCTGTGTAAATTACCGAGTTTTACTCAAGAATTTGCAGACTTAATAAAACTTTCCTCAAATTATCCTTGAGAAACCATTAGCTGGAAGGCAGATTACAGCTCCTGAGTTTTGAGATACTGTCCATCTTTCCTAGTGTAGTCATCTTTCCTGTCTACACTACAGTCACACAGTAGGTTCTGCAAGCAGAATACAATTCCTGTAATTTCAGATGGATTCTGGTGTTTTAAGTTTTAAATCAAAAGAAATGCTTTGCACATTTGTAGGAAGAAAAGCAAATGTTTTGCACAGTGAAATTCAGAATGGAGTAAGAAAGTGTATGTAACATTAGCTCTGTATTTTCCTTGATTGGGACAGTAGTTTTAACAGAGAAAATAAATTCATTTGTAATCTCTCTGAAGAAAAATCCAAAACACACTGTAGTTACATAATTCCTTTCAGTGACTGCTGGGCCTGGACCTGCCTTTATCGTTGTGATTACAAAAAAGAATACCTGCCCTACTTTCAATTTCTCAAGGAGTAAAAGGAAGCTGATTTACGCAATATAAATTGTCTAATATCATTGCTACATTGTGTCTTTAGTTGAATAAATTATCTAGTGTAATAAGTGAAAGAAGAACAGTGTATCCTATTTTGAAAGGGAGGGTTTGTAGTTTTTTGTTGGACAAAAAATTCTCAAGTATCTTATAGGGCAGAAACTTTAAATCTACTTGATCCAGCACATTATGCAAATTCAGAAAACCTTTGAAGCCTTCAGGTAGTTCACTCAGTTTTTACTAACATTCCTGTATGAGGATTCAGCATCCTAGGTCTCTGAAACCACTTCTATGAAGCACAGTGTATTAAGCTTTTTAAAGATTATTTGTGGAAAAATGGTTTCTTTGTCATTCAAGATGTGTTTTTAGCCCTATAATTTCCTTCAAGTGAGCACAATTCTGCTAACAGCAGTATATTATTTTGACAGTAAGTCAGTTGGCATAAGACTTCATTGTGTATGCCTTTTGTTTATATAATCCTTCCTAACAGTAACAAGGTGTTTACTGTTCAGCAAACACATTTTATTTTAACTGCCAACAGTAAAACTGTCTGATAAATTTTGATTTAGCTAAAGAAAGCAACTTCTCATTTAGCCCAAATAAATCCATGGTGCTATAGACAGCTGTTTGGAGTACATAATCCCCCAAGCTCTTATAGCAAGGCAGCCCTTGCTGTTGAATGAGCGAGAGAGAGCGGGCTCAGCTGTTCAGGATGTGCTCCATTAGGGCTGTAATCTATAGCACCGTCCCGCCGTGCTGGGAGGGCATTTCTGGCATTCAGCGGCGCTGCGGAAAGCGCTCCTCTGACAGATGCTCCGCAGACTGACAGCTGACACCCTAAGCTGAGCCTAGAGATTTTTCACTGAACACATCCTGCAGCCCAGATCGATGTGGTCTGGCTGTCTGCTTCCCCCGCTCTCCTACAAAGAGATCAACATCTAATACCGTTTCTGCGAGATTCTCAGGGAGTTAGCTGTCTCCAAGTGGAAAAAGTTCAGATTTCAGAGAAACAATGAACACAGACACCTCTCAAAATAACAGCATTTTGCTGCTTGAGAGAGAGAAGAACTCGTAAGCCCAAAGGCATTTGTCTTACATTTTATGGTTGACTTTATCATGGAGAAATTTGCCAAAGAAATGTGATTTTTTGGTTGTTATCATAAAAACTTTTGAGAACAGCAGGGGAGAAATAGCTGATCCGTCACATGGAATCCAAAAAAGTTGTCTATAGCAAATGCAAAGCAAAATAGACTCCAGTGTTTGCTTCCTGCCAAAATTAGAATATGTGGCAAGAGCATGGACTCAGGCAGAGATGAGGACGTGCATAAGAAGCCAATGCTGCCACTTACATTTTCAAGAAAAGGCTATAGAACAAATCATTTTGCTGTAACGACTATAGCAAAATCTTAACCTTGACCTCAAAGCACTGGTAAAGTAGTTTACTTTTCCCCCTGCCTTTTTCTTTTATATGACTATTTCATTAGCACTGCTCCTGCTCCCACCAAAGTCACCAGCAGAACTCCTGTGATTCAGCCCATAAAGCAGCTGTGGTTTGGAAAGCACTTTCCAGAATGATAATTAGTTTAAAGCCTAAAAGCAGTCAATTACCTGCACTAAACATGAGGAACAAGAGCAGAAAGTAATGCAAGTTGGTTTTAAAGTGTATCAAGGGAGGTTTAACTGTTATTCCTGTACTGGAATTTAGGGACATTTGGGTTGTATTTTGTTCTCTGCTGTTATTTGTGCCACCTCAAAGAATCTATATCCCAATATTCTTATCTTACATCAGATCTGGGAGTTTGTGAAAAGGCGACTAGCTCTGCTTCTGATTTTCATCCTGCCACAGCACACGCTGCACAGAAAGACAAACAGACGTCTGTGCCCTCTTGAAAAAAGATTACTAGAGTAAGGTTAATTGCAAAGAACTGGAATTCCTCCTGACCAAGCAGTTTCATGTTTTGAAAGCACATCTTGTGGCTGCTTTTCGACTTCCAGTTTGTTGTTCCACTCCTTGTTGTGTTGGACTTTGTTTTTAAACTCGCAGTGCCTTAGAGTTTTGCAAACATATATGTAAAGGGTAAATTGTTATGTGATTGTGTGATAATTGAATGAAGCCTACTCTTTAAATTGTATTGGTTTATTACTGGCTGGACACCAGCTGCCTGTCAAGCTGCTCTGTCACTCCTCCTAAGTCCTAACCCTTGAGCATACCACAAGGTGAAGAAAAGCAGACTCTCTGTGTCTGCATCATCACATCAGAAATCTGAGTCATTTCTACAATACCAACCCCGAAAACAATGAAAATTCCATTAAAAATCACTCACCTCCAGCAGTATTTGTTCAAAGTTTATAAGAAGGCTTCCTGCTCTTACAGGAGCTTTGCTGATACAAGTGAATTGACCATCTCAGTGGGCAGTGTTACATATCTGTTTGGACACTTGTGCCAGACCTGCACCAGCAGTGTCCCCAGTGCACGACAGCTTAACCGATGCCACGCTTGAATACGTGGTGCATTTAACTTATAAATGAGGTTTATCTTGTACAGGAATACACTGCTGTAACATAAGCACATGCCATTATTTGATAAATATGCATTTATTATATTTTATTTTATTTTATAACATATATAATATAACATATCTAATTAATATTAATATATAATAGTATAATATTTTGACACAATAGTAATTATCCTATATTAATATCTATATGATATCTATATTAATTATTCTAATTATTATATAGCAGGTTGTATAGGATCCTGCTTCCCCTTTAAAGCCTTTTGTCACTGTCATTGGAAAGCAATACATTTTTGACAGTTAGCATCACCTCCAGTCTTCATTCTCCTGCTGACACTGGTGTTAGCACACAAACACAAAATTCTGTCCCTAAATGGCTGAATTCTTGCAGTTAGGCTGGTAACTGGCTGTTCCAAATAGGAAAGATGGAAATGTTTGAAGTAAACCTAGTGAGTTTTGCCTTGAGAAGCACTGGGCCCGTAAGTAAGTACAGGTTCTTATAGGCTGCCTCCTAGTCACAAACACATTTGAGAAAAGTTCAGGGCAATTTTTTATTGTTCCACAGTAACCTAATAATAATAACATTCCAAATTTTAAAACAGCTTCTAGATAAGATTTGCAAGGATTTTCCCAATGATGATGCCATTTTACAAAGGGTGAAACAATGGTATTAAGTAGCTAAATGGAGTCAGCTTTGGCCAGCCCTTGACCTTAAGACAACTGAGGCGAGGGTTCATGCTGACTTTGGGAAGAAGGGAATACATTCAGGTCAGACTGCAACAGACTGCAACAGGCTTTGTGTGTTCCTCTCTTTCTGCAGATCTTGCATGAAACATTCACACCCTCATGCAGAATGTCTGCAACAAAAGCAAGAAAATCCTCAGCTTACTGATGTTTTCAAGCATACAGAATAAGGATGAAATTGAACTATATGTCTGAAGTACTGCTACTAGCCTTTAGGAAAGCTTAGATACTTCAATTTTACTTTTGGGAGGCTGAAATATTTTGACAGTTTTGACTAATGGTGTGTTGGAGGGTGATTTTTATTCTGCTGTATTAAAATACATAATCTTTACCACCTGAGAATAGAAAAGCTTGTGTCTGAATAGTTCATTTGAGGATTATTTTCTCTCAGACTTTGGAAATCCCCAAGAAGGAGGGACTTCCCTCTTCTTAGAAATTTCATATAAGAATCTTTATAACCTTCTCTATAACCATCTATCGCTACCATTATATTAAAGCAAATAATGCTGAAAGCTGTTAAGAACAACTTACATAATTAAATAAAGCCCATAGAAATTGTGGGAAAGAAATAACAGAAAAGATAGCCTGCATGACTATAAAATAATTGAATTCTTTTAGAGAGGAATCTGGGCATATCTGCTTCATGTGTGCACTGCAAACACTATATTAACTCTGGCAATAGAAGTACATCAAACAAGAACCAGATACATCACAGAATACAGTTCAGACTTTATATTAAATCTGCAATGGGCTTTACATTATTGTTGTTTCAAAATCTCAGTGAGTTTTCTGGTCTTTGTCTTCAAGACTGTGCACATGTGATTAACAGCTCTGCATACTCAGGGAGCATGCAGATAAAACTTAGTTCTGCAATACTTTCAGGTCTGCCCATCAGCTTCCAGTTCCAGGTAGTATATCTCTAATGCAGACTCCTGGTCATTATTAGATGCAGCATGTATTGACTCTTTGAAAAGCATTAGAAGTGGGAGAGCAGCCATGCCAAACACCAAGATGTTCAGCATTTCACAATCAAGTACCTTTAAACATTTTGACATTACGGCGTAGTTTCTTCAGGAAATTATTTCATCACCCAGAAGAGCAAAGCATGGGTAGATTTTCACCTGAAACTTCACATAGGATTTGAAATTTTTCATCTATTCACAGTTGCTCACAATTGTTGAAATTGTTTCATCTGCACAGAGTTGCCAGTCAATAGCTTCTCTTTAATGCAATTTAGGACTGCAGCGAAGACTGGAAAAATGACAGCCAAGTATGTTCCACTTATTCTGTTGCCAGGGCTTCTGCTGCAGAGCTTTCACTGTGAACTTCACATGTGGTCTCTCAGGGACCTATAGCTGGTACAAGAAAATTTTATTTCACTTCAAAAGCTACTGTGCTTGTATTTTATATCTCTTGCATATACACATGCATGAAGAGTCATAAACCCAGTTAGACCAAAGAGGGCATATGCACATCCTTAAAGAGAGAAAGCTCAGTCCTGACAGCATTATATGTTTTGACTTCAACTGTGTATATATTTACACAGGCACGTGCATGTGTGTTCTGTCATCATATGGTATCACTGAATTCAGGACAGCTGAAGCTATAAGCTTATCCTTTCTGCATATTTATGTGACAGAAATGTGGAAGCACTCCTCTGATTAAACAGAAGTTTCACAACAATTTTCATTTCTCTCCCACCCAGAGAGAAATGCTTTCTGCATTTCATGATCAGTACTTCAACATTTACAACTGGATCATCTCTCCCTCTTTCTAGGCTGGGCCTTTTTGAGCTCTTTTTGAGCCCTATTTTGAGTGTAGTGCATGCATCCATTTCTCCTGTAGATGCTAAGAAAGGATGAGCCAGAATCTTTCCTGAGCTTGTAGACACTCCCCTGAGAATAGGAAGTCCTTGCACTTTCCTAGGGTTTGTTTTTTTTTAACCAGAAGCTGTTGATCAAAACCTTTTCTTCACTTAAAGTCTGCACTGTAACAGATGCTAACAAACTTCAGACACACAAATCTCTTTCTAGGAGAATGAATTATCAGATGAAATCACCTCAGAATCCCAGGGAACCCTTGGCACTGCTCTACCTGGGACCACTTTGTGTCTGGTACAAAGTACCCATCTTCACATTGGCACGAAGCAGGGGAGCTCAGTGTGATCAGTATAGGGGTTTTTTGTTTTATTTTTGTTTGTTTGGGGGGTTTGTTTGGTTTTTGTTTGGGGTTTTTGGTTTTGGTTTTTTGTGGGTCTTTTGGTTTTCATTTTGGTTTTCTTGTTTTTGTTTTTCTGGGATTTGTTCTTTTGGGTTTTGTTTTGTTTTGTTTTAACTAAATGAAAACACCACTAGAATGCAACTCGGTCAAATTCTCTGCAGTGGAAGAGGTCAGCTCTGTAGACTTGAGGGTGCAGATTTCCATCTGAAGTGATAAAAAATGTGACTGAATATTTTACTGATCTCATTTTTTAAATGTGTTTATTAGATTTTATTTTACCAGCAAATTCATGCAAGTATGATTTATATGTAATAATCCCCATATTTTTTTAATTACCTTGCCATAAAACCTGAATAACTCTCCCTACTTTGATCTCCAACACATTCTGGAGAATACTGCACCAGGCATGCCTAAATCAGTTAAGCCATGCACAGAGCTGTTCCTGCAGGGAAGCTTTCCCACATCAGAAGATTGTGTAATAAAACTTAACACAGCTCATTAATTTTCTCTCTTAACCAATGCATCTGACAAGAAGTGACTTTGAAAACCTAAAGGAATGACACAACTCTTATGCTTTGCGTGAAACATCTGTTTCCAGCTCCTTTGCTATTAAATTGACATCTTTTTATTTGAAAAGTTCCTTTTATTTCCCAACTTCCTGCAATTGGTAATGTATATATCCCAAAGAGCTTAAATTCACAGCTTTTAAAACTTGATTAACTAAATGCTGGGTTAGTCCTGTCCCAGAGGAAAAATGCCTCTCGCACAGACAGATTAAGTGGTACAGCTATGCTTTTTAATCAATTATTAAAAATTTGTTTATTCAGGCAATGTCAGACTTCATAAAGCATCAAAACAGATTTCAAATCCCAAAATAATGTAAACACCAGTGTGATTGCATATGAAAAATATCAGCATTCTTGGATCTGGAAAATCGATAGAAGGTGAGCATGTCATACTCACTCTCTCACCCGTGAAGGCCACAGACAGTATCAGGTTTCCAGCTATGAAGACCCACAATGCTACTTGCAAAAGCAGAAGTTTCAGAAGTCTTGCATGAGGAGTTAAGATGACTCTCAGCAGAAGCAAAACACCTTAATAACCCTGACTTTTCCTTTAAATTCCAATCACTTACCCCCATATTCTGATTAAATTGCTCCCTTAGATTTGCTCCCTTAGCTTCCAGTAAACAAAAAGGAAAAGACAAAAGAGGAAAAGACAAAAATAAATATCATGGCAAACTTTTTTGAGATCATTTTATGTTATGTGCAGATATCAAGCACAGTTAAATTCTGGAAGCTGATTCAATTCCAGTCTGTTGAACAAGATGAAAGCATTTAATTGCACGTTGTGTTTGTATGGAGCTAAGTATTGTTTGGTAACTCTGGCAAACCAGCTACACCCTACCAACTAATGCAATTTAGGACCTTTGAACTTGTTCATATACCCCTCCACCTCCAAAAACTTTACTCTTTAGCAAGGAAGACTTAGCAGTGAAAAACTGTAATAAAATGTTTGTGAATCTTTAATGTTAGAAAATTAGAGGAAAACAGGTCCACTTTTCATATTATGAGTTCCTCCTGGTGTCTAGATTGCTCTGAAAATATACATTTTTTTCTTAAATGATCCAAAGATTGTCAGTAAAGACCAGTCCTTGAAGTCACCTAATCTGCAGACATAATTTTACATTAGTTTAATTGGACAGCACCCTTAAGTCACACCTGGCTTGGTGGAACTATGTAAGTGTACACAGGCAATGTAAGGGCTATGTAAGGGCACACAGGAGTCTTTGCTGGACAAGGATCTAAAACAGAATCAACTGGGGAACAGCTTGTTTACCAAGCTTTCCCTCCTCTTCCTTTTTTCTAGGCTGCGTCATCCCTCAGCTTTGCATGGAGTTTGAACCCGAGCCCAATGCTCGGCTGTTGCCTCTGAGCCTGGAGGTTGCTCGCTCTCACCATTCAGTTTCTAGGGAACAATAAGTTTTGCCAGATCTATTCTCAACCCCTGTCAGTCCCAAGTGTGGGTTTTTTTCTTACACACATTGCACAGACAAGCTGCACTCGAAGGAGTAGGTTAGCAGGACTCTTTGCTGCACTTACACACTGGTGTAAGTAGTGCCCACTACCAAATAAAGCGTGAAGCCCGTGCCAGACCAATTAATGCTGTCATTTTACAGTCCCAGTTAAATAAAATGCACAGCCAGAAAAACAAAATAAAGGAAAGGGAGAAAAAATATGTCTCTTCTAACATTGCCAAGCTATGCAGTAAGTGGGAAAATAAGGCAGTAGGAGTCCAAGATGAACACAGTATGTGTAATTTATAGGATCAGAGGAACTGAGCAGAGTGAGCCAGAGATTTTTGACATGTATGGGGAAGATTGCACTCTTTAACCCGTGCAGTTTGTTTATTTTGGAAAACAAGAAGATGGCTGAAAGGTACACTGTAATAGGAATCAATCCTGATATTTGCACTTTGGTACCAGCTTGGTGCATCAGTGGCACATTTTAAAGCATGGCTCCAACAGACGTGCAGGTATAAACTTGCATCTGGCAGGAGAGAGTGGACCACACGCTCTCTCCCAGCCTGCTTTGCTCTGATAATTCTCACCAGAGCTCAAAGTATTTTCCTTTTTCACATAAGAGTGATACATAAGTATTTTCACATAAGAGTGATAGCCAACTTTGTTAATCCTACATGTTTCATAGCAAAATCTTAACAGGGTGGAACATGAGGGTGACTCACCTGAGGAGCTGTTGAAGAGCAGGTCTGGGCTGCCATGCAGCCACATCCCAGGACATCTGGGTGGTATGAGCATGAGCATGAGCAGCTGTGGCCACTTTTTCTGCTGCACAGAGAAGCTTCAGGTTGCCCAGAAGAATCCATACTAGCCAAACAGTACAAAGACATGATTTACATACCTTGGGGGTCCCACCTTAACTGCTTAAACACTTCAAGAATGCTACAGATCAGCCACCTTCACCCTGTGAAGTAGGTGATTAACATGGCTGTATTACGAGTGCAGAAATAAATTACTTACCCATGTTCACATAGGAAGACCATGGCCAAACTGGTAATAAGATCCAGATTTTCTGCCTCCCACTCTGCTGCACCACAGAAATGTGACATATTTCCACAAGCTGTGCACTAGAAGATGAACTAGAAGACAGGGGAAAGAGGCAGGGAGAAGTCATAATGGACAGAAAATCTCCAAGTAGTGTATGGCAATACAAATCTCACTTCTGCTGTGGTGGTTTAGTGTTTGCAATTATTAAGGGAAAAAAGGAACTGTCCAAACTTTCCAGGAACAATTTCCATTTAGGAGGTCTGAGGAAAGAGGTTCATAATCCAGACAAGATCTTTCATTCTTTTCCTTATTTTTCCTACCATATAAAAAAGATAGAAATTGCAATTCTGAGAACTAGAGGGGAGAGGAAAGTAAAGACAAGCTGAATCATGTTTAATAAAAAGGTTTATAGCCATTCATATCAGGATTATATCCAGCTGGCACATCACAGTCCTATCAGAAGCTGCATTCAGTGAATTAGATGGTGTGTTATTTCTCCAGCAGTATCACCTGCAGACCTATTTAACCTCAATGTAGAAACCCCATTTTTCCCCTTGTAAATCTAGGCCAGCAGAAAGTATTGTGTAATGAATAAATTTCGTTTCACATACCCTGCTTCTACCTGCTATTCCAGCCTGAACTGGTCCCAGCCTGGTCATTCATAACAGAATAAAGTAGAATTATCAAAGTAAATACTGGCTGACACGACTGATGCTGAGGAGAATCAAAAATGGAGAACAACACTGGAGAAGTTGGCACCATATGAAAACACAGCCCACAATTAATGTCCAACTTTTCCTTTTTTCTTCGCTAACATATCAAACATAGCTCTGTAGCATGTTGAACTGAGTGCAAGCTCTGCAAGAACTGAGAGAAAAGAAATTGATGCCCCAGTCTCCTTCATATCATGTCTTCACATTTCTCTCACCACTAGCCATTTTCTTTCTCTCCTGTTTCATCATTTTTCTCCTCCACTAGAGCAGAACTTCAAAACATGAAATACTGTGTTCTTTTAGTGTATTTTAAAATTCCACAGTAGAAAACTTTCAGCAGTATTCATAAAGCCTCACTTATTGAACCTTTGGATTTCATTTGTATCCACGATATAAAAAAGAAGCACAAATATTCTGACACGAAGAAACTACAGATGATAAAATGCATAACTTATATGACTTACGAAAAACCACAATATTCTAAAGTGTGACTATAGAGAACATACAGAACAAGATCAATTGACAGGTCAGGAATTCTGACACAAAGCAAGCATATGCAAATTGGGAGTCACTCCTCCGTGGATGTCAGGAAGCATAATTAGTTCCAGCACAAAGTTAGCCAACAGGTCTGAGTTTATTGGAGAAATAACTTTATTATAGGGCAACATGCATGACTTGGGCAAATTACTGCATGTACAAATGAAGTGAGACCGGCTTTGAGATCCACACGAATGGAGAGGTTTGAAAAATTGCCAGTAATATGTACAGCTGGTGCCAAGTTACTCTGGAATCCATATATCTGCCAAATCAGTTGCATATACTGCGAATTAACCCGGTGATACAGGAAGAGAGGCAGGAAAGCTGTGCCTAAGATGTGGGTGCCATTGGAATTTTGCAGCTGCACTTGAGCTTTAATTGGAACCAGTGGCCATCACTCACCCATCACGGGCCAATCACGCGCCCATCCCACACACATCCTGCACCCATCCCACGCACATCCTGCACCCATCCCACACACATCCTGCACCCATCCCACGCACATCCTGCACCCATCCCACGCACATCCTGCACCCATCCCACCCCCACCCTGCACCCATCCCACCCCCACCCTGTTCTTATCACTCCCCAGTCACACTCCAGTCATTCACCCAGCACATATCCATAGTATCACAAATCACCCTCTAACCAGGCACCTATCCTGCAGTTTTGGAAGGCCTGCAGAGGTGCGAGGTCCCTTAGGATCAGGGTCTGAGAATGAACATCACCAGGATATGAAATTCCATGATCCAGTATGAAATATGAAATTAATGATGCAGTAGAAAAAACTTAACTCCATTTCACTGTATCATAACTGTTTTATTTCCTACATGCTTATGCAAATGCAAAGTTAACTTCTCTTGACAGAGAAGCACTGAGAGCTGTGTATTCCTGCATAGGCCCACATGGCAAGTACAGCATGACCAGCAAATATTAATAAACATCTTCAGCTGCTCCAATCAAACAGCTCTCGGTTCTTTTATACAGCTAAATTATGTAAATGAAGAGAAAGATGCAAGAAGCAATGATCATTAAATGTTTTTAATACGTTTGTTTTGCAATAAAGCACAACAGCTTGTGAAACTGTTTTTACAGTTTTTGTGGTAACACAAGTGAGGAAGATTTTTAGTGCAGCCAATTTTCTCAGGGAAGTTAGAAAAGCACCATCATTTGAACCCTTTCACTAACCCTTTCTGATAAGAGAAGTAGCAGTAGATCTATGTCCTCCTAAGAAAAAAATGTCTGAGACAGCCACTAAAATATCCACAGCCAGCTAAATTTTGTGTTTCTTCTGGTGTTTCCATTTGCACCCATGAAAAGTGAACATACACTAAATGCTGACATTTTGACTGAATGTTTTTCACAGCCACTAAGTGCAAAACTGTAGGGCTTATAGGCATCAAGGAGCTAAAGCGACTGTCTACATACATTGGAGGTGTCATTTCTCCTTGGAACTGTTGTCAGTCTTGAGTTCTCTTCTACACATCTCTGGAATCTTAGGCAAATCACATAATCATCTCTGAATTTTATTCTACTTTTATAAACTAGGGATAGTACTTTCCAGCTTTGAATGCCATAAGCTGATATTTTCTGGAAGAAAATATTTGTTTCAGCTTTCAAATTTCTACTTTTTTCTTCAAAAGTCTACAATTAAACTCTACAGCTTATTGGAGGCCTTTGTACAATTACCACCTTCTGGCAGCAATCTGCACATTTGCTTACAAGCTCAGAACACTCCCATCAGAATAATTTTTACATCGGAGTGTCCTCTTTTTTTGTTTGGGTTTTTGGTATATTTTAGAATATTCACCATAACAGTAACAAAGCCATTCTGGTTCCATTTCTTCTACACTTATACATTTAGCTGTTGGTATACCTGAGTGAGAAGTCCTGGGAAAGTCAAAAATGAGGGTCAATCTGAGAAAATAGTGAAGCCAGCAAAGGGATAATGAGCTCAAGTTGGAAGCAGGACTAGAAACCACGTAGAATAAATTACTGTATTATAAAAATTACCTTTTACTGTAACTAAAGTGTAGTGTTCTGAAGTCTGACAGGAGCAGACTTTTTACTGTCATGTCACTAGACCTCCTATGGTCCACTCACAAAGGAATATCCTCTACCCACAGAGACCTGCATTTCAGTTTGGGTTAAAAGCCTCAAGGCATTTCACACCAACTCCTGTTTCCTCAGTCTCTTAAGGTCCAGGGCCGGAGAGTCACTTACTCCAAACAGGCAAAAAAAAATCTTTCCCTGTAAATAACAAATATGAAGAAGTTTCTACAGAATATAAAATTTAATAAATGTGTACAATAATGGCAGAACTGTGAATGCTAAAAAGAAACAAGTCTTCAAGCATGATGGGAGCTAACACCAACATACCAATGCCCAATATCTACCACATTCTGGCAGATGGTGACAGACATGGCTCTTGTAGGACTTATGTTGTTTTCAGAAGCAGAAACTCTGGTGCATCCAAGAGGTGGTTGAAAATGTGCCTTCTGCCAACCGTATTTTGCCAAGCAGGCCCTTGCACTCAAACTTTCCATGTTGGGACACAAGAAATCCCACCCTACCCAAGAGTTTTCAGAACTGTCCCCTGAGGTGTCACCCACACAAACCCCCATTTGTCATCCTCATGCTCTGACTCCTTTTACTGGCTCTAGGCTACAAATTTCTGCTCATGGTTTTTAGAGTTGCCAAAGGTTTTTTCCTCAGTTTATTTCTCTCTGGTTTAGGATCTGCTAGGAAACATGAACGTTTCATACCCAGGATGATGTTAACAATTGCAGGCATTGTTTTATTTCATTATTTTTACAGAAAACAGTGACAGCAGTAAATATGGTGTGACAGCTGAAATGATGAGAATTACCATCCTGAAAGAGAGCTCTGTAAGGTTTATAAAGCTTACCATTTTTTAAAGTAAAATTGGTTTTACTATGGGCATCTTAGGATCACAGGGTAAATTACTTTGACTAATAAAAGAGCATGAGACAAGCAGAATCTCTGGGCTTGTGCTTTTCAGCTGACTTTTACTTGAAAGGGATGTTCAGAAATTGGGAATACCTCAGAAAAAGGTTACAGGAATGGGGCTGTGGCTGGAAAATCTGTCTTTTCCTGAAAGACTATAGATTCAAACTTATCCAAGGTAATTTGAATGCTTGACTTGATTATAGTTTACGAGCTCATCCATGCCAAAAATACTTCCCATCTTATAAATCATCAAGTCTGCTTTAAGCTTGGAGACAGGGATATGAAAAAGTCCAATGGCTAGAGCAGAAAAAATCAGACTGAAAATAATGTGAATTCTTACTAGGTAGGTAAATTAGTACTAAAATAGTCTACTTTATACAATATATTCCCTGTCACTTGAAAACTTAATAGCAAAACCAAATGTCTTCCTAAAATATAAGGTTTGGTTTAGTTCAGGTCTGTAAGCTTGATGTGAGAATAGCTGGCAGAAATGGTTGAGAGTCACTGTTAGAATCTGTCTCTTGAAATCCAGGAATCTATGCAAGAGCTGCAGTCTTTTGAGAATATTTTCACACCCTTAACAGCAATTGTTCACTCATGTGCAACTTCAAATTGTTGTTACTTGTCAAAATCAGAGAACTGTTCTGTTACACAAGACAAAATAAAGTGCTACCTGTCAATAATTTCTAACTGCAGACTCCTGTCCTTGCAAAGTCCACAAGCCTCTTAGTAACTTCATAGCTTTCTCGGTTGGTTTAGAGACTTAAAATGTGAGGGGTCTTGTCTGGCAAAGCTGACTTTGCTAACCAATAATTTTCTGTCCCTTCCTTTAGACCTCTGAGGAATTAGGAGTATAAAGTAGGTACCCAGTGCAAGAGCCCAAGGAAGTGCCCAGGAAAGACCAGGATCATTCAACTTCAAAAAAAAAAAGCCCAGAATATCTCCCACTGACCGTGAATCACAACATTCCAAAATAAAGTATTCTCTGAAAATTGTTGTTTAATAAGAAAAGCAAAAGCCAGGCTACTACTTTATGACATATGCAGTCATAAAGTATACAGTTTGTTCTCATGGATAATACCTTCTAAATTACTGGGAAATGCACGTAGTACATTTTCTAAAACATAAATAATGATCTGAGAAGTCACTACCGAACCCTGGTCTAAACCCTTTAAGAAACTGAAAATATTGGCATGTTTGGGAGAAAAATCAGGGTATCACACCAAGTTCCTGAATTATGCACAAATATTTCACTTGACTTTTGTGAAAATAAAATTGATGGACACTCTGCTGTGTCAAGATTATGACTACTTGATGACAGATTGTTCCTGTGGGTGACTCTGCCCCAGAAGGGTGTGCATTTTTTTCCTCCACCTCAGCCAAAATTAACTAGTTGGACTTTTTGGAGCACTTTATAGTGACATTTTAGAGGTCCTTTATTCTGACTTTTATATTGAGTCATTTGCACACTGGAATGACATTTAAATGCATGTCCATCTATACTGTATATAAATTGAATAAATAGTATATAATTTGCTCTAAAAACACTGACATCTTGAAGATAATAGAATGTGATTAAAATTTATCCCCTTCTGGCTCTCTTCCCATGGAGGAATTACAGTTTCCCCTGTAACTCTAACCTGCAAGAACTTCAAAATATTGTGGGTTTGCCAAGTGGAACAGGACTAAAATAACACCACCAAAACATTAATAACTCATGTGTAGTTCAATTTTTGGAGATTTTTTTGGACCATCCAAGACGGGCACCATTCAGGTCATTATTGATTTTAGACCATGATTTGAATATATGAAAATATATCAAATATTTCAGCTGTACAATTCTCTAGAGCAATTAAAGTATAAAATTCTGGAACTGCACTATTAAAATTTTAACTAGACAATAAATCTCGGGCTGTAGGGGACCATCAAAAGATGTTTATTCCTCTGTTCTTGCTTTTAACTTAAGGATGATTAAAAATTCACTCATTTAATTAATATTATGGTTACATGTAAACCATGTAAAAAAACCACTGAATTTCTTGATATATAGGTGACAGTTCAATTTTCCCCAAGACATTGCTTAGAAAAAAAGCCTCTTCTTTACTGAAGTTTCATGTTTTACAAGCAAATCCAAGTGTTTTTTAAACAATAGTTACAATTTCCTAGACATATACAATTTCCTAATGGGAAAATAACTCTTGATATAATAGTAGTCAGAGCCTACTAGTTGTTCAGTATCTCCTTTTAGACTTCTCATAACTAGATAGAAAAGTCACCCAAAAAATGCAACTTTCATAAAACAAGCTGCAAAATAGTCATCTCTGAGAAGCCACTGGGGTACATTTGTAATCAAATAACTCTCTACATTACTAATGCGTATTTCTGGCTTTCCTACTTTTCTCTAAAGGAAACTGCTCACTACTAAAATATAGCTTTTAATTTGTGGAGGGTAAAAATTTAGTACTTAATAAGCATACTTACCAAAGACTTTTAAAAAATTAATAGAAACCAAATAAATCTTGGCTATTAAAAAAAAAAGTCTGACACACAGGTTGAGTTATACCAGCCAGCACAAGTACACAGTAAGATTCCAGATGTGCTATTTTCCTGTACACTGACAGCTATCAAACCCACCCCTGCAATAAAAAAGTCCTGAAATGGGTTTTTAATCAGGTCTAGATTTCCATTAGCCCATGAGGACTGATGTCTGTGTGTTGTGGTTTTTATTCTTTACAGCACATGCCATTGCTCTTAATATGTGGGGAACACATATTAAGTCTAAACCTTTTTTTCAGTAACCTCCTGAAATGGATTTTTTTCATATCTAAATTGAAGCCAAATAAACGTTATTAACAGCTGTATTTTTGCAAAGTATTTGAAGGAAGGGTTAAACTCACGATTGCTCAATTAACATTTCCCAGGCACCACAAAAGGCCAGAATGGTCGATGGTTGGACAATGTTAAAAAGGCTCTGAAGTACGAAAAATGTCAAGGGAATTCATATAACATGACAAGTTTCAATAGAAATAAAATAAACCCCAATTTTTCTTTTTGTAAAACACTCAGAGACTGGCTTTGTATTAATTCCCATCTTCCTGGAAACTGTTAGATAGCTATCAATTTCTTCCTATATATTTATTGTAAACATTGGTACAAGATGTTCTGACTGGTTCCAGGAAAATCCTGTTAGTTACAGTTGTACAGAATCAATTTCACATAAAAATCATACAGCACACTTACAGAAAAAAAGAAATCTGTAGGCATCTAGTGCAATGAACAAACCACTGTGGTTTAAATACATTGCAAAACTTTAGCAGAACAATTGGCATCAGTAAAAATACTGAAAATTAAAGATATTAGAAGAAGCTGTTTAGGAAAAAACATTTAACCACAGTAAAAAGCCTAGCAAAAAAAAATAAATTATTTTTATTGTTTGTGTCCTAAAAGGATATAATTTACCTCCACCACATTATGCAGACCAGTCTTTTGATTCATTAAAAAGCTGGCATATTTCCTTACTTTGAATAGATGTTGAGCATGTGACATTTTATACCTTTAAAGTGCAAAGATCATTTGCAATTACTGCCAAATTAATATGCCACTGTATGAAAAAAAGGTCAACCATGTTAAGCTTCTAAACCAGTCTGTGTTCTGCCTTCCCAGTCTAAATGTAAATAACTAATCCTTCAAAAAGCAAACCCAAAATGTATAAGAAAAACCTTACTTAACATGTCAGTATAAAGGCATGGTATGAATCAAGAGCAGAGTTTAAATTGTCTGTCAGCAATTTCAACACAGACTTTATTTTTGAGGTGGCAGCGGAGAGAGTGTCTTTGGTGTAGAGAAGGGGTTCTATTTTGCCATGTTAGATGAGTCATTCTACTTTTTTCTTCAGTCCATCTTTGTAGTTCATAATGGACTGAAGTGACAGTATAATTTTATCTCCTTTTTCTAATCTAAGTCAGTGCTTAGTCTTTGCCATAAGGACCAGCAACCACAGTTTTCAGAGCCATGTACTAAACCTAATTCAAAGTCAAAACAGGAAATCCTCATCCAGTTGTCTTCATTAAGTTTTTCAGGCCTGCCTTTTTTCCTCCTGCAAAAGGCAATGGATATGCTGTGGTACTGCACACATATTTGCCCATCACTTCACCTTTACCCACAGCTGGAGAAATTCTGCTGTGAGCAGGAATTTTCAGAGTGCAGGACCAGAAGAGCAGAGCATGAGTAGCTTCTCCTTTGCACAGGTACTGCATGTGTGGCACTGCCCCATGATATGAAATACAAGCAGAATTCCAAATGGGATGAATGAGGGGGTCTGCTTAAAAGCCAAAGCTGGAAAACCTTCACTTGTGGAAATTATTCTTGGATTCTCATAGAGCAACAACAACTTACAGGGATTGAAAAGCCATCTGAGGAGGACCTTATTGCTACTCTTTCAACTTCAGGCCTGTTCACAGCAAAAGTCCACATCCTGACAGTATCAGAGCCATGATTCTCATGCACCATCTCAGCTCTGAGAGATGAAGCTTTACAAGAAACAAAGACCCAACAGCAGCAGTCCAGCTCTGCAGCCAGCAGCCCCATCCAAGAAGGACACACCTTTGCCATCACTAACCTGAGCAACCAAAAGAGAGAAGCAAAACAGGAGCAGCTCCACTGGCCCTGCCCTTGTGTGCAGGAGAGCTCGCACTCTGTGCCCCATGACTGCAGTCCCACTGTGTTCCTGGGATGATACAGGGAGCCTTCTCCAAGCTCAGAGGAGGCAGGAATTGGTCATGTGCCTCCCTCATTGTCTCACTTGCCACAATCCAGACAAAATTCACACCACAGTACACAATGGCACCCATACTCACAACATGAGATGGGATTCCTTCAAGTTTTCACCCACAGCAATGAGTTTTAGTCAGATCCACACCTGAATGTTTCTATAAGTGATGGAATACCATCAAAAGAGCTATAATATCCATGCTCATACAAATGAGCTCAAGATTATTTATGTTTATTAGAGAAAAGAATATTGAAAGGATTAATGGTGCTACCACAGAACTTTAGAAATAGTTGGTAGCACAGGTTAAGAGACTTAGGAAGTGGATTTGGAGTATGCAGAACAGACTATGAGGGTTTTTTTTGGTAAATAGCTGTCTGGATGAATACTAAATCAAGAAGGTACTTCATTTTTCTTTTAGTGATTTTTTTTTTTAAGGGTTTTCTAACTGTAGTATATTAGAAGTAGTAGTAGTAGTAGTTAGTGTATTTCTAACAAAAGTTAGTACAAGCTAACTTTGAAATACTGGCCTTAAAATCCATCAGTTAATCTGTGTGTAGTTCTTACAGATACTGAAATGACTTCTTGCCATTTTCCTAACATTCTTAGCTATTTGTTTGCTTGCAAACAAAAACTTGTCTTATTTGATCCTGGAGTCTGAATAAGCCAGAGTTACCAAAATAAGAAGAATCAGAGCTAAACTAAAATTTCTAGCATTATCTGAGGGAATATTTTCCTCTGGGCATTTTTTTTTTTTTTTTAAGCAAACAAAACCACAGAGAAATGTGAAAATATCAAACCATTGAAACACAAGAAAGTTGAACTTCTGGGAATTTTGTACTGCTTGGCAAACATATATTAACAGTAAAGAACCTGGACTGGGCTGAGGAGAGGAGATGCATCTCCAGAAATGATGCTGCAGCCCTGTGAGGTGATACCTGAATCACCACCTCAAGAATGTGCTCTCTCTTCACTGACAATATGAAATGGGAGGATGAGTGTAGGTCTCACTTAGGCATCACAGGTAAATTAATATCAGCAAATAATTGTTTTCCTGAATATCCTAAGGGCAATGGACTTAATGAAAAAACAGTTTCTCCTCTAGAACATAACATGGCCACCCCAGGCTCATTTGTCAGAGCCCACTGAAGTGCATGCACACTAAGAAAACACAACAGGCTAAATAGCCTAAGCCACAAGCAAAAACAGACACAGAGCAATCACTGAGATCAAGAACAACATTTTTTAGAAGAACAGGTCAAAGGATTGTAGTGAAACCCGAAATCAACACACCTGTAAGGCATTTAGTCCCTGAGTCAGCCGCACAGACATTACCTTTAGAGCAGAACAGAGTAAATCTTAGGCTACAGCTTCCTGAGGTACCTCATGATAAAACTCTCTCAAGTGGATTTTCTTGCCTTCAGCCAGCTGTCTTTTGGTCAATGTAGTAACAGGATAGCCAGGCCCCTTCAGACTTCAGAGTACCTCTGCCAGGTACATGGGTCCTCTGTAAGATCAGCTCTGTTCTTCCACACTTACATTTTAAATCTCAACAAACCAAGACCATCAAGTTTCCTGTCCAACAAAAGAGGACTGTGAAGCTGACAGAGGAGAGCTGCTACTTGGAAAGCATTTACTTTTGTAAAATACAGCACCTGGAGTAAATCAAGGAGTGGTTGCAGCCATTTATCATGATAGATTTATCTTTCTGAAATTCATCTCCAGCACTTTGGTATTGAATGTAGTTTCTGACTCTCACCCATTTTTTTACTTCGTTTACAGAAAAGTTGCTTTCCTGTTAGTGTGGTATGCCTGGGAGAAGAAGAGATGCATTTGTACACCTACACTTTCATTCTGCAAAGAGCTTTGAGATGGAGCTGTTTGGGAAGGCACTGTATAAATTGATACACTGTGGCTAAGTCAGAGCAAAAGGAAAACAGGCTGCCTAGATACTGAACTTTCAATTTAAACCACAAAGGTAGATGGCAAGCACTAATTCAAGAACAGGTGGCTTTTTGCTCATAATATTTTATGGCTTTCATTGCTTTACAGTGGAATGAGCTAACCCACAGCTCCCCTCTTGACCTACCCAACATCCTCAAGTTTAGTGAAAAACAGGTGTTTGGTATCTTGGCTTTCCCTGAGCATTCCCACAATCCAAAAAGCAGTCCAAAAAGCCACTTACTTTCACTTCAGAATTGAAGTCAAATAGCAGAGTTTGTCTAGAGTAATGGGTACATACTGAATAACCAAAAACTTTATCCAAAAAAGGATATTTTTTGTCTTTTATATCCTGCACAAGTAAAATGCAATAAAAAGACAACAGTTCAAAAACTCAGAAGAAAATCTCATGGCAATGTCTTTAAAATTGGACGTTGATGATGAGCCTGGGGCTGCTGGGAAACACATACTCATTAAAAATGCTGAGTGTATCCACTCCTGGTACAAGGCCTCAGTTAAAAAACTTCATTCCAAACTCGAAAATTCTGATGCCAATTTGAACAAAAAAGGTTGCAGCAGGCAACATTTTGTATCTCTCAGAAGCAGCCCTTTATTGATATAGTTGGTATTTATAATGTCTCTTGTAGGGATTTTGAGTCTTGCTGCAAGACAAAGCCAAACAATAAGAAAGATCCAGTTTCAATGGAAAAAGAAGTCCTGCTAATGCTAAGGGAGGGGAAAAAGGAAAAAGAAAACAAAAAAGCAGCAGTAGTCTGATACAAAACATTAACAAGCTGGTCATATCAGAGTGAGAGTCCCATGGAGTGACACTCTTCTCTCAATAGCCATGGTTTCCATTTTCACCTGTGGTAAAAATGTGTGAAGAGAGTAGTGTTTATAAAATTACCTGTTAAATCAATATGAAAAAAAATCTTGTCTGAGAAGTACAGCACCTTTTCGAAAATCAGTTGTTTGTAATTTGAATAAATGGATATATGAGATAGGTAGGTAGGTAGGTAGGTAGGTAGGTAGGTAGGTAGATAGATAGATAGATAGATAGATAGATAGATAGATAGATAGATAGATAAGACAGATTAATAGACCATCAGGTAGAGAATTTGTGGAAAGCAAAGCAGTTTTGATGTATACAATGCATGTGGATATATACAATTCCATGTGGATAAAGCTATATCAATTCAATTTAGTACTTAATAAGAACTAAATAGGAACTGTTTATCTGAAGTGCCTATGACTTCCACATACAATAAACATGATTGCAGAATGAGATGCCTACCACTATATGAAACTGGTAATTTTTGTAAAGCTTTTTATTGGACTCATTACATTCAGTTTACAAACAATGTGTGACCTGAGAACAGTGTAAAACATCTGCCTTCTTGTGTTACATCAGTCCATGGGGGTCTGTAATTTACTTTTTTTTCAATCTTAAATGTTAAGAATAATGGAAGGGCAAGCCAAGTAATATTAAAAAAACCTCAAACAAAATAAAAGCTGAAAAATGTATATACATAAAACAGATCTGTGAAGCTGACGTGAAATATTTCAGATTAACTGGCCAGTTGATTAATGAAGCCAGAAGGAAAAAGTCCAGATCAAGTTTAACATTATGCTTGTGTGTGCATGCAGACACTTGTATGTGTGTTTCATGGAGTTCAAGTAACTCATATTTATACATTCTGATTTCTCTTGACCTCATCAGTAGCCTACAGCTTGCTAATTTATTACTGATTTATTTTACTCCCAGGAAGGTTTAGAGTTTCTGTTTCAGTGTTTAATTGGGGTGGGACAGTAGTTCAAACTGTTTTGCCAAGACATTTGAGTGACAGTTCTATGTCAGATGGGCATGGGAAAATGTCATAAATACCTAGAGAAAAAAACACCCCAGTTTAACTGAAATTCTTAAAATATTAAAGATCATCAGAAAAGCCATAGTAACAGTCTCACTAAAAGTCAAATATGAGGAACAAGCAGAAAGCTGTTGGTTTCAGAAATGACAAGGCTACAATATATTAGCAGACTAAGAGAACCCACATTGTAACATCAAATGACAGAATAAAAACTGTCACTTCCATCGCAATTCCATAGATAAACACAGACACACTGGTGCATGTGGGGCTGGAAGCTGGGGAACAATGTGAATGACAATGTTACAGTGTTTGTGTTTGACAGGCTGTTTTTGGCAGCGTACATGCACGTATGGCAAAAAATAGGTGTATGAACCTATTTGTGAGAGCCAGAGGATGAAAACATGCAGCAGGGAAATTGGTGTCTGAGGCTGAGAATCAGAAGAGCTCATGAAATGGGTGTGGATATCTCAAAACTTCCCTAAAATTTTCCCAGGAAACCTGAAATGAGAAATAAAGACTCAAAATTTTTTACATTATTTTCTCATATTTTTGGTATAAACATGACAAAAGGCCTTTTGTTCAGACAATGCACATATGCTCATGGCAATAGACAGGAAAAAGGATAAAAATGTCTGGAAGGGAAAAAAAAGGAGAGTACAGAAAAATATCTAATATTTAAAATTTTCTAATTAAAAGTAGGTGATAGAAAGTATCATCTTCTCCTTTAAATTAAATATTAATTTTGGGGTCCCTAAAACAAAATGATGAGGGACTGGGCACACTTTGCAGATGAGCTCCTGGGGAACCTTCTGAATATACACCACTAGGCAGGAATAGAGAAGTCTGTGTGAGATGTCAGAAAGATTGAACAGGGACTCATGGAAGCCACATGGGGCTCAGCAAGGTGTATCTCATTTTCATAAGACATATTCCATGTAAATGAGCTATGGAAAGTCAGATGAACAGTGAGAGTTAAGAAGGGCTTGAAATTATCATGCCAAAATACGGAGAGGAAAACAGAAATGCGAGGAAATCCGCAGTTCCAAAAAGAAGCTGAGAATAAGGATTGTCATCTTTTCTTATCAGATTCAAAACTAAAGGCTTTCTAGGCATTTCTGCAACACAAAATAACCTCGCTCTTCTACTAAGAAGAGCTTTATGAGGCAGAGGAGTAGAATGTTAACAGCTTCATTTTCTGGTACCAATCTAATAAAAATGCCTCACTTTAAAATATGTCCACCTTAAAGTCACAAATCAAGCAGTATAGTGTATTTCTTACAAATATTTGTAATTACCATGAAGTAGTACAGGAGCCTTAAGAATGCAAAACAAAAGGAGGTCCTGAAGTAAAGCCTATTGACACTACCTCATACTTCACTGCTGCAGACACAAGAGTACAACACGCAGTAAAACTTCTTGCACGTGTCCAGGCTCATGTCCTGATGCGCCTAAGAGAATAAACAAGGCCAGAAAAGTGATGTCTCAGAAATCAAACCTCTGGGTTAAAAGGCTTTCACACTGCTTTCAAATCAATCTACCAGGAGACAGTTTTCTTCCATTAAGGGCATATTCAAAAAAAAAAAAAAAGTTTTCTGGAGCTGCTGTAGTTGGGTCAAGCGCAGCCTACTCACTATTCTTTCTTTTAATGACCTCCTGATCGCTATACAATCTTGACTAATTTCTGCAATTAGAGAGCCTCATTTTCAGAGACCAAGATGCTAATGTTCTTGAATTAGTTTTTATGGTTCGGGGCTTTTAATTTGAGATTTAAAAACCATCATAGCTCACAAAAAATCAAATAAACTGCAGCTAATGAAATTCACAGAAGTGGAGTGTTCACAGAACATTTCTCACTAGCTTTCCTGGATGATTTATTGACAGCTGGTTGTAAAAACAATTTTATTAAAGGTCATAATGTTTGGTTAGGGGAAAAAAAAGTTTAATTTATGGCGTAATTAGCCTTCCTGCAATCGGCATGATGCCAGACCCATCACTTACGAACTTTGGCTGAAATAAGCTTGGTGGTTTTAATTATATCTTTGAGAATGTGTTCAAAGGCAAGACCACAGTGCTGTGGTGTGACTTTCTTTCAATAGCCCCTTTATGGACATTACAATGGCCACAGGAATGTCCACCCATGGACAGTGACCTGTGGTACAGCACTACCCGAGGAGCACGGCAGAGCCCCAGTCCCCAGAGGAAGCCATTTGGGATCATCTCTCTACCCAAACCTGATATGGGTGACAGGGATAGTTTGAGATGTGCAGGAATTACCAGGGTTTCTAAGCAATTACAGCTTTTTAAAATGCTCTTCCTCTTTGCCCTGCCTGTTGAATGGCAGAAAGCCATACAGGTTCCCTACCTCAAGGGAGGAACTGTTGCTCTTCTGCAAAGCAAAGACTTCCATCAAGATATGACCCACATGTTTTCTCATGTTTCTACATTTTATCCCTGAGCTTCCAGACATGTTTTGCTGTTATTTATTTCTCATTCACAACATTAAATTTGTGGGGGAAAAAAAGGAAATAAATTATATGAGATTAAGGGAGAGCGCCTGTTGTAGGTCTCCAATAAATCCAGACCCTTTTCCAGATGGGGTTAAACTGTTCAGCAGGAGCAGAGCCATGCATAATCACTCACACACAAAATGCCACCCAGCAATTATCAACTTGGCCATGAATTCTTAGTTCCCCTCCTTTCACCTTGTGGCAGCATTATTTTCATGAGGTTTCCAAGACCATGATGTTCACATGAGGAGTATTAGGTTGGGTATTAGGGAAAAATGTCTTCACCAATAGTGTTGTGAAGCACTGGAACAGGCTACCCAGGGAAGTGGTGGAGTCACCATCTCTGGAGGAATGTAAAAGACATGTAGCTATGGCACTTAGAGACATGGTTTAGTGGTGGGCTTGGCAGTGCTGGGTTGATCTTAGAGGTCTTTTCCAACCTAAACAATTCTATAATCTTACATTGTCCTACATTGTTGCAGTAGAGAGCTGTAAAACCCTTGAGAGACTTCCAAATCCCTCTTAACTTAGGGAGAGGTCCTGATTTGAACTTTGGACAAAGATTTAACGCCTGTATGTAGAGGCAAAGTCAGGACACTCAGCACTGGCTTTTCTTTCACTAAAATCTGGAAGCGACAGTACAAATTTCCCTACTTAAGAAACATCCTGGAAGAAGCATACCTGTGAGAATAAGTCCTGTGACAGTCCTTAGGAGAGCATTAAGAGGCCCACATCCTGAAGTGGATGCCAAGTTAATCTTTCCATCCTCCAAGCTGTTCCACACACAGCCCACCCTTCACAGGGTATGCTATCAAGAAATGTTTTCATGAAACTTAAGACATGACAATATGCCTAACACACTAGAGAAATTATAAATCAAATGCCTAAAAATCCAAGAGCCTTAGCTATGTTTTATTAGAAAACTCTGCACATCAGCCATCCTGCCTGCTTTTGTCACCCATAGCCTTGTTAAAAATTGATCAGTACATCCAGCCATATTTCCATCAATTTTAAGTGAGGCAAAACAGAAAAAGAGCCTGAAGAAAAAAAACAAAAAAAAAAAAACAGTCTTTCTGCAGAAACTCTCCCAGGAGGAACTTCAATTATCTCCCAGTGGGAGTCTCAAAATGGGCAAGAGAGAAGCCATGTTAAGCCAGAAAAAAAAAAAATTAGAAATGTTAAGACAAACCAAACATTAATTCCACTTCTTGACTAAAACACTGTTGAAAAGAAAAAAGGCTCACAGCTGTGGGCACCTGAGATCTAACACAGAGCTGTCTGATCCAATTAACATTTTTCTCATTTGTGACTACATTTGAGTTCTCTACACAAGACATCTCAGAAAGCCTTATCCATCAAACCAACACAAACATTGAGGCACTGCCTGAAGTTAGTTAGCAGTGAATATGCACTCATATTCAAGTTTCAAGGGAAAGTTGCATTGCTTGTGAACAGCTGGATACATTTTGAAGCACAGAGCACTCAAGAATTTTGTTTTCAAGAATCCAAAATCACACTGCCAGGTCCTGCTAGACCTGATACTGGAAGTTTTAGTGGCACTGTCTAATGCCTCCTTGAGGCCAATGTCTCAAGAAGCAGGCACTAATGAGTGAGATGACTCTCTCTTAGTTCCTGCAGTTACCATTAAGCGTATAAAGCTATGTCTAGACATGGCTGAAGCCAAAGCAAAAGGTAAACACATCACTTTCTCTGTTAAGGTTTCCTTGTGTTTTTTCCCCAACTCATTCAAGAACCATCACTCTTTCTCTGTTGCCCTATTTTCTAAGACACGTCATCACTTGCAAGACATGAGCAGGGCTAGGAAATGTGAAATTGTTCAAGAAAAATACTTTCTCCCAGTGCCATAGAAAACGAGAGGCTCATGTTGGGGGAAAGCAGTAAAACAGACAGCTGAGTAAGTGCTCATTAAAATTCTGCTCTGCCCTGCCTTAGAAAGTCTATGATCACCAATTAATTCTTCTTACTTTGCTTTAACTAAAATAATGTAATATAGGTTTCCAGAATCTCATGAGAACATGAGACAGCCCCTGTAATTTAATCTGAGAAAGACACATACTTCATCAAAAGAGCAGTTGGTTTCAATGATCTACTAAGAGTCCCAAAGGGTTCTTTTTCTAATTTTTGAATACAATTATTAAATATTACTTGGCAGTATTGTGCTTTTTCTGGCTCAGCTTCTTCAAAACAAATGCTTTATAATTAATTTTGTTTCAGTCCAGTTGAATGGTTTAGAGTTAATTCCAATATAATTAAATCCTTTCTTTGGAATCCTTCTTGTCCCAAGTCTCCCCCTTTTCCTTTCCAGACTTCAATTTGCCCAGCACTCCACACATAGGTCAGATATGATTTTTGGGGGGGCTCGGATTGTTCTTCTCCTACTGGTGTAAAGGAGACCTCTTACAAGTTGAAGCTTCTAGTGAGCTTAACTCTTTCTTGTATATTGCATCAGTTTTGATTTGGTAAAGCTAATAGACATGATAAGTGGCCTAAGAGATGAATTATAAAATTAAATCAAAGGAAATAAGAATATACAGCAAATTAAATAAATATATACAGCACACTAAATTGAATTAGGAATCAGCTATTAAAGGAAATAGTATTAATTAAGGTGTTTTCTAAGTAGCCTAAGGATATCTAAATTTCACAGACTGCTCCCTAAATCAAGTAACACTTTGTGTCTGAGATTTCCAAATAAATAGCCACCAGTTTGGTAAAGGCTATGAAAGTAAATGCCACATTACATAGTCTAAATGCCATTCTTAGTAGTGTGGGCAGCAGCCTCAGGAACTTCACTGTGGAGTTTGGTGCAGAGACATCTGCCAGCCTGGCACCTCTGGGGCCCGTGCTGGGCCACAGCGTCCAGTGTGAAGAAAGTCCTTTGCTGTGTGGGAATTCCTAAGTGTGAATTCCTACAGCTGCCTGCTGGGCACTGGCTGCTGTTTGGGTTTGCATGATGTGTTACCCTTGCACATTTGTTTAGTGTATTAATACCACCAGACCACGTTTCAGATAAGGCCTATTGCAATTAAAAGAGGGAAATGTTCATTAAAGCCCAAAAGACAAAGCTGGAAGATGCGGTGGCGATGTATTGAATTCAAAGTTGGCAGAATTTCCTCCAGCAAATAAGTTTCCTTTCTGTACAAAGAATACCATTCTCTATCACATACTCGTGCTGATTCTGTTACCTTCCCTGTATCAAGTGAGCTGGAGAAAACAAGCCTGAAAGTGCCCTGGCCATGTGAAAACAGGATGGCTATTTTTAACTGCAAACTCTAACACGCTGATAAATGTTATACTTGTTCCCAGCTTTAAAGAGTGACTTACAGTGACAAATTTATTGCTAATTGCACAAACAGTTTATTATGCAGGATCATAAGAAATCTTGGGATCTAAAGGATGTGTACTATGAAATTATTTAATCTGGCAAATACTGATGAATCAAGGCCTTATTTACCCAGATTTTTTTTAGGTTCAGAGCTTTATGCTCTGCAGCAGTTCTGTAAGTGACTACAAAAACAAATGGGGTTTAGGTAAAAATGTTGAAACCTGGCTAGCTAATATTAGGCAAGTTAATGTATACTGAGATTGCCAAGTAGGTTGCCAAATTTTTATACTCAGTGAGTACCTCCAGCATAGAAACCAATGACTTTTGACTTCAGCATCCGACCTGTTCACCCTCTTCAATGACTTGCAGCTGACCTATTTGCCCAACCTGGCTTCTCCATCTAAGCCATCCTCACCCTGTTTGTCACAGAGGAAATAAGCCTTGTTTGTTCCTCCTCTCCTCCATTTTAAAGTTCATTTCTCACCCTGAGACAGTTTTCTGGTTTGGCTGTTACCAGCTAGACACTTTTTCCCATTCATCCCAGTGTCTGAGGAATTGTTTGAATCCAGATCCCAGTTTGTGACTGATGGAGAAAATAACTAACAGGTGCCCCATCTCCAAGCCTCATGCTCTGCAAGACTGTTTCTCTTATAAGAAATGGGTGTTTTTACCTAAAATCCCATAACAGCAATATTCTACCACTGATGTAAGAAAAGGAAAGAAACAATTATTAAAACAATATTTCAAAATATGAACTGCAGACAGCTGTCTCCCACACTTACCAGGTTGAGTTACAATACAGTTCCCTTTTAAAACAAGCCTTCATTTCAGGGAACCACAGAGTCAACTGGCACATAAATCAGCTTTCTCTAAAATGGGGAACAAATTTACAGTGGCCATTGGAAAGGTGATATGCAACATAAATACAAAAATATCCAACTCTCTTTCTTAGACAGATTTAGGTAACTCCTATTAGTGGCAAGGACTACAGACCATATTGTTTTAAACTCAAGAGATGCATAATTAACATGGAACATGCCATTGGTGCTTATGAATCAGCTGCATCTTTCTTTGTGACTAAGCATGAGTCAGTCAAATCTATTCCTTAAAAACTATGAAGCTGAAGTGTTATTAAAAAAAATCAATGACAATCAAACACTTAAAGGAAATCTTCTGTCCTTTACAAAACATAGATTAATAATGTCAAAATATTTTGCATGAACGCTTGATCTCATCACCATTTAAAATTTCAATGCAGTTGAACATATTTTAATATCATTGTCAATATTTTTCTCCCTAAATACATTTCTGAGACTGACACTTCATTTCAGCACAGGATGAAGAAAGTTTTGACATTCTAGCCGCCAATCCAGTTTAAAATTCTATCTTTCAACCATCTCTATTCATTTCTTCTGCTGGATTTAATACTTACTTTGTTTACCAGTAGCAGTTCAACACCAGTGACTTCAATTCCATGAGCAAAGATAACTTCCTATTATAGTATGCTTAATAAATTATGGTATGCTTTTTGTCTGATTGATTTTTCTTCCCTCCCAACATACATAGTGCCTGTTTTGAAAATAGTCCTTGAACACCTCGGGTCATGTGGTACCACAGTAACAGAGCATAATTCTTTTGTTTATCAATGGTATGTACCTCAGGGAAACAAACTCAATGTGTTCCCTGTGTATTATTCCATTATCTTACCTTGTGTGATGCTGGTTTAGCACTGGGGAGAAAGACAGAAGAGAACCTGGCTCTCATCTGCATCCTGTGGCAGTCAGCAGCCCTGACCTTGCTCAGATGAGAGGAGACCTTCTGCAAAGACCACTGAAGTCAGCAGGGATACCATTCCAATGTGCTCGGGCTCTCTTCCTGCTGTCTAATTTGTGAAGGAGGTTTTTATTATTTATCTTTCCTCACAGAAGTTGAATTAACTGTTGTCTCTTCAGCACATTGAGGTTCTCAATGAAGTATTGATGTTTACAGAGCATTTTTGTTCTCAGTTTGCAGTTGTCATTTTCTTAATCCTATTTGTTTTTCTGTTTGGCTCTTGGATTTTAGGAGGACCATCTGAGTAGTCCAAAACTGCCAATGGAACAAAAGAAACACAGCTTTTTCATTATCTTTTCCATATTTCTACTCAGTCTTTTTAAGAAAGGTCTAGAGTAAATTAACATTTGCCAAGTGTGAGAAGTAAAAAATGAATCTTCAAGCCGGGTTTTATCCCCAACGAACTTTGTGTGAAAGCCACATTAACAGAAGTTCCTTCCTGAATGTCTGCTTGCCAGATGGAAATTTATCTTTAAAATCTGTACAGTAGTGTGACATTGCTGACATGTTATTTCTATGCAGTTTGTCTGTGCATTGCTGTTCTCTCAGGAAAGAATAATCAATCCATTTTAAACTCAAAATATAATTGCCTGCTAATATCCCCTGATGCTTCAAGAACCTTTAATCATGACAAAACATAAAATAACTCATGCAGAAGTTTGTTTTTTCCTTCATTAATAAAGCAAAGAAAAATATAGTAAGCCATTAGGCTGATGTAGTTCACTTATAGAGACTATTATATTTATTTATTTGCTTGGAGATACTATTTTAAATTATGCATTTAAAACAACTAATTGACCTATTTAATCTTAATTAAATTTTACTACATTAATATTTCCATCAATTACTTGGTCATCATAAAAATACTTCAAAATATCCAGTGTTTTAAAATAGGTGAAAGTTTCAGGAAGAACATATTTTATTTTTCATTTTCATTCAAAACACCTGCTAGAATGAAACACAGATTCCTCGTCAGATTCATCTTTTTTTAAATTTCCTTTTCTGGTACCTAGAACTTAATGAGCTCACAAGAACTTTATCCTTTTGTGTATCAATGCACTAGCATGAGAGCATCTGCCAAAGTTATTTCTCTTCTGGAATGCTCACACCACAGAAGCCAGTCTGAGTCTCTTTGTTCTGCTGAATGAGCCGAGGTAAGAACAAATTTCCTTCTGTTCTGGCTTTGCCACAAAAAAACTGCCACAAGAATCCTGTCCCATCCATTGGTGTACTGATTGGAACCGAGAAGATTAAAGCTTTCCACTGATCTCACTGCATGAACACTGGACAAAACTGCAAAATTCACCTTATGAAAAAAAAAGAGAAGAGGGTCACTGGGCCAGGAATTAAGCTCAGCTATTTCTTCATTTGGCCTAGTGGAATATTTAGTGCACATGTGACAAGATGTTACCTGGCATTAAAGTAGTGGCTTCAAAGAAACCATATATTATTCATCAAAATCAGCAGAGACTCAAATCCCATCAAATAATCACCCTGTTAAACTCTGGAAAGATCCTGAAATAGTTGCACTAAGACTGCAAATAACATGAGATAACAACAGGGTTTTTGAGAGAGAAAAATGTGGTTTCCTCTTATCTGCTCAGGATCTGCTGAGCAGGCTCTCACTGCTGACATAATTTTTTTCTGACATTCAGCTCTGTTCAAAAAGTACCAAAGTCTACCCCAGCCTAAAAGTTCTGTAATAATCTTCTGTGGTGGTTCAAGTTTCTAGCTGAACTAACAAAGAGTTTTATTTCACAGACTTGTCTCTGAACCTTGATGTCCTTGCATATATCTTCAGGTGGGATGAGAAGAGGTAAAAAGGCCAGTATAAACCAATATAAATACTTCCCCAGGAAAGGAAGCAAAAGATAAAAGGGGAAATAGGACTGATTAGAGTAGTCAAAATTTAGATTTCTGACTCTTTATTGTCCCAGTTGTGTCAGGAGTAAGTTTTGCCATGTTCATGCATAGGAACCTTCCCAAGCTAAATGCTGGATTAAAAACCTTGTGCTGACTCTACTCCTCTTGTTTTTATATTTCTGGGTATATCAGAGCAGAGTCTGCCACTCATCTTCTGTGTGGATGAGCAGAGAACAGGACCTCAGCACAGAAGAAGAAAAAAAAAAGAGAATATGCAAATGCTGCTAAAATAATGCTGAGAGCATGACCGTATAAACTATGATCCCCACTGCCTTTGAGAAGGAATTTATGGCCATGCCATGACTCCAACATACAAACTATCTGCTCTTAGATGTCTCAGGAGATCTACTGTCTCTCTTCCCAGCATAGGTCTTCCTTAATAAAGCCACACTCTCTGCCTGCCCTCTGTCAGGATGTGTTGCTGAACTGTTTTCATCCCTTCCCTCTTCTCTCCAAATGAAGCTGTTCCACAGAGCAAATTGTAGGGACACACATTACCCGAGTCACATTTGAGATGTGTCACTGCAGCAAAAGGAGGTGTAAAAGGGGAAATAACATTCTGCATTTCAAGAATATGAGATTAATGCCAACCTTTTCCCAAACATTTTTCCTCTGGCATTGTTCTGCACTAGGAAAAATACCATAACCAGGCAGAAAGACAACTTCTTTGTGAAAGTTAGAATGGAGAGACTTGTAATAGAACACAGCTTAGAAATTAAACTAAGGATCATTATCATACCTGCTTAATGCACAAATCAAAACATTCAAGTTTTATACAAACAACGAAAATTTGCATGAGTTTCCCATCAGATCCATTAACAGGTAAACCTTAGGAAAAGCATTTTCCCATTTACCCATCAGCACTGCTCTTTTTATTATGCCAATCACAGGCTCTTTGTTTAAAGGGCACAGTAGGCATCTTCCCAAGGTTTTACGTTTACTCTTCTTCTGCCCTCCAGATTAATGAGAACTGAGCCCCTGCTCCTGTCGCTCTCAGACCTCTCCTTCATTTTTTGCTGACAACCAAACCTGCCCTTCCTCCTTTCCATTTGATGTAGAATTTATATCAGCCACATGGGAAAAGGAGGAGCAGCTTCAACCACTGACTTTAATCTCCATGTGAAAGGCAAGGCAGCGGATGGGGCAACAAGGAGCATTGAAGTCCTCAGCATAAATGTTGTTGCTCATTACAAGCTCCCTCTCTAGGGATTAAAAAAAAATCTTCAAAGGGGAATTGCTCCAGTCTCACACACGCCAGCATTCCTCCTCACACACACACGCCTTTCACATCTCATACATGTGGTTTCCACGCAGGAAACAATTACTGTAATTAATAGACCCAAATAACCCCACTGTTCATTTAAAAATGCACTTTAAATTGACAGTGGCACAAAAAAAGTGTCTGGGTGCTTAGGTCTCATTATCCTTGTGGACTAAAAACCCAGTTGTGTATATACACTGTCAGCTCTATATTTTTCCAGACCTATCACATCAAGTTCAACTCCAGTACAAACCAAAATATGCTCAAGGTTTGAATGTTCTCCAGGAGGCACTCAGACACCATTGTTTCTCCCTACAACACCTAGGAGTTATTTTGTCTAGACTGAAATAAATGAGGCTAACATTGGCAAAGGGGTCTTTTTTCACCAAGAGGCAGAGGTTAATATTTGCTGGGGACCATATCTGTCAGATAGTAGATTAAATTAAGGATTCTCATTTGTCCAGCTGGGAGCATTTCCCTTTGCTTAAAGTTATTGTTACTCAAAAAAAAAAAAAAAAAAAAAAAAAAAAAAAAAAAAAAAAGGCAGCAGTATCTATTATAATTTTTACCATGTTTACATTCTTCTATATCAGACACAAGAACATGATTTCTTCTTTCAGTATCTTCAGTAAGAAACATATTGTGATTTTGACAGTGAATTGATAATTATTTTATTTGTTTGAACAGCTATTTTCTCCTGCTGCTTGAGCTGGAGGAGCTGCTGTATCCCTCACACTGGCAAGATCCGTGGCAAACCCCAGCAGGACCCTTTGCTTGTGACGGTGAGATCAGGAGTCTCTAAAGCAGTTGTACACACATCCAAGAATTTCCATGGGAGGGATGGGATATGGGATATGGGATATGGGATATGGGATATGGGATATGGGATATGGGATATGGGATGGGATGGGATGGGATGGGATGGGATGGGATGGGATGGGATGGGATGGGATGGGAGCCTTCTGCTGCACTCCACACCCAGGAAGGTGCCAGCAGGAGGGAATAGGTTCATGGAGGAATGACACACGACCGCAGAGCTGCAGCTGTGGAAGCAGCAGGGCTGCCAGTGTGAGCAAAGGCTCTGCAGGGCCATCACTGCTGAGCAGCACCCTCTGCCTACAGAGTGTCCAGCACTCAGCTCCTCTATGCCCAGGGTAGACAAAGGGAGCAACATTTGGCCCATGGAGCTGGAAGCTCTCACCCTGGCAGAGAGAGCTCCTCATAGAGGGTCTGCTTTGTTGTGACCCTGCGATACAGCGACACTTGAGTAGATGGAGTAGCACAGCAATCTATTTTTTTCACCTCTTGTTTCATTCCTTTAGCAGTGCTGAGAAAACCCAGGCCATATCAGCTGGTGCAACAGCTCAATGTGTTGTTCACTTCACATATCTCACATGAATCATCCATTTAATTTTGAACTCTTACTTTAGCTTTTCAAAATAAAGAGTTTTGGGGTGGGTTTTTTTAAAGGCCCATGGGAAGAATATGTTAGATTTGACTTCTGGTATTTGTCTTTCATATGTTTCAGTGAAATTAGCAAGATCTGGAAAATGTTCCCCTTTACCTGGTAATTCAGGAAACTAAAGAAACTAATACATTTATCAAATGAACAGAAATGGCCCTCTGGATTTCAACAAAGTTTCCTTTTGTTGTATATACTAAATTCCAGCATAATCAATTTTCTACACATCATAATGTTTTAGAACAAAGGTTGAAATGACAATGAAACTTGATTTTTATAACTCTTTGCCTCCAGAAGAGAGAAAAGCAAGTAACATTTTACAGTGTCAGTGTACACAGAAATAAATACAGGAGCTCTTTTTGACAAGAAAGGCCACAGTAGTTCAATTCAGACAGTTAAAGGCTTTTATGTTATTCTAGAGGGCCGTGATTGAGCAACACATTAAAAATATATATTATGGGAAAAAAAAGAACATAGGAAGGTGAAAAATTATGGTTTCATTTGCATTGAAGTGAAATGACCTCATAATAGAGGTTGACAAAAGAATTAAAAATGTGCCTAATAATGCACATAAACTCCAGCAGACATTCTTAAATCTGCCTGTCGCTTGTAAGTAGAGAAATGCTTTTTCTCTCTCATTCTCACTTGTAATTTGGACACACATAGTGATATCTGCTGGCAAAACAGCTCACACACATTTGTCAAAACAGCAGATGGGGAACTAAAAGCCCTGGATGTATTTACTCATTAGGGGATCCTTTCAATCTGCCTCTTTGCTGTGGTTTCTGGGTTTCCTCGAGAAGTCTGGGTGTGCTCCCTGGAAGCTAAACACTATTGCTTTCTGCAGGAACATGTATTATATATCCTGGTATAACAGCAGCAGCATTGCCAACTCAGTGTTTTACTACAGGCTTAAGTGCTTGGTGTTTTCTTACATCTTCAGCTTCTAGAAGCAAGAACAGGTTTTTTGGTTTTGTCTTCATTGCTTTACAGGAATGTAAATTTCATCCCATATGGTAATGAGGAAAAATTACCCAAACACACTTGAATGCATCAGAAGCAAAACAAATAAAAGGGACTAGTTACACAATATCTAGCTTTCCAAGAAAACAGTGGTAAATGGTTGGTCTCATATAGTCTTACTGAATGCCTTCTTAACAGCTTTATAGCCTTCCAAAATTCCACCTGTGTTTGAAATAGAAGAAGGGTCAACCACAGCTTCATCTATTTATAACAGAGAGAGAAAGGGCTGCTAAGCCCTGTTGCTCAGGGAAGTACATGCTTTCACAGCTCATGACTCTGTGTGTGTGAAATCTCACAATAGCACATGATTTTGACAATTTTTCTGGAACATTAAGCTCCTCAATCACAGAGCCACTACCATGGGACATGAGAAAGGTGGGTAGATGCACATACTGGCAGGGAGTGATGGTCCTGTACCCAGAGAACCCTTTGTGTGATGGACTCCATTGCACTGAATACATCAGGGGTTTTGCAGAGGTGGCAAAGAGGTTCCTTCACATTACCCCAAGTTGCCCCTGGGAAGCATGGCACTTCTCCCCAACACCATGTAACTCAGACAGTGGGAGCCCCAAAAGTGAAGGGCATTGACTGCCACAGTATGTTTGTCCAAAGGTCTGCAAGTACAGATGAGCTTCACAGTCACTTAGCATCAGTGTAAAACTGATATAAGGTACAGACCCATACAAGCCCAGGCTCCCTGTACCCCTGTGAGCTTAACAGGGGGAAATTCAAGCACCTCTACATATGGGCAAGCCACTGTCATAAGCCTCTGATATTCCTTCAGAATATGTAGGAACTGGACTTCAGACCATGAAGTTTCTTCTCCTTTTACAGAACATTCCCAAATTGCAACTGAAGCAACAGCTGTTAGCAATTCACCAAACTAAAATGAAGGAAAAAGTATTTATTTTGATACTTTTTTCTGAGCTACTGATATTTCAATGATAAAGCTGCCACATATAAAGATGTGTGGATGTGAACAACCATTATGCATCTGTAGACTGATCTATTGGAAAAGTACAGTATCATTTCACTCACAGAAACTTGGATGTAATTGTCATTTTATTGCTAATTCCTGGCAGAGAACTACAGCTTCTTATTTTACTGTCTTTCCTATGTCATGTCTCACTACCCAAACAACTCTTTTGGTTGTGGTCTGTGCTGTCAAACTTACAGGGCAAATCCAGCAACCCTACAGACTAAAAATTTTTAAGTTTTTACTTTAGGGTTCCAAAGTTTTTCAAGAGACATTGATAGGAAAATGTTCAGGAATTTTCAGAAGGAGATTTCCATATACCACAACATTTACCTATAAATATCTTCAAAATAAACTTCCATCTTGCTGGGTCTCATATACCTTCTTACCTCTCCTTTCCCTTTTCAGAAAAGAGGGGAAGGGGGACTTCCTAAATTCCCAAGACAGAATACACAAGAAGAATAATATTTAATCAGACCCTTGTAAAAACTTTTAGACTGAAAGAAAGAACTGCAGTGAGAAAACTCACTATAAAACTATGGAAGGCTCATGAAATAACAGATGATTCAGCTCACCTTTGGAGATTATTGTTACCATGCTACCAGGTTTCTTTTCTCTGATCTGAAACCACACTTTGGCCTGAAGATGTATTTGCTGAACAATTATAAACAACCTAGGCCACTGACTTCCAAAAGTTGGTTCATGACTTGCCAAAAAAAAGAGATTTGTTAGGAAAAAAATAAAGAAGGTGAACTCAGGAAACCTCAGACTGGAAAGCAGTCACAGGGGAAGGTCGCCTGTTCTGAATTTAGTATCTGGATAAAAAGGCTGCTGAACAACAAGACTCAAGGAAATGAGTCAAGCTCAGAAAAAGGAGGCACAAAAGATTTAAGGCAAAAAGCTGAACAGTGTAGATAATGCACACTCTACAAAGATAAACAGTTCCAGTGTCTGTATATGGCTGGCCCTTTCAAATGAGTGTTGAGTATGAAAGGAAACAGGAGGCAGAGAATGGGAAGAGAACGGACACTGAGTCCAAGCCCTAAGGAAATACATTCAGGGCAGAAGAGAGTCAAGTATCAGAGATGAACCTCACTCCATTTGCTCAGGCAACGCTATTGTTAACATCCCAAACACTTGCCTGAGGAATAAACTTATGACCACTCTCATGTCCTCAGAAAGGGTGCCCCAGCTCAGTTTGAACTGTTCCTGTGTGCAGTTGGGTAGGGATTTAAAAGAGAGAAGACTTTGGGGGAAATGGCTGCCACGTGCAGAGGCTCAAATACACCATCATAACATCTGCCTGCATGGAGGGCTGTATCAGACAGTGGGATTCATTCCCCATCTATTTACTTCCCGTATAAACATTTCCAGGGGCATTTTTCACAGATCTGCTCCTGGAGAGCTGGCACAATTTCATGCAGTAATAAATGAGCACTGCAGTAGCAGCTCTATGTTCAATGTACAATGACACCAATGAATTCAGGCCTATGACAAGTCTCACCAGCACTGCATCTCTGATATTAAGCTGCAAAAACACAGTTTCAGCAGAAGATTGAATGCTGGGCAATCAAAAGCTATGGAGCAGTACTCATTCACAATATTGGCAAAGCTTTTTCCCTAAAATATGGGACTAATAAAAATGTTTCTTAGCGGATGTATATGTCTGCAGAGTCGGAGAGGAAGGAAGAGATCACAGCACCTCAATATACGTCAGATCTTCAGTCAAAGTCTCTCCAGCAGTATAGTGGCATCATAAAAAAGCTGCTTTTAGGTGTTTTCCTCCACAGAGCAATGTGTGTTTATGGAAACACAAGTGCAATCCTAGACCATCCACACAATTAGCCCCTGTCTGAAAACAGATGCATGCTGGTAAATACGTGAGACTACCTCTAGCATCCTACATCATTTCATGGAGATGATCTAATGGTTCCACAAAACTGTGAAGATATTCCCAACCTAAATTTAGCTATTTTCAATCTCATACCTGGGAGTGCTGAACTCTTTGCAGACTTTCCGTCATGGAAAACCTTATCATCATAGGCAGTGACAAATACCTTTGCCACTCTATTTTATGCCAGATTGAAACAAAGCTGCATTATTATCTGATTAAGCCTTATAAAAATGTACAAAATCTGCACAATGGAGGTTTTGTGCATAGATGAAGTCAAGGAAATGGATGTTCTTTGGGACCTCCTGAACTTTATGTTCTCTGCATAAATGGCAGAAAACATGAGTTCAGATGATTAGCCATATTCTTCTGGGAGTTAATGATATCCAATGCTCAGCAGAATTGAATTCCTGCCACAATTTTTATTTACGAATACATTATCAGCTCCCTTAGCATTCCCTGGTTCCACTAAAGAGAGCAGAATTAACTAATTTTGTCAGCCTCTGCACCTACAATTTTCTCTCAGAGCCTCTTTTGTGTAGAACTGAAGGTCTGGTGCTTTAGTCTTTGAGTACCCCTTGTACAATAATGCTACAGCCCACCTTCAAATGATACTTCCCACACTCAAATGATGTGATCCCTGAGCTCTCTGGAGCAGGCTGAGACTTTACACACAGTCTTGTCAACAGAGTCAGGATGCCGGAGAGGCTAGTGGTCAACCTGGCCAAAAAGGCTATAAATCTTTCCATGTCATTCCTGTGAAAATTCCACCAGAAAAAAAAAGAAGCTGCAGGAGCAGAAAGAGTTTACGTGGTAACTGCAGTAAAAATGAAATCATACTCATTCTCCCATCCAGCATTGCAGAGGCAGATCATGCTAATACTTACACACCAGTGCTCAGTTATAATCATATTATTTGCCTTGGCAAAACAGCTGGGAAAAACCCAGAGAATTATCACTGGGGGAGAAAGGGGATTTAGATCATATTCCCATGTCATTTCTTCATGGTTTCCATTAAAAGTATAATTCCTGCTAATAAATTGTTAAGACTTATAAAAATTATGCTAAGAAAAATCTTCAAGATAGAAAACATAAAATTATACCAGCCAAGATGGAACTTACATGCCTTAAAGTTTTATTGTTGCCGTTTCTTTACACTTTTGACCTTTTGATGTTGAAATAGTCATTATAGTTCCTTATTCTGAAAGATACATAGATAAAAATGCATATATACAAAAGTGTGCACATAAAGATATACATGTGTGTGTGTAAAGCATACCCTTAGATTGGATATTGGGAAAAATTCCTTCACTAAAGGGTTGTCAAGCACAGGAACAGGCTGCCCAGGGAAGTGGTGGAGTCACCATCTCTGAAGGGATTTAGATGTACAGATGTGGCACTTGGGGACATGTTTAGTGATGGACTTGGCAGTGCTGGGTTAATAGGAGCCTTTTCCAACACAAATGTTTCTATGATTCCAGCGGAAGAGTATTTTGGTACTGAGTGTCAGAGGTCTGGGGAGTATATTATAGGTCTGAAATTGGACGAATAGTAGTATGATAACACATCCAAATATTGCTTTATATAGCAGAGATCCAAGGACTCATATTTCATTCCAAAGGCAAAGGAAATATAAGTTCACTCTCAGCAAAAATCCTGGGCAGCACCTACTCCCTCATGGGGGTTGTGAATCATAGGTGACGTGAAACACAATGCTACAAGAGGAAATTTCAGTAATATTATTTTTATCATACTTATCTCAATCCTAATGTGTTATTCTTTGTACTTGACACAAGAACGTGAAAGGACACTGTCCAAGAAAAAGATTTTGAATTTTTTACTGACAAGGCACACAAAGAGTAAAAGGCCCTCCCCCCGCCCCAAAAAATGAAGCAACTGCCTGGATGCAGAGCACAACTTCAAGTTCCTTCATGAGGAGTCCAGTGCTCTCTGCACTGATTCATTCAGCTCTCTATAGAAGCCAATCTCTCTTTGGGTAAATCTCATTAGCATTTCCATCCATCACTGCAGTGTTCTTCGGTCAAGACAATAATAAAAGTCTTGAAGGATAGGAGAAAATGTTAATTTTCTTGTAACAATCCTACTAGCATTAACTCATGTGCTATAGTATGAATAAGACCTGCGTGGTTTGGTCCAGAGCTCTCTTAATTCATAGATGCTCCTGCACCAGTTTCTTTAAACTCTTGCTTAAAATGCAATCCATACTGTTTACCTAAGGATTTTACAAACAGTATTCTCAGTATGAAAAGGTTAACAATCACTGAAAATTAGCATAACTTCAAGAATCAGCTTGTTTAGAGAGCCAGCTACATCTACATTCTGCTAACAGTAAACACTAATTAACAATGTCTGCTAGCACTAACATAAATCACAACTGTCCCTTTTCCTCTCCTGGCACTGCACTGGAAAATATCAAACTAGCAAAAATACTTGGAATGTTTCTTACTTCTCTCTTTTTTCAAAATTTTATTTTATTAATGATAAAATATTGGATGTCAACATGCAATGCTTTGTGCATTGCATCAGACAGCTCAAACAGTAATTGTGATGAATGGGAGTGGAAGGGCCAAGGTTACAGGCATTTAAGAAGGCTCTGTGGATTGCAAATATTAGGATTGATTAAAGGTCAAATACTTTATGGATTTATCAGTGTTGTATACATTTTCTCATGACACAGAATCACTTACACTACCTACAAAATGAAATAGAAAAGAGCTGCAAATCAGATAATTTTTAAGTCTTTAACCCTCATACAGGCTTAGTCATTAAGAATAATTAATGGCACAGAAATGTTTTGATTAGTCAAGCAATAAACCAGACAACCCCCCACAACCCACCCTTCAATAATTCTAGCTTCCCCCAGGTTCATAGGTAACAGTCTTTCTCAATTAATGTTTAATATTTACAAGCACACAAACATCTGGGAAAAGATATATCTTATAGTGTTGCTTAAAATCTCTATTTATTTAAACCAACCACCTTTGGTCCAGAGAGGATCTTTAACTTAATAGTTTACTCATGCCCTGTCTTCCTTGTTTTCTGGGAAAACAGAGTTTGAGATGGGTATCTCTATATTGTCTTTGATGCAAAGAATTTTCTAGGATCCAGACAAGCAAATAAATTACTGTCTCCATTTGTATCACACCGGATTTGAACTGACCTTCCTGAAGTCTGTATTTCAATTAGGACAGAGCAGTAGAAGCTGGAGGCTGAAATTCGTGGGGAAAACCCTTGGATTTGGAGTTTTTCTTTAAGAAGTTGTGTGGGGTGTCTCTGCTGGTCTCACCAACATCAGGACTGAACCTTTAGCTCAAACCCTGCAACATACTTATGTATAGTACTTACTTTAGTCAAGTGAAATTGGTTTGAGATCAGTGGCTTTGTTCTGCTTCAGAGGCTGATGGAGTTGCCCTGCAGAGCCCTTTTTGTTACCTTTGAGTTCTGTTACCTGTTCTTAACCTGTGAGCTCTGCCCCACATGAGGACCACATCCAGGGGCAGCTCCGTGTCTTTCCAGCACAGCTGCTGCCAACTCCATGTGCAAGTCCTGGCCTGGGATTTGCAATACACTCTATCTTTTGAACTTTTCTGAAAACATGGAAATAGCAACTTGGTAGGAATCCCACCATAGTCTTGCACCTGAGTTTTAGGAGAGTCTTTGCTCTGTGTATGTCTTTCACAGCTGACAAACAGCTGGGGAAACAAACAGCTGAGCAAAGACAGAGGAAGGAGAGGGCTTTCTAAGACAAAGCTTTTCTTTTATAAGTTATTATTTGCTCCTGTTCTGAAAGGTGCTCATAAAGATCATCTCCTCCCACACTTCTGACAGTCACATTCTCCAAAGATATCTGATATCTTCTGCAAGGTATCTGAGTTTCCCAAAAGATGGCATAAATTGAAGCCTAAGCTACCACCTAAGGCTTGGAATGAAGAAAGAGTCATCAGCTCAATCAAGGGATGCCAGAAGAAAAGCCCCTGTGGGACAGGTTACTGATAGCTGCATTGTGCAGCTCAGCAACAGAGGAAATATTGCTCTCAGTTACCCTGATGGGTGTGAAATCCAGCCCCAAAGGCTTTGCCCCCCATGCTACTAGAAGAGGCAAGACGTTTGAAGAGGCAAGATCAATAGCAGTGAGAACAGACAGAATGGTTGAGGGTATCCACAGACTCCTATAAGGGGGAAAAAATTTTTGCATTTGAACAACTCCAGCATTTCTCCATTTTTCCTTCTGCAAAGAAGCCACTGGCCTGACTGGTTTCCTGAGAGTATGGACATGCATTTTCCAGTCCACACCTTCTGGATACTTGCTATGAAAATAAATGTTTAGCTAATAGAAAAAAGGCAACCAAGCCTAAATTTTGGGCTCAACTAAATATCAATTTGTTGCTAATTAAGTTCTTTTGAATTTGATAGCAACCTCTAATGGGTGGGCGTACAAAAACTCAGACCTGTTTCCTCAGCAAGGAAGCTTTAAAGAATAACACTCATTTGGCAGTGTAACATTTGATTAAAGCAGGCTCAGATATCCCAACTGTAAAGGTTAAGCACAGACATGTGTGTCACACATGATGCAGTCAGTAAATGATGTAATGTTGATAGACCCATAACAACGAAAAACATTCCGACACCAGATTTTGGCAGAAAGTTTGATACCATATAAAATACAATTAAATGGCTATAACTCGCATGGCGTGAGAATCGGTGTCCTGTAAAAATAACAATACTTATTAGAAACTCTCCAAAATATTTATTTGCATTTCAAAACAACTGTTCTGCTTTTAAAATTGCAATTCCTTAAGCAGGTTTGTAGTGTGCAAGTTGGCTTTCATACTTGCATTTTGGCAGAGTAATGTTACAAGCCGCAGGCTGTTTCTAGAACATTTCATCCTATCACTGGCATAAAAAAATCCTGCTTTAGAAGCAAAGGAGGTCTAACATGACTTTGTTTTTTTCTCAAAATGAAATTTAATTTATGTCACAGGACTGCTGCTCCACTGAGAGTTTTCAGGGGAACTGAGTCATACAGTAGTCCTGAACTTTACTAGTCCATGGGTACCAAGTAAGCCTCGAATTTTTAAGAAAAAAAATAGACTCACAGTTACATAGGAAATGTGCAACATGATTTTACCAAAGGCAGATCAGACCTTGTGACTCCATTTAGAAAATAAAGCAATCTCTAAGACAATGAAAAATCTCACTTTTCTATGCTTCTGTACACATTCAATACCACGGTAGACAGTAAATTATTAGAAAAACTGGGAAAAAACAAAACAACAAACCAAAACCCCACAACACCAGAGTGAAAGGGATCAGGCTAACAGTAGTGAGTAGCTGAGAAGTGTGATCAGCCCCATTGGAGGCCACTCATGGCTACTCAGAGTTGTTCACAGTCAGGACTGAGCATGTTTGATATTTATAGCCATGGCTTCTGCACAAGAACGTGAAACTGTGCTGACAAAATTTCCTGACGACCATGGTACCAGCAGTACAGTAGTGTCAGAATGACATGTCAAAAGGCCTTGATGTCCCCAACTGAGGTCACCCAAAAGAAAGTAAATTGTTTTTAAAAGATGTAATACAGTGTACTAAAGGAGAATTAACAAGAATTTCTGATGTTAGCACTGCATTCAGCTGCCAGAAATTTGTCCTCTTTGGTTGTTCCTCTGGACCCATGTTTTGAACCAGTCATGTAATGATGTTGAGCTGTCACTGTGATGTAACTACTCCAAAAGCTAAATAGGATGGACCCAAGTCTCATGCACAAGGTATTTTCTACAGTGAAATGAAAATGTGTGAGCACTTCACAAGCTATTGCTGTAATCTGTTATATCAAAACATATTGATCTTGTCAACAGTGCTTAAAGAGTGTCAGAGGAGCAGTGGAGAAATGGCTGGTGGGCATGGCCTGTGAGGAAGTGTGTGGCATCCTATTAAATCACCTCTCACAAGGTAACAATTAAACAACTCAGCTTCAGGGAGAGGTAGGGACTCATCTGTCTGCTCAATGCAATGCAGAACAGAGCTGAAATTCCTTGTATTGAATTGGGTGACCTGGCTAGAAAGCACAACCTGTCTATCACAGAACCAAGATCCTCAGCTGCAAAATGTAATTTGTCCAAGTTCTTTTCAGCTGGAAGATTTTTTTCTGTTTATTACCAAAACAAGCTGATTTAAGTTTCAGCTGAGGTAAAAAGCTTTGTAGTAATTAGCCATGATTAATATCTTGTTTCAAATCTAATTTGAAAAGAAAAGATGGATTTTGGCTATCAGTGGACTAGAGAGCAAATTTTGACCTAGCGAGTCAAAATTCATTGAGGCAGTCCCATAGCAGATATATCCTTTGAGAGTGTGAATTCATGCCTGGAAATGACAATATTCTTTCTCGTGCTCTTTCTCTAAGTACCCAGCAGACCCAAACTCAATTTGGCTGTGTATGGAGCTAAGTTTTAAAATTGCATTTAATTGCTGTGGACAGCCCAGTTAAATGACAAGGAAGGCATTCTACTTCACAGTTCCCATGCCAGTTTACGTATGCTCATAGACATACCTGATACACAGATGCACATACACTGGATACACATCTAAAGCTCTGTGATAAGGCAAATAACAAACACTGACAAAGCCATCTGTGAAAGAAAAAAATTGAGTTCTGTTGGCTCCTTGCTTTCAGATGAAGCCTACAAAACATTCCCAGGCAACTATGAATGATGATACCAAAACCCATAAAATGGGACTTGTGAGAAATCCACAGCATATGGCCAACAGTAGAAAAGAGATATCAGTTTGCATGGAAAAACAAGGACTTTTATTGTCCTGCTCATATCATATGAAGCATGTTTAATTCATTTATTTATTTTTTTCTAATAGTCTTATCCTTTTATGTTATTGCAGTGCTTCAGAAAATCTCAAGGTCTAGGGGGAAGTTTAATGTTTGCTGTTCTGGGATCATTTGAAGCCATGCATTCAAAAAGGACAAAATCACTTTTAAGTCTGCCTGTAGGAAATCTATCTTGGCAACCAGACAACTAGAATTAGTTATTAAAGGCATGTCAAATGAATAAAGACACCTCTGTAAGGAAAACCGCAAAAGCATTTACTTTTTCTAATATGAATAGTGGGCTAATACCAAATCAGCTTTCATTTTCCACTCTCCCTTCACCTCCTAGACCAGAGGTCAGATCCAATAAAGACTAACCCAACTGAAAATCATTTCAGTTTGTTGCATCTATTACATAGCAGATGTATATTAAATAGCACTGCCTGGAAATGAAGGAAACTCACATAATCTGATGTGGCAATCTCCTTGTGGAACTGGTTCACTGCAAGGCAAAGTCTGTGGTATTATTAAAAATCAGGAGGCACACCAAGAAGCGGGGGGCTTTCCCCTTCTAGGAAAAAAAAATTAAAAATAATAAAATAAAAGAGCTTTCTAGTTCTGTAATGGAAATTATGATACTACAGAAAACATGTTGAGGATCAACTTCCTTACACTGGGAAAATCCCCTGGAATAATGTAGTCAACTGGCAGAGACAAAAATAAGCATTTTCATGGCAGTCAGAGTTTGAAGGAGTGGGAGCAACTCCAGATTTTACTGAAGATTTCCTGTGTGATATCTTCTGAACTTTGTAGATCAAGAGACTTTAGGATTTTCATCTTTACTGTGACTGCATTGGAAAGCAGGACCTCTCTGCTGTGTGACTGTCCCCATCGCTTTACTTGAAAATATAAAATTTATGTACATACCTGCTACTTCAAATCTTCCTTTTCTGAATATTGTTGGATTTGTCCAAGGTCCAAAATCAAGTATAAGCTTCTTCTTGACTTTTTTTTTTTTTCATTTCTGGTTAACATCTGATAATAAAGAAGTCAGAAAATCCATGAGTGGGCAAATGACTGTCCCAATATGGTATTTGTTAAAGAAGCAACCATAGATTGTGGTGTTATCTTGATCCACTAAGTCAGGATTAGTTATTTGGATTAAAGTAGCCATAAAAATCAGCTTTAGCTGTAGCTATTAAAAAAAAAAAAAGATTAATTTTTTTGACATGAGGTAACATATACAGTTACTAAATTTGTCAGAACTGTAATATTATCAAAGGCCTTCATTTTAGGAAAAATATGCTACTTATACACAAAATAATTTACCTGCTTGATCAGACACTGGAAAAGTTAAACAACAACATGGGAAAATTAAATCTTGTCGATTTTAGAAAAATCTTGTAGAAGATTTTAATCTTCTACAAATCTTTCAATCTTGTAGAATATTGTAGAATCCACATACAGAAGTTGTGGGTTAGCTATCAAGCACTTTTTTTGAAGGCTTTGGTAAAAGAAACATTCCAAATCTTATAGAAAATAAGCTCCTTTCAGTTCATGCAATTCAGCAGAACATATCCCCAAGGAGCTCCTGTCCTGTGGCCTATAAATCAGACAGAATTTCTCCAAACTGACTAGGTACAAGTCACTTCTTCATCACTTCCCAGAGGAGAATATCTCAACCTTCTTCACTCACTCCTTGCCAAGCTCTAAAGCCAGCTGTCATACATGCTATCATACCACTTGCACTGTCTCAGGAAGAAAACTCTTCATTCATACAACATACCAAGTAAAACACTGGGAAAAGACATCCCTGATTTCTCACAGCTCATGTTGACTTTTCTTCATGTTACACTCACAGCTTAGCTCTAAGGAATTTCTCTATCACTCAGACTAGATACAGCCAACAGAGTGAATCCAGCTGAAATTCCTGTTCAAATTAACTCTTTCAAGCCAGATGCAAGCACCAGGGAGAGTATTCTCTTAGGCCTCTCTCATCCTTGCCCATAAACAACAAGAGAATGTCCTAAATTCCTCCAGTTTGAATTCCATGCTCTCTAAAGCAGGTAGACCACAGCATATAAAATTAATCCAGCTGTTCTGATACTGGAGTGATCACATTCTGATCTGCCAATAGGTGTCCAGTGTCAACTTGAGGAGGCCAAGAAATGAAGAAGCACTTATTTGGTACTTCATTAACTCTGATTTTTGCAGGAATAATCATTGGTCCTGAGGAGGCTGATAAATGCCCGGCATGTACCTTCATCTCTGCATTTCCTGATACTGCTCACATTACTTTGATGCAAGACTCAAACTGTAGAGGTCTTACCTCAGTTGTTGTCCACATCCCAGAAAGGCACAAAGCCCAATTTCTGAAACTTTGTGCTTTGATAATATGATATTCACTGTAGAAAGGATTCAGTACTTCCTGCAGCTCCCAGGCTTTCAGCAAGGGCAGGATATGTTTGTGTATGTCCTTTTGGATGCACATGGAAATACAATTCTGTGGTAATAACCACAGCATATCAAAGTAGACTACTGCTCTCTCACAGTCCTTTTTTTAATTTGGATTTGGGGGAAAACACCTCAGTGTCTCAGCAGGAAACTGTGTATTTAGACTCAAGTAGAGTTCCTTTGTAAAATTTCATAGAGGCTATTTTGTGTCCTGAAGCATGATTAAAGCCTTTAAACATGATTTAAGCCTCTTCTACAATCGGTTAAAATATGTCTTTATTCATATGAATCTTCCAAATTTTGAAAACCTACCTCATAAAGCTTTTTATTTGTTTTCATAACTTTGTATCACTCGAATTTCAGATGAACCATGGGCATGTAAATAAATATTATGTCCTTGGTGACCCTCTCACAGGCTTCATCGCATATTTACATGCAAAACACAAAGTTGGCCCTGTATATTTCTGAAACATTTTGTTGAAACAGTGAAGGTCTTTTTTTTGCTTTGACAACACACACAAACAAAACCTGCAGTATGCTGGCGGCCCATGGTGCTATTTTGTTCTTTTGGCTTCAAAGCAGACACCTTTTAAAAGATGAGTTAGTTGGGTCCACAGGAAGAAAAATACCTTTACTAAGAGGTACACCATTCAAGGAAGCCTGAAGCGATATGTTTACTGAGTGGGAAAAAAAATCTAGCTTCACTTGTGAAAATTAGTGAGAGTGGTGCTCTGCTTCATAGAATTTCCCTGTTTACAGTGATCTTTTCATGCAGTGGCCACAGCACAAGGCTTAAAAGGTGTAGATACAAAATTATTTGATTTTAGCATGCTGCCTATCACACACTTATTTTTTCTGTCAAACTTGATTCACAGCCAACCAGAGGTACCACATGAGATCAGGTGAGGAAAGAAGGCTCCAGGAATTCCCCCCTTTTTCTTTCCATAGGGTACATCATAGGGAATGCCACTCTTTCTTTTCAACAGATTACACCAAACTTGGGCGTTATTACAGCTCCACCATTGAACATATGCTTCATTTCCTGTGCATCCACAACATACCAGGGTCTAACAAGGCTGAGCAGTACAGCCTGAAGGATTTTCTCACATACCAAGACAAAAAAGAACCCTGTAAGTTGTCCAACAGATGTCTGCTGTTAAGATATGTTTTTAATCACAGAAGGACAAATCTAATAAACTGAGAATTTTTATTATGCATTTCAAGTTGTTGTCTCTGGTGCCTACAATGGCACTGCATATCAGTTGGGTTTTTACCTCACAACAGTGATGTAGAAAAGACAAAAAGAGTGTACCCAGAAGTCACTGATATTCCCCTCATTAGTATTTAGTTGGTTTACAAACAGGATAAACTAAAATTCATGTGAGAGAGCATATATATGCCATATTGGATTAATAAATTAATTTCCTAGACTTCTGAATCCCCTTAACTTTCATTGATGTGCCTCTCTAACAAGTTTAAACTTTTTTTTTTTATTATAAGCTGACCTGCAAAAAATGAATGCATGCTTGGGTTTTACACTACTCTGTCCAGCTTATTTGCCAAAATAAAAGTAAATCATAGTAGAAAAAGAATATGTGCTTGAAGCAACTTGTTCATAGCCTTATTGATTGAACCTGACACCTCAGAGAAGGCAGCATGCGAAGAACTAAAACATGGCTTTTAGACATAAATATAAAATTGTATTCTACATCATAATCTGTCAGCCACATCAATAAGTCAGTACAAAAGTGTGTCATTGGGAAAGAAATTGCAGCATCATGCATTATGAGAGCAGTATAAGACTATGAAGGGACAAAAGTGTATCATTAGGGAAAGAAACTGCCATGCATCATCAGACCAACAAAATGAAGGTATACTCAGGTTTTACTCTGTAACTCAAAAGGAATGTTTTCTTAATGAGGTGGTCTTTGTGCTTTTAAAACTCAAGAATGATTTCTATTACTCTTAACTCAGTTTTCTTCTCATTTTCATTTAAAAATAAACATTTTCTAAGCAAAAAATACCTGAGTGTTTCCAAACACAAACTTGGTCATACTTCATGCACACCAGCTCTTGTCACAGACACTGGAAAGGACAAATTATATCTGCCAATCTGCAAACTGGAAGAGAAGCTTTTAAAGGTAGCATGAAGACAGCACTGGCACTAGTGTGATACCAAAGGATATGCAGAGTGGTTTTCTCACATTTTTAATCATAAATTAGAACTGTGAGAGGGTGGCACTGTTAGCAAATGGATTCTTCCTGTTAAACTTTATTTTTAAATGTTTTAGGCTCTACACAAACCCTAAGCAGAAGACCAAAAGCAAACAGCAGAGGTAAGTGCTACTGACCACAGAAGCCCCACAGAAGCAAAATATCTACAGGTTTTAAAAACTGTCTTATAAACAGTCTTGCATTTGGGTCACACAGAGAATATTTCAGGGACTGCAATTCTAGTGCAGTTTAATACACTTTTTTTACATTTAATAAAAAAATAAGTTGTGAAAAGAAAACATTATATGTTCATCATTTGGAAGTTAGGTCTATATGCTGAATGATGGCTTTCCGTGGCCATTGCCTTCTTATGGCCAAAAGGAATTCTATCCCACTGCTTCTTCATTTTTTATGAAGAAATTGATGAAATATTAATTAATTAATTAATATTAATATTCTCATTGATGAAATATTAAAGAGCCCATAATGGTAGTAGAGCATAATAAGAATTAAATTTTGCAATGTGTGGGTACTCCAAGTCTGGTAATTTACTACAAATGCTCTACAAAATGACAGGAATTTCCATTAAACAGACTTGATGATGCTACTGGAATTTTCACAAGCTTCAAACCTTTCACAGATTACCACGACACTTTGTAAACCCAAAAAAAGGTTAAACTGTCCACTGCATGCTATAGTCTCCCTTATATTTCTGTATTTGTGAGGCTTAACTGAATATTTTGCTTCCACCCTGGACCAACTGAACAGTTCTACACTTCCACTCAAAACAAAAAACAAAACAAAACAAAACAAAACAAAACAAAAACAAAAACAAACAAACAAAAAAACCCAGCAGGTTTATTCTGCATTTCAGTTCCCTGGTCGTGCATTGACACTCGTTGATGCTGCAGGGGGAGTGGAGGAAAGATGATTGCTTCAATTCAAACCATGTGACAGTCTCTAGCTGCACTGGTGCCTCTTGTTCTGTTCAACAGCCTGATTTCAGAGGACTGTTTGAAGAAGTAATGCAATCCATTTGCTGAACTTCTAAATAACGAGAGCTGACAGCCCTGTGCTGCAATAGCTGTACATAACACTGGTGATGAAGCTTTACTCACAGCACTGTTATCATAGGGGAGGGGGCAGTGAATCTTGTTTTTCAGCAGTTCCATGCTGTTGAATTCATTGTTTTTCTTCCCTTGTATGTGTTCCTTTCTCAGGAAAGTGTGAGCAGCCTGCCAAAGCAGCATCAGAACGTGGATAGCACGAGGGCAGACCAACACTGCTGGCAAAGCCATGACAGCCAGGTGTGGCACCTTGAGAGCCACCAGAGCTGTTTCAGCAGGTGATGTGGAAGGAGGACACCCATGTCTCCTCAGCACCCAGATTACAGAGCACTGCCTGTCTACCTGCTTGTACTTTTCTTTCCCATGTTTAAGTTCTCACACTAAAATCAAGGGAGCAGATTTAAATTTGAGCAGGAACATGAAACAGAGTTAAAAGAAGGTAAGGACTTGCACCTTGAGAACACATGCAGGAACACTGCCCAACAGCTGGGCAGAGCCTGAGTTTTTTCAAGATCAACCAGGCACTAAGCCAGGTAAGAGCAGACCTGATCCCAGTGTGCAGCAGTGTGAGAGCAGACCAAAGAGACCAGGAGAACGTGTACAGCTCATCTTGTGAGCCAAGAAAAAGCACAAAAGACAAAGATTTCTCTCCCTCTCAAGTGGTGACAGAGTTTGGGGGACCTCTCTGGCGCCTTAATATTGTGTGTTTATTTTCTTCTGTTAAAGGACTTTATTTTGAAAAAGATCAATTTCCTATCTTGGCAATGTGCTACTTTACAGGCTACGCTCATCCAAAAGAGCTTTTGCTCAAGCAATAGTATTATATGAAAAATCACAAGTGTTGCTGTGAAATAATAGTCTGATAAGGAATGGTGAATTAATTCTAATGAGAAACTAGAAATTTCTCATTATATTATTTATAGGATTATATAGTAGTGTGTTCTACCTTTGACATTTGCAATCTATCATTTATAAGACTCTGCAAAATACAGAAATGGACTGTCCCATTGTTTACAATTTAGTTTTCCTGTTCCATTGAACTGCCATATTCTGCTGTTTCTACGCAGTGCTTTAAGATTATGTTAAGACACATTTATCTGGAAAAAACTTTTTGTTCCAAATAATTTAGATAAACTGCAATAACACCAGCAATCCCTAAATGTTTCCAGAGGATGTGTTGAATACTTCTCACTGTTCAATAAACAAGGTCACATGTCTGGTTCATGGCTTTTACCAGCTGCCATCTGCCCACCACAACAGCTCTTCTGGCACATCACCACTTTCTAGTCACACAGACTAAATCAGTGCTTGTTGGCCGTTCTTACCATCTTTCCCCTCACCCTCTATGTGACAACATGCCTCACATTTGTGGCTCAAACTGTGCATGTGCCAGCCAGCCCTGCTGTCCATGCAGCAGAAAGCTCCTTTGTGATCAAAAGGCAGATCTGCAGGGGGCTGCAGATGACAGAGTGGAGGTTAGGCACCAGTGACACATTCTACAGACATAGGTACTCCCAGGATTCATGCAAAAACAGCCTTGTTCAAACCCATAGACAAAGGTATAGCAAAGGTATTTTCCTTCTAAAAGCCTACTTGCTTTGAAATTGTTTTGATAGGAGCAAGGACCTCAACAAGGCACATAAATACCTGTAGGGAGGACACAAAGGAGGTGGAGCCAGGGTGCTTCCAGTGGTGCCCAGTTAAGATGAAGAGGCCACAGGCACAAACCGAAACACAAGAGGTTCTCTCTGAACAACAGCGAACACTTTTGTACTGTGGGAGTGACCAAGTACTGGCACAGGTTGCCAAGAGAGGTTGTGGAGCCTCCCTCACTGGAGATTCTTGGAAGCCTTCTGGACATGGTCCCGGGCAACTGGCTCTGCTTGGGTAGGGAAGCTGGACCGGATGACCTCCACAGGTCCCTTCCTCAATGCTCCTGTGAATCTGCAATGAGAATTTGAAGGAAATTTTAAGACTACTCTTAAATCCACTCAAGACACATACAAACTTTACAAGGAATTTGTGTACAATCTTCTTGCCCATTGATTGCCTCCCTAAGCCAGGAGTAGGTCAAAGTAGCTTACTACATCCCAAAATAAGTTATTCTTTCACAAGAGCGCACAAGAAGAGGTAGAAACAACTCCCTGTTTAGGCTCTTGAGGCTTAGTTCAAGTGCTCAGTTCCGGAAAGATGTTGCAGACAGACATTAATTATTTCTCCCTGCTCTCAAGTGAGCACACAGAGGTTATACACACCAAGACTTTGCTTTCATCATGGAGCAAAGTTTTGTGTTTTACCATGGACTCTACACTTCAGCTCCAGCACATTTGCTGCTAGAAAAATCTCAAGGAGGAGGCATCGTATGGGGCTTACCTAGCTGGAAATACAAATTACAATTATGTTGTCTCTGACAAGATTCAGTGGAGATAGCCAAGATGCAGTGACCAATAATTATTTCTGGGATGTTTTTTAAGTAGTGCAGAGAAAATTTACATTTTGTTGTAGGATGGCTAGGTAACAGGACAGTAAAAGCTGCTGTGAAAATAAGCTGAAAATTAACCTTTTGCCAAGCCCCAGCTACAATATCCTCGTAAATTAGTATCCTCACCTTTGAGACTTTGCTGGCCTTCTGTGACTTGCTGAGCAAGAGAGATCAGACACCCACCTCTTCTCTTGTGTCATGTGCTATATGAGAAACAAGTCTGGGATTACTGATGCTCACTGGCTCCCCATCAGGGATTCTCCTGTAGAAAGACCCAGGTATGCTCTGGTTACTTCCACTTTCTGCAAGAATTCTCACCTTACCTAGATATACTAATGAAATTCTTGTTTTTAAAACTGCTGCCTTGAACAACATAGAATTTACAGAGTTTTAAAAATAGATCACACACTATGACTCTAAATCTTACTGTAACTCAGACTAAGGGAGCTTCATTACCTCTGGAGTAACTACTGATTGACAATGGTGTAAGAGGAAAGGCTAGTTTCTAGCTATAATTTGAAAATATCTCTCTTGTTAGGAAACATGAGAAAGCTAATATCAAAAATAGAAATTTTTAATCCATATTAGTCCCATGAAAAGATTTGCACACATTTGTCCCACTAACACTTTGATGGAGCAATTCAGACATTGCAACAGTAATGTTTTTTGACCTTTTAATCAATTCCATTTTGCGACTACTCCATCTGAGAACCACAAACGGTACTTACAGGACTCATTCTCTGGAGTCAATGGAAACTTTCTGTCAAATAACCATCTGCAGAGAGAGACAAAACACATAATGACAGGATAAGTTTGTGGAGAATCTGAATGAATTGAAAAAATAAATCTGGACCTGAAAGCAGATGAATTAGAACAAAGGGACCCAAGTAAAATGTAAGGCAGCAATTAGGGCTAGAAAATTAAAAATACTGAGGAATTTAATCGAACAGGACAGTCTAATCAATGAAAAGCATGCCACTTGGTCTTTGGGTAATTACATCCCTCCCCTTTTTTGGTTGGCTGGGTTTGTTTGGGTTTTTTTTGTGGTGGTAGTAACAGCCCATATTTAAAATAATTGCATTCCTATAGAACTCAGAAGTCTAGGACTACCATAATTTTCATATTTGTCACATGGGACTTCATTCTCATTCCCCTGGAGTCAACAGCAGCTGAGAGTCATTTCAATGGAAGCAGGGAAAAGTGGACTTCTAGAAAAAAGAGCACCATGCTTTTCTGTTTTACTGCCTTTACTGCCTAGAAGAAAGAATTGTCTGATGACACAGACACCTGAGCAGTTCTCCTCAGTAGTGTGTACTCAGACACTCAGCATACACAGCTCCTGTGCACCACACTCTGCTGGGATGGCCACTTGCCCAAAAGTGGTGAGGAGACAAAAGCTAATTATAAATCTTATAGACAAATTGGACAGAAACATTTAAATCCAATCAATAAACACATCAGTGGCTGCTATTTGCCTGTTCTTTATCTCTAATGCATTTATCCAGAGAGATTAATTCAATCCCTTAGGAATGCTCCTGACCTCAACATCTGCGCCAGCATTTAAAGGTGTGATTTTTAACAAGTTATTTAGTATATATATATATATATAACTATTTAGTATATCTATAGTACAATCTAACCAAAACTTAAATGCAAAAATGATAATTTTATTTTTGTTTATATGCATAGTTGCCAGCACTATAACCATTAGGGGAAGACACATATATGTTTGGTAAATACATCTTACACTCTTCTTTGTTTTCTCATGCGCTAATAAATCAGGCTAGTTCAAGCACTTCTGTAGTGCCACAACCACTCAAGGAGGAGCTAGGCCAGTAGGAGCAGTATTTTATGCAGCCTTTAGGATTTCAGATCAAGTAGTTAAAGTTGTAATTGTTATAAACACCAGTACACACACACTCCTGAGTGCACTGGGCCAGCCTTGCTGTACAACATCCAGGTCTCCATACCTATCAACAAGCACTCCAACAGACAATCAAGTACTAATAACAGGGATACTGTTTGGACTTACCATATTTTCCTGGCTAGCAGGCTAATGCCATTTTCCTGATTGAAGATTATACAGATTTAATTAAAGCTACCATGTTGTAATAATGGATTTATTTAATAGAAAACTTCTTTGGAAAAGGACAGTCAGTCTAAATACCAGTCTGTCTGGGACCTTCATAAAGTTCTTTCATACTTAATACTTGTAGCCAAAACAACAATCAAGCCTTTGTTAATAATGTCCCTGTAACAGAAGAATAGCAGTGAAACTGTAGAAGTTCACTCTTTAGTTCTATATCCTATTATTGATTCCAAATTCAAATCTTCTTTTTTCAGCTATAGTAAAATAACCTTCAGTGGGATTCTCTGCCTCTCCAGAAAGCAGTCAGGATCTGACCATCCTAGCTAACATTTGAGTAATCAGTCCCAAACTGTTTGCAGGACTAACTAAAATGGACTAGAGAGAGAAAATTTCTACTGGCTATCTTAATTTTTAGAAATACCTATCCTAAGAACAGTTTTATATCCTATAATCGGTATACTGATAGGTAATTAGAAATCAGTTTGTGTAAAACTTTAATTCTTGAATAATATGACAATGTTATTGGGATGCAAATATGCTTAAAGTTAGGATGATTCAAAAACTTGCATCTACAGCTACCTGGAGACTGACATACATACAAAAGACTCCAACATCTAGAAACTCCTCATATCTCCTACAGACTTTCTAAAGCTTACTTAAGGCCCTAGAACAAAGAACATTGTGCGATACATGTAAGTGAAATCTAGAAACTAAAATCTAAAGTTTCAATCTCTGCTCCTTATAAACTATCAATTTTTTTTACTTCAGTTTATCTTATTTCTCTTTATTTTCTCTTTTCTTTTGTCTCCCTTTGTCATTAATTTTCCCACCAAATATGGAGACTAATTTTATTTTAAATTTACTTTTTAATAAAAAATCACTTCTCTCTGCTGTTCATTCTGGTTAATTGAACCATTCGCATCCTGATAGTCTGACAATATAGTTATTCCCATAGACTTCCCTCATCTGGGATTGTGTTTCCAATAAGTCTCCCAAAGCACTGTACTATTTACTAGCACACATTCTGGCACAAGTGAAATGTGTGATTGTATTTATATTCAAGCCTTTTGCACATACACATCTATACAAACCTTGAAAAATATTGCAAGTGTTTTTCCTAAGCCTTTTAACAATTTGGCCCTTCTGATGTTGCCCGCTTTAAATCCCAGTATGACTCTGTTTCTATCCATATCATTATAAAAACAGCACAGAAACCTTAAAATAACCAGGTGCAAAACCCACCAACCAAAACATTCCTTTAGTTATTTGGAAGAAAAACTTTGAGAGATAGATAGATAGATAGATAGATAGATAGATAGATAGATAGATAGATAGATATTCTGAATTATATCTTAACTTTTATTACTATCCCTATTAGCACTATGATAATTTACCTTGAAAAGAAGAAAGGTGATTTAGTCTCTGGGTATTTATAGATACCAATAATATTAATAATTATTTTAGATATTTTTTTAATTTGTCTCAAATACAGTCATTCTATATGTAGGATTTATGTGAGGAATATGTGATAATAAAATTATGTCAATTGTATAAAATAAAAGAGCAATTTTAAGTTAAATTGAAGTTCCAGTCCAGTGATTGAGTGTTCAGTCATTCTTCCTTAGATTTCAGAACAGCAGCCCTTCACAGACAGGCAGTATACAGACTTTAATATCCAGAAATACATAGAAGAATTGCATGCAAAATAAATAAAAGTCAATCTCAGTGGATGCTACAATCTAAATTTTAAAAGTATATATTTCACAGTACCTTTTAAAGATTCTCCAGTCCTAAGGGAATGTAGAGACTTGATTCCAAGTCATGGTAAAAGAAAGACAGCTTTAATGAATAAGCTTAAAATCAAGTTCTCGGCTCATCTGAGTCTGGGTCAAGTCTGATTCAACTGCATCCTTTGTAGGACTCTGGATGAGCAGACAACTAGTGGCAGCCATTTGGTTAGTTAAGTCTTTAAAAAATGTGGTCAAAACATAAAATAAAAATACTGACACATTCTTTTAAAAAACAGGGCTGTTGTATATAGGCAGTGTTGCCACATTGTATATTCATATAGACACAGATATACACAGAACAGCAGAATAAACTCATTTCCAAAGCACAGCAAGATGGTACTAAATTGTGCAAAGCAATTAGAACTGAACCTTTGCACTCTTTTCAGATTACTGAACCATGCATAGCTATTTTATTTTTTTCAATTACAACATTGTGCAGAGCTATGTATTTCCAAGTGCTTCTCTAGGAACTAATATATAGTTCAACCAGGGTGGTATCTACAGTGTCACCACCAAGGGCAAATGGATAAAGTTACCAGAGGGAATTATTCTTTTGTGGCAGGTTGATTTAGTCTTTTTAAATGACAGCAGCTGAACAATCAACTCCTATTTGTTTCTGTTACTAATAGGGAGGTGTTAGGCAGGTCAGCCTTGCAATAAAGATTTTCTGTGAGAAGAAACTGCCAGACTTGATAAAAAAATTACAATATTGATAATAGTAAATAGAGAGACCAAGCAGTCCCTGAACGTGTTTGAATCCATCATTGAAAGTAATCTATCTGCTGTGTTTAGGGGCAGTACTTTAGTCAATAAAAACCAGTATTTACTTTCCTTACAGTTAATCAACTTTAATAATACTTTTTAAATAGAGATTGAGATTTTAGAGCAGAAACAAGGACTTCAAAAACCAAGGGATTTGTAGTAAGTGCATGTAGCACTAAAAATGAGCTCTAATAGCTAGAGATTTGAGAGAAATAACTTACCTCAGTTTACATATTTGAGAAACAAACACAATGTTGCATACAGAGCATACAATGCAATTTCCCGCCCCTGGGACAGCAAATATCGACTGGTAAAAATAAAACTAAATTAAACTCTCAGTAGAATAATCGCAAACAGATCATCAAGGCAGCGCTTGCCAGTTCATCAGCAGCTTGGGATGAACCTTAAGTCTTACTGAACTTACTGTAACCTGGGAATTCCCAGTCCTGAAGGCTGAGGTTGCTCTGCAGGGGTGCCGAGGCTGCACAGCACTGCACTCCCTGTTCTGCACTCCCTGTTCTGCATTCCCTGTTCTGCCCGCCCTCTGCGGAGGGAGGGAGGGAGGGAGGGAGGGAGGGAGGGAGGAAATCCAGCTGCTCTGCTGTGGTCCAACATGCCTCATCCCTTCACCCATGGACTGGGCTGTCGCTCCCACCCAATGGGCACCAGAGTGGGTGTCAGGGAATGTTTCTGCTTGGGAGCACTGTGGGGCCAGCAGAAGTTCTTGAGGTGAAACCAAGCTGATAGAAAAGCCTAAAAGCCCTGCTCAGCTCTCAGGAGCAGTGCTCTGAGCAAGGCTGAACCTCAGAAAACCTCACCCCATGCTAACAAGTTCAGCCAAATGACCCCATTTCCTTGGCCAGTGGAACCCATATTTGTCACTGTCACAGCACAGTTTGGCTACTTGGTCTATGAGGAATGCACCTACCATCAAAGGCAGTCCTCAGACCACTTCTTACCCTGCAGGGAAGATTCCTGTTACATGAAAGATGAGTTCAAAGACTGCAGTAGAGTAGGTCCCTTGTGTTTACAGTAAGGATACCCTCTTGATGTGGTTGGCATAATTTTGGTCTAGTAAAAGATACTTTTTCCCCCAAATGCAATTACAAATTCTGTCATCATCACCTTTTTACCCATATATGCTAAGAAACCCTTCTGCTTACATTTCACCTGTTATCTCCAGCCTTTCCTGAAAGCCCATTTTGTTGATCCCGTCTCCACAGTGTTTACACCTAAACTGAAAGTGTTCCTCTAAAACTGGCCTGCAAATGAACATAGGGACATTAAAGCCTGTGTTCTGCTTTGTTTAGAAGTTTGGTACTTACTTCAGATTCAGGATGCTCCTGCATCATGTTTTATGCAGCTACACAGTTTGGCTGAATAACAGCTCTTGGCTCTGTATTCAGACCTTGTCCTGGTTATACCCCCAGCCAACAGTTAGCACACTGTTTCCAGATTAATTTATCTCCTTGCCTAGTGCTTAGTGCTCCCCTGAGGAACTCCCCTTGTTTCATGCCACTTTTATCACTCCCCCTCCAGCCTGCTGTGCACTCTCCATGAACACTTCCAAACTCTCTCCAGGTGATGGTAGTTTCTCCAGCTCCTACCCCCTCTTCTAAATGTCATCACTGAACTTGAAATTGCCAAAAAAACAAATTACAAGCTTTGGCTTCACCTGCCTTGGGATTTTTTGCCTTTTCTTTGTAAGCATTTAGATTCACCAAAATATCCACATCAGCATCTTGTTTTTTCTCCAGAAGTTTCTTTCTGAGGTCTGCCCTGCAAACTCTGAGTATGCTTTCCCAGGACCGCTTTCAGACTCCTATTTCTCTTTCAGCTTTTTCTCCTCGATATTAATGTGGATGCCACCTGCAATTGCTCAGGGCAAAGAAGATATTGTTAAAGATCTGCTTCATTCTAGCGAGCAGTTTCTGACTTATTGCAAGCTGAGTTTGCCCATTACACAATGGGCTGTAGCAAAAGCCACCTTTCCCTGTAACCACCACATGTCCTAACCACCACAGTGACTAACAGGGTGAGGTGCTTTCCCTTTCCTGCCTCGTGAAGATAAACGTCCCCTGCTCTCCTAAGTCATCCCTGTGTTATGTGTGCCATTCCATCCAGGATTAGTTGGAACCTGGGGAGAAGAAATGATGCAGACATTTAGTTAGGAGTGATGCATTCCATACAGATATTTCTGAACTGTGTGCACAGAATCTAGTCCGTTCTAGTATCTTCTTTTTTCCACTTTTATTATTTTAGTTGTTTTTAAAACAAAGCTTCTATTTTGGGCTTGAAAATGCATGGCATTTCAGTGAATCACTTGAGAATCCTAGGTCCTGTTCAGGACTTGAACAATTACATCAGGTTTGAGAGTGCTGGATTATGTTTGGTTTAAGAAAGATATTGTGGAAATCAGTTCTGCTTAAATGGCTGGACAGAGAGAAATGTAAGAAACCTGTAGTGTTCACAGCCATTTTAAGAGTCTGGCCTTACTGGACAGACTTCATTCAGAGAGGTTTAAGAGGTATGATGGATAGAGCTCAATTATAACAAATGGCACCAGCAGCAGGGGCTGAACAGGCATGGTGATCCACCATTCCCTGTCTGCTGAGCTGTGAAGCAAGAGCAGCAGCATTTCTGTTTAATGGTTGTAACTGGCCAAAGTGAAAGAAAACCAAAGGTGAAAGGGTGGGATGAAAATGAGATATAAATAGTGAGAAAGACTGAATACTGGAGATTTTTTTTGCTTGTTAATGTATATAACAAACATATGGGACAAAAACAAAAATATGGGACAGAATAGAGCATTCCTGATGCTTAGTTATAAATACGTGTACTTTCCAAAGGCTAGGAAAGTCACTGTAGATGAGCAGCAATATTGTAGTTTTTCCTTTTAAAGCAATTAAGTTCCACCATGAAGAAATGTTAACCCTGCAGAACTAAATTTATACAGAGAAAATGGTGTCAATCTAGGGGCTGGATTTATTGCAGTCTCCTAAAGGGAAGATCTCTGAAACCAACTGCAAATTTTATTTGAATATTTCTGTCATGTTAAAGTATTTTACAAGGTGTTACCATATCCAGCTGAAGTTCACATACAAATGATGTTCTTTGCAGCAATACTTAAAGCCAAAACCCCAAGAAATTGTTTAGGAGGTTTTTTATGAGAGCTTACGTATCAGAAATGCAGACGATAATACACTGTAATTACTGCATGCTTTTCTGAAATTCTCAGGTGTCAGTAAAACACTGAACAAGGTGTGACAACATAGAGAAGGTATCACAAAGCAAGTTCAGGGGTAGTTTACGGTGCATTAATCATCATCATCTTCCCTTAAGGAACAGAGCTTTCCTCCTCAGAACTTTCCACAGAATGACATTGTTGCCTGTAAATGTGACCTTTTGGAGTGGCTACAGGTAGGAGAGGTTAAGACACCTAAATGCTGTTCTTACCATCCCTGATCATGAGATCATCTGATAATACTGGATTAACATTTTTATATTATTATTATTATTATTATTATTATTATTATTATTATTATTATTATTATTATTATTTTTCAAATGAGTCTAGCGCAAAACTATTTCTTTTAAGTTGACAGCATGAAATTTATCCAACGTAGTGTGGTCTTTTTAAGCTCTGCAATATGGATATTCATGCATCTCAGTAAGAGTTGTCACTGCAAGGACTCTTTCAGCATCACCCCAATAAAGGAGTGGTCAAATATTATTCAGAGAAAGGTGCAGCAGGCCAGGCCAAGCCAAGCCTTGGAAGCACAGCTGTCTGGTCTTCCAAGAAATTCCCTGTCTGCAAAGGAAAAGGGTCACAGACGCTTCCCAAGAAGGAAGCCTTCCTCCCACTGCAGTTCCAGGGGTGTGAGAGGGAAGGAATGAGAAGGGGGCAGGAGAAGCACTCAGGATCCATGGGATATAATGTACTTCAGCTCCAAAAAGTCATAATCTGTCCCTTGATTCCAGTCTCTCAATTCATATCTGTAACTCCCATCAGCAAAATTTTGAAATACTTACAGTAAGCCCTTTTCCACATTTGGTTATTAAATTAATTGCAAAAAAATCCAAATTGCACCAGATGCTTCCTCAACATGCAATGGGTATTTCTGAAAGGGGGCATCAACTTGCTGTAACTTGATTTATAGATTTTTTTTCATGAACACTGTGCTTCAACATGATGAATACATTTATGGTTGGTCCACATTAAATAGACTTCAGAAATTATATTGCTACATGAATTGTGCGAAAGAAAATATGCATTTCTACCTTCTCTGCTTCACTAAAATAACCAAAACCAAACTGTTTAAATGACTTAATAAATGTAAGAAGGCACTTAATTCTAAGTAATGCATAATCTATACAGCAAAAGGCCTTGCCAATCATCACATAAGGTACTTCACAGCAATATTTACATAACTGTTAGCAAAATGTATATTGTTTATAGAAATAATCCTTTGCCACAGAAAACTATCTCACATCAAAAAGCCAGCTGACGGGGGTTACCTTAATTTGTCTGGGTTTCTTTTTCTTTTAAAATTGCCTTTCTTTTTATTAATAAAACAGAGCTTTCCTGGCAATTACTACTTCTGTAATTTATAAGACCTGTAGTCTGGTAGTCTTAAATAGCTATCCAGGGGTTTAAATAAAAGGAAAATGATCTCTATGCCACTGAAACAACACAAATTTGTGGTCTGTGATACAGATTTATTGATTGGAAACTCTCCCAAAGCTAGAACATTAATTATATTTCATTTTGCTAGCTAGAGTTAATAGCCAAGATTAAAATAATAAAAATTATTACTCCAAATAATTAGCTAGATTTAAAATCATCTAGGAGAACAAATTCCAAGTTGCTTGATCCTAGGTTAAACATTAGTCTGTGATGTCACAAAGGCCAAACAAACCACAATTTGTGAAACATTTCACTGCTCTGATTTTTCTTTCCTCCTAGCATGACACATTGGCTTCTCTGGAAACTGCAGCACTGAGCGTGATGTTATGTTCCTCAGAGTGAGGAAGTGTTCTGATTGACTGATGATCATTTTAATGTGGCATTTTAATCTAGTTAAACCACAGGGCTAAGGCAGAGCAGATGTTTAGTGTGTGCCTGAACTGACAGCCCTATCTCCTTTCAGCAAAGACACAGACACTTTTATTCCACTCCCAGAATCTCTAGACACAGGATTTGAGGACACATCGACCCAGGTTGCTGCTAGGACATGAGTGCAGCCCTAGAAGCAATTAGATACAGTTTTCCTCATCTGGGCTTTGAAAGATCCCAATGCAGGCACTTTGTTATAAACAAACATCTGGTCATGTCTCAGTAACAAAGAAAGATAAAGTGTTTTTGACAGAACTTTGCCCTCTGGTCAAACTTTGCTTTTCACCGCTGTCTTTCATTTATTCCTTTTTGAAGACTATTTGCACAGGCCTCTAACAGGATGTCAATAAGCAGATTCACTGATATGGAGAAAAGTGATTCAATATTCTGAGTATAGCTTTTAGAGCAAAGAAGGAAAATTGAGAGCCTGTAATAAACCAAAACAAAAGCCATAATCAAGTACACCAGATCAAAGCTAATACGATATAGTGACAAGAGTTTTCTGGCTGCTTTCAGTGAGATCTAAACAGATATTTTCTCTTGTACAGGACAAAGAAAAGCTACAATAATTAGCACAGTGCAGATAAAGTGCTATCACTCTACTCTCTTAGCCACAAGGCTCAGGAGTTTCTTTCCTTGTTAATCACAGAAAAACAAGTTGATACTTCAAAGTTCAGAAATAAATCCTATCTGTGCACATTGAACTTTACATTCACCTTTTTGTCAGCTGGTCAGGTATCTCAGAGCTCTCTGGTGAAGCGGAGGGAGGACACACAAGACAGCTGCAGCCAGGGGAAGCTGCCTGCCCTGTCCAGGAGAGTATTCTTCCACATGTTAGTCCTCACCTCTGCTGCTGAACTGAGAAATGTAAAGTAACCCTAAGCCTGTCATTTGCTAAGGAATATTCACTGAGATGACATTGCAGCAAGTGCTGGCATTTTACTGGCACTCCCTTATTATGTAGGCCAGATAGAAACCACATCAGTAGGGTACCCTTGGCAAGAAAGGTGCCACCAAACATACACCAGTTTGTTTAACAGTATAAAACAGCAGATGCCAAGAGCTGAATCCATTTGATATTAATTAAAGCAGGCTGTCCTTAAATGGCCCCCAAAAATCATCTTACAATTGCAGCTCTTTCAGACATTAAGAGGAACTGAAGGAATTCATCAGTTTGCACCTTCCAGAGACCACCAATTATTTCAGACAAGAAACACCAAACTAGGAGTTTTATTTTAAGTGAAGTTATTAGAGGCTGTAGAGGAATAGGAAGGGTTCTTGGGATCCAGAATGTGTTGGGAGGCAGTACTGATAGTGTCCTGTGGTCTCCTTAAGACTTCCTGTATGCAGAGTAGGAGGAGAAGCCCACCGGATGTTAATTTATTTTTTCCTTTCAGAGCCTTCATCACATCCCAGCAACTATCCTCTTTGCTCTAGGAGGAGTTTGGATGGAGAAAAAGAAAAGAGAGAGAGAGAGAGAGAGAGAGAAATTAGATTGAGGGCACAGAAATTCTGGAGCAATCTGTAGACAGAGCATGCATGGAAAAAAAATGGGATTACATTTTACTCAGCCTAAGAATTAAAAAAAATAAATAAAAATGAAGAAAAATTTAAACATCTTAAATACTATCAAACACACAAACTTCTCTGGTGCATATGCTTTTTGGCTGCTTTCTTAACATGTATCTATAAATTCAGCCCAGAAAAGCAGTCTTTTAATGCAAGTCCATACTCTTCACGTCCCATGTGTTTGAGATATACCCACCACATTTTGTTTTCTCTTTAAGAAACAAAGCAAACACTCAGCAGCAGCAGATAGGCTAATGGTAGTAATCAATCCTTGATAGGTAATTCTTGGAAGGTAAATAGATTCCTCTCAAAACAGCAAATTATTTTCTTTGCCTGCCTTTCTCCTAAGAGAAGGAATAGCAAGATTCTTGTATTGGAGTGTTGCATAGATTTCTCTCCTGGGCTCTCTAAACAATACTTTATAAGAGGTTATCCATACGTACTGCAAATACAATTGTTTTTATCACTAAGCTGCTACCAGAACATTAATGATAAGCAAGTTTCTTGCATGCATTCCTGACATTTTTCTTTAGAAAAGTCAAATTTCACTATCAATGAAAACACATATTTTAAAAAGATGTGATTCAGCCTTCCAGAGCTCAGTGAACAGCCAGCTATCTATAATAATATTGCACTGTTCTGCAGCTAATTTGAGCTCCAAGTGACACAAAATATAACTGCCTCCACAAGAACCCCTGCATAAACAGGAAGAAAGTTTAAAATCCACCCATCTACCTACACTGAGGTCCAGTATTTCCCCATGGAGTAATGTCCAGTTAGGAATTGGAAGTTCAGCTATTTTTGCACAGATGTCCACTCACATAGCTAATTTACATTAAAGCTCATACAGTAGCAAAGCAGTTCAATTCCATGACTTGGAGTTATTATTCTCACTGAGCTGGACTTTAAGACCACAAATGCTACTTCCACTGCAGGGATGGTTGCCCTCTACCCAACTGTGATCTTCATCTTTGGTATCTAGCACAGCACAGAATACAGAGAGCTGAGCAGGCTCAAACAACACATGGGGAAGAAAAGCAGCTTAGCTCCAGCAAGCTGGATCCCTGCATTTGCTACATCACCCTTGTGCTCCGGCAAGGACCTGCCTGAGTGCTGTAGTGTGGGAGATCTGACAGTGGCACACCAGGTAGCACATTTCCAGCCACTTGTGCTAGATCCAGGTTACTGCAGTGTGCAACATCCTGTATCACCTTACACCCTCTGACTACCCTGATGGGCACCAGCTGAGAGCCTCAAACTCTTCCCCTGCGAGCCCTTTCATGTCTGTAGGTATGAAGGCAGGAACACGCCTTCCATCACCACATCCAGCACAGCTGACAGCGAGTGTTATTTCCTGTCTGGAAACACAGGGGCTATCACATTAGTTAGCTGAAGCTGTAAAGCTCAGAAACTGCAGCCAGACATCAATATGCCCTACAGAGGGTCCCAGGTGTGCAGTAACCCACCTCCATCATCGCTGAAGCACGTAAATGCATTAATCCATGGAGCTGATCCTCCCCTGAAATATCAACACCGCAGTGCATCTGCTCTCATAAACTGTTGTAAACTGAATTAGAATGCAGCTACTTCAGAATTATGTCCCAAAGAGAGGAATGTATTTTCAAAAGGAAAACATGTTCTTTCCAATAGTATTTTACCCACATGAAAAGAGCTGTAACCTTGATCTTGTCCCTTTGGCTTCCTTGCTCTGTTTAACTTTCCAGCATCTAATCATAGAGCAAGTATCAATAAACTTCAGAGCATTCCCTTGAATTATTTGCTCATATTTTCTTGGTTTATGATCACCTTTCCTACCAGTCACCATAAATCAACCTGCTTTTCTACATCAAACTGCAATGTACCAAATAGAGATTTGCAGACCGACAGCCACCTTAGCTTGTCTGAGTATCTTGTCTGAATGGTTTCTTTTGCCCTAAACAAAAAGCCCTGTTGAAAGCCTTATGGGACACAAAGGCTTCACACTCTGGTTTTGTCACGGTTCTGCTTGGGCAGAAAAATCGCCACCAGGTGAATGGGGTGAATGGTTACTGGATCTTGTTCTTCCAGGGGCTCCTTTTCCTGCTAGGGGAGGCCTCTTGATGCATTCTAGCTCTATCAGACTTGCCATCTGCCTCAACAAACTAGCCTTTGAACTGATTTGTCAATCCATCTACATCAGCAACATTTATTTCATTAATTGGAAGAATTAGCCCTTTGTAGCAAGTTGAAGGCTGTGAAGCCAAAATATACTGTACATTTTCCCAAGTGACCCAAAGACCCTTGGATGAACTCTTGAGGTGACATTAAAATGAATAGTTATATAGAAAAAATAGCATTTTAATGTTTATTTAACATAGCTACCTTTCCAAAAAAAGGAACTTTCAACATTTTTTAACATCTGGTTGCCTTATTTTTTAGTTTGTTTCTCCAGTGGTATGAGCAGAACGTCTTCAATTTAGAGAAGACAAGTCTGTCTGTATTCTTAGCCACATGGACACTCTTGGGTTACAGGCAGTGTGGAGGAGGAGAAGACATGTGAATTCCTTTTAAAATTATTTTAGATCTGACATACTAAATTTTAGGGACCAAACCCTACTGTCCATTTTGCAACAGATCAGAAGAAGCTTGTTTGCTGCTAGAGCTGTGTACACAATACCAGTCACACCAAGTGCTGCTGCATTTTAAGCACAGAAATACCATGTCAGGTAGAGCAAGCTGGATCACAGCAGCTTGATAGAAGAATTAATTTGTTCTTTTAAGTGTCTGAGATTTTTTAATGGATGCTGCTGTAATTGAGAAGGAGGCATGTTACCACAAACCTCCCAAACACACAGGCTCATATTACATATGTACTCCTTTATAGAAACGTTCATACATTTACAGATCAAATTACAACACCAGTTATAATATATATAACACAAATAATACATATATTATAGCACCAATATTATATATATATATATTGGCATATGTTATGTGTTATACATGTAAGTAATACACTGTGTATTTGAGAGTCTTAAACATCTCTATTATCACTAGACCCTTAAAAGCATCCCTGGGATTTTTTTCCACATATTTCCTTGGTTTATGATCTTCTTTGTTAACAGATACCAGAAATTAACCTGCTTTTCTAACAAAGAGTCCTATCAGTCCCATCAGTCCTATCCATAAGAATAATCAGCTCTCCAACCCTATACAGTTTTCTCCCACTCACCCACACAATACAGAAGTCATGCTCCTAAAAGCAGCCTAAAAGCTCATGTTAAATTAGGTGACTACAAGGAACTCTAAAACTTTCAGGATCACCAATTTCTAGCATGCAGAAATCTTCCATGGAGACTCTTCTTCTTAAATGCAGGCCTTTTTTGCTCACACGGGTCTGTGATAAATTTTCTGTTCTTCCAAACATACCCGAATCAAAGAGTCCCCCATAGTTTGCAAGAAGGTCCTTCCAGAACAAAACATCAAAATAACTCTTTTAGCACCTATAATAAATAATATAATATAATATAATATAATATAATATAATATAATATAATATAATATAATATAATATAATATAATATAATATAATATAATATAATATAATATAATATAATATAATATAATATAATATAATATAATATAAATCTTTACAATTATTTACAAATAACTGGAAAAAAAAGTCAGCTGTATAGCACTGGACTAGCAATCAGCCACTGATTTCCTGATGAAAAAAACCCTTTTTTACCCTTATGATGATGATGATGGTAATTTTTTCAGAGGCACTTCTTGCAATATGGAGTGCTTTTATCTCCTACTAATTATCTCAGTCTAGTTTATTAAGTGAGCAGCTGATCGTCACATTTAATTTTGGCCACAATATATGAAATTAGATTTAAATACAATCTTCATTGACAGCAATTACTTTCTAATCTCTAGCTAATTGTATGTCCTAAGAAGATTTCAATTTTTTTGTTCAGAATCAGTACCAGATTAGTCTGCCTACACAGTCAGATTAATCACACAGATAATTATGCTTATTCTCCTAAAACACAGCCTCCCACAGGATTTTATTTTTTGTTCCTTAAAATTTTTCTTATGCTTTAGAACTAACATTTACACTGAATTCCAGTAAAATATTTAAAATGAAAGAATTGCTCCATCTCTCTGAGATTCTCAAGACTTAGATTTGTTGCTGTTCTGTGTAAAATTGCACAGAATTTCTCCAGGAGCCCATTCTTGCCACATAGTGTGATATTTTATAGTCACCAATAAAAGAGGCATAGAACCACCTGCTTCTTGCTCAGTTCTACCGTTTTTAGAAAATAATTAAAATTCATCAAAAAAAATTATATACAAGGCCTAAACACCTCATATTACTATTGAGATTTAAAAATCAGATACATATTTTTTATTCTCTGTTGTGAAAATGAATAACCTCTGGTGTGATTACTTAGAGTACTGTGATAAGTAAGTGATATCCTTCATTGCAACTCAGCTTGCAACACAATAAATGAACTTATGGCTGATAAAGTTGCAAGGCTGGGTTACTTAATAAACACAAAAAGCTGTTTATTGCACATACAGTCCATTGCCACTGATGTTATGCACTCATAATGGAAATATTTCAACAACTTTTTTTTAAAAAATAAGAAATAAAAATCAATGTAATTCAAGTTTGAAAGTATTTTTCACTATCTGTCCTAGCTCTCCTAAATTCAGGTTTTCAAAAAGCAGCAAAATTTTCTGAAATAAGAATATGCACATATAAAAATGGAATCCTGTCCCCTGTGCATGGAACAACTTGTGGGGTCTTGAAATTAATGCAAGAAGGCAATGTGAGCCTATTGCACACTATCTATGTTCCTGCATCAGGGCATCATAGAATCATTTAGGCTGGAAAAGAACTCTATCATCAAGATCCAACATTAACCCAGCACTGCCAAGACCTCCACCAAGTGCCCACTTTGGATACCTTCAAAGCTAGTAGGAACTAGTGAGAATTGCTGCTTAACTGATATGAATAATCATATTTGTGATTATGAATAATCATAAATAGAATAATGATTCTTAAGTAGCATTTTCAAAGTGTCTGCCCTTCAAAGTGAGGCATGGAGTGTTCTCATGGAGGAAGACTCCCTGAGGCAGGAGGGAAACTCTCCATGTCTCTGGCTTGGGTGGGCTGGGACAAAGACCATTTGCTGCATCAGAGGTCTCTAGTAGATGAAGCAATCGTCTGCAGTTTGGCATGGCAGAGGTAGAAGCTGTATCATGACTTAATCTGCACAAAGAAAATGTCATTTTACTGCTAACTGGACCACAAAGCAATACAGCCCGGAGATGTGCTAACTTCCTTCAGGATAAAGGTTTAGGGAAGATGTTTAGGAGTTCTGACACCATTGCCTTTGACAAGCTGTGACCCGAGCTGTGTCATTAAGTGGGAAGAGAAAAGTGAGCTGATGTTTTACTAACAAAACAAGACAACCCAAAGTATTGTGGGATATATGACTCTACATAACTTTAAATATAATATATAAAGTGGGTAAAGTAAGCTATAAAAGGACATGTTTAAAAAATTATTCTTTGAAATTTTTCCTCAATGTGACTAACATCTGTTGGTCATTTTGTCCGCCAGCACAAGGAAGTTCAGAATATGAAAGAGGTAATGAACTGTGAGAAAAGCTTTGCTTTGCAAAGTGTTTCTTTGATTTTCCTTGTCAGGATTGTAGTGGCCTCTGACCAGTCACAAAATAACAATCATTAATTGGGCTCTTTTTGTTCTCAGCCTAATCTTGCAGCCAGCAGAATCATGTTCTCCAGCCCATCCTTATCCATGAGCAACACAGAAAATGCTGCTTCAAGGAGAAGCCATTTATAGCAGATAACTATTTAAGGCCTGTTACAATCTCTCATCTGGAGTAACAAAACCCAGGTGCTTCACACAGCAGCTGCTTGTCACCCTTCCTGATATCTTGGCAGGTCTGCAAGTGAGGAAAGATCTGAAACCTTGTGCAGACATAATACATTTCATTCCCAAGAAAATGAAACCATGCTTGGAGTTTCCCTAAGTGATGGCTGTAAGAGGAGAGATGACACTGTCAGCACCTGTGTGGGAGAACCATTTGATGGAAACTGGGAATCTTTGTGTAACACAGACCCAAGCCCCAAAAGCCAAATGTGATCAGCCTCCTAAGAATAAAATGTTTTCTCCTCAAATCTATGCTTTTCACTGGTGCTCTGTCACCTCTAAGCTATACTAAAAGACAGAGAAAATAGTGCTCACCTGTGCTAACTAATCCCCCCATTTGTACAGATACCTTGGTAGAGTGGATGAACCATCTGAAGAAAAACTGGTCATTTATAGACATAGTCCTCTGTTAAATACCTAAGATATTCACAGTTTTCTTGCAACATTTTAACTCACCCCAGTGAAAGGGCTACTCCTTAACGTCCACAGGGAACCTCCATGCATTAGAAGCCCAAAGCAAGTTATCAAGGTCCTTTGAACCCTTCCTACCTCTGCCTTTCCTGCACATTTCTGAGCTGTCGACACAGCTCCTTGTGTGGTCTTGAAACTGATGCTGTTCAACAGCAGCCAAGAGAGACGGGGAAAATCTGCTTTTTTATTTATATAAATCTGGCTAAGAGTTTTTATTTATTTAGAATGGACTTTAAACTGTGCTTGACTCTAAATAAATAAAACACGTTATTTTCCCTCCCTACTGGTTGCCACCAAGCCGTGTGAATTCCAAAGACCACACAGACAGCAGCGGCTGTGTGGTAACGTGGGGACTGATGCAAAGGGAGGCAGCCCACCAGAGGCTGGGCATTGCAAGGCTTGCAGGTGAGGGAAGCACTGTGAAAGGCTTGCTTTGAGAGTAGGGATAAGCCCAGCTCTGAAAAACGCATGAGTTCCTTGGATATTGGCTGATGCTGACCCTTCTTCCCGGTCTTCCAGTGCATTTCTTCTCCACCAGGCTGGGGACCTTACCAGGTCACTCCTGCTCATGTCCTGTCCATCACAGTGACAATTCTCTGTGAGTTACAGCAGCATGATAGTGGGGAGACAGGCAGGAATAATGGCAGGGAAACACGTCAGGATTCAGTTAAGTGGAGAGGAGAGGAAGAGATTTAAGATTTATTCCAGACTGCCCATTTGCTTCAGCCAGATCCTTGAAAAAATATGTTTGGATGCCATTTTTTGCTCTGTTCATTAGGAGGACCCTGCTTGAGCAGGGAGGTTGGACGAAATGACCCACTGAGGACCCCTCCAATCTTACCCATTCTGTTACTTGCTGAGGGAGAATGATTTTTATTCTTCAGTCAGTCACAGGCAACACTTCTGTAACATGTACGTCTTCTTTTAGCCTTTAAGTCACAAATTCAATGGACTAAATATAACTCACCTTTGGAGTAGCTCCTGGGATTAAGATCGGGAATTATCAGAAGCAGTGTCAGAAAAGTAAATTAAAATTGTACAACAAACCTCCTTTGAATGCTGCTTCACAGGTGAGTCTCATTTCACTCAGGGAATAGCAAAGACACAGATTCCTAGTGTCCCTCATATGAACATCACTGATTTCATCACATGCCCAGTAAATGGTAACTTCAGATAAGCTCCATTCAGATCTTTGGGAAGTACCAGGTTCCTGAGATACCTACCTGCCAAAGAAGCACATGGTAAAACTCCCAGTGTTTGGAGGAAGGCAGAAACGCAAAAGCTAAGTGCTAAATCCTCCTTTCAGCAGCCAGCTAAAACCAAATGTATTTGCTGCTCCCACAGTGTCTGTGTACAAGTGCCATAAAAAGCCACACCTTTCCAGAAAACTCCCCTTTTAGATCAAATAAAGAATAAAAGATGAATAAAAAATGAATCCATCTGCCACTCTGCTTGTTCCTGAACTGCTGCACCATTGATTTGCATTATTTCACCTCTCTTCCCAATGCTTCTCCTTTTGAAAGCAAATACAGGGGAAATCATAAAACCCATCTTCTTTGCAGGTATCTTATTGTCATTGGCCAAGGACTTTACCATGCCAAGTTCCGCTCCTCACTTTGTTCTTGTGGCTTACCCACTGCTAGCTGGAGGAAGAGCTAGCTGCAAAGTCATTTTTCTGGTAGATTGTGGTCCGCAGTTGATCTAAAAGTTGATCTAATGAGATCCTTGATCTCATTGATGCAACTGAGGGATCAGCATTTACTTCTAAAAATATAGTTCTATTCTGCAATACTAACCCAAACAGCTGACTCTTGGAAGCCGAAGACAGAACAGACTGTTTCTCAGGGACTGACTATAGAGCCTGCTTGCAAAGGGCTAGATTTGCCAATCAATGCTAAAATGCAGTGGGCAACAGTTTTCTGAGACAGACCTGTCCAAAAAAGCTTACAGGATAATCCTCAGCAGCAGCATCTGCTGGCATGGTGTGAATAGGAACTTGTAAATTCCCTGTCCCTGGGGTGAACATCAAACACCAGCAGAAGGACTGGGCAATGGTTAGCAGCAGCTACTAAAATTTTTTCTTCTATTTTGGGGGGAAGCAAGAAGGATGAGTGAACTTATACAATGAAAGAGAGGAAAAAAGCTTAATACAAAGACTGGCAAGGCAGAAGCAGGTCAAAGGAGAGTAGAAAACTTACTGGGAGGTCAAGCCAACTGAAAAGCCTACGTACTTCTCCAAATAAGGCAGGCATTCAGAGTCTATAGCTTGTGAGGCATTTGGCCAAAGTCAAAGTGAGACATAGAAAACCCTACCACAAGACAGAAAAAAAAGACAGAAAGAAAGAAAAAAAATCCATATCTCAGCAGAGCAGCACAGTTGGCTCAGAATGCACTGTTGAAGGAAGGGTCAGCAGACAGCCCTTACTCAGTGATGACTGCTGAATATGAAGAGGCATAAGCAAGGGTCAGCTAAAGAAGCAGGGATTATTAGAGTGGCAGCAAACTGTTCCATCTAGGAAGGCAACTGGACAAAACACATATCTCCCTGTGTTCCTAAGGATACCGAAAACTAGAAGCAATTCTGAGCAGGGAAGAGAGCAGTAAGTCTATCGGGATTCCCAACTTCTTTTGAAATCCAGTTGATTCAGGTAATGATGCAGCACAAACAGATTTCTGTGAAGTGCAACTTGGCTTTTCCAGATCTCTCTTCTACTGGCATGCATGGGGAATACATTTCTGTGTGTGCTGGCTGCAGGTGGACTATCAGAATCCCACATGAAGTCAGGATCCCTGACCCTCAGTTAATACAACTGCCACAATTCCACCAAATCTATTCAATATGAAAACTCCCAATCTTTTTACCCCCTTGTTTTCATCCTCCCCCACTCCAACATTCTAGGTAGAACATACACTGTAAAGATGCCCCTCATGCCTGCAGGACTCTCTTGCCCACATCTTGCACATCAGGGGAAATTAATTTCAATGCAGCCAAATTCAAGGACAGACCACAAGCCCCAGGTGCCCTTAGTAAGTGCAGAGGACAAGCACACCCCTGATAACCCCAATCTGCAAGGCCTTTGCTGGTCACACCATCAGTCTTCGCAGAATAAAGACTAAGAATTCTTCCTGACAAGGATGTGGGTACTCAATACACCAATCAGCAACTTCCATCCCTGCTCTTTTCTGTCTTCTCATTAGATATCTCAGTAGGACTTTTCCAAACTACTCAGAGAAGTTTCCAAAAAAAATTTTCAATATACTGTATTCTAACTACATTGAGGATGTGTGTTTAGATTTTTGTCTCAAGGGAAAAAAAAAAAAATTAAAAAAAGAAAACTTACTTTATTCTGATTTCTAGGTGGCAAAAGATAAAAGACTTACATTTAAAATGTTTTGGAGATCCTATGGGAAAACTCTTTATATTTGTGTGTGGTCCTGCAGCTTTGTCAGTTGTCTGACATTTTAATTTCCTGTTCCTCTCTTATGGTGAGATTCTGATTTCTGCTCTCTCTTCCTCCTTTCTCCATTATAGAAACCTAACAAGCATCTCCAGCTCTGACATCTGTTTCCTATTCACTTTTATAAATATTGAAACAAATAATTAATTTGGTGAATAGGCATGATGTAGCCTGGCTCATCTTCAGTCAATATATAACTTCTACCAGCCCTTTCCAGTCTTTCAATCTCTTATAGATATCAGCTCCTTTGCACCAGACTATTCATGGTCTAACTCCTCAATGAAACTGGTCCAGCTTTAAATGCTCAAATGATTCTACATAATAAACAGCTACTCTGGGTACTGTGTGTCCCCTCAAAATGTTGTGTCAATATAATCCGCTTGCAAACTAGTCTTTAATAAAATTTCTCCATTTAGGCAACAAAATATAGGAAAGAACTATCCAATGAGTCTGATACAATAGCCATGCTGAGCAATGCATTCTCTGTCCTCAGTGACTAAGTACACATAATCCTCTGCTAGCTGGAGTAGGATGTTACTGGGAGGAGAAAGATTGGGTCTACCTTTAAAGCAACACCAAGGTGTTCAAATTGGTATCACCCAATGCCCATCTATTCCTGTTCCATGTGCCAATGCAGTTCCCTGTGTACTGGGAATCTCAACACTCCTGAATGTCCAGCTGGCATTTCTACAGGGCAGAGACTATCCTTTTCTTCTGTGGCTGGCTCTGGCTTGTGTCAGTGTGATGCTAAACTGTGACAGAGATATTTAGTGTCTATACATGAAATACAAGCCCAAACACAGTACTCAGGAGTACTCCTATTGCTGCAGGAACATGCATGTCCTCAATGCCAAGGACCATTTTAATAGATTTTCATTTTTCTGTACTCCTCTGAAATGCTAAATCCTGCCTCTCAATCTACCAGAAAAAAATTTCTGTCAAAGATCATGCTAACCCTTGCTAGTCAGAGATATTATACAATGTTTAAAATCTCCACTGTGTTGCAAAATACCAAAATCCCTTGAGGATCATTCACTTAATCCTCCATGTCCAAATTTGAGGGTAAATTAAAGCAGCCCAGGAGCACTCAGCATGGATGTGGACTCCCCTCAGGATGGTGGCAGGGAACAGGGTGTGCTCAAAGAGGCAGCTCAGGGTCAAGCTGTCCTTTTGATAGTCCATCCAGATTGGCACCAAACCTCACTCCCCTGGATAGGCTTGTGTCACCCTGTCCCCAGGTGCCAGCAGGCATTGTGTCCCTTCTCTCCTTCTACAAAACAGCTACACGGACAAGCCAGACTAAGTCAGGCACTCATCTTCATCTCAGTGGCCACCAAGGAGCTCAGCAAACCTTGCCCAGACCAACTTTTCTCTCTGCAGACTTGTGACCATGACTCTGAATTTGTCTTCTGGATGCTTTCTCAGACGAACATGCCTATAACTTTCCCTTGGGGCTTAAAAAACACTTTCCAATGCATTTTTCCATATCACCACACTCTGCCCCAGAGATGTCTCTCGGGAATATATATGGTGAGGTTACACATTCCTAGTCCTCACCGGGAATGGGATTGCATAAGAACATTCCAATTATTTTAGGTTATGGAAAAAGTAATCAAGCATTTCACTCACCACTAAAATGTCATCATTTTATGCATTTCACAAAGAATTCTCTCATTATGTTAGATAGGCCTGGAGAGACTCCAGTCTCTGTGGGTTGCATGCATTCCCCCATTCTGCTCGGAAATTAAAAGCCTCACTCTGTTTTTCAAGAAAGCCAAGTCACTTGGTGCCCTGCTACTGACCCAAAACTCAATGGCAACATACCTGATTTCTCTTACAAACTGATCTGGCCCTTTCTGAATTTGTTCCTCACACAGCTGTGTGCGCAGCATTTTCCCCACAAGCTTTGTTAGAAATAATATTTGCATGAAGAAAAAGAAAGCCCATAATGTCATAATAATAACGACATCAGCAACCACTTGAGAAATATTAATGAGTGCTGCCAACAGCACAGCCATTCATTGGCACTGAATAAAGACAGAAAGTCTATAAGCCCATTAATATCCCAATTTTTAATTTAACTAAATATTTTTATTATTGTTTTGGTAAAACAGTGCAATAATATAGCAGCATTATGCGAACATTTTAGCATCAGCAAGAAAGCTTGGTCTTTGAGCAAAAGAATGTGTTAGTAACACAGACTTCATGAATACAAGTAATTCTCACTGCAGGAGAGAGGAGAAGTGTTTCCTTATCTCTTACTCTCTTCCACATCACCATAGAGCCTACAAGCTCAGAGAGTGACTGGGCACTGGACAAGCACATGAAAGGATGGTTCTGAGCCCCATGTCTTAGAAATACAGCTCTGGAACTTCAACAGCTGCTTGAAATCCAGCGGCATGGCAGAGATGAAGGTTGAGTAAGAAATGTCTGCGTTGAGAAACACAATTGTTGTGCAGTCTATGTTGCTTTAATGCGAACTCATACTTTACTGGATTTTATGTAGCAAAATGCATCTCCTGGAAATTTGCTGCAAAGCTTCTCATATTTGGCAGGATCTCTATAAAATATCTTTCTGCAAAATCAGGAAAGTTGAAGAGAAAATCTGTTTCAGGAACAAGTATAGCACGTGTTCTACATTACCTAAAGGGCCAGGGTAAGCTGTGTCCCTGATTGCATCTTAGTAAAAAAATGTCACAGTTTTCTTTCAAAATGTCATAGATTTCTATTGAAAAGACATACATATTGTTGGGACCAAGATGCTTTCAGTTCTGCTTCAGGATGGATAACTCTAAGTAGTACTTCATAGTGCAGGCATTGGTGCTTTGTTCTAGTGAACCTATGATGAAAAGAAAGTATCAGATATTACATTTGGTCCTACAGACTCCACTCATGTAAGCAAATCTCATTGCACTGGCAGGTCACATGCCTGTGCATAACTTCCAGAAGAAAAGGTGAATAACTGAGAGCAGTTATTGAGCCACTCTAGAGTTGCCTTTGGTGGGGAGGAGGGAAGAAATTGTGAATTATTCACAATTTTCAGTTTATCCCTAATCCCTTAATTCTGTCATTCTGATGGTAGAGACTTTTGCTTAATGGCAGTGCCAGAAATAACAAGCTAGAATTGCATGTTTATGAAATGGGGTCTTAGTTACTTATTAGGATCAACTGAGCTTGAATTAATGTTGGCTCACATTCAAGAGCACTGAGTGGACTGAATAAGCATCAGAGTTTTAAAACTCGTTAATGGTTGTTTGTTGTGTATATTCAACACACTTAGAAACATCAAGCACATTAGACTGTAGTTTTCTTATAAACATACAGATGTAGAAAAATATGGCTAATATAGAACTACACTCTTTGGGCTTGTAGCTCTACTTAGACCAGGGTTGTATAGATGGATGAAGATAATCCTGAATTTAATAGGACACATTATGCTCCCAAATCTGAGTTGGGCTGGGGTGGATAGACACATCACCTTGTTATCAATTGTGCTTTAATCTCAGAAGATGAATACATATTTTACACGTAATAAGGCAAAACAGGAGAAAAGTAAAGTGCATGTAGAAGTGCAGGTGTAATACAAGTGGAAAAGAGTCCAGGCCAGGTAAAAAGAGTAGCAGACACTGTAGATAACTGTAGGGGCTTTGAAAAATTGCTGCTGAAGGCTGCTGAATATGGGGGGAAAAGCCCATATTTTGAACTGATGAAAATGCAAGGTACTTGCTCCAGGTGACCTGTATGTGATCTGAAACATGGGGTGGACAACCATTCAGACAGTTTTAATGTACTCTGCACATGAATCCTTAAAGTACATGTTGGGTTTTAATTTTGAGGTTTTTTTATTTAGCTGAGTAAAGGTCAAAAATGCCCAAGTTTGTATGAGACCACAGCTGCATTTCTGAAGATTTAATCATGCAAGGGCTACTCAAATAGAGGCCAATGTTTCAGATATCACTGAGCATAAGAAATCAAGTTTGGCTCCACTAATTTTCTGTTTCAAATCAGAAGCAAGCTTTGGAAGCAAATGCCACCATCATCCCACTTACCATCCTTTGGTTTGCACTTCAAACAGCCTCAGGACTCACAAACTGGGTCACAAAATAAACTGGAAGATCCACTCCAGTGGAGCATCTACTGCACTGTGACAAGTTATGAGGATGAGGCCCAGATTGGAAACAGTTCAAGACTGAAATGTGAGCTTCTGCAGACATCAGGTCCTCAGTACCAACTGCTCTGCTCACACAAGCTGAATGTGGGAGAAGAGAGGGACACAAAGTGCAACCTGTCAAATTAATCCTCTAATTTAAATAAATCCACTAATTAAAAAAAATCCATTTCAAATTATGGTGCCAAGGCAGAAGATGCTTCTGAAAATAAAACCTAAACAAACTCACAGATTTGTCTGAAAACAATGGCACTAGCAACAACACATGGCAATAATAATAATAAAATAAACATTACAGGATATGATTTTTTATCAAAATATTGAAAATTATTTTAAAAACTGATTTGTCTGATCACAAAGTTTTTCTAATCTTGCCTGGTTGGTTGGGTTTTGTGGTTTTTTATGTTTGGTCAAGTTTTTGTTGGGGTTTCAGGGTTTTTTTTGAGAAAAAGATAAAGGTAAGTAAGGCCAGACTTCACTCAAGATGAGACACATGCAGAATTAATGTAGTCCATATGGGACACAGGCTTGTCATGCATATTCTTAACTATTTTCTACCAGAAGAAGACGCAGAGGAAATTCTGCCTATTCCAGGCAGCATGGCCTTCAGGGAAAGCAGTGTCATCTTCCTCCTTTTCTGGAAAGAAGGGAAACCTGCCAGCAGAGATGGTTTCATTAGCAAAGGCTTTCAGTCAGCATCAGAAATCAGAAAAGTAGCATAAAAACCTAGTTTAAAGCATCAAATAGATTTACTCCTATAGAAAACACTGATAGGCAAGGAAAATCAGGATTCTGTGGTACCTTCCCAAACACAAATAGGGGTATTACGATTTGAAGGCTGTGCTGTGACATTTTTCAGCTCAATTTTCTTTTCTTCAAAGAAAACAGAAGTTTCTTTTTCTCCCTCCTATTCTTCTGCACGCTTCAGAACTATCACCTGAAGAGAGCAGCTGCAGAATGAAGACGTTGAGAAGGATGGGAAAATGGGAAAAGCATACATCAAATTATAAATATGAAAAAAATATAATAACTTTTAAACTAAAGCAGGTTTAGCAAAGTAAGGAAAATAAAGGTTGCTGAAAAAATCTAAAAAAGGGGATTTGGGTTGTTTTATGCAGCCAAAAAAAAAACCACCAGCATCATTCAGATTTCTCATCCATTAAAAGGCATTATGACAACAAAACTTAAGTGCATGCAGAAGATTGCACAGAACAATAAAAAAAGGCAAACATCACCACTGTCATTTAGAGACCTAAATGCTTTTTGGAATTAGAGTGGATGACTTATCCACTCTACAACATCTGAGTAAAGAAGCAGATTTCTTGTGGTTAAAGGATTTCAGAAAGGATTCGTCAAAACCAGCATCATTTTGCAATTCCCCATAACATTGATTTCTTCATAAACTCATTTTGATTCCCTCGTGGTTCTGACAGGAATAAATCACAGCAGTTTAAAAGAAGGTCATGTACACATTTTCATATTTCATACACCACCCTGTTGCACAAAACAAATTATCTGGGGTAACTTGCTTGAGTCATCAGTTCACTTTGGATTGACTTTAATATGTCTCCATGGAATATTCTAATCCTTTTCTTCTTCAGAAGGACTCTGCAGATTCATTTGTTCCCTAACTACTTTCAGTAAGGCCCAAAACTCATCCAAAATTTAACAGACCAACCACAAAACTTTCTCTTACAAGCAAGCATTGTACATGAGATCACAGGCTCCACCTTGCTGCTGACTCTTAAGTGGCATCTCTAACCCTCTTTAGGTACCTGAGCTGCCCATGTAGTTTGTGAGGAGGTAAAAGCACCTGGGAGTAAGACATAAATGCATAGTACCTGCACCTAGCTGGAATCCTCTGGTCCCCTGGGAGCTTTCATCCTGCTGCTTCAGCATGATACAACCCAACAAATCCAGCCCTCAGGTGCTCAAAAAGGCTGCTTGCGTTACTATGATTATTACTATTACTATTATATTTTATAAGGCCAGCATAATGCAGAGTAACAGGGGAACATGGTATGCAGGGAACCTCTTAGTCTCAAAGTGACCAGGTTATGTTCAGCAGGACTCATGTTGGACAAGAGTAAAGAGTTTCAGCTGTATCAGACCTGGCTCCATGCTGTCAGTCCAATACTTTTGCTGCCCTTGTGCCCTAGGGAATCTCTGTTATTCTGGTTTTCCCATCGACCATGGCACATGAGTGCATTGTTAGGGAGAGCTGTGTGTGGTACTGCACACAAATGATGTCTGCTGTTGTAAGGCAGCTACACAAGATCACTCCATCACAGAGCCTGAGCATTCTGTCTCTGATGTATTTTCATTCCTTTCTGAGCTTAGTTTCAGCTTTTGATCTGCAGGTTCTGTAATGGTTAATCAGAGGAGATTACTCTGCATCTTGCCATTTACTAATAATTTTGTAAAATCTCTTACAATTATTACTGGTTTGGTTTGGAAATATGGTTGCATTTACTGATTAATTTATAAAGTATCAACTTTTGCATAACATAAAATACAAACCAAATTTCTGCATTTCAGGAGCTTTTTTTTGTTTTGTATTATCACAGAAATACATCTGCATACATTTTTATTACATTTTTAGGCCCACAAGAAAATCCAACTCAAAACAATACCATAAATGAACACCAGTACATAGGATAGGTATTATTTTAAAACAGAGGTTTGGATTTCATGATTTAAGTGCCTTTTTTTTATGCCAGACCAAAATACTTTACATGCTACTAACTTGAGCTACAACTTTTATTGTGGTTGAAATCCTGACCCTTCCTTGCAGCAAAACTGTCACGGTCCATGCTATAAACCCCAGAGCTAGCAAGAGATTAGGGGCCAAGGGGATTGCTCCAGACCCCATTTTCATGCTCCAAAGAGTTATTGTACTATTTCTGCTACTGCTGTCTCCTCGCTTCACACATGGCCGAGAACCCTCCCTGCTCCCACTCTCTCACGCCTCCAGCCAGTCAACAACTTGTAATAAAAAGCTGATGCCAAAAATTAGAATCATAACCATATATTGAAACATTCCTCTGAAGTGCTTACATCCCCAGCCCCATATGGACCCAGCAAAGGATCCCAGAGAGAGAGAGGGGAGGAGAGAGAGACGAGAGCGTCTAGCTGAGAAGCACGTGGATTCATGCTAGCAGCAGCCCAGCGAGCTGCTGGAACTGATTTACCACTAAAGCTGTTAAGCAATGACTGACTTCTTCCAATTATTGGTTTTGCAAACAATAATCAGGTTAAAATTAGTAATCCGAATATAAAACTTTGCTTGAAGGATAGGGAGTGCTGTCCTGTGGGAGTAAGGGAAGAGGGAACACTCAGAAAGGAGAGACACAAGAAAGCATCCAAGAGGTGGGAAATGTGTTTTGCATCAGGGCAGAGCTGCAGGACATCGTACAGCACACTTTCAGCTCCCTCTCCCACCTCAGGGACTGCCAAATGCCACTGTGGTGACAGCAGGGATGAGCTGGATGCCAGAGTATGAGGCCTGGGGACATGTGTACATAAGAGAGAAAAGAAATACACAGAGATGGAAATTTAAAGGCAGACATTAAAGTCTCAAACACATACTCCTGTTTTGCATGATTTTTTCTACTCTAGTCTCAGTTTGCAATTACAGACCAAAATTAACAACCTAGTTTACCATCTGCACATTTATTTATTTAGATTTAACCACTGCACTGTAAGCAGCCCAGTCTGTTTTAACAAATATAGCATAACTGAGAGCTGATGGATGAAGAAACAGAGGTACAAAGGTGTGGGATAACATTTTCAAAAGCAAGGGAGGCAGGTCCTAACTCTGGGGTGACCATCTAGTTCATCACAAACCAGACACTTTTTTTCCAAAGCTTTGGTTTTGGTGATTGTAGCCAAATAACAAGAGAGAAAACTGGAGCCTGAGCACAAATTTCTGGCTCCTATCCTTCTCTTAGACCACCATGCTGGATTACCACCACTGCTAACAGCACTTCCACTGAGAATTGGCAGCTGGGCCCCTTGACAAAACGTGGAGATATGCTGATGGGCTTTGAAAACACACAAGTATTCACTCCATTTAATAAAGAAAAGCATCTAAATCTTTTAAGTTGAAAGTTCTACTGGGAAATAAGCAATAGGCATTGCTGCGTTCCAAATGTCAAGACTTCCATCCTTCTCCTATAAATCCTAGTCAGGGCTCAAGCACAATGTGGAAATTCCCAGCACAATCCTGCACACACCACAGTTCTGGAAAATGACAGCACTGAGCAACTGCATTATCTTTTTTCAGCCTTCCCACATGCCCAAAGAGAAAAAAAGCCCACCCCAGGAAAGGAAGTGATTTTACTTAATAAAAATTAAGATACAAGTTATGGGGAATACTTGTACAAGAAGAATTCAGCTTCCTACACACTTGGAAGTATCACTGACAAGGAAGCAATAATGGTAGCTGTTCAGAGATTGCACCACCCCACCTAATAACTTTGTGTTTCTTTCAGTCTGCATGATTCTGTATAATTTTGAAGCCAATTAGAGATGAAGGAAGTGAGGACCACTGACTATAAACCACAAAGGTCAAGACACAACCCCTGCCCTGAGAAGTCCCTCCACTGCAGATTAACAGCTGTTCTGACAGTTTAATAATTAAAGCATTACTCTAACAGTGCTCTGATTTTACACATCTTCTCAGCACATCCACTATGGACCACTGCATCCTGGACCAAAATGGAGGGCACTGGCATTTTTCTCAGCCATTCTTGAATTTTTGCCCCATGCATATTTTTGGTTTTAGTCCTATTTTCTTCCTTTTTCAGCAATTAAAAAAAATTAAGCAGGCAAGCAACAAGAATTTCACAGTCATTATTTTAAAAAGCATATAGGAAATGAGTCTCTGAAATCCACATTTATGTAATAAATGACTCCTAATCAGAGGAAGTCCTAGTAAGGTTCCCTGATGTGCTGAAAGACAAAGATAGGCAGCACCAAGACTGCCAGGCTGACCTATACTGATCTCACACAAGAGACTTGCACATCAGGCTTCTTGCCCACAGTGTCACCACTTCCTGCTCTTTGTTCCACAATATGGGATACTTCATTAGACTTGCAACCTCAAGCTCATTTCCATAGTAACTCATGGCACAACAAAACACAAGACATTAAGCACCATACTCAGATTTCATCAGGAGAGAAGGAACTGGGCTGTGAGCTGACAGAATTGTACAACTCACAAATAAGTTCAACAGAAGAAATCAAATGTCACAGCCCTGGGGATAAAGGGGATCCAAACCATGCTGCACAGATCCCCATTCAGATCAGGATCCTAGCTGCCTCACTTGTTGGCATTATTAAGAGCCAGTGCTTCAGCCTATGACACTGGGACTCAGGGAAGAATCTGTTCTCCAGAGAGAGTATCAGACCTAAGTCACAATGAGGCTCAGGGTCAATTCACTCAGAGTTCAACCAACCCAATTATTTCTCCTAATTGCACCTCTACTGGAAATGTCTCCTTCTCTGAAGGCCCAGCTGAAAGATGTCTTTTGAGGGCATGTGAAAGAGACTGATTATTCTTATGCTTCACTCCTTTGAATGTTTTCATTTACAGTGATAATACCATTTTATTGCCTGGTTTTTCTCTCCCTCTGAGAGAAATCTGCATCAGCACTAGAATCTTACTGATGCTGGCAGCCTGCTTTCAGTTGGACTTCCCTTTAAAACACTTTCATAGTACTTTTACTATGAAAATTTTTACTACATTGCAAGACTCACATCTAACTAATTTTTGCAAGGATTCAAATTTGTAAACTTGCAAGCAATGTTCTGGTTTCAAAAGAAAGTCATAACCATTTTTTAGATGACAAAATAAATATCAACAGTAAGACGAAAGTAGAGGAACAATGCACATTTAGATAAACCAGAAAGGTTTCAGAGTGAACATTTGAATCAATTCTATACCTACAGCATGAGCTAAGACTCATAAGTTGTGGGATCTGTGGGAAAAACCCCAAAGCAGTCTTTGATCATAAAAAATTTACTGTGCTATATCTTTCAAGTAAGTATAATTCCCCTGGTTCAGATCTCCCCGGACCTTGTGTATAGAAGCTCATTTTCTTTGATCTGCTGTAAAAACACAGTTGCACATTTGGGGTTAAATACATCTAGGAGGTATTCCTGAATCCTGCTGGCATGGACATTTCTAAGCCATTACCTACAGAGGATTTGTTCATTAATATATTTCTCTCACTTAGTGTTCCACTTCATTGGCTTCAATTGCAGAAAAAAAAAATTCCAATAGGATGTTCCTAGAAGCAGAATGAGGTTTAGACTGGTTATTTTTCCAAGCATACTCTCCAAGACACCACCAATAGTTTAGAAAGACTGAGTGCAATGTCAAGCAAGGTATCCCAGGCTGGAAGACTCCATTCACTACAGACTTTAAGTACAGCTTTTATATCTATGAACTTCGTGCCTGCATACTCAGAGAAAAATGGAAAGCTAGCCAAATTTCAAAAATCTGAAAATCCCATAAAATTACTGAATCCCACATCGTTCCTGTACAAAAGTAGAAAGTAACTGCAATTTGCTTGAGACTCCTGTCAAAAATCTGTGAACACATCCGAACTTAGCAAGAGACACTTCCTGTGCCTGCAGGATCTAACAGCAATCCCTGAAGTTTTGAAAATGTCTCTACGTGCAGCTGCTCCACGGAGAGAAGCTGATGAGAGCAGCATAGCCCTGCTGAACGCCAAGTCCTGTGGACAACGCAGGAGCTCAAACACAGCACTGGCAGTTTCCAAACTCCCTTGAAAAATAAAATGGGCTCTTCTGAATTTCCCCTGCAGTGACAGGCAGCTCCAGAGCCATAAATGATTGCTGATGTGGTAAGAAAGTCACAGTGATCTCACAAACATGAGAAGCCTGACTGGGGAAGGCATTGTGGGAAGCAAGATTTAGCATAGAGCAAACTGTCTCTCCAGACTTCCGACCAGAGCACTTGTGTGCCAGCCCCTCAAATTAAATGTAGTTATACACTTTTCTAGCAATTCATTCTCTTGCATCTGGAAGGACACTGTAATACTATTCACACTCTGTTTTCACCACACCCGTGTGTCAATGTGTGCAAGAGCAGAGTTATTCCTGGTACAGTCTCACAGTCACAGAAGACATGAGTGCTAGACCAGTGCAGCACTTCTGTGTCTTTTCAGACTGGGCATGTAATGCAAGAGTACAAATCTGACCCAGTGATAATTGTTGAGGACTATGGGATATGTGTGGAGAGTTTGACAAAGTGGAGGAAAATCCTGACTCCATTCCTCACTCTTCTGTGGGTTTCCTACATAAACTTCTACTAGGAAAAGCCTGCAGCAAGAAAAATCAGCTAATGCCTTGCCTTTGACATCAGGAAAGGTATGATATTATCTTTGCAATTACAGAAAATTCTTTTCTGTAGAACAGAGATTTTAAAGTGCTCCTCTGTTTCCCAGAGGTCTCCATAGATAAACATCAAGAACTCAGATGCTGTGATTATACAGTCAGACAAGGAAAATGTTACTATAGTCAGTTCTTAAAATTTGACAGAATGAACATCACACATTCGCCTATGCAGGGTTTTTTTTTTGAGTTTCTATTTTCTTTTTATGGCTTTGCTTATTATAGTTCAGTAATTTTGTTTCTAGTGCTTTTTCTTAAGTTATCTTCACGTGACATGGAAGATATCACTAAAGATGATGCCAGGCTGGAAACAGTCATCTGTTTTCTAGCTAAATCCTCCTACAAAGACAGCAACCAGCAACTGGGATGTATAGCAGCTGAAATCGTAATGGTGCATACAATGTTTAATTGTGCATATGTGATACACACTATTTAGCTTTCTCATTATTCCATGCAGCACAAAGAAATTCTCAGGAGGCTGAGAAGGGTCATATCCATGGCTGAATGAGAAAATAACATTAAAATTATCATTATAGGCTTTCCTCCCTCTGACTTAGCTGGGTGAACCTTAGAAGATTTAGAGTTCAGGTTCAGTTCAGATAAACATCCAAAAGTTCACAGGTTTACCCAAACTATCTGACTCTCTAGAGCCCTGAAATAAGCTGGAAATCTCCAGAACTGCCTTTCTTGGGGAATTTCCTGCACTTCCAGTTTTGGACAAAAATCAGAAATGGAAAAAAAAGAAACCCACAACATGAACCAAATATTGCAGAATCTCATCAAAACTCATTTAAGTTACACTCTGAAAGTCATCATCTACTCACATAGATCTATCAAGTGTTTTGATTTTTTTTTTTTTTTTTAGTATCAGCTTTTATGGCTAAATCAGAGCATATTTACTTTTTCACCTGATTTCTCAGTCTATTCTATTCATTTTTACCATCAGGTTTTTGTGAGTGAAACCCGGAGCAAGTGGTAAAGAGAAGCTCTGATCTTTCAGATGTTTACAATACATTTACACAGCACATTTAGGTTTTTCAGAGACTATCACACCGTCTAAAATATTTATTAAAGCAAAGACTAAGCAGTGAAGAGAAGAGACAATGGACAAGGAGTATAGTGAAGTAGTTTACAAAGTACTGACATTGGTAACAGATATCCCTCCCACTGGCACATGAGCTGCTGGTTTCCCTCTTTGACACTGATATGGAAAAAACATCAGCAGCCACACTATCAGCAAGAACATGACCCTCTGATCGGCCGTTGTTCACTTTCCCAGAGCAGACTTCCATCTCCCAAATTAACTGTGGCCAGTCATTTTCTCTGGTTTAAAAATGTAGTTTGAATCACTTGAGACAGATGATCTGTACCAAGCAAAGAGCACGTTGCTTTGTAGTATTTTCCATCATCCTCTCCACTTGTACAGCGAGAGGGGAACATTGGCACCCTTGCCACATACCTGGTTCCCCTGGCAGGCTGTGCAGAGCCTTCCTCCTCACACAACACCCTCCCCATTCACTCAGTGACATGTTGCATCACTTGTACCAGGTCAACAAGAAGCAATTTCTTATCCTACCTAGTGGGGAAAAAATGTATCTCATAATTTAGCACTACCACCTGAGCCAATCAAAGGCCTACAGAATTCCACCTAAAAACACCTATAAGAAAAAGGGGTATTTACAGAGTAATTCTTTCCCTGCTGTTCCTATCCAGCTCCCAGGAAGGTACCAGCTTAGAGATTTCCTGGTACTCACAAACCCATCCTCCTATAATTTGCCTGATCCCTGCTGATGCTTTTGTCCAGGATGAGATGTGCCAATGAGGTCCACAACTTCATTTCACTTCTTTTTGCTTTTTCATAGTCCTTATTTAGTGAGAAACAATGAATATAGAAATAGTTCCTTATTTACTTTCTCTATCCTTCATTCACTCTTATGGCATTTAAAAATAACTATCATCCTTCCCCCCCAGTCATTCTTCTCCAGCCTAGGAAATCCATCAAGCCCTTTTTCATATAGAAGTCATTCCATACCATCCTTATTTGCTTTGCTTTTTTCTCAAAATCCTTAGAATTTTTAAATTAAATGTTCACAGTGTCACGTGGAAGATCAGGTGTGAATGGTTTGTGGCAGGATGCTCTTGTTCTGTGCTTTGATTTCCATTCCCCTTCCACCAAACCCTAGCATTCTAGATGACTCTGGCATCATTTTGAGGTGACATTCTCAGAAACAGACACCTGAAGTGTTTCCCCTCAGGTGGTAGTAGCTATTTCCTGCTAGTCATGGCATATATATAGTTTATGTTAGTTTCACCATTCTTAATTTATTAAGGTTAGAAAATAACCTGAGAAAAGAGATTCAGACATTCAGCATTCTAATAGTATCTACAGTTCTCCAGGGCTGATTTGAGTTTAGGTTTTCCTGAATAGTTTTGTGTCATTATGTCAAATCTTTTTGTTTTACTGCTTATCTCTATTTTCAGATCAGGAATAATTTTAATAACATGGAACAGATTTTTGTCAGTACCTTCCACTCCTGTAGTTGCCATTCCTTCTATTGAATCATTGTGATGATCTAGATAACTGGGGAAGTGTTTTCTACATTGATTTCACCCATTTCTTGGAGACTTTCCACATCCATCCCCAAGAAGGTGTGATATGCCTCTTAACTGACATGAGTTGTAAGAGCAATACCTTTCTCCTTCTTACCTCTTGCTGGAGTCCATCAATGCTATGATAAATTAGCTCTTCAAAAAAAGGGATCTGTTATAGGAAATTCAGCTTCCCATATATATTTTGTTTTTCTTGGTTGTTTATTTTTGTTTGGGACTGGTTTGGGAGGGGGTTTTTCAGACCAGTTCAGTGTTTATCTCAGCCTTGCCTCCTACCAACATTGCTCAAATGCCAGAAAGTACTTAATATCTCAGAAACGTTCTCAGGTCTCTCCTCCTGCACAACAAACCTTGAGGCTGCTAAAATTTCACACCCTCCTGAAAAAACCTCCAAGTCAACCAGGCAGCTGAAGCTCCTGTTTGCTGGACCACTCCAGAGAAATTTGTCTCACAGGGTCTGTGCAGCCACCGATGAAAGGCAGCAGGTTTAAGCATGAAATCCACTGAGGCTGTGGCAGCAGGTGGGAGTGGCTGTCGTGGTTTGCTGATGCTGGGGAAGAGGAGGGGCCCACCACACATGAATAGCCAGGCACACACGGGACATCTTCTCACCAGATGGTGCATCTGACCTGCTGGAGCTCAACTCTTAATTAAACTAAGAACTAAGGGCCCCACTCAGTCACAACATCAGTTTCCTCCCAACCAGATGTCAGCAAGACACCACAAAAATTGCATTCAGTGCAAGCCCAAACCCAGGCTGAGGGTGGCCACTGCCCAAGCCTCACGCACCATCTCTTTCAGGATAAGAAGTTTTTTCAGCAGTGAACTGACAGCCCCTTTGTTCTGGGTCATCATGCCGTGAAAGCCCCCTCTGTCCTCCATGGCAAACCTGAAACCAACACTCCTGCAGCACAGCAGTGTTGCTAACCAGGTATAGAAAACAGCCTTAAATAGAGCAAGAAATTGTCTGTAGGGTTTGCTCAAAGCTTCCCAAAGCACTTAGCTACACTAAGTTTTCCTAGCGGATCATCATGCCGACCAAGATAACCTATGTGCTGAAATCCCAGAGGTGCACCTGGCTAAGAGCAAACCAGCAGTAGGTGTCTCAATAGATAACCTTACTAGGCATTTGGAAAACATGGATAAATCTGTGAAGCCTTCAAAAGCCTCTGGGTAGCATTTTCAGTAGGTGAATGGAGAGAAATTAAGAGACCCAGGCCAAGTCGCATGGCAGCCATACATCTTTGCCTCTGGATCGCCTTCAGTGCAGTACAGTGATTTTAGGGAAGTGAGGTCCATAAGGCCCCAAAGAAGCAATAATGATTTACTTTATTTGGGTAAAACCTGAAGCCAGCAGCCTATCTGTAATTTTATTTGTCAAGGATCGGTAACAGAGTAGTAAAGGTTTTTATATCCTGGGCATTGACTCAGTGTCAAATATTTAATGAAAAAAAACGAAGAAAAATAAAAAGTAGCTGATCCAAGGACTGGCAGTGACTGTACTCCAGGATCCAATCCCTCTCTAACCTCCAGTCCCCTCCTCTCACCTACCCCAACTTTTCCCTCCCTCTCTGCCTTTCTCACTTGGAAGATGTTATTGTTTAACATGGCACATTCCCAAGCTGCTAGACCAGGACAGTAAAATTATTCACTGACTTTACTGTACTCTTCTACCAGTCACTCATTTTTTAAGCTTTCAGCTCTCCTTCCCTCCACCCCCACCTCCTCCATTCCCCAATGAAATTTGCTTTTTTCCTTCTCTCCCTCCCTTTTTGCTAGGCAGAATCTGGAAAAAAGAAATCAAGGCCAAACTCAACAAAACTACTGCTGCGTAAGAGCAGTCCTTTTTCACACACAGATGGTCAGTCAGAAGAATGAGCGCTTTATAAGACAGACATCGTGCTGGTCTCTGCAATCCTGTTCCCCTGGACCTCAGCAGGAGTTTTTCATCACCAAAGTGGATAATAACTCTGTCAGACACCTCATACACACAGGTATTAATAAAAAAAAAAAAAAAAAAGAAAATACTGCAGTGACTGATTTTACAAGAAACTGGGAATCTTAATGTGACGGTTAAAAAATGCGCGCCACGATTACGCACAACCAATAGCTGTGTCAACAGGGGTTTATGGCAGGTTGCTAATCAGCAGGGAATGCACTTATGTATACAGCCATGGGTTTGCACTTTATGGACAGCATTTCTGTGGCCAAAGTCCATGTACTGTTGCACGGTCACAAACATGCCCAAGTATCCGTAGGCTTCTCTGTGTTTGCATATGGAAACCCCATTTTCACGGATAACAGCAGCTTTCAGCATCACTGCTGGATGCACCACAAGGTGCCAGCAGGTACTCTTGCCCTTATTTCTCAGATTTGGCCTAATCTACAAATGGCCTTAAATATATTATTTTAAAGGAAAATTTAATTTTCTCCAGACTAAGTTTTGATGACAAACAAGGTAGATTCCCATCTTTGTTAATCAAACCCTCAGCTTTTCTTGTGATAGATCCAGATTGTCAAGACCACCTCTGAAAGGCACAGGCACCATCACCATTGGCTAACCCAAAAACACAGCTCCCTTTGTTTAAAATGGAAAAATATTTTCAGAATCTCTACATTTCCCTACAACAAAAGAGGCAACACTAAAGAAAATCCCTGCAGTAAGCTTGAAGTAGGAGCTCTGTTCTAACAGTTATCTTTCTGCCACAAATGGAAATTCATAACACTTCAGTAACCCAGCATTTTCAAATTCAAATAGAATAAAATTATGTGTGAATTCTTGCACTCTTACTTCATTAGTCATTCCCTTCATTAGTCAAATGAGAAGGGGCAGCAGTTAATACTTCTGCTCATGACAGAAGTTCTCACAATAACATACTTGAGAGCTATTGTGACCTTAAAGTTTTAAAAATGTGCTCTGTATGTAATCTGATTCAATGAAGGCAGAGAAGAGAAACACTGTCGTCTCAGAAGCTTTAAGATGGTTGTGTTCCCAAACAGAAGTTAATGTGTGACATCCTTTTGTCTCCAGCAGACCATTGCTCACGAACCACTGGACACTTATGGTGTAAGTGGAAGTACAAATCCCTGCTAAGGACCTGTGATTTCCACAGGTTAAGCAGTACCCAGTCTTCAAGCCTCCATTTCCATTTTATTTATTTTTTAACACAGTGGTAGGAAATAGCCTCTTTTCCTACTCTGACTACCCTATTTCTCCTGCTCCTCCCTTCACCAGTCTCTGCTTCAGAACAATTTCTGTGCACCACTGAAATTTCTGAGAAATAAACACCATGAATAACATAACACTAATGATTTGTACTCTCCCCAGGGCACAAAATTAATTCAGGATTTTGTTCAGGAGCTGCCAAAGATCAGCACATTACTTATCATTAAAGAGATGCACGAACAAAGCTACAAGTGAAGATTGCCAAGAAATGGGCTTTGCTGTGCCCACCTCAGGTTGCTGCTGTCAAGCCGTCAGCTTCCTTTTCCAAACATAATGAAACAAATTAAGTCAGCCTTTTCAGCATCAATCTCATCTATCATAAATTCATTTTTAGGGGCATTTTCCCATGGATTCAATCCAAGTGACCTGGATTCCATGCTTCTCTTTTACACCAATCATAAAAATTAAAAATAAGTGTTCAAAATGAGATCTCATACATATGGACCATGGAATAAGATTCAGAAAAGGTTAAAAATGTTTCAATACTTAGGGAAAAAAGCTTAAACAGCAAGATTCTGAATGTAAAAAAGTTATTTGAAACAAATTCATATTAACACAGCACAATAGATTAGGTATTAACTCTGAATGCACAAAAATCACATATAGTCCTGTTTTCAGTCTTTCCAAATATGTAGACATTATATTTTAATTACTATTAATAAGTGCTCAGACTTCACCACAACAGCAAAACTTTTATTAAAGAGGGTGAGAAGAAGGGAGAAACTTAGCATAAAGACAGGTTTTTCAGCAACACATATCTCAGTGACTCCCAAAACTTTGTCTGGTATGGATCGTGCTGATCTCTGTGACACAGAAGGTAGGATTGGTCTGGGGAGGAGGTTAACAGGTCAGTTCCTACAGTGAGAAAATAAACTTTTTAATTGAGAGTCTTAAATAGGGTAATAAAAAAAAATAAAAACCAAACAAACAAAAATCCAAGAAAAAATTTTCCTCTACAGGAAAATACATCGCAAAAAGGAGAAATGTGTATTTCAATGTATATTCTGACTTTCTTTCTCTGCATGCCTCAGTCTGGCAATCTGAGTTTCTCCTCCTAAGTGCATCAGCTACAGTGATTACCACAGCAGCAATTTTTTGATGGCTAAAGGGGAGGAAAGTCTAAAAACAGATAGGGCATTGCATCCTCAATCTCCCATGTTTATCAAGCCAGCTTTGGAGAATTTTATAATGCTAGATGAGCTCCAGAGTATTTAACAGGGACTTCTGTGTTTTCTTTGAGAATTTTACTTTCCCTGGGTTGGGTTTCAAAATATTTCCATCTTAGCATGAGAATTAGGGAGGGTATAAACCAACCCTGCAGTGCTCTGGCAACCTTGTGCAAGTCAGAAATGTACGTCTGTGAATGATCTGACGGGGGCTGAAACCCCAGGCTTGTAAAACCAACCAGCAGACTTCAGTGCTCTCAGTGGAGGCAGGATTGATCCCTGGCAATCCAGGATTATTAGGGCTGTATTTTTTTTAAGCAGAACAAGGAATGTATTTCAGCTGGACTTTAACTCAAGAAAACTCTTCTGATTGTAATGGCATTACTACCTTCCTAGCTCCACCCCTCACTCCCTCCCTGCTTCATTCCCCCTGCCAGCAGCTCCCCACCTTGTCCTCCAGCACACAAAGCTCTTTCTCCATCTCGCCTCAGTCACATAAATTGCTCTGAAAGGCAGAATCCCCAGGCTCTCACGAAGCTCCTGCTGAAATTAATGAGACTTGGCACCAGATCATCCTATAGAGAATGATGTGCAAGAGCAACACCTTACTTACTACTGAGACAACACAAAAATCACTTCTCCACTGACAGTTTTTGTCCTCACCTCTAACTTTTACCCAAGTCAGGAATGGTTTTTTTTGCTTTATATCTGACTTGACAGTAACTAATACTACTGTGAGAACACGCCACCTGATTTTATATGATTTAGAAAGAGGAGAGAGAACAAAGATAATAGTTTCATTATAAGTTTTAAGCCTCTGTAAATCTCTCTGCATCGAACCATTCCTGATCTCCCGAGAGGGACTCTCCAAACACTGAAGCTATGCCTATTTGGCAAGAACTACAGACAGGGATTTCTTTTTTAGTCTCATTCGTCTCTACAGAGGGCAAAAATCTTGGATAGAACACTTTGGCCCAGAAGCCTTTTTCTTTACTTGCAGCAGTTAGAGGCACAGTGACGGTTTTAATAGAATTCTGTAATGACTCTATTTCTACTTTTTATGACTATTTCTTGGAGCAATAAAGTGGCAGAGCCAATGATATTGAACCACTAACTTTTCTGCAGTGAAGAAGAGAGTATAATTAGTCCATGAAGTCATTTTCATTCAAAGAGCAAATACATTTCTAGTTCCCACAAAACAGAGTAAAAATTCTTTCTCACCTGTGTGCTCCCCTCTAGTCAACATCAGAAGGAGAACTCATATTACCCAGATACCTGAAGAGTAACTTGAAATGTCCCCTCGACTTCTATTTTGTGATATTCCTGCAACTGTTCCTCAGAATGCCTGTGACAGAGCCTATCAATGCTCCCTAGACCACCCAAGGATCTCATGCTCTCCAGGGAATCACAGCATTAATGGGCAGCTCCACAGCCCAGCTTCTCCCACCTGGGCAAGTACAAGGCAGCTCCCTCCCAAATCACATCCAGAGGATAAATTGGGTCCCAGGAGGCATAAATTGCCCCCTCTTCACTGGCCTTGGAAAGGGTTAATGCTCTCCTAAGTTAGGTACTTTGATTTGGTGACAAAAGCAGGAGAAGATGTGCACAGTGCTTTTTTTAATGACACGGACCTTGCAAAATAAAGCAAATACCTTTTCACCACAAATCTTTATAAAGGTGCAGACTGAGACTGAGAGACTTGTACAAGTGCTGCAAGGCAAAACTCAAATTCCACAGAAGGAAAGTAAGAGATTTTACCAGAGATTTCAGTGGCACAGGAATTTCTCCTACTTATGCCCAAATAGCTCAGTTTATTAGCACAAGACCCCCTTATCTATTTAGTAGAACACTTATTAACTTCCCTTTTAGTGTATCTAAACTCACTATCTAAGCCAATCCCAGCTGAATACATGATTCTCATTAACCAAAACCAAATGAGTTTCCTCTACATTTCAGCTCTAGCTACAGCCGTAGCTGTTATGTGGTTCCGTGTTATGCTGTTCTCTAGTAAGGCATGTCAAAAACACAAACCAAAGGGGAAAATTATTTCATTTCCAAAATAAATGAATGCCTTTGATCAGTACTAATACATGAAAAACAGGTATTAAAAGTTAAGGGACATGTGGGAAATTGGCTCCTCACAAAGCTTCAATTAGCTTTCAAATTATCTCTCATACAGTGTGTACAAATATTCCTAACCAAACTTCACTGAAAAATGGATTCTCAATACGTTTATTTACCTAATAGTTAACACAAGGATAACAACACACATGCAAATTTAAAATAAAAACATATGTGGGGATCTTTTGCCCCAAATAAGAATTTGAAACAGATGTGCTCTTTTAACTGTATTTCTTCACCCAATGCTTTTCTCTTCACTGTTTGTATCTTCAATGTATTTTTTTTCAAAGGTACATAATAATTTATTCCCCCTTTTATCTGACAAACATGGCTTTCAAATAACATACTCTATCTTTATTTCTTGCTGGCATAACTCATCCATATCAATTGGTGTTTTGCACAAAGGGAGCTGACTGCAGTTCAGCCGTAAGCTGGGATACTATTTTCATTAGAACTGCATTTAAAAATCAACATAACAATGTTGTAGGATGAAAACATTATAATGTTCAACATTGTTTCCTCAAGTTTTGTATTCTTAAATCTTCCATTAAACTCATGTTTGTATTGGACACTTCCATTCCACTTCTCTCTGCATGTTTTCAATAGCAATACCTAATGTTCAGAGGGATAAATTAGCTGCAGCAGATTTTCAGTCCCAGAACCAGAAAATATTGGAAAATATATCTGATGTCTCTTTTCCTCCTCAAAACTTTAATTGTAGCTTTTGCAGAAAAGCATTAAAAATTCAGCGAAGTAAAATTCCCTGGAGCAGCGAAACACAAGAGTCAGCTCTCAACCCAACGAACCAAATCTGAATCAGTTCTGCAAGTCTCAGATTTCAGGCTATGTTCACCTACACTGAGAGTTAGGAAATTCTCCTAAATTTCTACTGGACCTAAATGGCAGGTGTGGGTAGCTGGGGAATGCAGGGACTCTGTATGAAGGAGGTCTAGGGCTGGTCATCACAAGGTCCTGCTTACTCCAGCATCGCTGTCGAGCTCCTCAGAACTGAAGGTTATTGGCAGAGCTCCATAATTGAACCAGTAATTAAAATTTTGTGTTAATTTACAATAAATTAATATAACCAAAATTCCCCATGTAAAGTTGCTTTACCCATGACAAACTTAACATTTAGGAAAATCCTTATCTGTCCTTTTCCAGTGTTTTCATTCAGCCTTCCTAGTGCACTTTTTACACAACAGAACCATCAACTGTATGGCTGCTGGCATCTTTCACCGCTGGACCCTGCCACATCCACCATGAGAATTTAACCATGAATGAAGAGACTGTAGTTTCATGTGACACAGGGCTTTTTTTAACTTTTTTCTATTTTAACACCTTTACTTAAAATCTTTCAGATATTAGATATGGGAGTTGACTTCTTAGTATTTTCAGTGGTGCTAATAGCTTCAAATTATGATATCCAAAAGGATTTTACCACATAAAAATCAAAGACATTACCTTGGTAACAGCTGAGCAAAATGCATTTTCAGCACCCAGAAAATGTCAGTGCTTCATATAATTGACACCTCATAAGCTAAAACATTTTTTAAAAACATACAATTGTATTTTAAAAACATACAATTTTAAAAAATTACAATTTTAAGAAAATCAGATTTCTTTAAAACGTGATAATTTCATTAAATAAGGTAAGATTCTTCAAGAGGGATGTCAAAAGACAAATTCCTGACCCAAATGCTCCAGTCTCTCGCTTTGTCAAGTATCTGATTCAAAGCATGTGGCTATAAATACTTTTATCTTATTAATATTTAAGAATTAAAATATAAATTAAACATGGTATGTTTCTTCCTTTTCATTACTCTGAAAAGTGCTAGAATATGGTGCTGTATTTTTTGTCCAAGCAAACACATTCTGCTTGATGCAGACACCTGACAAAATTTAAAGCTACCATTTAAAGTCTGGCAAAGCCAAAGTGATTAAAAAGAGGGTCTTATTTAACAGTGTCTTATAAAAATAGTTTTATGAAAATGGGGAGGAGAGACATGCAAATTCAGTAACTGGGGAATTTATAAGGACCATGATTAATTTGGATACCCAAGAGTAAATTAGGATATTTTGGGAGCTTTGGCATACTTGAATAACACAACATAACAATCAGACAGAAGGGGAGAAAAGTATTATCGTCCTACAGACCTGGCACATCTCGCTGAAAGTTCACAAGAGAAAACCAAGCTGCAATGGCCCTACACCAATCAAAAAATCCATAAAGACTGAGACAGGGAGATGGCACTATAAAAATCATAATCAGACTAGAGAACCAGACTGAGTGAATTACATGGTGGCCTTTGAGAAGCAAATCATAACAACCAGCAAAGAAATCCAAGCAGCATTTGAGCACTGACCATTGGAAACTAAGAGCAGCAGCAAGCCTCTGAGATTTTTCATTTTTTTAAAGTGAACTCAAGCAAAGCTAGTAAAACTTGGCAATTGTTAACATACCACCATAACTACAGGTTTAATAATGTCCCATAAACTTTGAGAATTTCAAATTCATTGCTACAGAGCAGCTTACACATTCGTTTTGCAACACACCCATTTTCACACTCAAAGACATCAAAAAAGCAGATTAAAGTTTATTTTTCTTTTGATAAAGAAGTTAAGCAGATTTTGGCAGCTTGCCATCAATTTGACCCCATCTCCTAACTTCCCCCCTGCCCAAATACTATAAATTAATCTTACACTGGTTGAGGGGGAAAAAAAAAACAAAACCTGAAAAACTTCCAACATTCAAGTCCTTTGGCTGAACCTCTCAGGGGCATATCCCATGGTGACAGTCGTTAGTCTTGACTATCTCAGCTGGCCTCTTCCCCAAAACTATGCCTATAGCACAAATTTCCATATTCTCTTGGTCTAGATATTACCATGATCCACAATTTCTTATTCATATTCACAAGAAATACCTACCATGACACTCTTCTTCTGGACTAGCTGCTGGTCTCACACTAGAACATCTGCAGATTAACCTCACACAGCTAAAGTCAGTCCAGGTTTCCACTCTGAAGCCTAAGAGCAGAGTATGGGCATACAAAGTTAGCCCTGCAAATAGGCAATTAAAGCCAAAAATTATTCAAGGAGGGAAAAGTTTTAGTTGATTTTGACTGCAAGATCAGATGAAGGTTTTTATGACTTGTCTGCCGAAAAGTGAATATTATCAAAAGAGTGAACAAATAACACAAGAAAACTCTCACCTTACAGACAGTTCAGTGAAGTGCACACAGGTTTTCCTAGGCCACTTTTTAATATAATGGTAAGAACACCGATATCCCCATCTTCTGTCAGAAAATGTAACCACTTTATTTCAGATAGTGTCTCTGCAGTAGTTTTCTACAATGCTAAATCCCCAGCTTCTTCACTGAGATGGTCAAACTGAAATTATTTTTCAGGACAGACTAAAACTGGAGGAAAGTTTCAGAGTTCCTAACAAGTCTCAATTTCATGAAACAGAAAGCTGGTTGTTACATCACTCCATGAAAAAATATTTATATTGGCTCTGGCTTTAAGGTTACATTTCTCAGTTCAAGCAAGTGGCAGGAAACACACAGAATCTAATCAAGAGACAGTCCACAAGGCTTATTAAATGAAATGTTAAATAAGGAGTTCTCATAAAAACAAAAAGATGCAGCTCAGGAAAAGAGCTTGGTCATCTCACAACTTTCTGTTGTTCCACAGCCAAGCATTGGCTAAACATTAGGTTATCATTGTAAACAATACACAGGGAAAAAATTGCTATCAGGATTTACTCTAAAAGTAAGTCTGAAGAGCACCTAAGTGACTTAAGAGGCTGAGTTTTGTTTTTGAATCTGACTTAAGAGACTAATTCAGATCGTAAAGAAAACCAGGGAATGTAGGTTTTCAAGTCATGTACTTTTAAAGAATTTACTTAAAATGTAAAATACAGTTTTACGGACAAGCCAGAAAAACCAGCAAGAAAATATATTTACAAAACGTGAACTCAAGAAAAATCCTTTTGTGTAGAAGAGTCCTTCCCTCTTTTTATTTTCAGTGCAGAAGGTCGGTGTTACTAGAAAATAAATAACATGAAAGAGGCGGAAGAGGACAGGGGAAATTGCTCTGCAGTAGAAAAACAAAGAACCGCAGTCACAAACTTCTCATGAACTCCTGAACTACCAAGTTAACCAAGGTAATCTATTGCTCTCCTCCATACTTGTAGTCCAGCCCTTCTTTCATCTCTTTGGCCTCAATGCCCTAACTTGTGTGCACTTTTAAGGGTGAGCTATGAGTTAGCACAGTGAATGTGATCCCTGAGTTTCCAGAGGGGTTCTCAAACTCGCACACATCAGCCTCAGATGAAGCATTTTTTCCAGATTTTACAAGTGTGGCAGCAGTGTCTAGTATTAATATCATTGCCTCTGTTTTTATTTGACAGCATGACTGCATTTACATTTCAGGGAAAGCCCATACAAAGGGATGGCTTTGGAGCTTGGCTCCCGTATGTGCTCCTAGCTCATAACAGGGTGAAATTAATAGCTATTTTTATTCCATCTGGCAGGGAGTTTTGCAGTCAATGTAGGATTGCATCTCCTGTGACCACAGGGTTTCTCAGATTTCCCAATAGTTTAATTGCTCTGTGCTACGTGAGGTAGCATTTTCTCAGAGAGAAGGAGCTATCTCATACAGCCAGGGCTCTGCAAAGCAGCCAGCATTCCTGAAACACAGTCTTTGTTCAGTGACTACTAGGAAAAGAAAATCAGTATAATTCCAGTGGATAAAGAATCACAATCCAATAAAGGGCTTATGCTTTAAAAATACTATCAGATAAACTAATGAAGGAAAAGAAGTTTAAAGCAAAAACTTGAGTATGGAAAGATTTAAGTACCTTCATTTCTGATATTAAAATTCCATAACCCCTTTATACTTAGAAAGGGAAAAGGGGGGAAGGGGAAAAAGAAAGAGACAAGCAAGAGCATTGGATGTCTCGACAATCAATGAAACATAGACATCAATGAAAATACTTGGTTTGTTTTTACTTTCCTCTTGAAATATGGTCTCTTTTTTAGGCTAGGGTAGCAAAGAGGCTGCCTGACATAATATCCAACACAACCCACAGTGATGCTGAGGGAAAATTTTAGTATGAGAGCACTGCATGCTCATTTGGCATTGCACTCCCGAGAAGGATTATGGTAGACAGTATATAGATTAAATTTAGCTAGATTTGGACATTAAGACACAATACTTGGTGCCTTGATATGAAAGATCAAGAGAGGTCATTCTATTTGTGGTTTTCTTTGTAGGTTTATAATGCTTTTGCCTTTCTCATTCATTTTTTCTTTTCTTTTCGTGGCATTATTGTTGCATAGCAGACAAACATTCCATCTTTCTTAGTGATGCTGGTTAGATAATATAGGAAGCTTGTGTCAGGAAAATAATCAGGATTCTCTGAAGAACTCAAAGTCCTTTCAGCATGCCTCATAATCGATTTCAAGTGTCTGTTGAAAAGTCCCTGTTTTTCTTTGGCTTCAAAATCAAACAGAGAAAAAACCCTGCCATAGGAAAAACAAAACTTCAAGTCTGAAATGAGAGTTTTCTGGGATTTTCTAGTTTTACATGAAATGTCACTATACAGTAGGAATCCTCAGCAGTGCACCAGCTAACAACAACACAGCTATAGCTGCCTGTAGCCACTGCCTTGCAGACAATAAAGAGACTTCCTTTTAAAGAAGGGTGCAAAAGCAGTTTCAGGATGGTTTCCCCGCTGGCTTTTCCTGACTGGAATGCCTTTCAGAGTTTTGGCTCTGTTGACACTGCAGGTTAAATGAAATAAAAAATCCAAATAGAAGCCACAAATCTCAGCAGCTCAGTCTTTTTGATCTACCTAAGTGTTTTTAAGCCTGCTCATCACCATGGGATCCATGTGCCCCTTTTCACATTTCAGGGTTTCCAAAAGGATCAAGTCATGGTAAGACCATAATACTTGAGTGGCTGTTGCAATGAAAGATTGCTTTAGAGAAGAAGCAAGTCCTCTTTCCTAGAAACAACTCTGAACAAGACAAATTAGAGGTGGAATAGGAGAGAAAGTAAAAGGGCTGTTTTTCCTTGGCAAAAAGATTAGTAGAGTTGGCAACATATGGAAGCGGCGTTGTAAAGAGCTCGAAGAAAATGCTTTCCTTCTAACCTTCAAGTGCAAAGAGGTCACAGTTCTTTCAAAGAACTTCCCTTGGGATAATGTGAATACGGATCGTCCCATACTTCACCGACTGAATAACCATCTGAATGGAGAATAATTTGAGATAAACTGAGATTAGTTTCTTGCACAGACATCTGCTTGGAAAACCTAGTGCAAGGGTCATTTGGCTTGCTATGCTAATGATAATACTGCCAACAGCCAGTATCAAAACACTGAAAAATTTGTAAAGATCTGGCACATTACATCCTGCTTAATAAATTCAAAGGTTTGAACATGACAGCATATTGTAATGTGGTAATATAATATAGTAAATATGCGGAACAAGATTCAACCCATAAGGAGACCCAACGCTGATTTCAACACACATGCTTACAGCAATCTGAATGAATTATTTGAATACATACTTAGCTGAATACATACTACACATGGAATGAAGAAAAACTGTGCTCCTTTTTCCTCTGTATTATATGTGATTGGGGGGAAAATGTATTTTTTCATATATATTTGTATCTATATTTTTGCAATAAGGAAAGTATACATTTAAAATGCAGGGCGAGATTAACTGTTAAGAAGAGCTGGCTGGCATGCTTTAGTTAATGTGAGTTAACATCAGCACAGTACCAAAAGAGGTACACAGTTAGCTTTTTGATGAGGGGAAAGCAGTCAAATCAAAGAGAAGATCTGCTTGAGTCACCCAACATAGACAAACCAGTCAGGCAACGAGGAAGAAAGGGGCAGGATAACCACCAAGCATCAGCCTGGGGGAGGCAAGTTACGACCAAGTTACTCCAAGTTCTTGCTTCCCCTTCAGCCAATGGTGAGACTGATCACCACTGAAAGGCCTGAAAAAAGGCTCCCTGGCTGTCTTACGTTGTTACATGGGGACTCAAAATGAACATCCAGGATAAAAATCCTTATTCTGTAAGTTCCATTGGCAAAGCTTTATCATAAATCTTCCCAGAGAAAAAGGAAAGTTTTAAATTATCAGAGATCAGTCATGGTATTTTGACTGGGATAGGCTAACCATCACAATCATTTTTTCACTCCTACAGAACACCTGATGAGAAGACAGTGGACAGAGCAGGAATGCATCTGGAAGGGCCACAGGTTATGCATAACATTGGACAATTCCTATGCTTCCACAAGACAGAAATAGAGAAGCATAAAAGAAATGCGCATAGACTAACAGTTCCTGTTCTTGTTCCAAAAATGGAGCTTTGTGAAGAGTGAAAGTTTTCTCTAAGTTCTTCTGTCAGTACCAATCATGGGAGAAGTGACCCAATTCTATTTTGTTATCCAAGACACAAGCATACCTCTTTGGCCACATAGAGAGAGCTGGTGGAGGCGGAGGGGGAAGCTGGGCAGTGTGGAGAGATGGCTCGCTAATCCTGTCAGGAGAAAAAGTGTTTCGCGTCACTCAACAGCATCTCCACAGGGCAGTTATGGGAGAAGCGCTGACAGACCCTGAAAGGAATCGCAGTCAGTCGTCCTCCAGCAGCAAGAGGTCGGCTTTGACACGGAGCTTATAGGGTGGGGGAGATGAAAGTGTGGGGGAGGGACATCTGGGCTCCATGTAGGATTTCACCTTCCTCTGCCCCACGAGCAGGCCTGCCTGCTTCCAGCTTGCCTGCCTTTTCTAACCCCTTCACGAATCACTTTTGTTGCTCTCTCATTCCCCAGCTCTCAAAATTTAAACTTCCCAACCCTGCTGTCAAAAGTAAAGATAGAAATAACATCGGAGTTGAGAGCAATTTCAGCATAAAGAAGAGCTGCGGGGACAGAGCAGGGATTCTTGCCACACGTGACACAGAGTACTTGCCATACCACAGAAAACACTGATAAGTACATTTCGCAACCAATTTTACAGACTTATCCTGCTTTTCTTTAGAAAATGTTTAGTCAGGCACTTTCAGTCAGTGGTGCACTTGAATGATTCTCAGCAGGAGAAGCAGTAAATAAGTGCAGACAAAGAGGTGAAACATCTACAGAAGGGATGAAGTCACCCAAGACATCAACAGGGCACTGTAAATAAGAAGGCACTTTAATCACATGGATATGGCCTATATTGCCACAGAGTTACCACCTCCAATGTACAAATCGGAAATCATACAAAATAAATGTAATCTACATTCTACCTGAGGGAAAAAAATCCTCCCTGAGTTCATGACTCATCATCCCCACACCATGACAGAGCACTCCGAACGACAGGATGTTCAGCTGTGGCCAAGGACCTAAATCTTCCTCACAGAAGATACTTCATGTTTTAAAAATGCAAAGGTATCTGGGTTACAGTTGGGCATTTGGGGTTTTGCTCTAGATATTCCTAACCATGTAGGAGGTTTATACAGCATTTTTACTGCAGCACAGTGCCTACTTTGTCCCACTCCCTCAGTGGCAGTAGCCACATATCCCTCTCAGAGACCCTTGTCCTCTCCGAAGCCCTCAGAACCCCTTGAAAGAGACAATAATTCTTGCCTCAAAAAGCAAGTGAAAACCACTTTTTTCTGATACATGACATCATACAGGGGCAGCTCCCCATCCATCAATGGGGAATAAAATTCAGAGGTCTGGCTGCTCCTTTGCTTCGGCTGCACTTCAACATCATATTTTCCCTGCTTTGGTGGATTAAAGCTGAGAGGCTTTACAGGAGATATGTCTGTTACAGAAATGTAAACAATAAATAATTATAGGAAAGAGAAAGAAAGACTGATTTATTGAAGACTATTACTTCTAGAAAGTAAATAACTGAACTTTCAATTTAAGTAGACATTTTAACTGCCAAATAAATCTGCTTCCAGATACGAGAAGAGACTTCATGTAGTACACAGAAAAGGAAAAGTTAGAGAAATTCAGATAGTACCAGCAAGCAGACAGGGCCAGACTCTTGATAGATGCTGTTGGTTTAGAGCAACCTAGGATTGTTTATATACTCATCTGCCATTGAATGACAGTATAGTGAGATATAGCAGATGTAAACAAATTGTTGTTGAGTTAGAGAAAAAAGCCGCATGCCTATCCAGCAGCCTTCACACCACCAAAACTGCAAAGACCTTGGTATTTGCTTTGCCCAAATATGGACCACCAGAACATTTGAGATAAGGTCCTAAAGTTAGGTACTGCATCTATTTTTATGTTTTTAAATGTCATGCTTTGAAAAACATTTGAGCACCCAGCAGTTCCCCTGGGCCACAAAATGACAACTTTTAGCACTACACCACTGATATACCTTTGTGAATTCTGGTGGAGGTGGGTCTGTGGATTGATATGCATATCCAGAACCAGAGTTTAGGAATGTTCACTATTGGCTACTACCTGCCTTGTTGTGAAAGTTCTCCCAAAGCACTAGATATCAAATTATGGTTACTAGACAGAGAACCCCACTGGAGATGAGAATGGACCGATAGATCTGGTGGGCCACCAAAAGAACATCAACTGCACCTGGCTTATTACCTGAATCCAGTGCTACACTTGGACACATCCAGTTTCTAGCGAAGATGAATGTGACTTGAGTTTCTTATCACTTCTGAGAAATGTTCAGGCCAAAACCTGAGGTCTTAATATCCTTTGCCAGTTTCTGCTCTGCAGTTTCTATACAGTGCAGTGCTAGAAATAACACCATTTTCTTGCTCTACATGGATTATTTCAACAGCCTAGAGAATTTAAAACCTACCCTCCTTAATTTTTATCAGCTACTCCTTCTAACTGTCCTTTTCCAATGAACCAAATATTATTTCTTTTTGATCTAATTTCCCACAAAGTCAAAGTACAGTTGACACTCCCTGAAGTAACAAAACAGATACGGGTATATCTAAAACATGTGAACTCAGGAGAGATTTGGAAAGTTTTATGTATGTGAAATAATTGAATTCACACACCACTGACTTTTATCTCAAAGGATGGCCACACAAAATGCTGAGTGTGATTCCTAAGTGGTGAGATATTAGATTTCCATCTGATCTGATGGACAGTCTTAACAATTTTATGGAATGTGATCTATCCCTCAGGCTTAGCATGAACTCTGACAGGTCCTAATTTTAAAGCTCCAAAACAGGAATTTCAGGGAAAGACTTGCAAATCTAAAAAGTTTTTGTATGAATAAAATCACAGAATAAGACAACTATGGGAGAAAGGCAGGGAGAAGAAAGAAATGCATCCTGCATATTTTTTTATATTTGTTTTACTGTTATACTTCACTTTATTTTCAATTAGTCTACCTTCGAAGTTTCCTCTATTTGTTTCCTTAAAAAGAAGTAATCCTCACTTCAACAGTAAAGAGCTGGGTAAGATTATTCTTCATCCAGGTGCAAGTACAATGGATCTTCCAAAACACATAGTGGACTTTTTTTAGTCATGGCTGGTGAATTTCAAGAGCTCCCCCTGTTTTGTCACCATATCAAGAAATCCACATTTCTATGGCCAAATCAAGCAGATTGCAAACTTTTCTCTAGACTTGGAGCAGGCTTTGAAGTCAGAGACTCAGAGTGATGAAATTAAAATGCAATTGGACATTAGTTCACTGAGTTCAAGTACCAGCAAAAATCTGTTTTAAGATTTGAAACTGAAGTTAAAAGCACAATAAAGATACAAATTCCTGCTAATCTGAAACTTTCTCTTTCTCACCTTGTCATAAAAGCCCTTTGTGCCTGTAGCCACAGTCCCTTATCTATCCTGCAGACTCTGCCAAAAGGAAGCTGACACCTCATCAGAAGATATCTGGGGAGAATGGTACTGCTTGAATCCTGTCTCTATCTTCAGAATGATATTTTAGTCTATAAGGGATGGCAAAGGATTTCTACAGGCAGATGAATCATCAGAAAATGTAAGCGAACAGCTCATAAAGAACATGTCCTCCTCATAACCAGACAGTTGGTTTTCAGTTTCATGTTCTAACTTTTAAAACTTAAAAATTCAACTGGGACTGCATCTTTGCCTAATGCCTCTAAATTCCATTTCCCTAACTGCTACCCTGGAATTAGAACCAATTTCATAATCATTATAATGATTTCATAATCATTAGAAATGCAAACAATTTTTTTTTTATTCACTGCCAATACTACTCTGGTAGTTGCTGTGGTAGTTGCATAAGTTTACAGTATTAGATGTTATCTATCCCTTAGCAGAAGCTGAGCACTAGTTTCTCTAAGAGATCAGAGTGGGCAAAGGCAGACAGTGCTGTGTGTGAGAGACTTGAGCCTGCTCAGCTACCCTGTGGCGCCTGCAGTGCCTGTAGGACCTTGCAGAGCAAGACTTAGCAGGCACCAGTTAAGCTGCAGTAAAAAAGATACCCTTTAGCAGTAAAAATATACACAGAGCCACTTTATTCCTCCTTTCTTATTCATTGGCAATATCTCCTTTTCTTTTTCCCATGTATTTACATATCATTTATGCAAAAGAAACCTTGGACACGTTTTTTTTTGCTGTCATTGGTTTTGACCATTTGTGTATCAAAGTGCTACTTTTCACAGATGCCCCTTTACTGCAATATTTGACTCTAGATAAACAATTCAGCAGAAACACGGGTAATGATGAACATAGAATAATAGAAAATGAATGAAAGGTGATACTGATCTTTATTCAAGAGCATTTTTATTATGCACTACACAGTCATAAAAAATATCAGAAAAACGAAAGTTGCAGTTAGCAAACCCTTTAAGTGTGTGCTTACCTTTGAGCCTGTAGAAAGTCTTCCAAATGTTTGCTGGAGCAGTCATGTGCCTGGAGTTAAGCATGCTTAGAAATACTTCACTGGACTCAGAGCCAAAATCTGTTTGCATTACGGTTTGGGAATAGCAAAGGACAGAGAACAAAAGGAGCAGTTATTCAGAATTTGGACAAATAGATGTAAATACATTTTTTGGTGTTATTAAGTCAATATTGGCTCTGTTCAGCATGTACTGACTGAACACACAATCCTAACAATCACAGCTGAAAAACACAGACCATGGACGTTTATTGATTTAGACAAGATCACTCCTCACAGGAGAGTGAGACTCTAGTTTTACAGACCTTTTAATTCCCTGTACACCATTTCTTTCCCTTTTACAAATCTCCTGCTGTGAAACTCTAATGCACTCTTGAGACACAAGAAATCATGGAACTAGCTCTGTAAATTGTCCATCAGCCAAAAGAGGAAGCAGCTCCCAAGACCAAGGAGTTTAGTTGTTGCTATCCATGCTGCTTTTGTCCAACAATAAAGCACCATAGTCACCACATACCAAAAAAACTGACATGTTGCTGCAAAAGATATAATATTATTTATTTTTTTAATTAGTGTTACTCTCTAGCCACCTCCCAACACCAAATATCTGGGGTGTCTACTGGCAAAAATCATAATTTCTTACTTTAGGCAAATCCAACATTCCATGCAAATGGAAGTAATTTCTGCAATACAAAAAGTCCTTTCAGAAAATGCTGAACTGATTAGTATTATGGAAAAGTGGAACTAATTACTCTAGTGATATAACAAAAAAAAAACCAACAACAACAAAAAAAAATTAAATTTTTTTTTAGAAATTAAAGCCATCCAATTCTTGCAGAAAATAATGGCACATTTCCCATATATGCAGCCTTCATGCAACTCAGTTAAAGGTATGAACAAGATAACCATGAATCTCCCTAACCCATAAATGCAGGTCTCCTTGCAAATCCTTAAGGACCAGGAGTGTATCAAAAGCCTGTACAAATTGTTCATGCCTAGGCTCAATTACTCTTCAGAAACTCCCCAAAAGGGACAGTTTGCTCCTTAAAAAATGAGGTCCACCAGCACAAACCTTATTTGTTCTTCCAATCCCATGTGAGCTCAAGGTAGACACCTTTTGCTGGCCCTTCACTCCATGGTAAATTTTACCTTTGCAAAAGAGAGGCCATGGGCTTGTCTGAACAATTCATGCCCCCTTTTTTTTTTATTAACCTATCCCCCAGCAATTCCATCTGGATGGTCTTATCTGTAGGAATCTGGCCTTTCATTTATTTTTTCAACCACCATTTGTGACAGAATTTCTTAAAAAACAGACTCATGACTTATTATTAGCACATGGGCAGGTCAGCACACAGGTTTATTTGCTGTTAACCAACATCCTAACATGCTGTGTTTAAAACTTCCAAAGGGACTATGAATAGGCTGTAAAAGTAGGAGGTTGAATTCCTGAAGATAAGAGTTTGTGATGGGACCACTGTCAAAGCAACTCATATTTTCCGCTGATAACCCTTGAAAATCACTATGCAAAGACATATAGTTCAAACGTATGTGAGTCCCTGACAATTCCCTTTTCAAGGGCACTTTGATGACTGGCCTGTAACACTTCAGCTTTGCCACTTAGGGAATAACAGGAAAAAAATAAAGTGTTAAACTTTGAAAATGTACAGCCCATCCAGAAAAGGTAAAAGAAGGGGAGAAGCCAGGATCAGGAGGGAAAGGAAGGGGAAGAGGTAAGAGAAAAAGAAAATATTCCCACTAAAGCATATGCAGCATAATGCCTGTAGGCTATTATGGACAATAAATACTCCCATCTCTCTTGTCAGGGGCAAGCCCTAAGAACAGAGCTGTGACCAGATGGATACTGGGGACGATGCCTGAAAGGCAAGATCCCATTTGCTACCTGGGATGTCTATCAGATCCCAGGCCATTCAGAGCTTCACCACTGGAAACACTCTCCAAATAGCAGTGTCCCTTATTTTCAGTATATCATGCATGCACACAGCTGGACACCATATCCCAGGAAATTATTCCTAGTGGAAGAAAAAAATACAGCATCACCTCCAGAAAAAGTTATCCACTCACTGGCTTTCATCTTGTGCAGAGCACTGAAAAGTCTGGAGAGAGATAAATGTCTGTTATACAGGGATTTACACATTTCATCCAGACAATTGACTTAAATTTCAAGCATGAGGCCAGAATTGATAATTTATCAAGTTAATCTTCATGATATATTTAGTGTCTAACCATAATACCTTCAATTGCTTTCACAGTCAGCAGAGACTGGGCAGGAGGAGAGCACCTGTTAAGAATCAAGAACTGAAAAAGAGCTATGCAGTAGATTGGAGTTATAAATACTGGCCTCAATCCTGCAAACTCTTGGCATCCACAGAGAACCAGTGTGAATGAAGCTACAACTGGCTGCCTTAGTGGTCTGATAATTGTCTATCTATTTTAAGCAGGGACCACCTTTTTAATTCATTGTGGGGAAGGGAAAAAGAATAAATGTTCAGCCGCATTCCAATGTTTCTAGCCTCATGAAATAAAGCAGCAAAGAAGGTAACTTAAGTAACTGCAGTGACTTAAATCATTAGGATATCCAGTAGCTTCCTTTCACCACTAGTGTCTCGATGCTTAATCATCATTACAAATCTTTGGGTTTGATTCTCACTTATTGTATTGCCCCTGCCAAAAGCAAGTATTAAAATATATTCATATAACTGTTGATTATGTATTAACCATTGATGAATCCCTCCACTCTCATTTATAAGATAGTTTCTAAACCTGAGCTCTTTCAACCTATTAAGGGTCAAAAACTTATCTTCTTTCTTGAAGGAATGAAAGCATAATTTTGCAAGTAACACCTTAAGATCACAGCACCAGCTAAAAATGTGAAACCTCTGACCAAAACCAAAGATTTAGTAAGTAAACATCTTTAAAACAAAATCAGTCATTTCCTAAAGTTCTGCATCTTAAAATTAAAAACTAAACATTTTAAATTACTTTTATCTTTGTTAAACTGAAGTACAAATACCAGAGAAAATAATCCAAGCTCTATATGGGGCTTAGAATTTAAATCCTGCTGACTTTTGATAAAATCTATGCTCCTGAATCTCTTGGAAATATTTTCAACAAAGCTTTGTCATTTTTGCAAATGACCACTGCCAATTTTTAAGATTTGCTTTGCTTTTCAGGCTATCCTTCCTGTATGTGTCATCAAATTTTATTTTCATTGAATTGTTCCTCTAGATCAGTTTAACTGTAATAAAAAGAGGTTAAATTCTTCATTCTTGAAATCAAAGGGTCCTGTGTCTGCCATCGTAAGTCTAGAAGAGTGTGTGTAGGCCAGTTTCTTGGCTGTCTGTAATCATCACACATCAATAAGTGCTGAGTTACAACAATACTACATGCTGGGGGAAAAAAAAATGACCCCTTAGATCTCTGATTAAATCACCCTCTTCCTTCCCTCTAGCTCTGCCCTTTCATTTGATGACCACTTCCAGAATCAGTGGGAGGGGGAAAGCAGCTACTGGGGATTGAGCAGAGGAATGGAGGAGGCTTCATGGGTTGTTTTCCAACCCACACATCATAAAAGGTGGCTTTTCATTCTGATTTTGTACACCTCAACACCACAGAACCCCGGATAAAGACAGGGTTTTTGGCACTCTTGTGATTCAACTAATGGACTTGAAGGCCACTGAAGTTATTCTTTGGCATCACTGAGTGAAGATTTGAGGGGCTGTAGCTCTACAGTCACAGATCCAGAGTAATAAAATAACTTCCAGTCCAGACTTAAATATTGGCGTTGATATAGTGACCAGTTGTAAGGGAGTGTTTTAACTATCCAGGTGAATGAGAAGCTCACATTCAAAATCATTGCTGCATGGATTGTCCAAACTATACTTTTACATGACAATTTGCCTTCAGTTCAGTAAGCCCAAGCACAGATCACTAACATGTGAAAGTCAGACACTGCAGAGAGACTAAACCTGTGAATTTGCATTTGTACATTTTTTAATTCTCTGGGGTTAGCTCTGGATTACCTCTGATATGCAAAAAAAAAAAAAAAAAAAAAAATTAAAAAAAGAATAATGATGTCAGGGTGAAAATTCACACGTATGGGTGGCAGTGAAACAATGGTATTTTGTCCATTTATACTCAAGAATGGATTTCATTTCAGAATGGGTGAAAAAGATACAGGATCTGCATTAATTACAAGCAATTTGAAAAACAGCAAGAAGTATAACTGAGGTTATTCAAGGTAGATGAAAGCTACTGTGGTCTGACTTTTGCTTTCTTTTCTGAACTGCTGCTTCCCTAAGTGGCAAGCAGCGGGGGTCAGAGGCCAAACGAAAAGGATAAGCGTCAATGGGAGGCCCTGTGGTGTGACACAAGTGCATAGTGGTATATTGTCCACAGCCCATGAAGAACTTGTCAACAGCTCAGTGAGAATCCCTCAAAGGAGCGTCTACAGTTTCATTGCATCCTGCTCCCTGGAGGCAGTGGCAGATACCCAGGGAAGCAGCAGCTATATAAGCAAGATGGCTCTCCAGGAGCTCTGCTGTCTTCTAGTATTTGTTTTCATATATTCGCAGAAAAGATTATCAGTAGAAAAGGCTTCCAAATAAATGGGAAGTTCTACGCAAGCAAGAGCAGCTAGATTAAAAATCAATTATGCCTTAGAAAGCTAGGTGTCAAAAATATAAATAATATTTACTAAATTTGCTCTTGTTTAAGCTCCTTCAAAATCTTCTTGTGACACCCTAATGTCCAGACCTTCAATCTCCTGTGAATCATGAACTAAGCTAAGCAGGACATCAGGCTTTGATGAACCCAGATTTCCTACAAGGGAAATTCCACTGAGGGAATAACAGGAAAAAAATAAAGTGTTAAATTTTGAAAATGTACAGCCCTACAAACTAAGACACAGTGTGCTTTTCATGAAAAATTATATGTCAAGTTATCCTCTGAAATGCAACAGGCAAGCTCTAATTCCTTCTCCCTGTTGCAGTAATCAAGGACAGCATAAGGAGCATCTGCCATGAAATGATAATGGTCAAATTTTCAACCCTGGTATACAGCTAAGAGAGTTGAATCGAAGAGAATTTGTCTCATAGTTAAGGAGAAATTCTGCCTTTCTAAAAAAATCAGTTTAAAAGTATGCAATAGCACACACATCACCTTTGTTCTGGTTTTATATAGCTCCTGGAACAACTGAGTAAGAGCCCAGGAAAGGGCTTTTAGGCCTAACATCATCCAAGTAATAAATCATCATCCTGATTCTATTTTGAAAAGAAACCAGAAAATAAGCTTGAACTGAATTCTGTCTCTAACGATACGGACAATAAAGAGGTTCACCAGGAAAAGAAATCAGAAGAAATTAAACAGCATCACTTTGATGGATGAGGCTCAGAAGTGTTGAGGATGGATATGTAGTCAGGTTTATTCATAAAGAAACAACAGGCCTAATCTAAGTGAAAGTATAGTGGGGGTAAAAAGTGAAAGAAAGCAACATTTGTCCTCTTGGCAGTGGATTTAAAAGAAACTGCAGCTTGTGTTTCTGCAGAATGGGTAAGAAATGGGTTTGGGGCTACAAAGCACATTTTAATGGATCTCTTCTGTCTCTTAATGATTCAAGCATTCTGTATTTTCTACCTTATTCTCCAACTCTCCCTTAATCATCATTTTAAACACAAAAAAATATGCAAGAAATGAAGACGGATCCCAGTATCCCAGTCACGTAACTTTAATGCAGTGAAGGAATTTTTGCCATCTGAGAGGCTGAGTCAGATTTCTTTATTACTTTTAACCATTTGTAGTGGCCTACAGGCATTTTGGTCAACTTTTCTGACTTTTGTCTGCATTACTGCAGATCAGCTGTGTTGAAATAAATGGGGCTATGGCGGCACAACCTGAAACACAGAGATGAGCCAGACCTTGGCACTGTAAACATGATGCCATTTGTGAGATGAAATGTCACATGTTTACATCCACTGCTTCCTAAGCCAGAAGAGCTCAGACTTGTCTCACTGAGCAAAGATTGAGAGCAATGAGTTTTTGGAAAATTGACTGGCAAGGAACCAAACCATAACTCATAAATATTAGAAGACGAATTGAGCTTCTCTGAATGAAATACTGCCCAAGACATAATAAAATAAATACCTTATGGTTGTTAATAACAACAGTAATGTACAGTTGTGTAAACTTCTAAGGGGGTCTTGAAAATGCTGGCAAATATCAGCCAGCCAAGCCTGACAGCATCCCACACCTTCAAGAGACATTCAGAGACAGTAGAAGCAGCATTTTCAACTGAAAGTTGAAAGCAAGAGTATCCAACCTGGATTAAATCTTGCTATTCACAATCCTGGCACCTGCATATCCTGTTGATCCTAGCAGGAACTGTAGCTAATTCAAATCTATGAAAATTTGGGTTTCAGACCCAGGCCAAAAGCTGCCATTGGAGCACAGCCCCTCTTGCTCCAAGCAAGATATTTGCATGCTTATGTCAGATCTCAGTAGACAATGTCCAACAGGAGTCCCAGCCCCTGGACTGATGTGTCAGAACTTCTGTCTTTGGAGCCTGCTACAAATTAATTTACAACTCAGCATTACAAGCACTCAAAAAAGCCTTGGCACTTCATTCTACATAGCTATAATGCAATTCCACTCTTAATCCTAAATTTCTCTGAAAGCAGCCTGCTCAGAGAGCATCTGAGAGCTGCTTGTTCAGGGAAGAGGAGCACTGGCCTGCACTCAGGCATGCTGCTGCTGCTGCTACAGGGGAGCAACTGGGTTTGGGCACAAGTGAAGTGTATTGTGCTCTGTGGACAAACCACACTTTGATCAGCTGCCTTTAGGAACCTGGAGGAAGCCCCTTTTAAATACAGTATTTGAACCTTCAGCAATAGGAAGTTTTTTAGTCTTTGTGTCTGAATGTTTCCCAGTAGGATATAAATGCTTAGGAAATCACAGCTATGCTCACCCTCAGATGCCACATTTACTGGTTTTATCTCATGAGCTCATTCCCCAGTTATATCAACAGGACATGGATATGGAAACTGAAGACCTTAAGGAATCACTCTACTTCTCATCTCATAAGGCTAAAAGCTGTAAAACAGAAGGGCATCCAAATTAATTAGACACAGCTTTCAAATCCACTTTCAAAACTGACTGGTCGTGTTCCCTCCACCTCCTTTGAAGTCAAAATTGGCCTCAGCTTGTGCAAGGAGAATCAGGCTGTTTGTCCATCTGCACAAGGATAGGATCAGCCCTAAATATGAGTAGTCTCCCCTGGCTGCCACAACATGCCAGCACGTGATCATCTCTTACAGGCTGTGGTTCTGAACAGAGCTCCCTGGGATATTCAGTGTTAATGGAAGGAAGGAGAAGGAAATTGGAAACTTTCTTCTGCAAATCCCACAAAGTATTCCATAGGATTTTCAGAAATGTTAGAAAAAGTCACTCACAAACCTCATCAACTGTTAAGGGATCACAACACAGAAACAATATACTCTTCAGAGTTCTTTGTGGAAAATGGACGAGAACAGCCTTTTGAACAAAAGCATAATTGGCCTCTGAACATGGGAGGCTGGCTGACTTGAGAGAAAACCATACAACTTAAAGATGCTGCTAAACTTCTGCTCCTCTGTCTAGCCAGGACTATCCTGCAAAAAGCCAATCCTGCGTTACAGCAGGCAACTTGACTTTGTTGGATGATGTGCACTGTAAGGAGATACAGAATAGAGAGAAACAGAAAGAAGAAAGAAAACAAAATTTACATGAGTTCTATTCACAAACTCACCAAACCCTGGAAAATCATAGTGTAGAATATGTACTGACCTCTAAAAACAAAAACTATGTTATAAGAAATAAATGTCACTGTAGAGTTAAAAGATAAACAGAATCCTTCCCTTCAACAGCACCAGTACTATGTGACTTTTAATAAATTATGTGAAAACAGATTTACAGGCTCATGCCCTAAACTTATGCCTCCTCTGATAAGAAAACATGCAAACATAATGATCTAGAGAAGCAAATTAAATTCCCAGGACTGGATCATATTCAGAATAAAAACAAAGAGGTTCTTCAAAAGCTAATCTCTCAGAAGTCTCAGCACAACATGATACTCTCTCAAGGTGCAGATTTCTCTACCTTGCTGCTTAAATATGCTTTGCTGTGCAGAGCATAACAATAAAGAGCTTTTTTTAAATTCAGTTAAAAGGTAACAAATTATCTTAAATGACAAAAGAAGAGAAACAAGACCCTAAACTCTGAAATTAGAACTTGTAGGAATCAGGTTCTCACACAGAGATGCCACTCTGCTTATTGGCTATTAGATTAATTTATTTTACTAAAGTCTAGCATAGTGTTTTCTATATCAGCTGTGTCAGGCATTTCTGAATAAATGTATTCAGATATCCAAAGCAACACCTGCAATGAAAGGAAGTGAACTTTATCATTACACTGACCTGTAAACAAAGCCAACTGCCAAGGGTGTTCCAGGGAGCATCACCCTAATGAAACTGGAGCTGGCAGTTGCCTTCCTACTAATTTCTCAAAATACAGAATATGAACCTACAGCATTTATAGACCCTCCCTCCCCAAAGCCTTCCCATTCACACCCTTTCCCATAGAATTTGCCTGCAGAAAGTACCAGCACCACAAAATGGGAATCACACCCCATTGCAAGAGGCCGCCTGTGGAGCCTGAGGTCTGGTCCAGTTAAAGTTGCCATCATGGAAATGCTGTACAGGAGCCCCAGCAGCAACAAATTTGCTTACTGGGATTCAGTCAGACCGGGACTTTAGGCCTGGTAGTGATGACAGAGTTGTAGATGTCTTATGTTCCAATAAACCAAAGGAGCTCCAATTTCATATCCCTCTGTGGCAGGTTAACTTCCATGGCACAGTGAGTGAGGGTGAGAGCTGCTACGGAGCAGAGGAGGTCTCTAGGATTCCATGGTGCTGAGCTCCCTTCCTGAGTGTTGTCAGAAATCCAGACCCAGCACATCAGGCCAGCAAGGAATCCCCGTTTCTTCTGTAACTTTGGTTCATAATTTGTACTCCTGTATTGGCAGCATCAAGGACAGAGCCAAGAGCCCTGACTCCAAATCTCCAGCTTCACCAAAGGTGCCTTTTCTTTCTACATTTATCTTCCTGAAAATCAATCTGACAATGCAACACCACCCCAACCACTGTTCCCTAACACAACTGGGATAAAGACGCAGCACAGAATCTTTCAAATCTCTTCCATGGGGTCTAGCTTGACAAATGATGAATATACAGACAGACAGTGCCACCTGTGCATGGACCAGTCCCCACTCTGCTGGCCAGTGCTGATGGGACATCCTGCACATGGCTGATGTCAGAGCAGGCAAGCAGCTCCCTCAGCCAGAGCCTGGACAAGCAAGGCAGACACAGCAGTGAGGTGCAGACTTGTTCAACTGATAGCTCCTTCCCTCCTGTGGAGAACACCTCTTCAAAATCCCTGCAGAACTACAACTCCAGACAACCCTTCAAAGAGGGATGGGAGGAATAACATTTTGCATATTTACTATACCACTTCTGTGGTCTTTGGTGTGGAAATTTTGTCCACCCCTCTACCTTCTTCCCCCCAGCTACCACCTGTCACAGTTAAGGACCAACCCTATGAAGTGCTGAGATTATTAAATGCCTTTCATCTTGGTTCATCAAGCATTCAATTAGTAAAGGGACTGTCCTGGAAGCCTCTTGAATCAAGATCTGAACACATGGTTTATTGCCTTTCTCACAGTGTTTCTTTGAATCATTTAATATTGTCTCCAAAAGGCCACAACAGAAGATTTTAAAAAGAAAATATTAAATACCTGGTTCCCAGAGTACCTTCTTCCTACAGGCTTCTTTACAGAGCAATCCCAATCTTTTGAATCAGAAAGGAAGACTTACATAGGAATATCTTGCATTCTAGAGGCATCAGGTCATGCACATGACTGATCTTACTCCAGCTGGTCACTTCAGACCAGTTATGAAAGCACTGACAAAATTTTATTTTAACAAGTAAGAATTTCTACAGATCAGAAACACACATCTTTAGCACACACATTCTCTTCCACTGAACCTGAGGAAAACTTAAGGCTATGTAAAATACCCACAGACTGATATCCCAACAGCCCTCATAGTTCCGGATTTTTCATGTTCAGACTGGTCTTCAGGCTGTAATCACTAATAACTGTGTGTTCAAATCACCAAAAAGTTGAATTCTTTACTGTGTTCCATTAACTGTATAGATATGGGGCTACAGAGTGGGACACTTAGATTTTTATTTTTTTTTTTTTTTAATGAAAGATCATTTTCTCACAGCAAGTCCCTTATATGTACATGTCCCAAAACTTTCTCTGTCTGGGAGGACGCTGAGGACTCACCTTCAACTCACCTGCAAAAGTTAAAACTGGGTTTTGGCATTTTTGTATTTAACTAGAGTGTTCATTGGCAATAGTCCTGCATTGTTCTGATAAATATCTCAAATAATCAAACATGACTGAAAAAAAACCTAATATTGCTTTTGTTGCTTTAAAATTAAATGTGCATACACATGATGCAAAAACTATATTAAGTAATCCAGAGTAATCTGGATAATTATTTTAAATGCATACGCTAAACCCCCTAATGTGTCAGCCTACAAGTCCACTTCCTATGTTTTTCTATCTGCAAGATCTGCAAGTAATTTAGTCTTGTTTTCACAGAGCGCAAAGACATTCCATTTGTTTACACTAGAGACAAATTTTACGCAATTGACGCAATTCCATTGATTAAATAATGGCTTTCTTCCTCATTTTAGACAATTTTAGCCTTATATCATGACATAAAAGAGGTAAGTGATTGTCATCCGTGCTCATATTATGTGACGGGCAGATTATCAGGTTTGAGGCCCACTGCCCAGTGACAGGACCCTTTCATGGCCTGATTTCAGTCTGAATGCTCATACCCTGTTCTGAAAACTAGGCAAATGATTAAATAAGTCAACAAAGGGTCAACTATGGGCCAACTGCAGGTGATTTAACTGGAGGGACCTCTAGTAGGTCAAGTGAAATAAAGCAGATATAATTTGTCCAACTTCTGCATTAAAAATTCTGTTGAAGACCAGCTTCCGTGTATCTGCCGTCTTTGTGATAACTCTTCTTTAACAAGATTATTGGACAATCAGGTCCTCTTTACAGACAAAATCTGCAGATTCCATGTCAGCATGGAGTTTTGCCTCAGAATCAAATGCAGCATTAGCTGTTGCCTTTAAAAGATAAGGAAAAGAAAATCCTTAGCAGTCCTAGTGAATAGAGCAGTGTTGAAATACTTTGACAAAGAGAGAAGCATTTGTTCAAACGTGTATGCACAGTGCTCATCCCAAAAGCATTCCTGTACCCATCCACAGGCTCTTCTAAACCTCAGCATATAACACTGTCCAATTTTCAAGCCTTAAGCTTGCAGGAGGAATTAGGCAGCACACCACGAGCCCAGGATGGCTCTGTTCCTTGGGTCAACAGAGTGTCCCGTGGAGTGAGAGGCATCACAAGCCCTTGCACAGGAGTGGAGCCGAGAAGGGTACAAGCACAGGGGTGATGCCCACTCGTACGTCATCTCTTTTTAGCTAGCTTAAATCTCATTTCAGTGAAGTACCAGTGACATCTAGTGGGCAGCTGTTCTACAGTCGCACATCTAATGGGGTGAATCCGGTTAATTTTTAAATTTATTTGAAGGAGGCTACAGAGCAAGGCTCAGACAGAGAATGGTAGATTTTGAAGGAACCTTTAAAATTTTCCTAGTCCGTTTCTCTGCTTTAATGCAGAACCAGCTACAGCATGAGATAGTGATAAGTCAAGGAGGTTTACACTGAAAGAGGGTAGGTTTAGATTAGATATTAGGAAGAAGCTCATCACCAAGACACTGGAACAGGTTGTCCATCCCTGGACATGTTCAAGGCCAGGTTGAATGGGGCTCTGAGCAACCTGGTCTAGTGGAAAGTGTCCCTGCCCGGCAGGAGGTTGAAGCTAGATGATATTGAAGGTCCCTTCCAACACAAACCATTTCTGTGATTCTTTAATGCCTGCTTTGGTCTTAACAAAAACTCACACAAAGAGAACTTAAAACCTTTCTGTGATGCAGCCACAGCTACATGGACCACACTTCCTCCTGAGCACTCCAGCAACCAGCTGGGCAGTGAATCACTTGCTGCACTATGACATTCTTTCCTTCCTCCCTTGTCCTACACATGACAGACATGAAGAACAGGGAGTGCTTATAACTTACCTATTTACCTGGATGAGCAGTTGCAGTAGCAGGTTATATAAATGTCCAGGCAGGTTAGATACGTGCCTAACCAGTCAACTCTGCAACAAACACATCCTTGCTTTCTCACAAATGCATTGTGGTTTGTCCAAAATTGGGTGAAATTTCAGAGATGCAACAAACAACAAAACAAACAAACAAGGGCATACCTAATGATCCAATCAAATTGCAATACTTCATTCCAAAAGGAAAATCACAACCCCTCATTTCTCATTTTTAGCAATAATTTCAAAAACAGCCTACTCAAAGCACTCTGCTCACACTGAAGACTTTAGGTCCACAAGCTAGGGTTTAGCACTTGTGCAACAGCAGCAGGGATTTTAGAAAGGACAAAACCAGGCAGCTGTAGCTCTAAGTAGGACTTGCCTGCATTTTCCTGTATATCATGTATCAGCAGCTAACCCTTTCCTAAATAACACTGCCTGAATGATATTTCATTTCTTAAAACATGGTACAGACTTGTGAGGTTTCAGCAGTAATTCCAAACTCTAAAACCAGCTAAAAGCTATAAAAGCAACAGTAATTTATTTTCTGAATAAGATTCTACAAAGCACTTTATAGACACTCCTGAAATTCTCTTGAACAACACAAGGATTTTTTTCTTCCGAAGCCCATATCCAGACCTTGGTGGTTTCAGCTGCTGTGTGTGCTTCACACCACACAGCAACATCTGCTAGCAGTTAATTTGGAAAATGGGAGACTGTCACCACAAAATGTAGACCTTTTAAAAACACAAGAAAAATATTACCAAGCAAAAATAAAACTGCATAATAAATATAAGTGGGTGGTAACTACACACTGGTAGAGAGGATTTTATAATAGATCAAACAAATCACCAGACTGAAACTGCCCTCCAAAGTGCCGGTTTCAAGAGACTGATGTTGTCAGGCTGAGATCTGAAACTCACTCTCATCTTTCCTTGCCATTTCCTCTCCTGATAAAAAAAAAAAAGTCCTAATCCTTTATTTACATGAAAGTTATGGTAATATTAAAAATATAAACCTCCAAACTTAAATTTCCAAAGTACCCTGTTAGCAAGAAAAGCTTGGTCTTTCTTCTTTATGAGCTCTAACTCACAGAGGAGCACACTCCTTCCCAACATCAGATGAAATATAACTTAAAGTCAGAACTCAATGACTAGACCTTGGAGAAAGTGTTGTTCTCAAATGGACAAAACTGTATTAAATAATGGGAGCTAGAAAAAAAAGCAAAGTTTTTCCTGATGTTTTTTTATTCTTCAGTATGAACAAAATTAAAATAATTCTACAATCTTCAGAAAGAAAAAAAAAATACTGTGAATATTTAATTTTAAAATGTAGGGGGAAAAAATGTAGTGGTCTAGGTGGTATCAACTGGCAGAGGTCATTTTGTGAGCCTTTCCAAGCGGGCCTTAGTAGATTTTACTGTCAGGATCATATTGAAAGAAATATCCTTCTCTCCTATGCCACTAACCCTCAGTCAGGAGTCAAAAGCCCTCCTCTGTTTCCATTTAACTGGGAAGCCCATTGGCAATAGGAAATTTTCAGCTACAGCTATTGATGGAATCTCCTGTACTGGCTTTGCTCCCAGTTTGGTGCTCCTAGGAAGTCCCCCCCAAGCTTTCATAAAGACTGTAGCATCTTTTGTCATAGAGCACATTGTCTCACAGGAGCCAGGCTTGTGCTTGGCTCCAGCAGTTCAGACCTACTGACTGATCACAGGCCAGTCTTACACTCAAATGCTTAGGGAGAAGGGCTTTGTGCAAAGCTTCCCAAGAATCACAATAAAACGTACAATTGTTAGAAATAAAGTTGGAGCATTAGGGCTCTCAACCGGAGCACTCTGAGTTTTTTGGTGCACAAAACTATTTGGATTTGGCCAGTAGGTTTGTAGTAGCTGAAAATACTGGGGGGAAAAAGGTACTTGTACTGTTATCAGTGGGACAGAATAGAATCTCTGTTGAACATCAACACTGCTGGGGGGGATTTAGACAAGCAAACAAAACCCACAGAGATCAACTACCTATTTACCATTCACAACTATTTACACCTCTGTTGCTTTTTTCCTCGTTCTGCCTTTTTTCTGGGAAGACCACTAGGTGAAGAGTGAGTACAGGGAGAGCCACTTTCATGGCTCCCACACATGAGTGCTGTTTTCAGCAATTCAAGTTTACTCTTGCAAAGGGCAATGCTTTCAGGTGGCTCCGGGCAGCTCCAGGGAGTGCCAGCTCCCCACACACGTCAGCAGTTCTGGGAGTCTCACCTGGAGGTAAGAGTCTAAACTGGATTTGCTTACAGTGCTAATCTCTCACAAAACTAGCTGAAATTATTGGAGATGCTCGACATCCCATGCTGCAGTCTAAAATCCCATCTACCACTTGTTTGGGCCATTTTCACCCCTCACAGGGGCAGAGTGAAAAATAATTCATTGATATGAAAGTCTCAGGTAACGTCACAATCAGGACCATAAGAAGTCCTCAAAAAGAGAGATCTTTATAAGTAAAGGATGCTTTGGAAACATATAGGACCCAAGAGAGCTGGCAAAAAATATGGAATAATGAAGTGAGATTCTGAATAATTGTTCATTCATGTGGTGCTGTCCATCCTGCCCCCTCTGCAAGGCTGAGCAGTCCCTAAGGTGCAAGCTATGTACAGGTAGAGAGGGCTTCTTCTGCAGTGAAATAAAGGCATTTTGGACAGTCTCAATCAAGGGGAGAATGCTGCACAGTGATTTTTCTGGCCCCTTAGGTCTGCCAGGAGCTACAGGAAATGGTATTCCCCACAGCAAAAAGCTGGCTTTTGTAGGCAACTGAATGTGCTGCAACTGATAGCACTCAGGTCAGATGTCAGAGGAGTTGTGGTGCCAGAAGGGTGATATATGGCTGGCATGAAGGGGATGGGGCGTCACCATCACCTTCCATCTGAAGATATCAAAGACACAGTTGGACATGAACAGATAACATCCACTCACACTTGGGGAAACAGGAATTCCAGTGCTTCCAAATATTTCTATCCCCAAGGTAGTCCCAATGAGTTAACCCCTGTAAAACTTTTAAGTATGCAAGGATATATGATTATCAAGATAGAGAAACAGGAAGAAAATACTTCAACAAGTAATTTCAGGTGTGCCACATGACTGATTTTGCTGTTCAATCTGAAGAGGTGTGCTAGTCTAGGGTTCCTCTTCCCTCAGGATGGGTATGACCAGCAGACACAGATATATTTGCTATGGGGAGTGAAAGCTGTTATTGCCACCCTGAGGCTGTCTCTATGCCCCAGACAGCCCTTGGCTAACCAAGCCTGGTTAACCACATTAGGTCTATGCTGTTTCTCCCCCTTTTCTGCTGCCATGAGTGCAGCTACTCATTCATCTCCATCCTTTTGCTCTCAGTGGGGTGAGGTCAGCACCCAGCACCCTCAGACAGCACAGCACTGGAAATTATTCCATACAGGAATCAGTCTCTCCTGTCAAACTAAACTGGACTAGAGCTTGCCTGTCGGAGAATCATGTGTCTGTTTCACAGTGGTGAGTGTGAAACTAGATCTGTTCACATGGGAAATAAGCTGTGTGTTGGCTGTAACTTCACCCATAATCCATAGGAATCACAGGTTGGGAATAGCACATCATCTGACACTTTTACTGGAGGTTCTCACTATCCTTTTATTACTGCAGTATAAAGATACAGTCTGGCATTTAACTTTAATGACCTAATTATAATTGTCTGAGGAGCTCAGCTCTTTCTCACTGAGCTTGGATGCCTCACATCCGTACTGAGGACTAGAAATCTTCCCAGCATGGTAAAAGCGAATCCCCAGTGGCTTATCTGCCTTACAGGCTTTTACAGCTTAGATCTCCACATCCCTGTGTTGCAATCATTGTTTCTCCACAAACTTTCTCCTTACAACTGCAGAGGCTGTAAGTTATGTTCCCCATTTTGGTTCTTCAGAGCAGCCAGTTCTCCCAAGCATTTACAGTTCTCCACTGACACAGCCTGGTTTGAAACTGGCAGGCGATGATGAAGACACACACAAGCCAGAGAAGCTTTTGCTCACACGCTGGATTTGCTGTTCAGATTCCAGAGCTGGTTTTTACGTCTGTCACAGGGTGTCTGTCATCACTTCTTTTCAGAAGCCCAGCAGGGTGTCCCAAACAATACCAGCTTTGCAATGGGGAAGAAGGTTCCTTTCTTCCCAAGGTTTTAGTGGTAAAATCTCAAACAACAAAGTGTAACAGTATGTGTCAGAGCCCAAATGGGAAAAAAAAAACAACAAACCAAGCCAAAAGAGAAAGAAAAAAAAAAAATGTTTTCCACCCACCCATCTTTCCTGTGAGCCCAAACTCTCCCTGACTTATGGCAAGCACCCTGGAAAATATAAGATTTTTCCAAATTAGAAGACCATATGTCCACAATTCCTTTGTGTCACACAACCACAGTTCCTTTCCAGGGATAATCATAGAAAGTCCTCCTGCATTCATAGCCTTCTCCAGCAGGAACCAGAAAGTCTTGCTCACCCTTTCTCCTGGGATCCTCTGGGAAGAATGAAGAGGGAGTGGTTTCAAGGAGGACTTCGTGGTACTAAGATCCAGACATCACCAGCACCACTAATTTATAAGCAGATGCCTTGGAATCAGTTCTCTCTGCATAAAGAAAACACAAGTTTTTCTTGGTTTCAGGACATGCACCACCACATTTTTGGTGACCTGTCCATCTGATGTTCTTGTCCCAGCTGCTGGCCTCTCTGTTACAGCCATCCCAACATTCCAAGAACAAGAGGGCCACAGGCAACACACAGCTGTGAGCACAGGACCAGCTGAACATCAGCTGAGCCTGCACATCAACCACTTCCTTCAGTCCCCTTTCATCCATCAGATCCTACTGGTGGAACCTGGCCCAACACAAAAATAAAAACAATAGTGCAGTTATCAAGAGGCCACCACTGCAGAGGCCACCACATTGGCCAGAGGATACAGGAGCCACAAGCAGGTGGCTCCCCAGGCCACACTGCACACTCCAGGACCAAGCTGGGATCCCTTCTCTGGGGGCCACAGCACACCTTCACCACCTCTGCTGCAACTCAGGGAACAAGATACAGGTAACTCCTGAAAGCTGCTCTCCTCCCAGAAACCTAACCCAGATACAGGACCCTTCCCAAAGCTTTTTCACAATCAGCCACCCATGTAGGGTCCATTTAAAGTCCCCTTTTACCATCCCTTAATCACACCAAATATGTGCTGCATTGTGCCTGGGACTTGAACTCTGAATTCTAATGATTTCTTTGCAGTGATTTGAGTCTGTCCCAGCAAAGCTTTTTTTTTTTTTTTTTTCCAGGGAGGTTGAGGAACATCATATTCATCTGTGGGCTCCTAATCCTTTCAGAGTAAAGACTACTTTAAAGAGTTCTTTTCAAATTACTTTCAACTTTGGTTAGATCTTATAGGAAAGAATCCACAGAAGATCTTATCTGAACCCTGACATGCAAAGACCTCTTTGCTCCATTTCATCACTGGTTCTACAGTCATATTATTAGGGATAATACTGGGAATTATAGGATTATCTCAGGCTTTCAGATATATTTTACATTGACTAATTTATTCTGTCTGTCCTTTCATGAATGCCTGATGTAACATCTGAGGCAGAGGGTTCATAAGACTAAAGGTATTAGGCTTTCACCTTTTCACTACTGCTTGTGGTTGTATGGAACCTTAGCCCGATCTGCAGCTGGGTGTAACCAGTGCCTGACCCCAGACATGTGATGTTACATGAAAAGTGCAATTAAAGTATTTGGTTAGCACATCCATAGATGGAAAGTTAATGAACTGATGCTCTCTGTATGCAATTGTGCATGTAAGCCGTATCTGGCTGCCATGTGTGCCCGGAAGCAGTTCTCTCTCAGGGTATGCTGAAAAGCTCTGTCACCACAAGTCAGGCGCACCCTTGATACTTTTCATAAGGCTCCAGAGGAAATTAACATTGGTTCTTCCAGGTTATAGTTTTTATATGATAAAAAACCCTACACCAACTGTATCATATGGAAAACAGAAATGGATCACAACACAGACAGGTAACATAATCCACATGCAACTGATAATTCAAGTACCAGTCTGATGTTCAGCATCTGACAGAACAATAGACAAGGCCAGAGCTGTTTCCTTCCTTAAAACATTCAGTATCAGTGGGAGAAACGAAAGCAACACCAAGATGTGCAGCCTGATGTTGGCAGAAGGTGACCTGTAAATAGGGAATAATTGTTATTGAAGGTGACCCTTCAGTCTGTAGTAAGTCCCCAGTAATTTCAGCATCCTTTGTGCTAGGACATATGTGACAAATCTGCCAGTATCAGATTTTCTGTATTCCACCAAACTCTGAATGATTTGGTCCTGAAGATGGAGAGGATATACAGTAGCAACACACACTCAGCCCCTGTTAGTGTTGCCAGTCTTATGCCCAGGATTGAAAGGCACTCAGTTTATGAGGTGACTGTATGCTTAATAAATGCCTTGATGAGACAGAGAGATAAAAAGCTCAGAGGTCACTCCCATGCTGATATAGTAATATAAAATTGGAATAATGCAGCAGTGAGTCAAACCAAGGACATACCTATCAACCAATTTGAGGGCTCATTTCCTGACACACTGCACGTGAGATCTGGCAGAGCTTCAAAGCAAACCCTCCAGACAGCATTTTGGGTGAACTGTCCCTTCCCCCATTTAGTTATTCATTTGCAGACCCCGTTTGCAGAATAAGGCAAGGCCATTCATACATACAGAGGTTGTATTTTATGGGAACAGAGGAGATGTGCTCATAGCAAAATACATCTTGTGCCCAAAACTCAGCAGCAAATTTTTCAGTAATTATCTGTACTAGCAGCTTGTGAATGTGCCCTTTAAATCTTGAATGTTAAAAATACTTGAGTATGGCTGCACAGAACATGACATTGTCCACACAAAAATTTCTCTTCAGAATCCATAATTACTCCTGTATCCTTATTTGCTGTTTTCACTATCTCTGGAGTTGTCTCATCAGAAGAATTCTTCTTTTAACTTGGTTTCATATCAAAGCAAGGTCTATTTCCATTAACACACAATTTATCACAGAAAGAATGAAGATTTACATCTTTTCTCCCTGAAACATGAAATAATCTTCCAACTCAGCTCAGTATGTCTGCAGCTGCAAAGTCACTGGAACTCACTGTCCACTGGCAGAAAGATCTTGATTACAGAGAGGATCCCACACTTTGCCAAATTTATAAACCTTAGAAGTCTAATTTTTGCATGGCTGAACTGTTTCACCCATACAAAACCGAGGCCTTGAACCAGGGCTCCACTATTGCAAACCATAAATGAATTGTAGTTCCTAGATACCACAGCAACAAGCATGGTAGACACACTTGGCTTGGTATGTAGAAGGCAAATAACAAAATTTCAATCCCCATTCTTTTGATTTTGGACTGTTTGCTGTCACCCAGTGCATTCCAGCTTGACCCTTCTTCCATAGGCATGACACAAATAACCCAAGTTGGGTCCAAGAACATGCAGAGAAACAACATCTGCCTTTCACCATAGCGCAAGCACATCCTCGGTGCCAAAGCAGAAACCAGCTCCTTTTTTCCATTCCTAATCCTTTCTCTGATGGAGAAGGAAAGGGTAGAACTAAAAAAAAATGTATCAGGTTTATGCCTGGCCTGATGCATGCCTTCCTAGCCTACAAATGCATTACATGTGGCATCTAGGAATAAAGTGTTCAGCCTCAAAAAGGAAGGGAATAAAACCTTGTGTGGGAATAGCCAGTGCTGTTCTGCCCTGCTTACCAGGCTGAAAATGCTCTGCTTCAGCTGGGGCTACGTCTTCTCAACTTTTGCTGCACTATGACCTCAGATGACCCAGCCTGCTGTGAATCTGGCCACTGTACATTTGATCCAAAACACTGAACAACTGCTGTCATTTTCAGTCACTGCTAAATCCAATCTGACCTAGATGGAAAAACCCTTACATCCCACCTCTAATCCCTTCGGTTTCATCCAAGCAGTGAGGCCTATAAGCAAACACAGCACATGCACTTTAAGAAAAGCAGGCAAACAAATCAAGTTTCACAGAAATCTAAAAATCAGACTTCAGGAAATCAACCTCAGTAAAACTCCCCATATTCTCCAGAATAATATTTCTCTGTATTGCTCACTCTCAGACCATTCTGTGACAGTAAACAGATTTTATCTTTGGTCTCTCTATAAGACCAGACTGAAGTAACAAAATATTCATTATCTCTTTCTGGCCTTCTGAAAAGGTACATCTTGAATGAATCTTGCAGGAAGCTAAAAAAAAAATGTTACAATTTTAAAACATTTTACTTCAACATGCCAAACATTCCATTTCACATTTTTTCCTGTAAAATCACAATTCTCAGCCACAGCCACTTCATCAGTATAGAAATAGCTGATTTTCCCACAGTCTCTCCAACAAGTCAGACAGCAAACCTGCACTAGGATGGTTCAATTTCACTGCAGTCAGCACCTACTGAGCAATGTGGTTTTGGTTTCTTTTGAGCATTCAAGAACTTTTTTCATAACAATGCCAGATGGCCTTGCAATCCAAACCTTTGCCATCAGCCTGTCACCTCCAAACTCACTGCTGATAGTCTAGGGACTTGAATTTGAATACAAATACCCAGAAGCTGTTTCAGATTTATTTTCTTTTAAAAAAACAAATTACCTCTGGAATGACAAATCTTCCAACTGCGTTATCTGGCTTTCACATGCCTTTCCAAACATTATGTGAAAAAATGAGAAAGAGGGAAGCAAAAGAAAAATTTCTTGACTACCACCCTAAAAGAAATTGTTCCTTAATTACAAACAGGACACCCTTAAGCTGAGAAGTGAAGGGTAATCTATATGACCTTTCCCCATCACTTCTCTTTGAAATATGGGGTAGGCAGAACCAATTGATGTGAGCAGGTTTAGTAAGGTAAACATCAGTGGCAACTTTTTATATTTAACGTTAGGCCTTCTCCAGGACAAAGAGTAAGAATGAGAGTACTCATTATGTACTCTTGCAAAATGTACGGTGTATTTAAAAAGAAAATATTTGCTTATCAGTTGTTGCTGTATAATGTCAAACACACAGTAGCTACATGGTATTTTAACCTTACCCCCAAGCTACAAGGAAATTGAGTAGATAGCTGGTTTTCTACTGTCTTTAAAGTAACTAGACATGAAAGGTCAGACTTAGGGAGAACAATAGATAAGCTGCCCAACAAGGCCAGAAGAGCTGAGGAAACATGCTCATGTGCAATGGATATCCCAATGTTTGCTTAGAAACATGTCATAAATGTAACATTTAGTGATGGTTTAAAGCACCCCACATGACTAAGTAGTGGAATTTACACAGGAAAAGAAAGGACATCAAAGACCTGATTCAGAGAGTAGGAAGATGGCAGTGTTAACACTCTCAGACCAATTTTAATTAACCTTATGATACACTACCATAGCTACTGGACTTGTGATCATGCACCATAGTTAATCATATTTCCCACAGATGGCCTGCACTGAGACACTCAGGCTCAGAACAGTGTCTTGTACATATTTTTTGCCACAGTGTATTACCCCTTTGTGATGACAAATGATAAAATGTGAAAAATGTGCCTGGGAATGATCCTGTCCCCAGTCATCCTCCAAAGTTCTCCTGAGATGTGCCATCTCAGTCAGACAGCATTCACAGGACAGAAACATCATGAGCCTGCTTTCACTGTCATCCTGAGCTAAAGCTTGGCCTACACTTCAAATAAACTGGTGAATGGATGTTGGAAAATCGCTGCCTTAAAGGAGGTGCAAGTCCCAGTTTGAATAAACTCTGTTCCATCTGATATTCCACTCACTGCAGACTTGTGATATACTTTGCCCTAATTTTTTATAAAATTTTATTTAACTGAAGTTTCGAGTGTTCCCCCTGACTTCCATAAGTTTGGGGTTTATTATACACCAGTCAGTTCTCTCACATGCAGTGTAGAGTGCCCGAAAATTTCAGGTTAATTAACTCACATCTGGTTTTCCACAAACAGAAACCCTATGTTCTGCTGCCAACTACTAGTGCTAGCTAAAGTGCTTTGTGCTCTCTCATTTGGGGATGAAACCAGTGCATCTTTGATTTTTAAGTCTATATTCTGCACGTCTGATACCTTGTCAGAAAGCCAAGGGTTATTAATTTCAAAAACAGAAGGTAGAGTTTAATGAATAATGAATAGCAGCTGTTGGAAGCAAACCTTTGTAGCCCTGGGACCGTCTTTCCCTATGTTACAATTACACTTTGATTGACCTCAACAATAACTAACAAGCATGCCCAGCTGGATCATAAACCAAGTATATACTATGTCCAGATACGGTGTAAAATTTCACATCAATGAAACACTCACTGTCAGTCTAGCTTCGTCCCATCATACGTCAATCAGCCTTACAAATAATCTTACTAGAGCTGGGACATGGTATTTTCCTAGGGGAAAAAAAAAAAAAAAGGTTCTTTACTGGCAATGAATGAACAGTTTGGAAAAATCACAACTACATGTAGTTGATGGCTCAACCTCTGAAGAGAAGCCTCTTGCCATGACAGACTTGAGGGGCTTGTTCACTGTGCAAATATTTAGGGGCTTTAAGAAGGAGAGGCAGGTTTCCAGGTTGCCTGAAAGAGCTATATCCCCATAGCTGGGAGGCTGAAAGCAGAAAAAGGTGAAGTTTGGGCTGATCAAGCAGCTGAAATATTTCTTTTTATGAAGGAATAAGCTGCACTGGGACCTGGTACTTTCAAGAGTCTGTGGGTGGGACACCCACGGGGCTCACTGGGGATACAGTACCTCTCACCTGTGGATAGTCACATAGTGTTACACCTAAATTTGGGATCTGTCTAAACAAATGGGAATATAAATCCAGGAACAAGCTGTTTACACACACAAAACCAGAAAAATCTGGCCTGTGCTGTTTGGTGGATGGATTACCCAAAGTTTTACATCCTGTCTTGTCAGATTGGAACTTTGGTCTATAGCCAAACGATATTAGGGATGAGCCACTGGTGAATAAAACACTCCAGCCTCTGGATTTATATATACTCTCTGCATTCTAACACTTTATCCTCCCTCTCCTGACAGTTCCTGGTGAAATGGAGAAGCAACAAATCTGTCTCTCATTAAGTCATTGGATTCTCCACTTAAAACTGTTATATATTATTAGCATATGTTATTATTTGCAATATTATTTATACTGCTAAACAAAACAAATTGTCATAATTTCTTCCTGACCGTGAACTACATTATTACAGACACAAAAATCTTTTTACATGCACTTTCTTAAAGGGCACAGCACAGCCATGCAAATTTACCCAGACACCTAAATATCCCAGGTTTGGTTTCCCATTTTAATTTCCTTAATGTGCTCTCTGAGACCCTATCATGGCACCTCATAGAATCTGCACTGAGGAAGAGTCAGCTAAGCTTGCACTGTGTTTTCTGTACTGCAGAGCTGAAAATGCACATCCTGCCTTTCTTCATCAAAAATCAAGCACATCCCACCCCCTTGCAGCTTCCCCTCTTCTGCACCTCGTTTAACAAGCTGAGAGTAAAGCAGATCACATAACAAACACCAACGTGGATTTTGCCTCTCCTTATAAAATGTTGCTTGTCTTTGCTTTGCATTCTCCAGCTGAAAATGCTGCTACATAATGGCTCATCACTGCTGAGTCTTAAAGAGAAGCCCTATCATCAGGGTTTCCTCATCCATCTTGACACAGAATTTCTTTATAGATTCATATCTGACCACAAATGTTTTGCTCAAGGGAATAAATCCTACCATACCAGGTGTAGGTTGCATATGCCCACTGATTTCGATGGAACCAGAAATGCAATCAATTGAAAGGCATTTGGCAATGCCTTGGTTCCAGCCATTTATTTGCACGTATAAACTGTACCTATGCTTTAATTTCAAAAAGCAGTACACTGTTTTTTCTAGCACAAAGAGAAAGGAAACAAAAAAAATCCAAAACAAAGTACTCACCAGCAGATAAAATTACACACCACCACCAGGAGAAAGCAAATTCCCAGTACCTCACACCATCCCCTACCAGGTCATCAGGCACAACAGGCTGAGCTTGCAGCACACACTAAGTTTGGACAGAACCCAGCACAGGAGGGTGGATGTGGGAAGTGAATTCCAAAGCCAAGGCCGGGCGTCTCTGGCTGATTCCAGATACGAATGCTGTGCTGCAGGAAGGCAATCAGCCTCCTGGGTAACCATTTCGGGCTTTATAGGTTCCAACTAACACCTTTAATTCTTCCCAGGAACTTATTAACAACAAGCAAGACTGATCTCAAGTGTTCCTGGCATGGAGCTCCACACTGTGCACCAGCTCCAGTTTCCACAGATCTCAGCACACAGCTCCATATGGAGCGCACGGCGATAACATAATCCAGTGTCAAGGTGTCAAAGGCATGGAGAGTTGTGACAAAGTTTCTCCAATGGACATAAAAGACCCATTTTTCTTAATTGTAGCATAAGGGGGAGAAAGACATGGATATTTTGTCAAAGATTTTTCTCAGAGTGTTTTTATGCCCTGGACACCACTAATCTTGGAGCCCTTATAAAAGACTGATTATCGACCTGGTCTGTGCTTTGAGAATTTCCTAACCTCACCCTGGCAAAATTAACGAAGTTACCTATGTGTGAAAGCAGCATGGGGGGCCACAGCAGCCCCAAAACTCCTCAGGTATAAAGATTAACTGGGATATACTTGGGAAATTTTTTGCGGATAAAATGTCTGTCTCTGTTCTCCGAGAGCATATTTCTGCCATGCCCCACTGAAGGTTTAGTCAGTTAATTTCTTCACATTCTCAGTTCAGGACTGAGCTATACCAACCAGTTTTTTGGCTGTTTTTTTTTTAAAATCTATTTAAAGTCATATAGAGGTGAGCTGATTTTCTCCACACTCCTTATTTTGTTACTTGCTTTCTAACTGTAATTACACAAACAATTCAGAGTACTTTAGGACTGGAGAAAAATCTAAATCCTTCCCTTGGTTCTAACAGACTTGCTGGACCAAAAGGAGAAATAAACAAATACTGAGTAGATTCCTACACACATAAAGGCAATTTGAAACTCAGACAGTCCAGTTACAAACATCCAGCACGAGGCTGGGGACAAAAGCACTGTCACACACAGATTTTCTGTCACCAATTTAATAGCAACAACACGTAGTAGGGGCGCAAATTATTCTGGAGCAAACTAGTCAATGAAATAAAATTACTAGTTATGCAAAGCAAATAGTTTCTTGCCCAGTCTGGAGATCTATAACCATTTCATCTATGATTAAATTAGTATAGTACCTTATAGGTCCAGGCTCTGTGCTGAATTACCAAGAATGCATCAGGGTATTCGCAGTTAAGAATCTTCACCATAAGTGATGAGTCAACAACACAAGGCTCCTGGGCCAAGTAACAAAGCTGGCTAAAAACTAGACATCCAAAGATCACTTCAGTTAGAAAGCTTTCTAAGACAAAGGAGCCACAGAAGCTATCTAGGGAGACACACTGACAAGAAAGAGTGAGTTAAAGATTAAGGAGTGGGAAAGATTCCTTCTCCACGTTATGAACAACAACTATTAAGGAAAATTCAAGCATTCTGATACCTTTAAAAAAACAACAAACCAACTTGTTTCTGAAGCAAAATAATTTCAAAACTATCATGTCTTCGAAAATATATCTTTAAAAGCCTACACTACCTGGCCAGAAGGGAACTTCAGGTCACTCTCCTCCTCTTGAAAAGAGGAAGAATGAATTAAAGACCTGAACTGTTCCCACAGAAACGGTTGTACTTAGGGCTAGGTACACAACAAGGAGATAATGTCAAAAAATGCGTGATTAGGGGTCTGTCCCATGATTTTTCCCTTGCCTGGAATGCAATATGAATTGGAGCCCATTTTCAAGCCCTTGTTATCTCTGCATTTTCAATTCAAAGAGAAATTCTAGACAAGGAGACCTGTGAAACAAGAGAGAGGCAAATCCTTAAGGACACCAGTTATTACTACGCAATGGCTAAGAAAAAGCCAGTTCCCAGAGTCTCAACTCAGAGGCTTTGGAGGACTGAAAATGGGAACAGAAAAACTGCCACAAAACAATTCATAAAGCATAATTCATAATAAATTCATAAAGCATAACTCAAAGATATTTTAGCAAAGGTATCATGCTTCATGTGGTATAAACATTGTTCCAGGTAGAAAATCTGTACACTGATCATCCATAAAAATGAATGCTCAGATTCTATTAAAGTAAGCTCCAGCTCTATAAAAATTATAGTTAAAGAACTGAAGGACTTTTAAAAGCCCATTACCATCCACTCCCAATCTCTGCACAGAGCTAACCATTTCTTGAGGGCCTTACTCTGAGAAAAATAATTTTAATACATCATCTGAAAACCCTACAAATATAGAAAAGTAAAGCTTTTCTCATGTTGCTATTTATCACTGAGGCAGAATAGATACAGATATTAGGAAACAAGAGGTGCCTACTAGCACCACAACAAAACCTTACAAAACACACAGAATTTACATGTATCTATGAATCTGAACGTACTTATCTTAATATTTATCCCACTTCTATTGTGACAAGAAAGAACTTGTTCTGGATTTTATCTTTACTTTGGGTTTTTTTAAATTATAAGACCCCCCCCCTCCATCTTTGTAAACAAATGTTGAGAAACCTAAATTTAAATCTTCTACCCTATAAATTCTAATGTGTCTTGTATGCTGTACCAATTCTACCAGAACACGCTCTACCTCCATTATAGGAAGAAAACATACAACTGTTTGGATTGTATTTGGCATGACTGGAAATAAACCATAAAAATACTACAGAGATTAACCAGTCACACAGCACTGAAATCCAGAAACACTGATCCAACCAGAAAAGTTTCCATTTGACAAAGAGGAATTCCTTGTATCAAACCGTGTTGAGATGAACCTTACAGATACAGTCACAGGAAAAAATGCACATGCATGTTCATTCCATAATTACAGTTCCACCTCAGAAGCCTCCTGACTTTAACTGGGACTGACAGAAGCCAAAACAGGGAAGTATAAGAAATATCCTGCTATAAAGTTGAAATCTTTCCACCACTGCCAACAGCAAATGTTTTTGCATTAGGTCACCACTTTAGACTGTTTGAGCAACAAATCAAAACAGGTTCTTCTTTTGCAGAGGTGTTAGATAACCTATCTTTAAAGTATCAAAAGACAACATACAGAATTTGAGGTGTTTTCAGTATTCATGGACTTATCAAAAATACTGGTATTTACTCCAGTCACTAGAAAAAAAAATCTAAAAAAACCGCAGGAAACACAACATCATACTACTGAAATATCTTAAAAGTATTCTTTAAACAAAAAAATTCAAAACTCCTACCAACTATCTCCATGCTAAAAGAAATCAGAGGTCAGATGTGAATCTAAAGAATAGCAAGCTAATAAAGTGTCCTCCTCTGAGCTTCCAGGAAAAGAAAAACAGAAGGGGGTGTTAAATCTTTGAATAAATCTCCAGTAAAGACAGCCAGAAATTATGCTGCCTTTAGCCACATGAAAGAGAATAGAAGGATTTCTCTTTTTAAATTACTCTTTATTGTCTGCTTCGTAAATTGTGATCACATGTGGTATTTATTATAAAGAGATTTTCTTGTTGCTGTAGCCCTCTTGCCTGCATTTGGTGCTTTCTGTTTGTTTTAAAAAGAAAAATGTCCAGAAATCCTTCAGTTCTGTGACTGAAATTTGGCTTGCTGCACAAGCCAGAGGGTCACAGTGACAGCTTAGGTGACAACTAAAGAGTCTGTGTGAAATATAACACACACGTTTTTAAGTTGAGATTCTAAGCAGTAGAGAAGAGTCTAGATTCTGTTATCTCACCATTTCATCTTCACACAGACAGCTTTTTATAGGTAGGATGGGAATTGAAGTCTAATGAGGTTTTTCTGTGCCTGTGTAACTTCAGGGCTTGCACTCCTTATTCTACAGCCCACCAGAACCATCCCATTAGGAACAATTATTTAAGACCTTCTACAACTGACTTTACAAACTTGGCAAACAGGCAAAGCCAATTCAAGGATTGACACAAACTCACCTCCCCACTGAGGCCATGAATCACCACATATATTAAACTAAAGAGAGGCACTGATATGACCATGGATAAACACATTCCTTGCATTTTTTTTTTCCAGTTGGAAATTGAGCCACGTTTGGTTTGAATTAAAGATTCATCGCACTGAAACAAATAACTAAATGGAAAGATATGAGTCCCTTTGAAGAGCGTGCAAATCAAATTTAGGTGATAATTAGCAGCAGACAATTGAAACCTACTGTTTATTTGCACAGAACCTGATGTTACTGAAACACGGCTTGAATTCAGGCACACTGTGAACTGAACAACTGAGTTTTCAGGAATTAATTTAACAGTTTAATATCTGAGGTAGAAACAACCATGCTTGGAACAAAACGAGACAAATTTACATGTGCTCAGACCCCTCTCTCCAGCTACTGTCCCTTCCTGTACAGTTACTGCACTTCCCAGGCTGTAAATTGTTTTTCCCCAGAATACTCCTCTCTCGGGAAAGCGATGCATAGGGATGCCATAATTGGGAAGAAGCAGCAGCTCATAGTCAAGTTATAATGAAGTATTACCTCCTATAACGTCTGCCCAACTTAGTCCCTGTTTGTTTAACTTAGTTTGCCAGGGAGCATAAATACACATGTCATCAGCTGCATGTTTGGCAAACCAAACAATTTTTTTCTCAGGATGTGCTTGGCCTCAGCATAAGAGGAAGCACAGTTTTGCAGCACTAGTGAAGATGAAGAAAAAGTCTCTCCAGCACTGAGCAGGCTAGAGTAGCAACTCCCATAAGAGAGATTTGGCCAGAGCATTGAAGTGAAATTTTGGTGTATTTTTCACTTCACCACGTGTTTTATAGATTGCTTTCTTCCAGTCAGCCTGAGCTACCACCAAATAGAAGCAGGATGATAAAGATTTTTAAAATAATAGAAATTATAGAGTTTTTGCAATAATGAGAAATAGCAAACAGATTAATGAATTCCACAGGGAAAAAAATTGCAATCCCCAAGACACAGATCTTCCTGTATCAGGAGACTGGTCCCAGTTTGAGTTACTTAAGCCTTCATTCCAAAAGGAAGAGACAGTGTTCACTCCACACTCACTTGTATCTGCTGGAGCTAAGGCCTATGACAGTAAAATTTGACTCCCGCAGATTGTTATTGCCTCATTTCATAACAAATTTCCATGATAACAGGGGTGGAGGGATGGCCATGAGTAGGCAGAGAAGGGAACCCCTCTCCTGTGCAGGTCCACCAGCAAGGGAGCAAGAGCAGCATCCCAGGCTGTGCATGCTGGAGCCTGCTGGGTCATCTCAAGAAGCACCAAGGGCACCTACTGAGAGGCTCTACTACAGTTTCCAGCCCTGAGCATGGATCAGCAAGGGGCCATCCCTCACCAGAGAGAGCCCCTTGGTCTGGTGCTTGCTGTAGCCTGACCCTGTAAGGAAGCCACAGAGCTTTCTCTGCAGCTCCTCAATGGGTTTTGCTCTGAATCTGCTGTTGCTAGAGAATTTAAGGCAGTCCCTCTCCTCATCATTCAGGGAGAAAATTCTTCACCTTTAGAGTAAAGCTTTAAGAAGACTGCTGTCCCACCCTGCTTCCCATATAGGTATTGCCCAACTTGAGTCCTGTATCAAAAATAAAACAGCAAAGCCAACATGCTTTCAGGACTCAGGAGGTAAGTTTTGCCTCTGGGGACAGATAACTCACATAACTTAGCACAGCTCCAGAGATCAGCTATCTCTGGCCAAGTTCACATACTTCAGAATAAATGTAGTTTTTCTTCAAGTAATTTAGAGGATGCTCCCATACATTTACCCCTCCACCCAGAGAAAGCATATTACCATTACATTTCCATATTACCAAAGCAGAATTACTTCTATTAAAGCTAAGATTCTATTAATCATAATCACCTGAATTTTAAGCCTCTCAAGAGGAATTGGGGACTGGTCATCTGACTGCTTTACCACATTAACAGATTGCCACTAAAACCAGTCTTCAGTACAAATACACATTATTTTAGCTGTCACAGAAGCTGGCAAATCTTGATCCTGCAAATCTTTTTCAGAAGTTTATATTAAGATTATTTAGCTTGTCACAAGGTAACATATATAAAGGAGGAGAGACCAAACCTCACCTGAAGTACAGATTATATATCCAAATTTGTTAGAAATTTCTAAGTCCTGTCTGTGAGCTAGACAAGTTACTATCATAGGTGCTAGGTGCATCAGTCAGAAGAAATTATGGCTCTAACTGGCAAGGCAATGCTGCAAGAAGTCCTCATATATTTTGGGGAAAAAAAAAAAAAAATTATTTCCTTTAAGGAAGTAGTACAAATAATACCAGTAAAGGGAAGAGAGGAAACAAAGTAAAAAATAAAAAAATATCACCACCCCAAGCATCAACTAAACCAACCAACAATTTGCCCTTCCCCCAGAAAATAAAAACTTTGGAACGTAATAGAATACAATCTTTTCTACATTTAATAACATCTTCATGGACATTTTCCCTGATACAACACTATGAAGTCCACACCTTCCTCACATCCCAGTTCTTTCTAACCTCACACTGCAGCTCTCAGATGCTTCATTTAGGGCAACACAATGCTTGTGGGAACACATAGGCAATCAGCTCGTGGAAAATGTTTGGGCTAAAAGAAAGCAAAACGACCTTTTTTGCAAGCTCACAACAGCAACCTTCAACAGGCTCCTGCCAAGAGCAGGACAGGCACAGGGGATCAGGTATGGAGGGTGAAATGGCTCCTCAACACCCCTTTCCAACCTTCTTTCCAAGCAATTCACTATCCCTAGCTGCAGGTCTGCTTTTGTGTTCACTAACTGCAAATCACCTTGATAACACCCCATTCTTACTGACCTTTTATCTGGATAAAATTGAGTTAGGCCTGAAATACTGAAACAACCTTAGCACAGCTGCAAACACACTTTAATGCCTTGAAAAGTAAGTCAAGTGATCTGCCATAAGATGATCAGGTAAAACAGAAGCAGTGTTGTGTCATTCATGTAAGAGTCTTAACAGAGATTTTTTTTTTGATTTTTTTTTCATCAGAAATCCACTGAATTGAATTTTAAAATTCAATTTATTTATTAGGTATTTATTTATTTAGTATTTTCTATTTTGGGCTTGACATGCTTCACCACAGATAAAAATAAAAATCAGTTGGGTGAGGGCTTCAGACAAGGAAAGGAAATTACAAACTGAATGGAGTCTGAATTTTAGGAGCTGCAAAGACTGAAAACAAAGGACTCAACAACAGACAAGCTTACGGATAACTGTGCAAGGGAAGAACTTCCAAATCTCACCAGAGTCAACAGAAAACCCATTGACAAATCAGAGCCCTTAGCAGAAATCTAGTATGCTACAGAATTTTTAATTACAGGCACCAGCTGTTGTTTTCCCTACTTGTACTTTATCCATAAAGAACAGAAGTTCTACAGTGAAACAGCCTACAGGACTGAATATATTGCAGCACACCAAATCTCAGAGAACCAGGTTTATCCACCAGCCCCTGGCTGTATGACCATGGACAGGCAGCACACAGCTGTGGGACCAAGCTTCTCCCATCACCATCACTCAGCCTCCTTCATGCTTGGACAACACTCTCAGGCCCCATGATGTGATTCCTGGGGATGCCCTGTGCATGGCCACGAGTTGGATTTCAAAGATCCGTGTGGGTCCCTTCCAACTCAGCATATTCTGTGATTCTGTGCAGCCCTTAAAGACCTCCTGATGAATCACAATACTGAAACCCCCGCTATCGTTCTTAAAAGGAGCAAACCAGCAAGACACGCTTCAGAGCCCTTCCTTGCATCCTCCCTCCATGGAGTGGGAGAGTGTGGGGGCTGCCAGTGGCAAAGGAGGGCAGCGGGAGCTCTGCACACCCGCCCGCAGCCCCTTCCCACACCGCAGCACGAAGCACAAGCTGCTTCCTCCACCTCGTGGAGGATCGTGAGAATGATCTGCAAATCACAGCCACCAAAAATTTATAAAATACACAATATTTAAATTAAAAAAAATCCTTCCCCCCACCCAAAGTGCTCCAGAATTTTTGGAAATAGTTTCCTTTTCCATTCAATCTATCATAAGTGCTTAAAAACTTCCTTATTTCTTATTAGTGAAGAACATAATTAAGTAAACAAGAAGAAGCAGAAGAGAAGCAACTTCGAGATCACTACTGAGAAGGAATGGTCAGATCTTAAGCTACTTGTGAAGTTACAACATTTATGAATTGCTTCATCATTAGAAAGTGGGGAGAATCTCCTCAGTCAGGGTGAGTTTCTTCATCTCACTATGCTCAAAAGTACTGGTACTACACAAGACAGTGACTGTTACTACTATTCTGGAACTGTTATATTCTTAATAAAAGTGCCTTTACTTAATTGGTGCTCATCTTTTTATCCATCAGCTGTCTTGTTCTCATTTATTTCAAGTTTATGCAAAAGTATCAGTTCATTCATCTTCTCTTGATCAGCCATCAGGTTAGGTTCTACTTTACTTGATACCTTAAAAAAATGCTTCTGTGGGTTTAAAATTTCCTGTATCACAATTCTATTTTTGCTGGTTTTTTGGTTGGTTGGTTAATTTGGGGGAGGCTGGGGGGGTTGATGGGGCAGAACTTTTTTTTTTTGTATAACAGTAATTAACACTTCATTAAAATAAATTTTGATAGAATTACAATATTAACAGGTTTTTTTTGGCATAATCTTTCTTTCCTTCCCTCAAATGTTGTTTGACTGCTCACTTACCTTACAAAGATGTTTTGACTGAAGTGTCAATAGTGACATCCACCCCAAAACAAAGTATGGCATCGCACAGCTGAACTAACCAAATGTATGCACTGTGTGCTAACTTCATAGCAAGCAGCAGTGAAATTAGGTTTTAAAATCAACACTCCATTAAGACAGCCGGAAGAAATTCACACTTTGCAGTGCTATTGTGTCCATCTGCCTACAGAATCTATACTATTTTTTCTGAAAGGTAGTCAAAATGTAAAAATAAAAATAAAGATAATAATACTCTGCAGATCAAATTTCAACTTCTGTCCAGATTCTAGTGTCTACCAACCCTCCATTCCTTCATCCTTCTCCTGGGAAAAAAAGAAAGTTGAAAAAATCTCAACAAAACAAAACAAACCCCACACTCCTAAAAGCTCTTTATCCAGAGGTCCAGGTAATTTCAGCCTAAACCCACTCATCTAGCTGAGGGCAAAGGAGGCCAGAGCCCTGTGTTAGGCTCAGTGCAGTCAGGCACCCCACAGCCAGGGCAGGCTCTAACATCCCCACCCAGCCTGTGCTGCATGTCCCTGGTTTGTGAGAGCCCCGTCCTGGAGTGGGTCTATACATTCCTACACGCAGGAGGGGAAAGAGGAGTGCACAATCCTGAATACAGCTTTTAGCAAGAACATGTACTCAAACTCCCTGGCCCTGTAAATGGCTGTTACCAATTACCAGGGCAAGCAACACTTTCACTACCACCTTTACAGGCAGCAATTCCCAGCTGGATTTACCCTTCTCCCTGCTGTGGCTGTTCCATGCCTAACCAGCTGCATGGCAGATTGCCCCCTGGCTGCATCCATTACACCACAGAGGCACTAAATAAGTAACTAGGTTTTTATCACAAAGACTGATTCCAAGGGAAAGAAAAAGCAGAGGCTCAAGTGTCTGAACAAGGACTAAGTTTGCCATCTGTGCTCAGAGAGCAGCTGCCAGCATTGCTTTCACTATGAGCTGAAAGAAGAGATCAAGACCGGAGGGGGGAGCTGGCAGCTACTGCAGCAGTGGGTAACAAACCAAGTAAAAGAGATTGTGGATGAGGATGGACACAGAATATTTTTAACGGTGAAAAGAGACAAGACATGTTAAAATTAAGAGCATTCACTGCATCCAGTGAACATTTTATGAGTGACTGCATGGAGCTAGAGCTACTGAGTAGGAGATTCCCCAGCAGAGCATCAAGTAGCTGCTGCATTTGGTGAATATTCATTCATGAGACAGCTCTGATAAAGATGATGCCTACTTTACTGACAGTTGTTTTTCCTCTGTAAAATACCAACTATTTAACTAGTAACAATCTTTTAACACCTTTCTCACAGTATGTTCTCTTCCTAGGTCATAAAAAGCAAAAAATTGATGTATTTTTCAATACACACTATGACCTGTGTGATCCCATAATGTTCAATTGAAAACTGCAGCCAGTACTGCACACTTAAATAACCTTTCTCCACAACATTAACTGAATATTATTAGCACAGAGTTGTTAAGGATGGATGGGGTGACTGCAGGTCACCTTGTTAAGGCCCCTGCTCAAGCAGGGCCACCAAGAGCCCATTTCCCACTACAATGTCCACATGATGAGACAGTAGTGTGGGATTTCCAGGGCACTGCTCGGTGTCTTAGTCAATCACTCCATCAGAAATACCTTAAATTGCCTCGTTTCTTCCCTAGGCCTATAGTTCTTGGTAGGTGCTTTTGGTGAAGGAAAGGCATGAGACCATTGTTTCAATACCCTGTTGTCTTTACCACTACAGACAGAGGAATAAATACAGTCTGCCTATAAAGATTAAAAGGACAATTACTGCAGTACAAAAAAATTGTGTGAAAGAGCAACTGGCCCAATGCTGTGTAACAGAAGTATTTGGGGGGGAAAAAGTCTTCACAATGAGATTTGGTTACATCTGTACAATGTTAAAACTTCCTCTCATTACTCAGAGCCCACCAGAACCACCCCATTTGGCACAATCACTTAAGACCTTCTACAACTGACCAAGCCCTTTACAAAACTGCCAAACAGGCAAAGCCAATTCACAGATCGACACAAATTCACCTCCCCACTGAGGCCGTGAACCACCACATACATTAAACTAAAATTAAACTGATATGACTGTGGATAAATACATTCCTTGCATTTTTTTCCAGTAGGAAATTGACCCACATTTGGTTTGAATTAAACTCACTTATTGCACTGAAACAAATAACTAAATAGAAAGATATGAGTTCCTTTGAAGAACATGCAAATCAAATTTGGGTGATAATTAACAGCAGATAATTGAAACCTACTGTTTATTTGCACAGAACATGATGTTACTGAGCTACCTCTGGAATGGACAAACAGAGCTGTATATTCTGCTTTACACCCTGCTTCTCGTTTTTAAACCCTTTACAGAACATTGTCAACTCACCAGTGTCAAAGCTCCTGCAACCACATTAAGTAAATGAGGGGAAGGAAGAGGCAAGTGAAAATTCTCTTTTTTCTGTTCTAAAACACAACAGACCTTTAACAATTTACATCTGCTCCCTCTCCTCTTCCTCTCCATACACACAACAAAACTGGATTTCAAGATAAATCTTGCTTTTGGATTGCAGTACAAACAGGTCTGTATTTGAGTATAAGGTTTTAAGGCTCATGGTCACACCACTTGTGGCATGGTTTACTTCAATCTTCAGTCTCAAATTCTTTCAATGCCTGGACCTTGGCACCAGAGCAATAAAACTACTACTAACACCTTCAAGTCTGAAAGAGCATGGCAGATAAAAAGCAAGTAAATAAATCCAGTTTTCCTTGTCATCAATAATCTCATCCTGGTATTTATTTCTACCAAACCAGCCAGGTAAGGAAGAAAATACCTTCACTCTGATTGGGGTAGATGCTAAACACATCTGCATGCAACAGCAGAGGAAGGGGGGGAGTCTCTTAGCCAGAGAGTTTACAAATTTAAGGCATAAACATTATTTTCCTCCAAAAGTTATGCAAAATTTACAGAAAATAAGAGCACAGGTAAAATATGACAATATTTTTTAGGAACCTGCTTCTTAAAAATGGCTCTAAAACAAACCACGCAGCCTCTGAAGAATACTGCTGAAGAAACAGGTCTAAGTGACTTAAGGCTAAAAGTATCCAAGAACACTTTATTACTTAGTTAGGAGATTAAAATTTGATTGCCAAAGGATAAAACAAGACAAAATCAGAGTAGGCTGGTATCTCCCTTTTAGCTTTAACAAAATCAGGTGTGTTAATATTTCATTTGAAAAAAAGCAGTCCTAAACTTCCTGGGAAGTGAGATTTAACTCTTGGACTGGTTGTCAGAGGACCGAAACTGCCCTTCTGAAGAGATGAGAGTAACAATGTATTTTCATAAAGGGAATTCTAATTACTACAGATATGTTAATGTTTTATATTATTTTCACTAAAACCTCAAAATTAATTAAATCACTGGGGGAAATTTAACCTCAAAGAAACCAGTATAGTCGCAAATAAGATTCTCTACCTGCCTGACCTCTTAGTAAAGACTTATGTTGTCAATGACTCTCATTCAGTAGCATGAAACTACCTCACCCACTCCACCATACTTCAAAACTGACTCAGTTTTTCCCAAAGTTCTTGGTCAAATTAACATCAAACCTTGCATATTAGATACGTTCTTTCACAAAGAGCTTTCCAACTGTGTGCGAGCCCATCCTTGCAACTGTTAAAGACACACAAATCCTCATCTGAGTAAAATATTCACTAAATCCATTCTTCACCCAGGTGCAAAGGAAAAAAGAGCACTGTGTTTAATATTACGTTAATTATGTTATCTAATATATAAACAGATACAATACCGTATAACTTCCCGCATCTACAATACATCCTATGTTGTTAAAATCAAGTTTAGGTCATTTAAATCTCAGATCCCAAAAAAATCCATCACACACACACTTACTTACCTTCCTGCTCATCTCTTCCAAACCCTGGAGCTTTGTCTCCTTCAGCCTCACGTGAATTTTCTTCTCTTGACACAAGATTTCCAAGTCCCTATTCCTGAGCACTCTGTATCAAGCCTTCCACAAACACAGCAGATATTCCATTTGCCCTTGAAAACAAGAGGCCTCCAAAATCCCTGATTAATTTTGCCATGAAAGCAATGTGGAATTGTTCAACCTCAATATTATTAACTCCATGCATTTTATGCAGTTGGCCATTTGTTACACCCAGCATTGCCACGCTGAGATGAGCTGTACTAGGTTCCCAGTGATGGTGACTCCACTCCCTGGGCAGTCCATTCCAGTGATGAACAACCCCTTCAGTGAAGAAATTCCTATTATATCCAGCCTGAACATCCCCTGGCACAGCTCGAGTCTGTCTTTGTTCTGTCACTAGCTGCCTGGGAGAAGAGGTCAACCCCCACCCTGCATATGTGTGTGTGTGTACATACATACATTTACACATATATATAATATATATCTAATATATATTAGATATAATATATATCTTTTATAGATATATAAAATACAGAAGAACCTTAAATTCTGATGCAGATAGTTTCTTCATTTATAGAATACTTCTTCCCCACAAGGTTAAGACAAACTAGAAAAAAAATAAAATGAGGTTTCTCCTCAGCACACAGCAGGGCAGTTTTAAAGGTTTTTCCTTTAACACCAAAAACATTGGTTCAGCTGGACACTCTGTGTCCTTTGTGCGTTTTCCTCCCTAGTACAGGAAGCTCCCTCAAGCTTACTTGGTGTTTACCTATTGCAACTCATTATTACACACACTTTTTTTCCATGTCCAATACGATGACCAGTTGCAAGATTAGCAGCACTTACAAATGCTAATCCATAAATCACAAAAAAACTCAGTACACCCACCACTACTCATCTGAAATCTGTACATGCATTGCATCTGTGCACCAGAGCTGCTATGAGCAGATCTTCACCAGACCTTGCTTCTTTTCTGCAGTGACTTTCTTTAACCGAAGTGAGAGCTGACTGCCAGTCACAAAGACAATTCCTCCCATTTTTGAAAGCTGTCTGAAAAACATTTTTGTGAAAACTCCAAGGAAAAGTGTGTACAATTTGAAAGGAAAAATTCAAAGGCTTATAAAAAAAAAACTTACTGAAGAAGAGAAAAATTCCTCTAGGTTTTAAAAATTGTTTGCTTACCTTTCCTTGTGCCAATCTGATTCTGGCTTTTTTTTTTTCCTTTATTCAGATCCGCAAAATCATGGTGTTTTGAATTTCTTAAATCAGCTATGCATTAACAGATATGCCCAAATCTTCATAAATTCTGCCCCATAAGTTGAATAAACAAGCCTCAGTATAAAAATGTTATTGAAAAGCAATAAAAAAAATATGCCATATTCCTAGAACATAAAGATATTCTCAGGTGAAGATACCTGCACAGTAGACTTCACATAAAATGTTTAGCATTGCAGAAAGTCTGCCTGGTGCTTCTACAGGGATATGGCAAAAAGAAAAAAAAAAAATTAACCCAAAGATGCTTAGCCATCCTAACCCAGAAAGAGATTAAAATAATACATAACTAATTTAATTCATTTTGTTACTGTCCGAATCCATGTGGGAAGCATTCAAACACATGTTTATTTTGTCTCATTGACAAGAAAACAAATACTAACCATGAAGATTTCTACCTTTCAACAGTGCAGGCCCTACTCCAAGATGAGAGGCAGTGCCCTTCACCAATGCTCCACTTCCACAGCCTCCAAAAATAAAGTAAGGAAGTTCTAGGTATAAGAGCTTTACTAGATCAGAGTCTCAGCATACTCTCTGAAAAATTCAATCACAGTAAGAAAAGGTTCATCACCCCTCTAATAAAAGTAGGAAGATTCACTGCACCACCTGCAATTGCAGCATCTTCCCACAAAACACCCAAACACAGGTATCTATAACCAAATGCAGCTGACGTGAGTCAAACCTGCAGAGTGGATGCAGTGGCAACTTGACTGACAAAAGCCCTCTCATCTTCCATCCCCATGAGGCACCAGGAAGATGACTCCTTTACCTTGTAAAAATACACCAGAGAAGGAGAGCATGTCTCAAGAACCTCACTGTGGCAAGACTCCTAATACCAACTATACCATTGTCTCTCTCATAATTTGGATATTAACATTAGTGAATGCAGTCATAATGTCACATGAACCAATGCCTAATAGTGCATGCTCAGAAAGATGCATAAGGAATATGGAAAGTTGGCCTACTAAATATATTACAACAGACCTGCATGATGAGAGGAGTAAGAATATTTTGTAGTCATATTACTTAAAACTGACACCAATCATCTTTTGGAAATGTAAATATTCAACTTGGTTAAATCAAGACAATCACAGATAGACATTTTTTCCCAAATCTTTGGCTGTATTGCAATGGTTGTTTCAATTTGTAATCTCCAACTAAACATTTCCTATCCATGGATTAACAATATATTTACTGACTTGTGTCTTTTAACAGTATTTATCCAACATAACAAAATAAACTGCAATTTGTTATACTTTTTTTTTTACAAAACATTTTATAAATATTTTTACAAAATGTATACAAAGCAATTTCAAGTGAGACATACTTTACAAATGAAGGTATTTAAGCAAATAAAGTCCATACCACGCTGACAATAAGTGACACATCCTCTTTAAGTGAAGTCAGTCTGTAAGGCCTCCCTACTCTAACAGATAAATTATACCAAAATCTTCAAAATGAACATAGTTTTCTTAATTGCCAGTTTAAAATTTGTTTTAATATTAGGCAGTATTAAATAACATTGAAATCACAATGCTGATCCAGCAAAATAATGAAAACATGTTTAAAGTCATGCACATTCACAATACTTTGCTGGACTTGAGCCCATATGATTAATAAACTTTTTTTAAGCACCACAAAAATACAATTCTTTCCTTTACTGCTTCACCACGTACCAGAATTCCTTTAGAACTGAATTCAAAGGAGTGAACAACAGAACATTAACAATCTAAGATCAGTCTTACTAGGATTGTTCAAGGGCTTCCTCCCATCAGCAGTTCAGAGAAATGTGTCTGACCAAATCAACCACGATTACTTTTTGTAATTTGTCATTTTTACATCCCATTGTCCCCCCTTCCCAATGAGACCCAATAGAAGACACATAGCCTGATACTTCAGTTATGTATTTGCTGTAGAGAGGCTGGAAAGCCCACACCCATTTAGAGATGGTCAAATAAGCAAGGGGACTGATAAATGTGCAACTTCACTTCTTTTTTTCCTCAATGAAATAAAATTTAACGAGTTAACATACAGCTGTGTAACATATGTTCTCCTTCCTAAATAGTTCAGAATGGCTAAATTTCCAAAATGATAAAATAAAATATGCATCAGCATACACAGCCATAAGAATATTATTAAATCTAAAAAGGCAATAGGTGAAGACTATCTTGTCAGTTTTGCCAATAAGAAAACAACTAACTGCCTGAGAATCTATTCTGTGGACACCCAACTAAAAATTTAAAACTGGCAATACTTATTAATATTTCTTACAACACTTGGGAATGCTGGGTTTTTACAAACATATACTTTAAAATTGGCACAATTTTTTTTAAATGGCAATTAGTAACATACAAAACCAGTACTTCCATTCACGTTGAAGGGGAAATGAATTTTAAGGAAGTTCATCATTCTCTCATTGCTTTCTAGATCTGGTTTCCTTTAGTGGTCAGACAGTGAACTGTAGCTCAATACTGAGTTGCGCTGTAATGTTCTACTATCTCAAGGATCTAATTCTGCTTCTGTCTGTGCCATTCAGATGGACTGAATTAGGCACCAGCAAAACCTTTTGGTTTCTCTCCTGGCAATCTGACTGACAACCACAGCTTGTCACAATGAGCCTCTTACATCATGAAAATCATAATGTCTGGAAAATGGCTGGTAATGTTTCTGAGAAATGGTGGAGAAGTTCTGGGGGAGAACATGAGCATACCTTAGAAACCACAAAAGCTGTATCCTCCTGAGCAGACATATGTACTACACACACGTGACAAATGTCAGCGCGCTTATGTGCACAAAAGCACTCATGACCAAAGTAAACTAGAACAAAGCAGCATGGGCAGCAAAAAAAAAGTCATAGATTAAAATAAATAAATAAAATAATAAGATTCTATCTTAACAACATGACAGCAAGCCAAATACAAACCATGCAATGGTTTCACTTGGCTTTACAATATGAATTAATAATTACACATTTTTTGATATGTTTAAACAATGGGATTGCTGATCAACTTTGGTCTGTACATATCTCGCTAACTATGACTGCTATGGTGGATGATTTAACATTCTCTGACAGCAAAAAGCAAAAAAAAAAATCAAAAATAAACACTGGCCTTTAAATTTAATCAGAGTAAGGCTAACATCCTCTTAAAATATAAGCTACAAATACAGTTTTCAAATAAAAGTGCTTTTGACACTTGGTCTAAAAAAAAAAACAAACAACAAATAAAAAAACATTTATACCACTTCAGAAAGACTCAAGGCTGACTACATCCAATTATAAAATGCAAAATCTTTTCCTCAAGAGATAACATATATATGTATTATATATATAAATTAATGGCTCTATCATGGCCTCATCCTGTACACTTTGCTATTTACTGGCTTCCATTCTACCTTCCTTAGTCAAGCATTTATTACTTCATCTCATGCCACTGTGACTAAGATCATATAATATCATCCCACAGACTAAAGTTACCCACTACAAATATATCAAGTACTAGCTTCTGCTCAGAAAGCAATAGAAAAGCACTTAAAGTTTAAATTATGAAGCCTTGTAAACACACTGATGATTTCCTTCCAACTTAAGAATCCTAGAATACAAAGTCATTAACAAAGCAAATAATCACTTCTGAATAGAGGTACAGTGGGTTTTCCAAAAAAACTAAAAATTTGATGATTTGTGGAAGAGAAGGGTAGGGGAGAATTGTTGCTTCCATCACTCTTTAAAAACACTTTCTTAATAAATATATCCTTTCAAATGACTGTGATTGTCAGTATATTACCATATTATATAGGGCCTAACAACCTGCAACCCTGTTATGTTGCAGTACTGCGCAATTATCAAAAGCACTATCATAATAATACTTGAAACAGTAAGGCCCTAACAGACTGCATTCTAGCAAGGATTAACTTTACTTGGATATCTCACTGTAACCACAATGAGTATTGCTCTCAAACACAGAACAGAATCTAGTTTAGAAAGGTTAACCTTAAATGCATGTCAGGCTGTACTTGTGGTGTCATTCACATTTGCTTCTGCTAAGAGAAACATAACTTGTCCATGGTACTGTAACTATTAACACTCTAAGATACTATTTACAGCTGCTTCTAAAATAGAGTCAGTTTCTACAACACTTTCACTGTGGTCTGGAATAAATTTTTCCAGGCAGTTCTCTTGTGAAGCGATAGGTGAAAAATTAGGGAACTCTAATTCAACCGAGCCACTACTTGCCGCTTCATTCTGTGGCTGTCTCCCAGCTTTTTTAAGTTCCAAGATGTTTTTAAATGTAGTTTCTAAACTCTTACTGAGCAGTAAGTCTTGCTGGGGTTCACCAGAGCCTTTCCTGTTATCAGGATGCAAAACCTCATTCTTTGGAGAGCTCCTCAGAGTTTTGTCTTGAAGTGAATTGTTACACGTTACCTTTGAGAAAGGCTGAACTGTGTTCCTTGATATTTTATTGTGTGTTCCATGACTACCTCTAGACACAATTTTTGACAAGTCTTCAGAACTCGAAGAATTCTCAGTGGACTTGGCAAGATCTTTTCCACTCATCCTTTCTTCAGAAAGGGCCATGTATTGGCTCTCAGAAGAACAATTAGCTTTTTCAAACTTTAAAGCTTTAGTGAGGCTCTCGGATTTTTTAGTAGAAGCTTTTCCTTCTTGTGGTGTCAGAATGTTGTTAGGCACTAGAGGAAGTTTACTGTGATTTGTGGACTCTGCTGAGCTGGATTTTGGTCGGTCTCTGGCTTGGGTTTTGGTAGTCTGACTTCGAGAAGGTAATGTTTTGCTAGACTGATGGTCACTTTTGCTGGACTGTGCTTCTTCAGCTGTTTTCTCAAATTGTTTGGCAGAACAACAAAAATCGGCCTGATAACCATCTGAAAATCAAGTAGCAACATTTTACTAAAATTAGATACACATCCAAATAACTGACACTCCAACAGCGCTTCTCAGTACTGAAATTCAAATAACATCCACAGCTTACAGATCTGGGTCTTTAACTTATGCTTAAGTGTTATGTTTTGTACAGTGCAGAAGATTAGCACTAAATTAATCAGCACACTGCTCACGTATATGCACTGCAAAACCAGATTAAGGGCACTTCCCAGCATTCTAAATATGCAAATATGGTCTCTGAAGATTAATACATTCTACAACACAACCTGTGACTATCTTTTAAAATATGCAGATCATGCAGTAGCTTTAAACAAATCATAGCTGAAATCTTACACAAATAATGTGTTTCCAGGTGCTATGTTTAACAACATCCCAGTTAAAAATATTGCCATTTAAATGGCCACAATACTCTAAGAGCAACACTTCATTAAGATGAACAAGAGTATTCGTGCTTCAAATAGTGCTGCTCTTTCTGGCTGCAAGCAAACTCACAGATTCTTCCCTGCTAGAATGGAGACACTGCAGGAGTCATGACTGTTGTCACAAGAAATTCAAACATTTCTCTGCCAAACAGGTAGAACCCTTTTTTTCCCCTCAAATAACTGCTTCAACCCTACAGTGTCTCTGGACTGTTGAATCCTGGAGTTACGAAAGTTATCTTGCAAATGCTTATTCAGTATTTCAATAACTGGAATCCACAGCAAACAGTGCCTTACTGTGGCCACAACTATTCTTAAACACTTCACACTTTATTTAAAAGTTAAGCATTACTTACCAGGATCCACAAGTGCAAGACGCTTATCCCGGGTAAGAGATGCTCTTTCCTCCTGGTTAAACATCCTATCAATCATAACCATTTCTGCAGAGGGATTTATCCTCTGGAGGAAAAGAAAAAAAATAACCAATCTCTTTAGTGACCCGTATGTTGGTACCAAATCAAAACATTGATAGCTTAGATAATTTTCAGAGAAAAAGAATTTTATTATGTATTTGTGAAGAACACTCAAAATTCAAGTCTTGACTCTGATCCAACCACTACTGAAACTCCATCATGAAATATTACTCATATTGTACTTCAAATTTTATTTGAGAAAAGCTTTAAAACAGAGAATTGCTATTCCAGTTGCACGAATTGTACTTTTTCAGGACTGAGTATGCTTACTACTGTATACCACATTTTTTTTACTTCATACAGTATCCTTCTCTTTTAGGGAATCAACCAGCAAAAATCTTGAACTGGGACTACCCTATCATCTGCCCTGCACTTCTCTCCCATCCTTGTAACTAGCTGGTGCAGAGCTGCATTTTGCTGACAATGCCTCCAAGCCACCTGGATCCATTCATGACAGAAAACGTTCACTGCACTAGGCCATAACACAGGCAACTAGTTTCAAACCTGAATGCTTTGTGAAATAAACCTTTAAAATTACTAAATGGGATTTGCCACACAACATGCCAGATGCTAAAAGAACAAATCTCAACCTCCACCCTCTCTTTGCACCTGCAAATACTTGCAAATATTTCATGGCTAGGATTTTTTACAATGCAACTGCTAATTTTAAAACTATATTAATTCTAACACTTATATATTATATTATAGTCTCTAAATATCTATTATATGCAAATTCAAAACTTTCCCGGCTTGAAAACTAGCAAGTCTGAAGTCACAATGGCATTTCCTGATCCTTCTAAAATACATTCTTAAAGTTACTTTGCCAGTTTTATTTTATCTCATACTTGGGATTGTGAAAGCACTTAGATTTCTGATGAAGTTCGACCTAGCTTTTAAGGACAATGATTTCCTAAAACACAATATGATTTAATTATGTTTTATAATAATATAAATTATATTATAATATGGCTGGAGGCCTCTGAATGGACAGCACTATTTCAGGTTCCATCAACCACAGAAGTACACAGAAATCACCCTCCTGACTATCACAGCCTGTTCAGTGTAAGAGCAAAGCAGAAACAGAGAACAGAAGTTCATGCACCTGTCCTGTAAGTATGTTTTTAACAAACTTAATCCCATCCCATAAATAAAGTGTACCTGGGTTCTACACCTTACCATTGCATCCTCTATAAGCAAACATCTGTATTTGTTCAGCATAGCCTGCGTCCTCTTCAGAAGCTGTGTAGCTACAGATTCAAATTCACTGTCCACTAGAAAGAAAAAGTACACTTTCAAATATTGTTCTTCAACAACCTGCACGAATTTTAAAACATTCCTTTTCCTATTGCTGTAATTTACATTAAGGATTCTCTCAATACACTGATTACAAACTTATTGCCAAATTTTAAAAAGAGAATTACCTTTCCTTAAATCTTCCTCTGTTGGCAGTGATCCCTGGCACACATGGTATGAAAGGAGTCTCTGAACGGCATCATTTAATGATCTGAACCGACTTTTATCTGGTGTCACAGCATGTACCTGATCCTTCTGTAATTGCTGCAGAATACTACAAAAAAAATTAATGATACATATTTAACATACTGTACAGAGTTCTTACACTGACAGAAAGTATAAATTAAGGTTTCTGCAACAAAATTACAACGAAAAAATTACTTACAAAGCTCCTTTAGTTAACTGTTTAGCAGCAGGCCTTTTTTGTCCAACTAAATGACCATCAACCTAAGTTCAAAATAAAGGACAAATTACAATATATCCCCTCATTTGCAAAGGCTAAGTTTCAGGATTTGTTTCTGTCAGTTAGATATATCACCAACACTAACTGTAACCACCACATAAGTATAAACACTTTGTATCCACAAAATAGGGAAGTGACATAAACCAAAGTTCTGAAAAACTGTTCGCAGACAAATTCCACTGTTACGCATTATATATATTTCACTAAGAAAGACATGATCAAATTTAACAGGTGCGAAGAAGGAAAGGTACAACTGAAAACTTTTACAAATAAATCTGCTCATACAAACTGTCTGCATGTTTCAGAAGATGTCATCTTGCCTGATATTGATGGATTAGAGTATCTGTGAAGAAATCAGGCTAAGGCTGTGCACTTAAATTCTCAAAAGCCACAGTGGCTGGGGGGGTGATAAAAGTCATTCTAGGAATTCTATTTCAGGTAGAGTTCTAACTTATTTTCTCCTCTGCTTATACATTTAATGAAATCAAGATTTTTCCTGGCAACACTCTCCTAAGACCTGAGGCTCTCGGAGAGGGTAAAGAATCATGGCAGGCACACTGGAATAGTATTTGCCTCAAAAAGCCTCCAACTTCAGAGCATAAAATACAGTCACCACCAAGCAGAATGAACACCTGACCATCTATTACACAATCAGGCTGACCTCCTAGCTCAGCACTACTGTACCTTCTGCTCTACTTGTACATCAATAAGACACAGGAAACATTCCTGTCCTACTGCATTCACAAATACATTTACAAGGAAAAATTCAAAGTCAGATCCTCTCCAGAAAAACTCATTCTGGACAGTGTTTTTGTACATACTTGTGTTATGTGGGAGAACTTTTGATGGTAAAAAAAGAAGACTGCAGTAAAGAATCAAACAAAGACCAGATGGAACTTTCCTGCTACTTCTCACAAACCATTCTCTCCCAATCAGCTAGAGAACAGCTGAGTTTGTAAGAAATAATGAGTAGGCCAACTCAGTGAAGAATTGCTGTGTCATACAAAATCATCTTCAGGGAACAGTACAGTCAGGCTCCATTTCCTGAACTGAATCTGAAAGCAGCATTCAGTGTATCAATTTGCAAAATAATCAACATTTATTGTGTCAAGGTAGAATTTGACAAGTTTGAGGGAGTTCATGTACTCTACAAAAAACCTACAATTATTCCTTACTTGTTTGCTCACTACCTCCTCCCACCCTAGCGGAGAGGAGAATTAGGAAAAAAGTAAACCTTGTGGGTTGAAAAGAACAGTTTAAAAAACAAAAGAAGAAACAAAATAAAATAATATAGTAATGATGGCTATAATAAAGTTGTAATGAAAAAGAGAAAAAGGGGGAATTCAACCAAGGAGAAACAAGGGATGCAATTGCTCAGCACCCTCTGACCAATCCCACCCCATTCCCAAGCAGTGATCAGCGGCTCACAGGCAATTCCTACATTTATATGAAGAACATGATGTTCCATAGTATGGGATATTCCTCTGGCCAGTTTGGGCCAGCTGTCCAGGCTCTGCACCACCCCACTGGCACAGCATGGGCCACTGGAAAGGCCATGACTTGAAGAGCAAGTACTGCTCAATAGCTAGAATACTGGTGCATTATCAATATTGTTCACATCCCAAATCCAAAACACAGCACTGTACCACCTACTAAGAAGAAAATTAACTCCATCCCAGCCAAAACCAGGACAGACAGGGAAACATAAATAGAAGTATTCTCTACCTGTATACTCTGCTGAACTGATGATCCTATCACTTTTTCTTGTGGCTGTGCTGTTACTAGAGACTGTTGTACGATTTTTCCTCCAGAGTCCTGTCCTATAAAACAAAGTTAAAAAGATTCTTATCATCCTAAACAAGAAAAGAATAATTTTGTGTACCTATCCTGATAATTTTACTTGAGTTTTTAGAAAAGATACATCTTCTGCTTAAAAGCATTAGTGCAACTATCCTGTGGAGAAACCAGCTCATAAAATTTAAATAGGATTGATATTTTGTCCTGAAAACCACAAAAATCCTAAGATATAAATCCCACCTCACCATGGTACTGCGACATAAGAAGAAATTCAAGTATTGTAACTTCAGTGTCCCAACAACTTACCTAAAATCATACAGTAAATTTTATCAAGCTTTTCAATACTAACCCTCCCTTCAAGTGTATTACCCAAATTTTTCTAGAGCTCCTGAAAGTACTTAAGACAGCAAGCATATTTTTTCCCCTAGATTTTTTTAGATAGGCAGACTTCTTCCAACTGCCTTGCTTCATAATTCAAACAGCATCTTACCAGTCATGCTACATTACAACCAAAACAAGAATTTATCAGGTTTTTTACTCCAAAGACACCCAGCATACTGTGCAGATTCTATTGAATTGCATGGACAGCTTATACATAACAGTACACAAGGAACAAAAAAAGCAAGGTAGAATATAGCACCTTATTCAAGAGGTTACTTATGTACAGAGAACAGGAAGGTTACTCCATTTTTCTGCTTGTCTTGAATGTACTGGTTTTGTTCTTTCAGTAGCACAGTGCTGCTTGAAAAGCTGCTATTTTGCCATGAACAATGCATGAACTATTCTAACTCAAAGTGACACATTCAAGAACAAAGTGAGTGATGACCGCCTGCACACAACCTTGTAATACCTATTTCTCTTCCCTCTGTAACTGAAGCAGCTACTAGATTCAGCATTCTGGAAGTTTCATGGAATTTTAGCAGATGTCTGTGTTTTGAAAATTACATATTTCTATTTTCCTAAGCTGAAAAAACAAAAACAAAACAAAAAAAAATAAAAATGAAAGAAGGTACAATGTTGGATTTTACAGAGGGAAGAAATAATCGCTAACTGTGAAGATTCAACTTTTCACTCTAGAAAATAACGTGCCATGGCTGGGAAAAGTCGAAGCATACATTCAATACTGAAAAAAATTAACTTTAATTCTTCTAAAAATAAAATTCCAACAACCTTTAGAACACTGAGCATGAGGCATCAATGTAAGTCTGACACAGTGAAGAAGAACAAATCTCTGTTGCTGGAGAAAATTAAGAAAATTATGTTAAAAAGACCTTAGTTGACCTGATAGTGTGTTGCTCAGAAGACTTGTTAGCTGAGGCTGTCTCAAATTGTCCTGTGTCTTCGATGCAGAAACTGGCGATGTCTGGTTCACAGCCTTTTTCTGTGCCACATACATAAAATAAAGAAACAAATTTGTAAAAAATCACAGTGAAATAATTACTGGAAGCTTTAAGAAAGAACAAGGAAAAATTTATCTCTATGTATTAATTAATTACTTTTTTAACTTCAAACTCAGTGGTGAAATTTCACATCTCAATCCCTCCAAGCTCAAGAATTTTATAAAGTAAATCAGAGAGGAACAGAAATTACACTAACAGCACAAATATATACCAGTTGCATTCTACAAGACCCCTGATTTCCCACTACAAGTGCCCTCAAAAAATGCAGCTTCTCAGAGTTCCGAAACTGCAAGATGAGGAAGTTGCTTTCCCAACAAAAAATACCCACAGTGGAACAAACCCTGCATTGCTTAGCAACTACATGATACATGATTTAGTACAAAGTACAATGTTTAAAATGAAAGTACAAACAAACTAAAAAGATTCTGGCAAATAGTCACATTTGTTCTCTGTAAGTTCCCATTTACAGCTCTGAAATTTCAGCACAGAAACAAAATTATCTACAGCAATAAGAAATACTCTGCTTTTGTAACTGCTGAAACTCACTGACCCAGCACATAACCTGCAAACAGGAAAATGTAGACACATGAAGAGAAAGTCAGACAGGTCTCAAATTACCCATCTGCAAACAAAATGTTACAACCTGCACCAGAAGTCCTGGCAAAGACTACAAATGTGTTTCTACAACATGTTCATACTGATTTTATAAAAACACATTATTTTCCAAGACATTATTTCACTGCAGATTTTGGGTTCAGTTAAAAAAATCCATCAGGCTTTCAAAAAAAAGAGAAAAATCTAAGTAAAATAAGTAAAAGAAAAATCTAATTACTGAAAATGCATTCAGAGAGAGTGACCAGTATTTTAAAATGGAAAAAAAAAAAAAATTAAAAAAGGACAGAAATTGAATTGTTTGCTGCTAATTGTGTGAAAAGTCACCGAGTTAAAATTGGCAGTTGACTCTGAAACTTTATGAATTTTTTTCTTTTAAACTTTTGATTGTTTGTAAGTTCACTTATGAAAACAAAAAAATTTGAGTTGAATATATACTGCAAGTATACCTACCAGACAAAATAGACCACATCAAACCTTAAAAATGAATTCACTTTTTAACTACTAGCTTGACTTCTTAGAGGTTTGTTGTGGTTTTTTTTTGCTATGCTTTTACAAACTGCTTTTAAAAGTACTTATTTTTAAGGATTAAGAAATATTTCTTGTCCTTGCATCAAATTTGAAAGCTTCTAACTGCTGCAGGTACACATAATAAAAGCGCCAATATGATAAATAATCAAAGGAAGCCAAAGAAATCTTTTAATCTCTAATTTCAGTAAGTCAAACTTGAATGCACAGGTTTTAGTAAGGTCAAAAGACTTAAATGCTAAGAACGAACCTGAGCCTTTACACCTAGCCTATGGTAAGGTTTACAGGAGAGCTCGCAATTATATAAACTTACAATGCCCATTCCTTTAAACAGGAGCAGAAATAGACTGATGCTAAGCACTTCTGAAAGTAATACTATAAATCACCAGCAAAATCTTTGAAATTAATCAAAGTGACAGTTTTTCAGTCAGTGACAGATATAAAAAACACCAAGTGAAAGGATGACCCTGGGTTACAGTAATTTTCAGCAGTTCCACAGTATTTGTAATAATACAAACCAGCAAAATTAATATTCTGTGTATTGACCAGATTTTAGCACAGCTTAGAAGCCTTTCTTTGGTTACATTCTCAAGCAGCTTTCATACCTGACCAAAGGCAAACTGTTGTTGTGTTACTCCCACAGACGTGTGATTAAAGGTGCTGACAGACTTGGAGGAGGATGCTGGAAGACGATGCGATGCACTGACGGCAACTTGAGCTCTATTCTGGACCAGCTGATCTCCTGTAAAGTTCCCTCCCGATGCGACAGACTGAACTGATGCTCCCAAGCTGGGGTGTACTGAACCAGAAGAACTCGCAGCAGCAAATCGATTAGAAGCTGACATATTTGAGACTGTGGACTGCCCAGGTGACATGGTGGTAAAACTTGATCTGCCTTGAGAAACATTAGCTTGGCTGGGTGACAAATGCAACACCGTTGGTGACGCCTGCTGCAGTGGCACCTGCCCACCAACAATTTGGGAAGTTCCATGATTTACTATAACTTGGTTTCCAGGGGCTGTGAATGTCTGGCCTGAAACAAGCTGAACAGCTGTGTTCTGATTATTCAGCATCTGTCCTGAATACGACTGGTTGGCTCTTAGCATGTTTGTAGAGTTCCTGTTGAGCATTACATGCTCAGCAGACACTTGGCCAGGAACCAGCTGGGAAGGCTGAGTCTGAAGAAGTTGTCCATTTATGGTCTGGACATGATGAACAGAATTAGAATTAACAGACAAACTAGTAGGTATGAGAAACTGGTTTTGAGGTGCATGAGGCTGTCCCATAGGGGAATGGATAACAATACTACCTCCAGCATTGCTAACTGTCTGAGGCGTAACTGATTTTCTTGTATTTTGTTGTTGGTTAACAATATTAACAGACATATGAGGACCAACTACCGAACTTTGAGGTGAGTTTGCAGAAGCAAATGGAATCCCTTGCTGTACATGATGTTGCTGTATTCCCAAGTTATTCACATTGTAAGCAGTCTGCTGACCCATCTGAATAGGCTTTGGTTGGATATTAATAGGAACTTTGTTAGAGTTTGGTGCCAAACCCCTTTGAATGATGATATTATGGACAGGCAACGAAGTCTGAAAATTTGTGCTGTTAAATGGAACAGTTACGGGTTGTGCTACTGGACTTGAATTTGAGTTACTGAACAGTGAGTTCCCATTTGGAGTTTGTCTATGAACCAAGAGGCCACTGCTCATGTTTGCAGGTGTTTGCTGACCATTGCCTTTCAGTATTATCTGAGATCCATCGAGGTTATTGATGGTCATCATGGAAGGTTGATTACTAAATGAACCAATCAGTTGTATCTGCCCAGAACCACTAATCTGGCTGCTATTAGACAAATGCTGGCCGGGAACACTAATTCCAACGTGTTGCATAAAGCCATGTTGCACACCGACTGTATTGCTTGCAAAAGATGCTCCAACAGGTTGCTGTACCACTTGAGTAACTCCTATAGGTTGCAATGTCTGACCTGAGTAATTAGAAACATTAGAAGCCTGAGTAAAGGATGCTGATGAAGAAGGATGAAGCTGAGCTTGTGCAAACTGTTGGCTAGAACCTACACTGGCATCCAAATATGCCTCTTCCGCCAAAGTCTGTTCAGTAATATTGGCCTCCTGTAAGGACTTCTGAAGAATATCAAAAGGCTGATCCTCAGTAAGATCAGGTAAAGGAGAAGACACAAGTTCATCTTCAAGAAACTGAAGGCTACTGGACAGCTGCAGTCCATCACTAGGCCCCTCTCCAAGCTGACCACTTACACCTTTTACAGACGACTTAGGATCAGTGTTCTGAAATGCAAAACAAAAAATAAATCACTTTCAGAAATTCCAGTATCTGCTTTGTTTCCTTGTCAGTTTTTTCACGAAAGCAAACTTTCAACACAGAATTATACTCTTCCCATAGCATGTGTGGGGTGATGTTGACTCCATAGAGTGAGCCAGCACAAACAGGTCATGGATATCCTGCTCACACCCTCAGACTGCTGGAGACACTTCTCTCCTTTCCCTTCTCCAATCTCTCAATACACAGCACTTAGCTCTGCAGCTGCACTGTTTCAAGAGGACATGAAACGTTCTCTAAGTGCCATTTTCCCTTCCTTGAGCTGAGCTCTCTACTGACAAAAAGATGAAAGAAATGAGGAGGGAAAACACCTCCACTCTAATTCAGTTTGGTGCAAGGCTTCAGCAGCAACAGTAGAAGCAGAGAAAAGGCAGAAGAAACTGACTTCTATCAAACAAGATCTGCCTCCAAAAATCGTACCAGCATTTCTATAATCACTTAGCGTAAACTAGTGACCACTTGATAATGTTAAGGCATTATGCTAATTCCTTCTTTAAAAAAATACAGAACCAATTCTAAAGAGTTGGGGAGTAAGAAAAAAAAAGTGTTACAGACTGTGGTTTATGCTCATAAAAAGATTACTGAGAACTATAAACATTGGAACTACCAGAAATATTATGTGGCACCTTTAATGAAAAAAATCCTTAAATCTACATCCATTAACACTGTGATAAGGAAAATCAAAACCTATTTACTCTGGCCTACTGTCAAGATTTTCCTAAAACAAAGTTCTGTCCAGAAACAACACAAGCACTAGGTTTCTGCAGGCAGAATGAGAAATTTAAATGCATACTAATAATACTTGCAATAGTTTGAAGTTAGGAAAAGTACACCTTTATAAATTGCATTATCACAACTATTCAGAAGCAACAACCAGTTGGTTTTTTTAGGTCAGGATAAATGGAAACTTTGGGTGTGCACTTATCAGTCACATTCATACTCTGAGCCTTCACTCCTTGAAGGTCATAGACGCTTGTTTCCACCTCAAGTAAACAGTGTGAAGATGCTGCAAGCCATAATTATCACATGCACTGATGTCTCCACCCTAACTTCAGTTTCCCAAGCATATTTATTCAGAATTTTACCCCAATCTGTTTCTGAAAAAATCTGTGTACTTTCTGAAACTTCAGTCATATTTTAAAATATTAGATTTTTCTTAAGAGTAGATAAAATATTTTCAAATTACAATTATTAAACTACAGCAAGCCTTTAACATTTATGTTATTAACAGAGGAATCAAACCACCGCTTAAATATCTTAGTGTCTGAATCTTAGAGACAACTAAAGCTACAAATCAGGTCCTTAGTTGTACCTAGCAACCATTGGGCAGAGTAAAAAGGAATCACTAATTAGGCCATAATTAGGACTCTTAACTGCCAGGTTCTGAGGAGAATTCCCTATTGCATCTCTAAGTTGTCTCCAAGGAAATGACCAAACTGAAATCTTCTACAACTGTGCAACTTAAACAGTTCCACCAACACTATTCTAGTTAATACAAACAATATAACTATTACTACTACCAATAATAACACTAATAAAGTAGTATTACAATGCAATCAAGACCAATAGCTTAAAACTCTCCCACTGGAATAGAGAATTGCAAGCTTCATTCCCTGCTCCCAGAACTACTCTAACATTAAGAAAACAATTTTATATGCAAAAACTTGAACTTTCCAAGTTAGCATCTGAATCGCTACTATCCAGATTCAGAAGAGCCATGCACAATACCATTCTAATTTCAAGAAGAAATCAAAGCCTCTGCAGCTTCATGAACCTGCTGACCAACAAGAAAAGTCTTAGTCTCACTGGCTCCATGTATATTCTACCCTCTTATGCTGTCCTACTCTACTGTAACAGGAGAATGAAAGCAGCCACCCACTACAAGCCAGGTGACATGACTAGGGAAGCCTTTCATGACAACTGCCACAAGAAACCAACCTGTCATCAGCTACAGACTCAATCAACTCAGGGAAGGCTGGGATGAGGCAAGGGAAGCAGTGTAAGAGAGTGGGAAGAGTGAATAGTGCTTTCTTTTCCTTTAGTCAGCAGGAACTTCATCTTGTGTTAGGTACTGGCAGAGCATGCTTACCAGCTGAAACACTGAACCCTGAACACTGAATTTGTAAACTCTGCCCCTAAAAGGCATGAAACAGGCAGCAAGACAGTTAATCCTAATTCACAGTAGCAATGCTGAATATATATAAGGACAGAACTTTCAGTATCTGCAAAAACTTGAATGACAAAAGCTTCAGAAGCATGTAACTTTTCAGGTATCTCATTTTTTATAAGCAGGGACTGTGAAACCATCTGTTCATGGTAACACTTTGTTCCTTCCCAATGAACTGTAACAATCTGTATTTGTAATCATATCATTCTTCACTTATGTCAGCACAGGGGTCTCAAAGGAGGGAGGAGGGAAGAGAAGATGACATTGGTTTTCTTTATGAAGATATAAAAGGATGAGGACACGGCATGCTGAGAATTAAACTGTAGTGTGTCATCCAAGGAACATACACTAGGAATCCACACTCCTCTGATCACCTGCCTTCTAGATTACCTACCTCCAATCTCATACACCAGAAAGCTCTTGGCTTTCATCAAATATTTTTATTTCTTCCAACTGCTACGCCCTAGGCAACAAATCCACCTTGTCCAGAATCTCCCACTGCCCCTCAAAATTACTCAAAGAAAGTCACTTCCTGAAAATACATCAGAAACACCTGACTCCTACCTACCAAGGCAAACTCTTCAGAAGGATGTCTACAAAGAACAACTAGGAAATCTAGGCTATGACAAATGTATGTCATATGTCATCCTTTTTTCCCCAAAGCTGTTTTTTCTTAGGATAAGTCCTCAAACCTCACCCCTGCCAGTGCTGCATATAGGAAGCTGCTGTCTACTAATAGCTAGCCTGGTACCAAGTTGAAACCACTGTTCCCCATCAGCTGAAAACTGGGTATCCCATTACTCTTGGTAACCTACTCCTTCACCACTATCTCAAGTAGATTGTCTGTTTCTTCTACAATATTTAATAATAATCCGGAAAGGGGAAGGACAGGACAAACACTTCCCATTACACTACTGTGCCTACAGGAAAGTCACTTGCTCTCCACACACAGATTAATACTTTTCAAAATTTGTTCACGTCAATTATTTAAGGTCCCTACACAACTGCAAGTGTATCCATGTAGCTGTTATGAATATGGGACAAACAGACAAGAGTCAAGGTAACAGTACAATAGAAAGAGGAATTACCAAGAAAATCCTATCTCATGTATTCAAATAACTTAATTGGGGGATTAAAAATTCAGTTGTTTTAAAAAACACACCAATGAAAGCACAGAAACATGGGTCTGAAGGGGTATCTTAAGTCATCCAGTCCAATGTTCTACTCAAAGCATGACTACCACTCACACTAGAGCAGATCAGCCTTGAGTTTATCACCAAGGATTGGTGATAAATCAATCTACAACCTCATTGTGTAAAACAGTCCAGGGCTGCAATACACTCCTGCAAGAAGGAACACTGAAGACTTCTTGCAACACACAATGAATTTAAAGCAACTTCCCTAATACTGAAGTTACACGAAGAACACATCCCAAATGATCTCCTGAGTGCAAAGAAAAAAATACAAAAAGAGAAAAAAAATCCCACTCAATTTTAAAAATCTGCCAGCTCAGAGCCTACATAAAGTAAGAAACAAAAAGGCATTCTAACATACACAGGAAACATATGAATTACTAACTTTCAAGGTCTATCTTTGAACACAACTACTCCTACAATCACTAAAGCCGTGAGTGCAGTTTACTGGTGAGAGCTTTTACACCAGAGAGCATTTTCACTGCTCAGCAAGCTGCTTTACATATTTACAAAACACTTCCCAATAGTGCAGTATTTTTCAATTAATTCCCCACTGAAATACTCACACTACTAACAGCACAAGATAGGTTCTATGTTACTATTCAGAGTTTTCACATGAAAAAGCTGAAGCCCACATCTATTTCATTTGATTTTATAAAAGCCAAGTAAAGCCATACAGAAACATGCAATCTCAATACTAATGAAATTTATCTCCTGACAACTTACGTTGGAGTTGGCGAAAATTGAATTTGAGTTGGCTACAGAATATTCTGCATTAGTCAAGTCTTCATTGCTCTGGTAAAAGACAAAAATCATGTTCAGAACTAATACACTCAATGAAGCTTATATATGTCTAAAATACAACAATGCTACTTACAGATTTACTACTAGGTCCATGTAGAAAATAATTCAGCGCTTGCGGGTCCCTGAAAGGTGGAAAAAAATAAAGAAGTTAACACTTTTTGGAAGTCCTTTTTACCAATAAGGCTAATTTAACTAAGCCACATACTGTACTCATATAAATCAGGTTTCTAGTAAAACCACATCTTTCACTGAATCCAATGCAAAGCTGAACGTTTGTACCATCTGGGGACATGTGTTTCTGTATCAGCACAATTTCCAGACACTGACCATATCTGCTGCCATTGTAACAAGGCACTTCAAGCAAATAAACTACCTTGATCACAAAATTTTAGTTGCACTCTACTGTGTTTCCCTTTATGAGGGTGATACTCATACTCTCTTGAAAAACATGTTATTTTATGACAGCACACAATACAAAACATAAGGAATACACTACTACCAGATAATGTGAGAACTGGAACAGGTATCACCTCTTCTACAGCTAAACTGTAATGCCCAGTTTAGCTAGCATCTAATAATAGGGTATTTACAAACCTGATTCTTTGACAGGTTTTCTGCCACCTTTAACACAAGCTAATAAAAATTTATGATTGCCAGAGTAACAGTCCCCTCATGAACAAAAAGTGGCACCTTTTCCAAGTGAAACCAGCCATAGAAATAACTGACTAAATATTGTGAATTTCAGTGTATTTAATTAACTTAGCATTAGCACTAAATAAAACTCATATTAAAAATGTAGTCTGACAGAGTGTCAGAAATTCAAACAAATACATTAATTTAGATGTACATATAGACCAAGAAAAAAGAATAAAAGGCTGTGTTACATGGGATTATTCTAGTGCAAAAATTATACAGCATTTCCCCTAGCATAAAGAGTAAACTGACATGGATTTCTTTGATTTTTAAAACATGTTTATTAACAACTAATAATAAAACATTTTTTAGAAACAGGAGACTATAATGAAAAAAAGCTGTAATTAAAAATGTCTCCTTCTTCCTTGACGGTCTTAGAAAATAAAGAGGCATAAGTCAAAGATCTTTAAGGGTCACAACTGCTCTTCTAAAAGCATAAGCACACCTCCTCTTTTCTTTTAAAAAACAAACTGTGTTCATGAGCTTACAAAGGACATGTTAGACAGTGCTTCATTTTCTGGACCACCTTTGGTCTTTTAGCAGGATCCTCATGCTTCATGCTCACGACAGAGCACTTAATTGTCCCACAATCATCTTTATGTTCCAAGAAGGAGCTGTTTTCATATGGCCACAATCAGTAACCTTGCACAACATTTACTTCACAGAATATAAACTGAGCCTTTACTGGCACTTCTTTTGCTACAGCATCCAGAGCAACCCTCAAACTACAGCAGCCAGTGGGGGTGCTGTTTTGGTCTTTCTGAAGTTAAAGCTCTTACTGATTTCACTAAAAGTTTTCAAGTGTGTAAGAAAGGTAAAAAGCCTATTTATTTCATACACTTAAGACACTAAAAAACTCTTGTGTGGAATAGGAATGATCTTTTAGCAGCTGCTATGAGACTGATATTAGTCTAATTTTTAGAAGAGTTTGAACAAAGTATCGGGTATGAAAGCTCAATTCTCTTCTTGTGTTTTACATGCATTTATAGCATATTATCTGTTTTTGAATACTAACACAAATGGTAGCCAAAGGAAGGCAGCTTGTCATATACACAATCCACACAAAACTTCCTCGTGCTTCAGCTATCCTAATTATTTTAGGCTATAGAAATTATAAATATAATTATATAAATATAAAATTATAAAACTCCATATAAATCTGTTACGGAAATAAGGAGGGGGGAGGTGCCAAAAAAAAAAAAAAAAAAAGCCCCAACAACACACATGATCATTCCAAATACCCAATTTTATTAAAATCAAGTATCCTTGACCAAAATGCTGGTAAATTCTCATTTACTGTGACTATACAACAGTACAGAGAGCTATTCTTTTTTCCTAAGACTTAGATTCAAATGTGTATTATTAGTAGAAATTAAATCTTTAAGTATTTATGATTAAGAAAAAAGTTCTACTTGTCCCTTAAAATACAAGTACAGTATTAATAAATTATCTGGTTCCAGTACTCAAAAAAATTGAGATTTTTGGGGTTTTGATTTTAAGAAAGCTACTGGCAGTGAAGTTTGTAGTAACATCCCTAGTAACATGCATCAACACTGATCTGGTATTATCACTACCTAAGAAGAGAATCCATTCTCCATGAACACACATTCCTTAGCCTCTCCTGAGGAAAATGTCAGTGTACTGTCAACTAGCATCCATCAGGACTGAAGGCTCTGCAATCCACACATCTCCACATGGAAGACATGAAGCATGTCTGCTCATTTCACTGCAAGTCACCTCATCTTTAGAGACAAGACAGAATCACCTTCTAGATGGTGATTTTGCAAAATTATTATTCCCAACTTTTCTGCAATGATTCTTATGGAAAACTTACCCAATAAGATCAAGGAGACAGGATTCATCATCATCATCATCCATGACAACTAGAATAAAGAAGAAAAGGATGTCTATTTGATATGTATCTCCAAATCAAATTCAGTCACATGTAAAGATTTCCAAAATCCTATGCAATGTTTTACCATCCAGAAGGTTTTTAGAATTTTAAATCAGAGAAAGACAAATGATTAACCAAATTGATTTAAAAGAACTTTTATGACAAAATAGTAAAAATATCAACACTTAATGCAATCTAAGACTCCAGTTAAAATGCTTCTATAGGAATTTATTCCCAGCTAATTCCAGTGGGGGAATAACCAAACACTACAGAGCCAACAAAGGCTGTTACAAATTAGTGGCAGTAACACTGAGCAGCCGAAAAGGTAAATAAACTTAGGTCAGTATCATGAGGATGCTGCTACAGTCTAGAACCAAAACTATAGTCAAGACATGACTAAGCATTAAAATAAACACTGTTTTCTAATAAACCTTTTTTAGCAATAACCAAGTTACAACGTGGCCACTTCCAGTTTCTCCTCAGCAATATTCAGGAGTGTACTTAAATGTGTGTTTAACAGTACAGAGTTCTGACAGTCCTTTTAACAATGGGTAAGGAGGAAATTTATGTGCACTGCCCAACCGGAGGGCAAGTATCCAATGCAGAGCATTTTTAGCCTCACAGTGTCACAACCGCTAACTCCTCACACACTACCTACTCCATCAAGGACTGCTGCACCAAAAACTCTCACACTCACTTTTCCCCTCCAACTGCTGTTCCTTCAAAGCTTCTTTTGCACAGAAGTTTGTTTGTTTTGTTTGATTCCTAGCTTCCTTTAAATTACCTAATTTCATCTTTACAATATTTTCTACTCACACCAAGTTGATCATTGCATTCCATGCTTATTTTTTCTCAACTTCGCTTAAAAATTGTGCCATCATACTTATTCAAGTGTTTTAACACAGTTTTGGCTTTAATTCATTCTGCTCTCTCTCTTATTGCTTGCCAAATAGAAATTTACACTCCCTGACCAGAGATCCACATGAATCATTCTTCATCATGATCCCCATAATGATTAAAACAGTGAAGGGTCTGAAGCACCTGCTATACAAGAGACTGAGAGCACCAGGACTGTTCTGCCTGAGTAACAGAAAACCATGAGGGAATCTATGTTTTGTATAAATACCTGGTGGGAGAGTGTTAAGAATATTGAGCCAAACATTTCCCGGTACCCAAGGAATGAACAAGAGGCAAGGGGCACAATCAAAACACAATAAACCAAAAATTCTGTGTAGACAAAAGAAAACACTTTCCTTTTTTAAAACTCTGAGGGTAGCCAAATACCGGCACTAGTGTTTCAGCAAAGTTATGGAGTCTCCATTCTTGGAGATACACAGGACACAGCTGGACCACAGCCTTGACCTGCCTGCTCTGACTCTGAGCAATCTGCTCTGATTGAGTCTGCTCTGGGCAGGATAGGGGATAACGTGATCTCCAGATATTCATTCCCACCTTGGCTGTCCTGTGATTCTGTAACCTCTTTCCTGAATTTTTTCTATACTCCACTGGTTCTGAAAATAACTTTTACTGTAGACTAGCAGAGGGTACCGTGTCCTCTATACTGCAGAGCCTCATTTGGATTTTTTCTGTCTCTGTGCTTTAGTTTACAGTGAGGGTGAAGCAGAAATGGAGCACATGTCAGTGTGACGACCATTCAGTATCACCTCACAGGGAGGACAGAAAAACAAATCACAGCTACAGAGAATTACCTCTAGCTGATGCCGAAAAAAATCAGCATTCATGATGTGATTATGCGTCTTAAGAAAAGCAATTTCTCCCACGCTTCAGTGTTCCAGCTGCCTACTCTTGCATAGAGCCACTAGCTTGAGCACTGATACTGCAATTCAACACTAAGCAAACGGTATGATGTGGTATGATGTCATGAAACTTAAATGTAAATGTGTATTACTAAGAACAAATTAATAAGCAATTAACATTCTGCTTTAACTGTACTGATAGTACTACTTATAGAAAGCTATTATTTCCTCTAACTGCTGAAAGCATACCCATGTCTCAAGAACAAGGTCCCAAAGTCTCTTAGCTAACCATAAGCAAAAATTTATAGAAAGTCAAAATCATCTTTGATTTCACACTGTAAACCTGCTTTTGAATATCCCAACCCAGGTGTCTATGACAATACTGACAGCATTACTTAAACACCATAAAATGTCTTTGCTCTACATAAACAAATATTCTCCATGATTTTATGATAGTAAGGGCTCACCATTAGCTAAAGTGACACCACAGAATTTTCTTCAATTAATACTCCTGGAGGTATTAAAACAACTGGCACAAATCAAGATGAATTTGTTTAGTTCACTGAATTCTTCAAAACTTGCATAGAATGATCAGAGGGAAAATCAAATGCATGAGAATACTGGTGTGCGAAAATCCTAATGGTAATACATAATCTTCACTATCCCATCTATTACTGAACATACAGTTGGCTTTACTAGCTAAATGTGATACAAGAAAAATTTACCCAACATATGGTAAACGCCTACAAGTTTACCACAGCTAACAAAGTTTTATTGTTCCACATGATGCCATACGGTATGGGACATCCCTTTGGTCAGTTGGGGTCTGATCTGCTGGCTGCTTCCCCTCCCAGCTTCTTTCACACCTCCAGCCTCATCACCAGTGGTGCTCTGAGAAGCTGAAAAGTCCCTGACTTGGTGCAAACACTGCTCAGCAACAACTAAAACATCAGCCTGTTAACATTATTCTCATTCTAAATCCAAAACACAGCTACTAGAAAGTAAATTAACTCAACCCAAGTCAAAAACAGAACAATATCCACCCTTTAGTCTATACCAACCTCATCATGCCCAGGTTCCACACTTTCCAATGCATCCCACATAACCACAACCACCTCTCCTGTCTTTTGACATATATGCAGACATAAAGGCACATAATCTATAGACCATCCCTCTAAGATGTCCACTGAGTTCTATTTCTAAAACATCAGTGTTTTGAGTTGTAGGAGTTAACTCTCATCCTACTGCCAAAACACAGCAATGCTCCAGCCACTAGGAAGAAAATCAACTCTATCCCAGCCAAAACCAGAACACTGCAGGTTTAAATCTTTTTAACTAATGCCTATTTTCAACAAGGATTACCAAACGATTAGTGACCTGTTAATTTCAGGAGAGCAACAGAGGCAGCAGCAAACAATCAGAGTAGTTGCACACCCAAAAGCAAACTGACCCAAAAGCAGTCAGTCTACTTTGAAAAGAGGAATTTGAGCAACATGTGACCTTGACACAGATGATCACTTTAAAGTGTGTTAACAAAAGCAAGCCTGTCCTGAGGAATTTTCCTAAAGCCTTTTCTACAGCAGAAGTGATAGAAAAGTTTGACACTTTTCTTGCCAACTATCCTGTCTAGTTTTCTATCCTCCTCACTGTTTTCTAACATACAGTGGATCAAAGCAATGAGTGATGAATGAAATGGCTATAAACCATATTAAGCCATGAGAGTTTAAAAATAAAACCTGCCACAATGAGTGGAGTTAAAGAGTTATGAAGCCAAGACCAGCAGCCCTCAAAACAGGGTGTGTGTAAGAAAATCCAGTGGGGCATGCAAGAAGAAAATATTAAAACTTCACTAGTATATGAAATTTTAATACACACACATATACTTGTGTATGCAAATTAGAATACATATATTGGGGGCACACACTCAAAAATCTTACCAATAGGTGTGTGCAATCAAAAATATTTGGAGACCATGGGCCACGACCTTTAAACATTGACTCACTTCTGTATTTTGGATCAGTCTTTGGAGACTTCAGTCAGTGGAGGCTCTAAGTGAGGCCTGGCTGGGCCATTGTGACCCATCAATGCATCCAGGGCCCTGCCAAGAACCCACACTAGAGACAGCTGGGGAAAATACACTTTGGGAAGAGTCACATAACCTGTTGGAGTACTGTTACAATATAACCTAGCAAATATCTAATTATCAATACTAGTCTACAGCGTCTTTAAAAAAAAAAAAAGCTTAAAAAAATCTGCTTGTAAGTAGGCCAAATTCAGCCCAAATGCGTCCAAATAATTTACAGAGGGCAATCCTCACTAATTAGTCACAACCCAGCACAGATATTCCCTGTAGTTTATTAGCAAAGCCCCTACCATTCTGTTTCATATCTCTGCTACCACACTGGTAAATACAGCATATACTTCAACTTGTATCACATGTACTTATGTAAGAAGCCCTGCCTATCCCTTCTGGGAAATAATCAGAGTGCCCTTTATCACATGCTCCCAAACAGAATGTAAGAGAAGTTGAAAGTAATAAAACTGACAAGGAAATCCCAGCCATGCAAGCCAATCCTCTGGGAGACTCTTATTACTTGGCCTTTAAGCCTCTGCCTTCATTTCAACACTCTGACCTACTACGGAGCAAAGAGCAATAGAAGATGAATAGAGCAGCCCTGCCCTCCTCTTGTCCACTTTCCCTGCGTCAGCTCAAGGCTTTGAAGAGTCATCTGGAACAAAAAACTTATCTGATAAAATACATTGATCTGTTTCAACTTAGGATGAGCTTCTTCATTGGCTCTGGTATGCCAAAGGGCCACAGCAGTGCTAGAGCTGGCACAAGAGAGGGAATGAGGTAGATGGGTAGCTAAACATAAGGGGATGGCAGCAGTGCTTCAGTCAGCTTAAACCACATGTGGGGCTGCAGCACACATGTGAACACAACCATCACCCTCACATTAGCACAGTGCAGGCAGCAGTCCCATGGAGTGATTATTCCCTTCATATCAGCACTCGTGAGCTCCCATATGAAATCTGTTTGGCTTTTCCACATAGACACAGCTCTTAAAAGAAACACGAAAGAACATGAAGGAGTCCAACACAGTACAAGTAAAATCCTGTGGTCACGTGAAGGAGCTGCCTTTCTTCAGCCTGGGCAACAGAAGGCAAACCCAGGTGCTACCTGCAGCCTGCTAAAAGGAGTACTAAAATGAGCCAGGCAGGTCTCTTCTCATCAGCATACAGCAAGACACAAAGCAAGAGCCAAAACATGTAACACATATAACCCTCAGCTGGATGCAAGAAAAAAAATCACAAACAAGACTGCTCAAGCAAGAAGGTGGAATCATCCACTTTGGAAATTTTCAGAACTCAAAGGGCCCTGACCAACCTGTTCATACTGTGAAGCTTGTTCTGCTTACAGCAGGGAGCCAGGCCAGGTAACCCAGTGGTCCTTACTAGCCTAAATGCTACACAATCCACAGTATCATGCAACACGTGTAGGGCCTACAACCTGTAGTGTCATTAAAACCAGAGTTGCCCAGAAGCAATCCAGCTATTCACACATGCTTCATATACTCTCCATATTCTAAAAGATGTAGACACAGGGTTTTAAATTTACTCAAGTTACATTCAAAAGAATATAGCAAAAGAATTATTTTCCTTTCTCAAAGTCACTTATTTCATACATCTTTAATAGATAGTTTCAGTACAAAGCAATAAAACACTATTTTCACTTTCTCTAAAAAGCACAAGCTAATGGATACCTTAGAAGAGCAACATTTAGAACAATGATTTCCAAAGAGTGTGATATAATCAACATCAAAACTTGGTAAGTCACACATAAATAAATTTATCTGCAAAACTGTTGGAAGAATCTAGACTTAAAAGTTTTGTGCAAATACATGGGATCAATCCCTGACTGGCAGAATGACTCCTGAGAGTGAACACTGACCTTTGGAAATCAATGCTTTAGAGCAAGGTAATGACTGCTGTAGCTTAACCTTTATAATGGGAGATAATCAAACTTGCACACAGTAACATACACAGCACCTGAAGCAATTACTGTTGGAGTTATGACATACACCCACTAATTCTCACTTCAGTACGACTTTGTACACATCCTGTCAGCAGGAATTCTGACAAGATCTCTCTCGTGCTTTATAATGAACCTGTCCTATCAAATCTTCTAAACTGTTCTGTTGCTCTATCATTCTCCATTCAGAATTTTAATCTATGATCCCAACAGTAAGAGTAACTTCACTATGGAATATCTGAAGAAACGCATTGCCACTGGAACAACAATCACTACAACAACAAAACCAGATTGAATCAGTTACTGTAACAGCCACTGCAAAGAATGGTAGTGCTGTGAAGTGAGTTTGCTACACCAAATTGGTGGCATTTTCATCTCTCACAACCTTTCTGAGCACAGATGTAAGATAACTTTATTAACCCAATCCATCCCTTGCTAAATTACATAAAAGGATTGCAGCTGCATTAAGTGACTCCATACTGACTGCAGAGGTCAAATGCCCAGAACTGAAGCCCTTCCCTCACACAAATTTGCACGAATTTCTCTCGTTAATTTCCACAGAACTAATATTTTTCTCAGTGTGCTTCTGAGCTGGGGGAAGAAAGCCAAGCTGTTTCATCATCCATTGGGTAACATATAATCTCAGCAGTGTGCACTTCAGGTTGCCTGCCTTACCCTGTCAGCTCTCTCTCAGGTTCCTATCCAACAGGCAGCCTTGGATTCAGTGAAGGAAACTCCTACACAGGAACAACCAGACCTCACTTGCATTCTCTGCAACACAGAATTGTAAGAAAGGAGTATAAACTCAAATACCATACAGTTTATTCTTAAATTTCAAGTCAATACTACTTTTGAGCAATCTAGTGCCTTGCAAAGTGAATTTCAGATTCTTGTAAGTAACCAAGACTGTATCTTATAATTAACTTAAGAGCTGCTCACCATGTCAAGCCCCCTGTTTTCAAGAAATTAATTTTTACAGGGATTGAATACAAAAATTGATATTATAAAGTATTTCTATTTCCCCCTCTCATTACTGAAAAAAAATTATATTCTGCAGCATAATGGCACAGTACACACGGGAAAAGAGATAAATATTGAAAAAGTCATTGCAAACTAAAACCTCACTCCAAAGTCACAATTATCCAAAAATTGTCTTTCCAGGACAACAGAGTAAGGAAACAAAATTAATTTTAAAATGCACTTTGTAAAACACAAGGACTTAAGTTACTCACTTATAAACTAACTATGCTGTACTTGTAGTCTACAATATGAAATAACTCCTTATGAATATTTTCTTTTCCAGAGCAATAAAAAAAGCAACTACTACGCTGTTGCGAAATCTACCAGGAACTGTGCTCTAAAAGAGAGTTATAGTAAGAATTCTGGGATTCTAATCTTGTAATGCAGTGCATTATACAAGCATTAACTTTCTAAACATACAAAAATAAGTTTTCATTCCAAGAATCTAAATCTGTAAAACTGAATTTAATCAATATTTCAAAGACATCTGTATGCGACAGAGAATGAGAAAAAAATGGTTATTTTCAAAAGAAGGATAAAAAAAACCTTTCTAGGAAAAACTACTCTAAAAAATAGAAACTATTCAGGAATCAAAAAACCAGCAACAAGAAAAAAGTGCATCCTCTCAGGAATTGCTAGGCACAACATTATGCCTCTTCACAGTTTTTAAGATCTGGCAGATGAACACCAACAAGGACAGGCAGGATCCTTTCACAATTGTGAAATACCAGCTCCACACACAGAAGGGCAAATTAAAACCACACACTAAAACAGACAACCTACAATAGGCTGCTTACCCAGCTCCTACATTTCCCTTTAATATGCCATTAAAAAAATACCAATTTGAGTTTGCCAAATGTGGTAACTTATCAAGTTGCCAAAAACTACAGTGTTTAATATGTTAAGAAAAAAAAGGGAAATGTGCAGTTCAACTAGCAGTACGTATGGTAGTGAAGGCTAATCCAGCTACAGTCAATTATATATGTGAACCCCTAGTGATGCTTTCTACAATCTGATTTCCCTCAAACACACACATTCAGCACAGAATTTCTAATTTATTCAGTACAATCTTTTTCCTACTGCATCCAGAGCTGCTCTTGGCAATCTTTGCAAACCAAAATCTTGACAAAATTTTTATCGGGAAACAGACTTTTTTATACCACACAAAGAAAACCCAGAGTAACCTCAGCCTGAAGGTCAGGATGCTTCCCTATCCCAAGCTAATCCCTATCCTTGGGATTTCCCAAGCTAAAGGCTGGGCTCAGACCTTTTCCCCCAGCAGTGACTATCCTCATCACTATGCTACAGCCTATTTTGGGTTCTGCCTTCCAAGCTTCTCCACCACATAGAGAATTCCTCAGGAATTTCAATATTCATAGAGCTTCTGAAAGGTCTCATGTTCAACCCAAGAGAGGCAAAGGAGGCATTATCTCAACAGTTGGAAGGAAAGGAAGGAAACATTAATCTGCCCAAAAGATAATAGATGCTGTTAAGCATTTCTACAAACTACTGTACGTTATAGTGCAGACTGTTATCATGTATTATTTGTGCAAAACAATAATTCAAGGGGTGTTGAGTCAGTCCCTCAGATGTTTTGACCTCATTTCTACTCAAGAATATTCAAGTGTCATACTTCTCATTCCATGCATACAGTTTTCAAAGATTCTGAAAAAATATTCTGTGGTCCCAGAACAGAACTTCTTTATGAACGGATCATTTCTCAGTTGATTTGTAAAAAAAATGCCCAATTAATACCAATAAACCAGTGCCCTTTTCATTGTCACTCTAGTCCATACTAGTTAAATACCAAACCTTGCCACAAGCATGGTTCATATGAGTTAGCATCTGCTAACAACAGCCAATAATTAGCTGAACAGCTACTTACACTCCTTTCAGTTATTATGTTTGGGAAATCTACAGAAAATTGAACAGGATGAATTGACAGATGTGTAATTACTTCAGCAGTGCAGTCCATATCAACACCCCAAATCCAAGCTGAAAATCCTTCATGCTGTCCTTCTTGAAGCCAATGCCTTGCTGAATGCCAATGGAGATTCTGCCACTTATTTCAGTGGGGCCAAGATAATTTCTGATCATTTCACATCAATAAATTCAAGCTCCAACACTAAATCTTGAAATTCCATGCTTGGATGAAGTTCAGAGTAAAACTACTGCAAACTCCACCTGAGATGAGGCATAAGATCAGACTTTACAAAAATAATTAAACAGTATCTTGCAATTAAGTTAAATCCTTCTCTCCAGACCTTCCCCTCTCTTCATTTCACCACCCATTCTCAGTAACTTCAATTTAGAGAAAGGTTGTTAGGGGTGTTAAGGGTGTTATGTTCTTAAAATGATTTTGCCCGTTTTCTATTTCCTTTGGTAAGGATTCCCTTAACTCTAGAACTTGAAACTAGTGCAAAAAAAGGAATAAAAAATACTTGATAATCTCTATGTGGTAGTTAATGATGGTAATTTTTATTATGTCTAAAACCTCTACAATTCTCAAATAAAGCAAAAATAATACCAACTGAGTAATTAGGGTTTTTTCCAACAACGAACAGGAACAAATTAACATTTGAAAATAAAGATACACATTCATTTAAGTATGTGATGACCGGGAAAAAAAACTCAGTTCCGGTTGGTTCTTATGCGTTTATGTTGGTGTAACAAAGGCCTTCCCAAAACTGCTCACTCTGACTTTCAAACTGAAACAGTGGCAGGTTACAATGAATGTTAGAACAGTTTATTATTGTCACTGCTTTTCCTCTGCAATAAAAAAAGAAAAACACACCCATTTTTGTAGGTAATCCCCATGTCTATGCTGGACTGGGTATATGACAATAAAAAACCTTTCAAGTACAGATGCAGCTTATTCCAGCAGAACCACTGTAAGGAATTCTGCCAGCTCTCTGAACAGTGACTACATTATCAAAGAGGCTCTTATGACTGCTCTGTAGCTAGTACTTAGACAGGAGTGACACACTTTCACGCTTGCTGCTACATCCTACCCTAAAAAGCACCAGTCATTAGATTTACCACAAGCCTAATGCAGCATGAAGAGGCACGATCATTGACCATTAGAGCCTCACTGTAAAACCAACTGCAGTTATGCAGATACAACTTCTCTGTGCATGTGCAAATACTCCAGCGAAACTGGAAAGACAGCAGGCAGCACACCCAGGCATGACTGCAAAGCTCTTCAGCTCTAGACTATGGGCTCACCTCTGCTGGAAAACTTCATGGGTACTGAAAGGGACCTTGGAGGAAACTGGAAATGCATCTTATAGTAGCACCACTTTGGGGGCTTCCTCTCAGTATAATTAAACTAAATATATAAACTGTACTGGAAAAAGACATGTGAAGGAGCTGGGGCAGGAAGTCTACACATCCATAAAGTGATGTAAATACCTACCTACAGTACAACCATCTCTGTAGCACTGACTTCAACTGAGTACACACATTTAGCTAGAGCATTTCATCTCAAGGACACAGGTATCACATACAAAGCAAGACCTCAAAATATGAACAAAACAAACACACACCTAAACACCCCAGTATCACACCAGTCAGTAAGCCAAGGTGGAAGCACAACCAGGCTACTGTATCAACATGGTGAGCTTTGCATTCCTCCAGCAATGTAAACAAGCAATGTGCAATGCAATGTGCTACTCACAACAACAGCGACAAACTTTCAAGCTCAGACAGACAAATGCACATTTAAAAACCACAGGTCTGGAATATTTAAGTAGTAGTCAACAAAGATCTCAACCCAAGATGATAATATATTGTGCTTTAATGCAAGCAGGCCGGTAGCATTAAAGGTGCAGATTATATGTAGTCATTTGGCAAGTACTAGGCCCTGAGAGAACATAAAGCGGTCATTTTTATCCCATTTTTTCATTATTTTCACAAATTAATGAAAAAAACACACACAGCCTTCCAGACATTAGAGCATAATAGAAAAATTTTATTATATTAAAATACACTACTATTAAAAGAAAAGTATTCACTACCTTGATCCCAAGATTCCTGTCAACAAAAATAATCACTTCAAGAAGCAGCGGCTTTAATCAAGTAAGATTTCTGAAATATGTGAACAAATACTATATTCCACATTCAAAATATTTGTAAACAAAGTTTCATAAGTGGTGTTTTCTTCAAAGCTAAAATGTTAACAAGTCCCCAGGAAAGTCTTAAAGACAGCTTATATCCAGACAACTTTTTGTATATTCTAAGCAATTAGCATATTTCGCAGAAATGCTGTTTAAAACCCTTCAATAGGCAAAAAATTTAAACAGCCTTAAGATTATTCCTGAATTTGAAAAAAATCTCCGGCTTCCATCAGGAGTGAGCAATGGGAATAGGGAAGCCCTCCTCTGATGTGTCAAAAAACAAACCCAAGCACTGCACAAGCATTCCACACTCTTTAGCGGGCACAGCACAAGTTGGACTGGCAGCACACTTTGCTCTTCCCAGGTACAGGTGATGTTGGTATTAAAATCGAGCCTCATGAGCTTCAAGCAGATCATACGGAAATGTAAAAAAAAAAAATAAAATTTGCAGTGCTTGTCCTAAAAACAGCACCAAAACAAAACTTTAAAAATATATTAAGGTGGAGCTGCCAAATTAAGTCATTTGGAAAAGACAGCTTGCTCTAAGACATAAAGGAGCAATAAAAACTTGAAAATATGCTAGTCCCTTCCCCCACCAAAAATTATGAAGACAGGAACAGAAACAAAATGAGCAATCTACCCACGAAAAATTACCTATGCTTTTATTTTGGCAAGCACTTTTAAAGGTACTGAAGCTTCTTCAGTGAAGGATACTTTGCCCTATGCACTACGCCGGATCATTTTTTAAAGGCATATTTCTTTTTTAATGTCATGCTTTATTTTTTGGTCGTCGTTCAGACGTTCTTTCAAATCCCTTTTTAATTCCTATACTCTGAATGACAAGAAACACGGATTTCAGAGGTAGGAAAACAAGGCTATAAAGGACGTTGACGGAATTGAAGCTGCGCGCACGGGCCCGTGTGAGCCAAGCTTGTTTAACCCCTCCTCAAGACGGTGACCAAGGACTAGGAAAGAAGTGTGGGGTACGGGAGGGAAGCAAGGCTTTTAAGATTTCGGGGAGAGGCTCCCAAAGCCCAAGGCAGGAACACTTCCCAGACAATACACAGAAATAAGGCCCGAGCTGGGCGCGACGGCACCGCCCCACACGGCGCGGCGACAGCAGAAAGGACCTTAAAATGGCGCCCGTGGGGGAGGAGAGCGGGTGAAACTGCGCAACAAACGCTGGCAGGGAGCCAGGCAGCGCCATCTTCCCGCTCCCCCGCGCAGCCGGGGCTGCCTGCCCGCCGAGCCCGGGCATGGCCGGGGCCGCCGCCGGAGCCGCTCTCCTCTCTCCCCTGCAGTCCTTCGGCCACCCCGCGCTGCCGAGCCCGGGCAAGGAGAGGAGCGGCGAGCAGGGAATGGCGAAAGGCACAGGCCCCCACATCTCATTCCTCCCCACAGTGATTAGGAACAGCTCTAAGTAAATATAAACGTGCCCTCTATACGTCGTTCGATTTTGCCCAGCTTTTAACATCTCTATACCTGTTTTCTGCCATCATCTGTAACTGAATTTTGCAATTAATACCAAAAAGCAAAATATAATTTACATACTGAATACTGCCCATAACTCAATAAATGTGACCACTTCAAAAAACCCCCTTCACAACCGACTACTGTTTTAAGCAGCAAGTAAAAAATCTATTTACAAAATACTGCTTCTTTTACGCAAAATAATCCCAGCAGCACAAAGGATCGGATTCACATCCATTCTACAGCGAAGCCAAAGGGGTCACTCCAGAAAGAGACGCTTTATTGTGTTTTAAAAGGCGTTACAATTAAGTATTTTCTCTCCCCAAATGAAAAAGAAAAAAAATCAAATAAACAAAATAGAAGGCACATCGAAAAACTTGATCCCGAAAAAGCGAAAAAAAAAAGCGCATTAGCCCAAACCTACCGCCCGAGCACTTCGCGCACCCACAAAAAGCGGCACCGTTTCCATTCCTCGGTTAAAAGCAGGAGGCACGGAGCGATTCGAAGGAAATTGCAAATAAAAAACCAAACAAATCAAATCAAATCTAGTGGCGACACCGAAAACGAGGAAATGAGTGAAAAATAAATCCCCAGAAGGTACAAATCTGAGATACAAGCTCAAAGAAAAGACAAGATTAGGGTGGTGGCGAGTGGACTGGGGAAAGGAAAAAATCAAGCCATGAGCGAAAAAGGAAAAAAGAAAAGAAAAATCCTTCCCAGCTGCACAGCCAGGAGAGAGACGAAGTGTCTCCATTTTCCCGACGAGGAGGAAGAAAAGACTGTTTCACAGACCACAGAGCTTTAGAGAAAAGCAAAGAAACGAGGGGGGAAAAAAAAGAGGGAGGAGATTTGAAAAGATTATTTTTCTTTCTCCCTCACACACTCTCTCTATCCCCCTCTCTCCCTCTCACTCTCTCACACTCACACATACACACACACACACACTCTCTCTCCCTCCTCTCCTCTTTCCATCCCTCTCTTGATGGCCATCAAGGGGGCGGAAAATAAAAAAAAAAAAAAAAAAAAAAAGACAACAACAACAACTAATTTTAAACCGGCTCAATCAATGAGTCATTAAAAGAGATTTTTCTTCCCTCCTCTCCTGAATTTGCATGGCATCAGCAAGAAAAAAAAAAAAAAAAAACCCACCCCAAACCTCTCCCCTCTCTGCAGCTATCAGCCTGGACCTGAAACCTTATCTCTCCCTTCAACCCCCCCCGCGCCTTTATTTTAAGAAACAACTTTTTTTTTAAGTGCCCTCAGCAGCCACCACCACCACCCTCGCGGAAAAAAAAAAAATAAATTAATATATATAGTTCATTTCCATGTGAATCCACATCTGCCCAAACAACAGCCACCCACAAAATATCCCTCTTCTTCCTCCTCGTCTCCCCTCTCGCTCGCTCTCTCTCTAGATATATATTTATATACATAGCCCCAGAGCCAATAGCTCTCTGGGCTGAAACCTAATATCCTGGTTTTGGCAACTCCTGGCTGTTAATTTGCTCCTCTTTCTTTTCTGTCTGTCTGGAGATAGATTTCCCCCCTCTCTTTTCCCTCCCCGAAGGAAGGGAGGAAGGAGGTTGTGTGTTTTTTTTTTCCTTGAAATTTTTATCACAAAATTATAATACACTCAAAGGGAAACTCACCGTCATGAAAAAGCAGTGCCTTGTCAACGGGGTTTCTTCGCCATCACATCAGGGGCTGGCAGTGTAGGAGAGAGAGAGGGAGAGCGAGAGAGCGAGGGAGGGAGGGGGGAGAGCGAGCGGGAGAGGGAGCGAGCGAGAGAGGGGGAAAGAGAAAGCGAGCGGGAGGAGAGCGCGGCTCCGCTCGGCTCCGCTCCGCGCCCGCACCGCCACCGGCACCGCACCGCCGGGCCCGGCACGGCGCGGCCGCGCAGCTCCGCCGGGACACAACGCCGCAGACCGGCGCCCGGGCACACGCACCGCCGCCCTGGCATGATGAGTCCTCAACCCCAGCGCGATCCTCGCTCCGCGTTTAAAGCCAGGCCCTTTAAAAACTTTGGCTCCTTTTTTCGGGGGATTGTGTTTTTCAGAAACCCCTAGGTCTGGAGACCTAGACTGAGCTGCTGGCTTTAGGTTAAAAGTTGGGATTTGTTTGGGGTTACAGGAAAGTAAAAAAAAGTTTTTATCCTATTAAAACTAACGTTATGTCAACAATTTGGTTGATTTCCTTCATATTAAAACTGTAAACCACTATAAGCTTTGTGGGCGGGAGGGGATCCCCAGAAAAATGTAAGGGCAGGGGGCTCCCCAGAAAAATAAATGCAAGGTCACCTTGAAAAAGATAAGATTTGATCCCCTGACAAGCTACAATATTTAAGTATTTTTAGCTATGTTCTTATCAGCCTTGCTGGAAACAAATTGCATGAATTTCAACTACTTAAAAAAGTTTTAGGTAACCTAAAAATGTTAATTTGAAGTCAAAGGTTATAGCACTAAGTTTATTGATGCTATTCTACAGTTTACTTCAGCTGAAAGCACTAATAATTTTATTCAAAGCATTTTTTGTTATAGAAAACTAATCCAACTTACACCATTCACTTCATTCATTGAAAACAATTTAATTCTAAAAAGTTAATTCTTTTAGCAGATAATTCAGAGAAGCCTGGTTTATTAAAAAAACCCCACATATTTATTGAAAACAGATATTTCTGTTACATATCTCTGCATGCAGAGATATGTATGGTAATGCTTTTAAAACAATAAAAAAATATTTTTAAGACCCTTTTTCTGCTAGTAATGGTAATTCCCAAGGACTTTACTATTTTCTTCCTAAGTAACTTTGTTAAAACTCCTTAGTGGCAAGGATTTGAAAACTTCATTTAGTTGCATATCCTTCTTTATTTGCTTCACACAGCTTAATAAAACTCTTAAAATGTTATAGGTTTTTTGAGCAATTATATCAAAATGGTTATGGGCAATGTACTAAGTGGACCTTCTCAAAGAAGGCCAGACTGCTAATCTTAAAAAAAATCTCAGCATAGCAGTATTGCTTTTCAGTTAAAATATATATATATAAAACCAGATTCTAAGTCATCAACCAATTCCAAACTTTTGCCAAAGCCAAGACTCACGTACAAACCTTGTTTACATGCATACCCACAGTAGAAAACTGAGCTGAAGTTTCAAATCACACCGTAACTGGAAAGGTTAGGCCCAAACAAACAAACCTTAGCCCAGGTCCAACAGATCCTTTGTGCAGCCCAGACTGAACCTGCACTTGGCCATACCTTGGCCATCAGACAGAATATTAACTGCGGTTTTCATGAATACAGCAAGGACCCCAAGAGCCACAGTATGGACAGAAACACCACATGTCAAAGAACTCTGTAAGAGCTGTAAACCCAATATTCCTGACACCAGCATTAGAAAAGCTGAAAGGCCACAACTTCAAGGTTTCTAACTTCAGTAAATGCTTCAAGGCCAAATTCTGCCCTGAATTCAAACCCATTCAGCTTCACTGGCTTTAGAGAATATTGCCCAAGTGAGAATTTGTATGGAGGAACACCACCAGCATTCTGATTTTGTTAACAGGAAGGAACTTTGCTTCAGAGGTTACAAGGCCGAACATCTCATCAGTATTTTATTATTACTCTCCCAGTCCTACAAAAACCACAAATAGGAAGTAGGCAATATGATACAGAGAAGGAACTGGAGAAAGGAAGACAAATTATTTTTTAATGGATTCTGTTATCATAAGAAACACAAGGAATCCTACATAAATTTTCCATGATGGAATCACAGCTTACTTTCCCTGAAGGATGTTTCAAGGCAGCATTGACAATAGCGTTACTAAGCAGGTACAGTACAAAAAGAGAAGGAGAGCTAACACCATCTATACAATGAAGCATCTTGCAGTTACTAGGTTTCTCCATATCTACACACATTTGCTACATTTGTTCACAGGTAGAAAAGGTTACCAAAAAAAAAAGTTAAGGATTGGATGTAACTTTACAGATCCTATTGAAGTGGGCACTTAATGGTACCTTCACTACTAAGAGGTCTGAACGCAGTCATCAGCTGTAATGTTATCACTTTCAGGTGTACTACAGAATTTCCCAGGCCATGTTTGTAAAGAACTACTGCTTTTTCCTGGCTTGTACTCATGCTGTTTTAAGAGCATCATGTGGTGTTTCAGAACTGGGTGTCACTGCCCCAAGATGTTGCCCCTCTTCTCACTGCCTTGCTGCATTAATACAAAAGACCCTTGTACGTCAATATTCTTCTACATCAAGGTCACCTGCTTAGAGCTGTCATCTTCAACCAGAGTCCTATTTTCCAAATTATGTACAATGCACAATCACTTGCAGTCTTTCTTTAGATTTCAGAATCACATTAATACATTTTCCTGTAGTAGCTTTATAAGGAGCAAGAGGAAATAAGCACAAGAAGGAGGGCAAGACTAAAGGAATGAGAGAAATCTTTAGAAGACAGACGTTGGTGTAAAAACAGCTACTGGGAACGTCATGTGCACCCATCACACAACAAACTACTTGGCTGTATTTTGACACCAGCTGTCAAACTGTGACCAAGCTGTTTAACAAATACCACTCTCATAGGTGTGCAAAGACACCAAGTGACATTTGGAGTGATCTGATACATCACCCTGAAATGACAGACTGTAAAGAATTGAAAACTATGCTTCGATATTGAGAGGGAGAAAATAGGGGGATACAAAACACCTTCATTCATTCTGTTTCCAGGTTTCTCCTACATCAAATCACTGTTGATATTCAGTCCATTTTTCCAGGTCTGCATCGCATATATTCCAATTCTTGTGCAATCATAAATTAGTACCCCAAAAGAAGATAAAGCAGCAGTAGATTTGTAACGAAGAATTCAAGGACTAAGCTAATGCATTAAAGGAATTCCACAGCCATCCCAAGATTGTTGCATGAATAGATGGTTTGTAACATCAATTTTCTGCATCCTTTCAAGAGATATATTGGATAGAAAAGAATGCCATTTACTCCACTGCAGCCTTGCTTCCTCAGACTGAATCCATCAGCTCTATTGATGGCACTTCTTCCTTCCATGCTGTATTCTCTCTCCATTCATTAATGTATTTATTATGTCAACTCATCGCCAGAGACACCTTTTATACATCTACATACTGTTTTATTATTTAAATAAGAATAAATAACTAAGCTTGAAGGCACAGAAACAAACAGGTCATCATTAAAGGGCACAAGCAATAGAGGTAGAGGTCACTCAAAAAGTAGGGCACCCAAGAACAGTGGCATGAAGGCAGACAAGGACTTTAACTTGGGATATAAATGTAACATACCACATGAAAAATTCAGTTAAATATCCATATTAACCACCAAATTCTGAATAATTACCACCACTATTTTGATGACTCACCAGTAAAAACTACCTAAACATTGCAATGTTCAGCTTGATACCATGCCTTCCATACACAAAACAGTACTTACAAAACCTGGGTCATAATTGCATGATGCAATTTGTAAAGCTGCATGACTCTGGTATCAATCATCATACCAAAGACAGGACTACCTAACCAAAGGTATCTTAAGGGGTGACTGGTAAGGATGTAGGTAGTAAGGGGAGGTAATGAAGAGTGAACCTCAGAACAAGAGATTTACACTAATACCAGAAGACAGGTTTCTATGACTGGCAATTGTGCGAAGGCCAACAGGGCTGGTCTGTGATGAATCTAAAGAGCAGATTTTGGAGAACTGTGCTTCTCTGAGATGGGGATCTGACATACAGCAGACAATTAAGTAAAGCCAAAGAAAACATGGTGACTGGAGGTCCCATTGAAACAAATGGCAATTCAAAATTATTACTGGAACAGATCAAGAAGAACTATATCATTCTCTAGGTTATTTAAATATATTCTCATATTCTTTGGCTTAGAGTACCTTAAAAAGGAGAATTAAGTTTGGAAGATTAATAGCTCTCACTTCCAAGTTAGAATAACCTTAAGATATTCAGCCACTGGAATGTATCAGAAAAAAAAGAAAAAACTTACCTCTGGTGACAGAACTTTACTACAGAAGTAAGTAATCTCGCACATCTAACACTGCAAAAATTTATAGAAGATTTTGGACTAAAAATGATGGCAGAAATTGGGACAACCTTCTATCATATTCATAGTTAATTTGGCTAGAACAGATGAATGGGAAAACAATCAGGTAAGGATACAGAAATTCAGACAAGTATATTAATAAAAGAGTTTGGGTTGGTTTTTTTTTAATGTAGTAATAATTCAACACAGCAGCCAGGCAATGAAACTAAAAAAGTAGCCATTCCTAATACAACTGAGGTGTTAAAAGATGAGGATGATGTTAAAATAAAAAAATATAAATTAAATAATAAAAATAATAGGAGCAATTTAAGCAGAAAAAGGAGGCCTAAAACATAAAATTAGGTGATAGAAGGATACAGAAACACAGTTTAATAGTAAATTATACTAAAACATTTCTGTTCTTGAAAGAAACACAGACACACTAAGGTGTACTTGTATTAAGGACAAGACAAAATGGAGGAACAGAAGGGACATTATGAATGAAACACCACCTAAGTCAGAACTTTTGAGACAGAACAGTTTTACTTGGACATTTCTGAGTTCCTATTACAAAACCAACTGGGTAAGACTTGGATATGAATGAAGATTGCTGTAAAAGGAGTCTTCACACTATCACTAGAAAGTGTAACAATATGAATAGAATTTATTCTCAGATTTAGACTGAAGAACAAATTCTAATAATAGGAGGAGGAAACACTCATTCAAAATGATAGCTGACAGATTTTTTCATAAGATGAATAAATGGTAAAAAGACTACAAGTATAGTTTTATCCACTAGGGAATATACTACAGCAGAGCTAATAGGAAAACTTGGATATGACTCGGACTTAATTCTATTTAAATAACTCAGAAAGATAAATGGAATATGTTTGCAAGTAAGATTCACAATTCTAAAATAGAAAACTTTGATATGCTATTGAACCTAGGTGGTCAGTTTGTTGAAATGGCTAGTCACAATAACAGTCAGCTAATAACCATACTTTTCTGAAATGCATTAAAAAAAATTGTAGAAGTACCTGAAGTGTAAAGCAAGGCAATGAAAAAAATCTCTCAGAAACTCCATAACTAATAGAATAATTGCCTCAAAGGAAGAGTCCATAAAGCAGTATCGTAGCTTACATACTAGGTCTTCAGAATTTAACTACAGCCAGTTAGCAAGTTAGGATTCTATATAGCAGTCAGCAGCTAGACCTGGACCAAACCTAAGTGATTTGCTGCTCTTGAGGTCTTACATTTAGCATATTTGGGCCTTGCTCTGCTAATCTGAAAGTACCTCTTGTCATAAAATGCTATGCTTTGAAGTCTGACCCTGGTTTTGAAGGATAACTAATTTCCGTAGAAATTAATCTGTTTCTCTACCTTTGGCATTGGAAATACCTGGTTCTCAGAAGGGATCAGCTCAGACTAGTTTCAAAACAAGTGCACCTTGACTGGTTAGAATATAATTAGTATCTTAAGCATTCCCAAGGATTACATTCAAAGCTTTTGCATTACTCACAGCAATTAAGTTACACCAAGTAAGTTTCATAGTTTCAGCTTTGACGCTTTGATCAGTGATTTAAAAACACATGTATTTTACATTGACCTGGCTTTCCATATGGCCAGACATATATAAAGCACAACATTTTAGTGCAAACAAAAGCTTTTCAAAAAAAGATCAGTATACCAAACAATGTTCAAAGAATTTCTTTTTTCCAAATGAACCAAGATACAGTAACTGAACATTCACTTTTAATGAAGCTCCATTGCACCGTGAAAAATGTGCAGCCTACAGTATCTTAAATGAATCATAATATGGCTTACATCTTTAATGCCTGATCACAGTGCCAGAGGAGTTCAAAGAGCCCCTGCTAAAACCATCAGTAGACTACGCTTGTGCAAGCCACTGAAGTACCTACTTTGTAGCCAGAAGTAATTACGCAGCTCTGCTGATCTCTGGCGCAGAAACAGAGTCTAACAGATAGAGATCCCATCTATCAGATAAGAGCTCCATGCATGACACAGAGGCTGCTGCTTTTCTTGAAAACACACAGCATTTTGTGTGTGTGACAGTGTAACATACATGCATTACGCCCTTTGGAATAAAAATTGTCAGTGTTGGGAATACATACTGATGATAAGGAATAACTCTACTTCCTTCCTTCCCCTACTTGAGAGGCTGAGCATCTACATCTTGAGATCCCACCACATCTATGAGGTTCCTGACTTTTACAAGCACAGGAACCTCAGATGTAAGAATCCATTATCATGAGGCTGAACAGTTGCCACTGTGGATTCCCCTTTCATTCTCCACTCTTCTTAAAATAATGATGTAACGAGACAGGATCTTGAACCTTCAGCTGAACTACACAATACATCTCACTTAAAAGCCTATGAGGTAATGCTCTTGAGCTATAGTAAATCAGTATGAAATATTTCAGGTAGATAGCATTCATGACTGATAACCACGGGACACAGATTTAAATCTGGAAGCATGCACCGAGCTTATGTTTTGAAGTTTCACAGTACTAGATCAAAGTAAACAAGTGCAACCTGCAACTTCACATCAAACAAATGACACTGTACAGTCCAAACAATGGCAGAAGGTCTTACTAAAATTACTGCTATCTACTTTCAAACCAGAGGGGAAGGAAAGCACATCCAAGAGGGAAAAAAATAGGGAAAAAAATGTAACACGGAGGATTATGTATCTTGGTTTTTCTCATACCCTCAAACAGCCAACCTACTTGTTACAGCTTAGCCAAATCACTCCAAGCTTGAGCTAGAAGGCTTACATTTTATTCAGGTGGTTACTGTTTGGCACATTAAGCAGCCTCAAAACATAGAAGTTGCTGCCAGCAAAGTCAGGAAGAAAATTGTCAGTCTTTGTACGACCACAAAAAAAAAGTGTATACGCATATGCCAATATCAATTATATAAAAACCGCAAATTGTATTTGAGGAAAGTAATTTTCGAACATCAGGATGAAACACTTGGAAGAATTTTACAGCTCCCTTTTTAATTTTTCACTATTGTCATACATTTCACCTTCTTATGTCTGGGTATTTTTTTGCTTTTAACAAAAAAAAAAAATTGTGCACATTAGTGAGGTAAAAAGATTCCAGTCTCTCCTCAAAGCTCCTATTCACAAGGGTATTTGGTCCTCATTAATTTAAACCTTCAATCACACATAGAAAAAGCAACTCAGAATACCTAGCATTCTAAGTGCTGAGATATAATAAGTAGCAATTATACTACAGCATAAAATACTTAACATTTATTCTGTGCTCTACACACTAATGTTTGCTTGCAATCCTTCCACATATGAACTTCTTTTACCCAGTGCAGTTCATCTACTGGCTCACATCTGTGGAACAATACCAAAGCCATACTCCAGGAATATTTGTGCATAAGAAAAACAGTAAAACCCTTTTTCTGTCAATATCCTCATGTATGGGACAAGCACTTCCACCACAGTTACCACCTCTATTAGCTAGACTCATGGGAGCATAAGGCAAAAAGAGCTTGCTAGCTAAAATGAAACTTCCACATCTTTCAACAACATGGAAATAAGGATTTTTTTTCTTATGAAGAATTAATTGCACCATATTATTGCCTAACAGAACATTGGTGCACTAGCTACAAGAACGGATTTGACTATTTATTAGAAAAAAATACCTAATACTTATTACTAAATGTATCATTTAAACATATTGCTAGGAAAAAATATCAAGTTAGAATATTTCAATATCCTTCCTTTTTCATGACTGAACACACTCTCCTTCTACAGAGGAAGAGGTTTTAATTTTTAAGACTCAATCTAATTCTTCAGAAACAAAATTCTGAACATTGCAGTATTGCGACAGATGTAATGCCACATTAAGAGCTGTAATGGCTCAAACACTTCATCCATCCCACTGCCCATTCAACCTGCTCCAAAGTACCATAACAATGCCTTGCAATCTCCTTAGTTTACACGTTAACACTGTTAAGGAAAGAATATTCTCTATTTGAGTGCAAGTCCTCTGTACATTGCAAGGATTAAAAGCATCTCACTGCCTTTCCTCTGTCACCTGAACTGGACTGACATTATCATATATAAGGTTCAAGTAGTCCACACTAACATACATATCTAACATTATATCATTTCTAACACAGAAATTAAACCACATTTCTCAGGAAACAGAAAATATCAGCTGCTTTCAAATGCTAACCTTAAGGGACAGAACAACCTAAACTGCCAAACAGGAACATTAGGCAAAGAAACTCATGGTACTACCAAACAGAAGACAGACAAATCAGATTATTTACTTTGGGTTTGCCATCTTTATGTTTCAATGGATAGCCTTAGGTCCTGTGTTAATTTGTTACAAGCAACTTCAAAATGACAAGGGAAAGGAGCTGGAATTTGTAGAAATGGACAGGAGTTAAATTTGTTTTCATATTTCTAAAAGAGCGCTTAGTGTTAACTTTCTTTGCAGAAATTAAAATATAAATAATAGAACAACAGTTCTTAAGTGAATATAGCAAAACAATAGTCACTTTTTTACTTTACAGACAGTGTACTTAATTTCTGGTTCCTGCTGCAAATTTACTTAAAACACATCTCCTAATTATAAGAGCCTTGCTTCCCATGTTTCCATATAGGCCTCTGTGGATTGCTCATACAGTCCTCCCTCTGGGGTACAGTAATGCACTGGCACTGCTCCCACTTTTCCCTCAAGAACCGAACTCTCTTCGGAAACAAAACACTGCAGAAACCAAATAAGCAGCGAGGAAAAAATCGATCCACCTGGCAGCACCTTTGCAGTTACCTGCAAGGCTCAGCAGCCTTTTCCTAAGCCACTTCACTGCGGGAGAGGGAGACAGCAGGGAAGGTTTATTAGAACACGGCGCGTACGGAACCGCCGGCCGTGCGAGGCTGTCAGGGGACCCCACCCGGCCAGGGGGCCGGGACCGCCCGCCACCTCCGGAGCACGGGGGCGGCCGGCGCGACCCCGAATCAGCTCAGGAGGGCAAGTGGAGCTCCGGGCTGCGGCCCCTCCGCCTCCCGCCCGAGAGCCGCACCGAGCCGCCCCTTCCCTCGCCCGCCCGGGCCCCGCCGCCCGCGGAGCCCCCGCGCCCAGGGCCAGCGGCGACGGGCGCGGCCCGAGAGCGGCGCGGGCTGGGGTGTGGGTGCAAGCACAGCAGCAGGAAGAAGCGGACAGCTCCGCGCGGACACAGCAGGGGAGCGGGGCGGGGGCTTATTTATATCCCGGGCGCTAATTTGGGAAGCGGGATAACCCGCCCCGCACGGCACCTGCCGCCAGCACTCACCCCATCCCGCGGAGAGGCGGCGGCCCCTTTAAGACCGCGGGAGACCCCTCCCTCCAGCCCTCCCGCCCTCCCCCGCCGCGCGCCTCCCGGACCGCCAATCGGCGGCGGCGACGCAGCCAGGGCTGCGGGCAGCCAATCCGCGCGCCGCTTAGTGACCGCAGGGGAGGCGAGCGGCAAGATGGCGGCACCGGGAGAGGTGGCGGCAGCGGCTGTGGCGGCTCCCTCACAGCCCGAGGTGGCCGAGCCCGCGGGCTCGGCCGCCTCCGCCGTGGTGCTGCCGGAGCGGCTGCAGCGGCGGGAAGCGGAGCGGCAGCAGGGTGTGGAGCGGCAGCGGCAGAAGAAGGAGGCGCAGGTAGTGAAGGAGGAGCAGAGCGAGTTCTTCCTGGCCACCTTCGCCAGGGAGCGGGAGGCCGTGGAGGCTTTGCTGGCGGCGGGGACGCTGGAGGAGGCGGCCGCCCGCCTGCAGGCGCTGCAGAAGCTGCTGACGGGCAGCGTGCGGTTCCTGGCGCCCTACGAGGTGCGGCAGGGGCAGGAGACCGTGGCGCGGCTGCAGGGGGACCTGGCGGCGCGGCGGCAGCAGCTGCAGCCCAAGAAGAAATTCGCCTTCCGCACCCTCAAGAAAGAAACGGCTCCGGGCAGCGCCCCGCGCCCCGCCGAGCCCGCCCCGCCGGCCCCCGCCGCGTCCGGCCCCGGTCTCGCCGAGGGCGAATCGGGCGGGCCGCCGCTGTGTGGGTTCAGCGGCGCCCAGGACGAGGAGCTGGAGCTCGGCCCCGCGGAGCTGCTGCAGCGGGACGTGCTGCTGTCGGAGCTGCGCGGCTGCCGGGTGCGGCTCCGCGGCAACCCCAACACGCTGCGGGTGCGCGACTGCCGCGGCTGCACCGTGCTCTGCGGGCCCGTGTCCACCTCCGTGCTGGTGGACGGCTGCAGCGACTGCCTGCTGGCGCTGGCCTGCCAGCAGCTCCGCACCCACCGCACCCGCGACTGCCGGGTCTACGTGCAAGTCACCAGCCGGGCCGTCATCGAGGCCTGCTCTGAGGTCTCCTTCGCCCCCTACTCCTGGAGCTACCCTGGTATCGAGCGAGATTTCGAGTCGTCTGGGCTGGACAAAAACAGTAACAACTGGAACCTGGTGGATGACTTTGACTGGTTGGCGACTGACAGACCTTCACCCAACTGGAGCCTGATCCCCGAGCAGGAAAGAATCACTTGCTGGGACTGACTGCAGAGGCAGCTCTGCTCTGCGAGAGATGCTCATGTAAACGCACTGATAAACTGTAAACTGTGGGACTTAATCCCCAATATGCCATTAAATTATTCCATTCGGTATTCAGATTTTGAATTATATATGGCTGAATTTCTTAAACGGAGAATACTAGTCAAATAGAGTTTGCTGTTCTTGCACAGGTTGCTGCTATAATCTGTATGTCTCACTGTGGGATTTGCCAATTTCTGAAGTACCTCATTGTGAGTTTTGACTTACAAAGGTGGGGCAAAGGCCACTGATACACAAACAGTAGTGTAACAGCCTCTGTTAGAGCTGTTTTCACTCACCCAGGCAGACACTGAATTGGCTGCAAGTAGTGCAAACTGCACTGGAATGAAAAGATCAAATACCAAATTTTCCATGTATTTGTGGCTCTTACGTTGCTGACGGCAGCACAGTGCTTCTTAGGGGGAGTGGAGAGCAGTACTGCTGTGAGGAAATAGGGCAGAAAAAGGTTCATTTAAAGGAAGAGTTTGTAACTTCACAGTGCAGCAGACTGAGATGCATCCTAGGCTATGATACAATGATGAGCCAGTTTCTGTTGATTCTGGTTAAATCCGTAAGTTGGCTTTAGGCTTTTATTTCAAGTGAGATAAGGCTGAAAGAAAAAGGTGTTCTAATAAATATCTCATGCTCTCCTAATATACTGATTACTTGAAATTAAGAGACCTCTGGAGTCTGTATAAATACTAAAGCCTCACAATCTGTAAGTGCTATGTGAAAGGATGCTGCTTCTATAAGAATCTTGGGGGCATCCAGCAAGTGCTGATGAACACTGGTTGATGAGACTGGGTTATCTGTTCCTCTGCAAGCTGAAGCTTCAGGGGAGAGGTGTTCAGGGATGTCCCACTGGTTTTCCAGACAACGGGCTTCGTGTGCTGTGATCCTAATTTGCAGCACTCTGCTGCTGCTTAAGTGCAGTGTTGATGGAGAGAGTCAGTAAAACTGAAAGATGAGGTACTATATTCCAATTCCAAATTTGCATGTTATCTTGCATAAAGTGCAGAATAATTTAAGTCTCTTCACTCCTGCTAAATAATAATAAAAAAGTAGCAGCACTGTAGAATGAAGTATCTTTACAGTGCCCTACAGTGGTGCTGAAGTGACCACTGTCCATATATAAGGTATACATAGCAGTTTTATGTTTCTAAAACCCCTCCTTAACTTGTGACATTTTTCAATAAATAATTGTTTATCTTGCCTTAGCATAAAGCTTTATTTTAAAACTTCAAATTGTTTATGCTGTGTAGCCATCATCTATGTGCCTCTAACAGACACCAAATCCTAGCTGAACCATCAAAAACTGCACCACTGCCAGAAGTACCTGAAACTTCACTTAGGTGCTTGACAGGTTTTGAGCAGAAAATGTTTTTCTGTAAGTTGTTTTCAGCGTATTTAATTTAAAGGTGGGGGGCAAAAGGGAATTTTTTTTTTATATTCCTGACAACTTTGAGTTTTGTTTACTTCTTTTAATGTATATTTTTTGACTGAATTGGATTTTGCATTTCAAATACATTTGTTTTGAATTATTTCAGTTGTTCCGTTAGTTATTACTACTGTCTTCTTTGCACTGACAGTGTCATAAAATGATTTAAAGAATACACCCTCAGTCTTACTTTAATGTACATAATTTACATCCTTTGTTAGAGGGATGTGATCAGTTGAGGCTCTCAAGTATTTTAATTTTAACACATCCTTCTTTGTACAGGACCTGATTTCATAGTTCTCACTGTAGTTTCATTGTTCTCCACAGATCCTGGTACTGACAGATCAATCCTGTTAGCATCCTCTACCCTTGAGATTGAAAAATGTCCAGTCAGTAAGAACTACAGTAATGCCTTTGTTCTACTTGCCCAAAGCTCTATAAACATTTACACCTCCTTCCTGTGGCATTGGATCCCAGCAGATCCAGACAGGGAGAGAGACCCCAGGCTGTGGCAGGTACCAGGGGTGCACTGACGCTTCCCAGCACACTTCACATGGAAGTGCCATGTCCTGTTCCAGCTCTTGGCCCATGGCATGCAGTACTGCCTGAATAAACAGAACAGCAGTCAAAACATGGAAGTTTGAACTTCAACTTCTCCCTGAAATTACTTCCTTGGGGATGTTTTTCACAAATCAGTTATTGACATCCCAGCTCCTAATGTTTTCTTTGCTCCAAATACTTAACTTTGGTCAAACCATAGTTAGCAGGTAATACTCTTCAGGATCATGGTGCCAGACATTTGCCCTAAAGTGTTACCTTTGTATTGCCTTTGTACTACAAAACACAGAACTGGCGCTTGGTCTCAGGCATGGCATGAAACAAATTCAATTTGAGAACAGCAAGTCCAGAAAAATTTGTTCAGGCAAATACCTAAATGTGATTTATAATTCTAAATGTACAGTTTTTTAAATATATATACACACACAGTTGCACGTTTCCATACACCTTTTTAAAATTATACTTTCCTGATGTAGAATCATAACAGAAATTCAAGACTATTTTGAAACAGAAGTCTGTTAGTGTTGTATGAGAACTTAAGCACTAGTAAAGGTTTGCTAGCACATTCATGGGCTATTCAGTATAGAAATTGCAGCATTTTTGGGTTTCTAAGGAAGAGAAGCCAAACCTCTAAGTATTTCTAATCAGCTAACAATCACCCTGCAAAATGTACATCTGAAGTGAGTGAAGTCTCTTCAAGAGCTCTAGCTCTGGTTTGCATTTACAGTGCCACCAGTTCCACCAGGAACTTCTTTAAAAATCATGTACTTTAAAGAAATTAAGGGGCTGAAAAACAAATGTCTGCTGGAGGCACAGGATAACAGAATATCAGCACCACAAGCCTTGTGCAAATTTGGCCTGAAGAGAAGCTAACAGGCAAAAAGTTTATAAAGGGGGGCACTGAGCTGCAGAACCATTTTCCACAGGGAATCAGGAAAGGAGTCCTGCTGCAAACATTTTTGAAAGCCTCATTGGACAGCTCTCCTCCAGCAAGTGGCCTCACCAAAATCTTTAAAGCCAATGAAGCTTCCTGGGATGTTACTCAGTGTTTTAATGCTCCTGTGTGTGTCTGTGGAGGAGATAAAACAGTTATATGCAAAGATACACAACACTAAGTCCATGGGAGAAAACTGAAGCCATTTTCCAGGCCACACAGAGCTTTGAGCTCTGCATCTTTGAGCTTTGAACATTGCCATTTGTTGAGGCACTGAGGGATGCCACAGACCAAAACTTGCCTCCAGAGAAGCAGCCAGGAGCTTTGCTGCTGCTTCCCATGGGGCCATCCCCTCACCCAGAGGTCTACCCTGAGAGGGATAAACCCCCTCGGTTCCCTTTGTCATCCAGGCATTTCCCTCTGTCTGCCCCTGCTTCTCTGAGTAACAGCAACAGAAAATGGAGTTACTTGTATTCACTCTTTATCCAGCCCTCTTTCCTTTAAATAGATTCTGATGTGAGCTGTAGTAAAATTGTTTTGTGAAAAAAAACCAGGTACAAAATACATGTATAAGACAATTTCCTACATGCTTTTATGCATTATATTTTTGAAAGCTTGGCATTTTTTTTCTAAGTCTCTTATTTAAACAATAGCTGCATGTAGACAAGGTTCAAATCTCAGTGGTTTTATCTGGAGTTTCTTCAGGTTTTACTAAACAGCCAATTTCACCACTTACAAGGAAAGACAGGAATAGCAAGAAAAAGAATCTATGCAACTTGGGGAAATTTCAGTATTTCCATTCACATCCTGATCTGATTTATCTGACTGACTGGGGAATCCAACTGTTGTGCTGAGATGTTTTCCAGCATTAATGACAAGCATGAGCTTTTTGTAAGCTTCTTTTCATTTCCAACATATTTCTTTCCTGTTTCGGCAAATATAAATTTTTATTTCTAACTTTTTTTTCAGCAGTGAATGCTATGCCCCAGACATCACAATAACACAAACAAATATTCATAATGACCATCTTGGAGGTAAAAAAAAAAAAAAAGCCGTGTTTTCTGAACATGTTATACACCACCACATGAATGATGGCTGAAATTTTGGGAATTACCCAGAGCAAAACCACACCAAAACCCCCACAGTGTGCCCCAGCAAAGTGCAGGAACCACAGCAGGTCAAATCACCCTTCCCAGGATTTACAACAATCCCAGCAGTGAATTTAGAACTCATCTCTGTTTCCAGCCTCAGAACCTGCAATCACCTCACATGCCACAAAAACAGGAGCCTACTAAGTGTAAGGAGGTAAAAAAAAAAGTCATAAATCAGACTTCTCTCCACCTGATAATCGTACAGTGAGGTACAGCATCTTTATCACATTGTTCCTCCGGAGTGTCCCTGTTCACACCACAGAGTTACAATTCAAAGCAAAACTGTAAGTGAGGCTACATGAGCAAACCTCTCTACACAATAGCTTCCCATCAAAGGTGGAACCAGACATCATTATTCTTGCAGTGAAATATAACCGCTCCTAGGGAAAGGAAAGAAAAAAATAGCCTTGGAAAGGCACACATTTCATATCACAAAGCACTGTGAAAGAAAGATTGGGCCAGGAAATTATTCTTTTTACCAACTGAGGGCACTTCCATAGTTTAGGCATATATGTATTTCATGTCTTATATCCCTGAAGATGGAAAGATTAAGATTGGTCCAGGGCTGAGCACCAGACTGTTTAACAAATACCAGATTAAATTGTTTACACTCCTCTCTCTTAACTGATAAACTTGTAGCTTACATGTAGGTTAGCAAGCATAGCTTTTTGGAAAGGTATCAATATTGTATATACTACACATTATAATTTTTAACTAGATTTTGAATTTAAGCAGATTCACGATGAGATCAATAATAATTTGAATATTTTATTCTACCATTTTTTCTGCAATATTGGCATATGAATTATACATTAGAATTTAATAGACAACCTCTGAAGAGACCATTAACTCAAACATTCTTGCATCAATTAGCTTTTATCTGCTATGGGTCAATATCAGCATTTTCTATTTGAAGTAGAAAGCGGTAGTAAGTGCCAAACTAAAGACGAATCCCAGCCAAGAAAAAGTTTTTTAAGAAAAGCAGATGCCAGGCAAAAAGAGTTTTCTTTTTTAAACTGTCCACACCCCAAAACACTTCTCGTTGATCCCCCGTCATCTTCCTTTAGGCTGCTCTTCTAGGGACAGCCCTTGGCTGCCCTGTTTGTGCGATGCTTTCCCAGGGTTTGTCACCTCCATGTCTGGGCTAATGAGGAAACACCCATTCCCACTTTTCCCTTTTAAAACTCCCAAGCATGGCGAATCAAGTTGATGGGTGGAGAAGTTTTTTCCACTTTATGTCCCTCTCTGGTATTGAGCTATTGAGAACTACTTAAATAAACAGCACTTTTCCTAATCCAGGTTGTTTTGGTAGTGCTGATTGCTCTCACTGATGATTTTAGAGGTCCTACTCTAAGTCTCAAAGGTCTAATTAGTAGGTGAGTGTCCCTTTCTGAACTTCAGGATTTTTACTGATCATCTCCCAGCTAACACTAGCAATTTAGCAGTGATTTATGTGCACCTCTCCCTTTTCCTTTGTTTATATAAGGCAGAAGAGTAAATCTGGAGGGATCAGAGAGCCCTGAACCACATCCTGCATGTTCTACTTCAATACTTTGATTCCTGAATTAGAGGAAACGCCGTAGTGTGTACACTTACATGATTTTGCTGCATCAGAATTATCACGGGTATCTAAATGTTAAATTATTAAGCTGACAAGTATTCAGATTCATCTATTCATCTGTGCTCTTGAATACGAAATTACCCTTGTCCAGAGTAGTACCAGGCTTACATCAGCTGTGGGCAGGAAGTATTTCACTGTATATCCTCATGACCTGCAGACCTGATACAGAATTCTTTTCCGCTTTAATTACAGTTTCACTGTCATCACTGACAAGAAAGGAAATGATTTCAAGTTCCTTTATCTAGAATTAACTCCAGGCTGTCAGATAAATACGCTGAGCCTTGAAAGAGACAGTGAAACACAACATGTGCTGCACTGGTTGTGGGATATTTTGCCAGGAGAGATGCTATTTCAGCACCACGACTTATTGCACAAAAACATGAATAGGCTCTCTCAAGAAGCAGCACTTCTCATCCACTTAAAGGCAAGAGGGAAGAATAGCCCCTGATGGGTAATCACCTTCCCTCTCTCGTCTTATACACTCTCTCTTCACCGGCAAGGGCAGCAGCAGTGAAACAACCAGGTTTGCTTTAGAAAAATCCCAGTTACCGGCTGCACTCCAGCTCACTGCAATAGCACCAGGATGGGCTGGGAAAGGTCCACCACAAAAACCTGCTATTAGGACAGGAAGAAGTAGTTAGTTGCCTTTGTCCTTCCTGAAGGAACCTTCAGTGTTCCAGGATCTCAAATGGTAACTGAGAAACATCCAAGTTTCCACAGAGCTGCAGACGAACAAAATGCTGTTTTTCAGTGCCTGGGCTTTTAAATTATTGTCGTTATTATTTTTCACACTTGCCCTCTTCCTAGCAGGTCCCTTTCCCTCTCTGTCCGGGAGGGCTGGTGGCCATGCTGTTGGCAGCCACTAGAGGATGCCCCCAGGGACTTGGGTGGTGGCAGCAGCAGGTCTGGTTGACAGGCAAGAGAGAATCCTCCCAGTTCCTCTTCTAGAGCTGCTCCTTTCTCCCCTGCAGCGTTAGTGCCCATACCCTCACACTCCTGCAGGAATAGTTTCCATTGCTGGATGTTGCCTGAGGTTAATTTCACGTTGTGGTGACAGGCGGTGAGGCAGCACAGGAATTTCCCAGTATCTCCAAACCCCTGTGAGGCGACTGGGAGATGATATTTCAGAGCAAGCAAAACTCCTCGAGCGGAGGAGCGAGTGAAAGCCCGGCACCTCTGCTTGTCTGACACAGCTGGGTGCTGCAAGGAGGAGGCTGCAGCCGCAGGAGGGGGTCGTACCCTCCTTTCTGCCCACTCCAGCGTGAAAGCAGAGCCGACTGCAGGTCCTTCACCAGAGCCTGAGGACCCCTGGGATGCCTCCCTTGCACTCAAATACAACATCCCCAGGGTTCCTCTCCAGCTGCTGAGTTGAATATTCCTCCCTGGTGTAAACTCCCGGGTGGGTCTCCTTGGGCAGCCCTGCTCGCCTCTCTGGTCTGGTGATTATCCAGTAAGCTGCTCATGCCAGCTCACTTTTTATTAAAGCATCTATAGATTTCAGCCCAGGGTTTATTTATTGAGTTTCTCTGCACTCTTCCTTTCTCCTGCTCTCCTGCCAAGACTCAGAGATATGGTGCAAGCCCTGGAAGTAAATAGAAAATGCCAAGCTTAGCTTTTTTTAGGTCACTGTAAACTACACGCTTATCTGCTTTCAGAATACGTAAGCCACAGGATGTCATCTCCAGTCAACACAGAAGGATAAGGGCTAGAACGTGGGTTTGGCTGTAGATATGAATATATTGGGATCACGGTGGGGAAGTGTATGTTTGTATACAAGCAGCCTTTTTTAATCCAGAGCCCTCTTCCTTTTCCTCAAAGTTTCTGAATTCTTCTGGCAACAAAGATCTTTTTATATCTCTGGGGTTTCATATTCCACCCAGCAGCCTATCATAGGAGAGCACAAATCTACTAAATAGTAAAATGAGGGATTACTTCCACTCATCTGTTGACAGACATTTCTCCAAATTGGATCAAATGATTAAAGGTATTAGAATGACGTCTTGCAGATCCAGATCAAATCATTTGAAACCTTGAGAGTGTTTCTCCTTTGCTTGGAAGAAACCACCAGAAATAGTTGTAGGTGCTAATTGCCCATTATTCTCACTAATGTGAAATTGTTAACTGGGACCTTCGAATATTTTACTTATTTGAATCCTAACCAGGGAACTTCAAGATGGAAGGACCGTGCAGTGGCTCACTTCCCGATGTGCCGTTCGGGATCTCTTCCAATGCCTGAATGGTTCTTCCTCAAGTTGCTTACGCTGAGAAGAGGGGTCCAGGCTGTGAAATCTTCCAACATCTCCCACTACAAAGATGGCACTGCTGAAAGTCAAATTCAATCAGAAGAAACGGGTAAAACTAGCGCAGGGACTATGGCTCATGAACTGGTTTTCGGTGTTTGCTGGAATCCTTGTTTTTAGCATGGGATTGTTCCTCAAAATTGAGCTCCGGAAGCGAAGCGAAGTGATGGACAATTCTGAAAGCCACTTTGTGCCCAATTCTTTGATATTGATGGGTATATTATCCTGCGCCTTCAATGGTTTTGCTGGAAAAATTTGTTACGATTCTCTGGATCCCGCTAAATTTGCCAAGTGGAAGCCTTTGCTAAAACCTTACCTGGCACTGTGCTGCGTCTTTAACATGCTCATTTTCTTCGTTGCTCTGATTTGCTTTCTCATGCGGGGCTCCCTGGACAGCACCCTGGCCCAGGGGCTCAAGAACGGCATGAAGTTCTACCGGGACACGGACACCCCCGGAAGATGCTTCATGAAGAAGACCATCGACATGCTCCAGATTGAGTTCAAATGCTGTGGCAACAATGGCTACAAAGATTGGTTTGAAATCCAGTGGATCAGCAACAGATATCTGGACTTCAGCTCCAAAGAAGTGAAAGAGTAAGTGACTTGGTGGGGTTTGTATCACGTAGTATCGATCTTTGATCGATATTTTCCTCAAGTGCCAACAGGCACTGACTGGAAAGGGGTTTGTGTAAAATAGGGTCCTGTGTAATAAAGCATCCCAAATGATCAGCTAGAGTGCTTCCTCCCCTGACAAATTCTTCCAAAGTCATCCAGAACATAAAATAAAATAATAAGCACCAAAATACAATTCCCACTCTTAATTGGTGTGATGTGAACAGACTTAATAGTTTTTACTGTCTTTCACTGCTTTATTAAACCCATTACCTTGAGCCACACTCCCAAAATCAACAGGAAAGTATCAGAACTTTACTAATCCTTAAGCAGATGTCAATGTGATTTATTAATTTCCTAAAAAAATAATTCCCTGGAGGAGATATACTGTTGATACCGCTTTTAAAACTCCACTTAGATATTGGCAGCTAATCAGCCGCATGGAAATAAATAGAGGCAGTAACTCTTTGCCAATAACTCATGTGTTTTAGATCCTTGAGATTTAGAGTTTTATTTTTATATTCACTCAATGGATTGCTTCTGTGCTGTGATAATACTGAGCATCAATTGATGTCCCTAGCTTTATACAGTGGCCCCTGTAGCCATATGTATTTAAGTTCTGTCCTGTGCCTAATTTTTTTAAATCTCACATGAAAGCAGCACTAGTTTATTGTTTCTATGCAAGCCAGACCAGGTTGTTGACCAGAAACACCTTAATGGCTTTGATGTCAGTGCCCAAAGAGGCAGTAATCCCAAAATCAGGTTAGGTTCAGTAAGCTCAAGCAGAAAATAAACATGAGAACAAAATGAACCTTTGAAATTAAAAAAATACCATTAGGCATAAATACCCAAAACCTTTTTAAAAATTAAGCACCAAGGAAAGAGATGGTTATTCTGGGTTCTTTGGGAACATCATTCATTATCGTTTTTGCTCTGTGGTTGCATAATGGGCCCTGTAAACTGGAAGCAATCTGCCTTTTAAATATACTGCCTGTATTAAAAATGTCTGAATAATTTGAAAAATAAGCTTTGTGTATCTCTTGGAATCTCGTGGGATCCCTGCCTGATGGTGTAAATGGTATTTCACTTGTGTGTGTCTCTCTGCATGCTCTTTTCACACGTTGGGTGGTCTGGTTGTTTTTGCAGTTCTGAATGAGGACTTTTAAGTGAAAACTGTTACAGATTTAATCGGTTGCACTGTGGGGTGTTCTAACAAATACATTCACTATTAAGTAAGGAGGTGTTCCCATTGCAAAGGTATGCCCGTGGGTATAAATAACTACTTGAAAAAACCTTGCCAGCATTATATGGAGATTTGAGAGCTGTAACTTAATCCAGCAGCAGTAGAAGGGCAATGCACAGAGGGAAAACAAGGTTATACTGTCCTTAATAACTGATGCCTTGTTTGGGACTGAGACTCAAGGTAATTTCTTTGTACTACTGAGGCAGGAAATAGGGCATTAAAAATCTACAAGTGGGTTTTAGTGAATTCAAGGTTTGTACTATATGGTGGTGCACAATCTCTGCTCCTGTCCTGGTGGGATAGTCTGGCCCTTTGAAGCCAATAGTAAAGTTCTCCTTAGTTCCAAGGCAGGTGGGAGTCTGTTCCCCACAATGGGATTTTTATATTATTTGTAGACCAAAGGCCTGATCCAATATCCAATCTCTCTGAAACTGGTGGAGCACTTACACATGAATGGGAATTAGACCAAATCCAGAGTGCACTTTACATTTAGAGAGAAAACCTCAACTGCGTTTGCTGTTTAGATATATTTAGGTCATGACTGTAAAGCACAATTTCCCTTCACCAGGTTGTTGGAATCACCTCTCCCTCTATGACAATTTTAAAATATCTATATAGAAAGTTACAAGTGACACTCAGATTTTTTTTTCACTTCTCTACACCACTGGGACCCTCCATTCTATGATTTTCCAAACAAAGTGGCCTGTTTTAAAAAGGCAGTCCTTTTATTATAGTATTTTTGCAGAGTCAGTGGAACTATTTGCCTTCTACGTTATCTTGCATCTAAATATCTCCTAAGACACCAGACTAAATGACTGTTTACAGAGAACAACCACAGTGTCAGATGAACAATAGCTGGGGAGCTCCTGCAAGGACTTTGGAAATTTTGCAACATCCTGTTGCTGAAGCACATTTCATGTTTTCGATACTGGCTACCTTCCCAAGCCAAGAATAAATGCACAACCCCTCCCTGGAGCTACTATCATCAACAAGAAGCTATTTGGTTTGCTGGATCAATGCTCTAGCTGGATATAGTGGGTTCTAAGGCTGTTCTGGGTTCTTTTCCAAGTTCAAGTCAGCTCCAACACCCTTCCCTCCTAACTATGCTGTGATCACCCTTTTATTACTGCCCCTCCTGAATTCTGTCAGCCATTTGCTTTTGTTAAAAATTAATTTCTTTGAAGAAGTGACCCGAGAGCATGCATTTCCACCAGGAGTTAATTACAGACTCAGTGTAGCCTTGACATAGAAACGGATTTTGGAGAGAAGGGACACCCTGGGTAAACACCACTGCGTGAACAAGGGGACACGGAGAAAAGGCCGGTGAAAAAATCCTCCTTGCCTTTGCTTTCCTTCCTCGTGCAGATTTGCTCCTGGATATTTCTGTGTGTGTGTCTGTGTGTCTGTCTGTGTGTGTGTATTCACGCTCCCTTCTGCCCTTGCCCGTAGCCGGATCAAAAGCAACGTGGACGGGAGGTACCTGGTGGATGGTGTCCCCTTCAGCTGCTGCAACCCCAGCTCCCCCAGGCCCTGCATCCAGTACCAGGTCACCAACAACTCTGCCCACTACAGCTATGACTACCAAACCGAGGAGCTCAACCTGTGGCGCCGCGGCTGCCGGGAAGCGCTCCTGAACTACTACAGCGGCATGATGAGCTCCATGGGCGCCGTCATCCTCCTCGTCTGGCTCTTTGAGGTAACCCTCTCCCCTCAGACACACTTCAGTGAAGTGCCAGCTCTGCAGGAGCGGGGCACTTCTCAACGTGGGCTTCTGAGTGAAAATCAAATCAATTTAAAATAAATTTCCCCATTGTTTGGCTGAGAAAATATCTAATAGCTGAGTAAGGGCTGAAAGGTCCCAGGCTGGAAACAGAGGTGGAGAGACCAGAGCCTCCAGTATTCCAGAACAAGAGGGGAAAAAGGGGTGTGATTTTCTGTCAAAGGCAAGGTGCTGAGCAGGGAAGAGAGCACAAGGGCTCTGCTGTCCAGATGCATTAATTTTACATGTGTCACCATTTGTGGGGAATGAGAAATACAAAAAAGCAGCACATCAAAAAAGATAAGACAGTAATTAGTGGTACAGAAAGCGCAGTTAAAGGGTTTACATGCTGAACAAAATAAGGCTTTAAGCTGCACACAGTGGAACGATTTCAAGGCAGTGTGTGAACCTCCATCAGCTCCACCAAGTTATTTGTCAGAAAAAGTGGTTTAGGTGGGGCAGATGGATTAAATTTATTTTATTGTGCTTCCCAAAACCATGACACTAATGCAAACAGATGCCAACAATGCCCAGGGCAGGTGTCTGTGTGCACCATAACCCAAAGTGCAGCTTGTCTGATAAAATAGTGTCCAATGTGATGAATCTCCTGACTCTGGGAGATGGCCAATTTTCTGGCCAGGGTGTTTAATCAACACTAATGCTCGGGGAGTGTGGGCTGGCAGTGTCACAAGGGCTGGAACGTGAGGTGCTGGATGTGGAGATCAGGCAGCACCTGCTGGTAAAACAGAGGGTGCAGCTCCTGGGGTGCAGCAGATCCTTTCCTATCCTTGGAATTGTTGCTGCATATGGCATTGCCTATTTTAAATGATTCAGCTGCCTTTTAAAAAATTAAGATGCATGCAAATTAAAAAAAACATGAGTTACATTTTGATACAAGCACTGGCCTACAGCCTTCCAGGAATGAAGATGCTTTTTAGAAAATAAACACCTACCTAAATCTGTGAACTGAAAAAAAAAAAAAGTATCATTAAGTTACTCCATGTTGCATTGTTTTAAAAATAACTGCTCTGAACTGCAGAGAAATGTATTAACTCTTTGCACTGTTATTCTGGTAAGAAAAGAAAGAGAAGGTCTTTATTTTAGCCCAGATTCAAGTGCGGAGCTCTTAAAGAGAGGGGAAATTCAATTGTATTTGAAAGTCAAAGAAATTCAAAAACTCAGGGGAAAAATGCACAAAAATACCAATGCCAGCTGCAAAAAATCATGACTAGGAGCCAGTAAGATACCTTCACTAACTTGCAAGAGATTAATGACTGTGATATGTTAACATTAATAGCAGTGATAAAAATGCAGTATTTTATGTCTAACTCTTCAAAGTACACCTGGGTATTTTTTTCAACCTGTGGCATAATGAGAAATAAGAGCTTCTCTTCTTTCCTTTGCTTTTTTCAAAATAGTAGGTGAGACTTTTTTTCAGGCAAGCAGAGGACTTTCAGGGCAAAACTTGAAAGAAACAACACTATTCTGGGTTACAATAACTTGCCCTCCTGAATATTTATTACTTGCCTGATATTCTACCATAAAGGGCCCAGATTTGGATCTGAAATTCCCTTTGCTTTTACGGCAAACTTTGAAGAGAGCATGCAAAGCAGGAAACAGACATTAATTTTGTCTCCCTTGAAATATAACCACTTCCTTTATATTCCAGTCAAGATAGGAAACAATTTTATTCTGAGTAGGAGGGCAGCAGAGGTTCCAACTCTTGGCCAAGGTAAGTATGGGTCTGAGCAGAGTGAGCCCAGGGGCAGTGATTGTGCTGGCTCTGTGCTTGGCATTTTCCACTTTGACTGGGAAGTCACAGAAAGGTGCCAAAGCAAAATCCTGGCTTGCTTTACACCTGCAGCCTCTGTGGACTCAAACCAGGTACTTCTCCAGCAAAGTCCTTCTGGGGGCTGTGGACGACTCTTCCAGCTGGGTTGCTGGAATTGAGGTGTGGGAAGGGGGAGAGAACATGGAGGGAAATACTAATCACAGCTGTTCTTCTGAGCTGCAAAAGAAAAAGGTAACATGCCAAACAGGTGCAGGGACCTCAGGGAAGGCCATTCCTTTTTATACTAGGCACAAGGAAGAACAAACCTATTTTGAAACATCAAAACTTCTATTTGAAAAGAGTGCTAATATCTAGAAGCTGCTTTTCCTAACAAAAGCTGTAGGCTTCCCATGTGTGACAACCAGTCATGAGGATGACAAAAAAAGATCACACCCTGCTCTGGCTAAGCCGCCTCAGGCTAAACCCTGGCCAACAGATGGGCTTCGCTGCAGAAGGTCAAGAAGAGCAAGCCTGGATGTCTTCTTGACCTGCCTCAGGCAGCAAAGAGGAAAAGAGGGGTTCAAGGGTGCCCTGAATAAAGCATTTCAAAAGGAATAGAGGGCTGAGGCTGGTTCCTGAGATGCTCCAGGTCCTCCACTTGTGCAGACATGTGGATCTCAATAGGTCACAGCTGCCACAACAGCCAAGACCCTGGGACTCACCTCACATGTACCACAGACCGGATGGGGGCTGAGCTCCAGGAGAACACTGAGACATTAACAGGAGGCATATTGCATGTCCTGTGTTGGACTAAACTCTCTGATGCTTTAACAGTAGGAGTGAATTTCTGGTGATCTCCAAAACGAACCCACAGGAAGCAGGGACCCTCCAGATGGGCACAGTTTGCTGTGTTGGCCCAGCTGGAGAGGCTGAGCATGTTGTGGTGCAGAGCATCCACCAGCCCAGCCTGCACAGCCCTAGCCCTGGAGAAACACTGTGGCTGTGTTCTTCCTGGCACTTTAAAGCTGCTGTTAAATGACAAGAGTTTCCATGACAGCCATGGCAGGGAAATCATCCCTCAGCAAGACTGGCCTCACTCCGGGGCTCTGACACCCCAGCCTTCTGTTCTGGATTGTGGTTAAGCTCAAATCTACAACTCACAGACTGGTTAAGATTGGAGGTTTAGCTGTGGCCCCACCAGGGCTCAGCAGTGGGGAAGAAGGATCACATTCCTCAGCCTGGTGGCAATTATTCATCTATTGCAGGCAAGGATACCATTTTCCCACTTTGCCACAAGGACACATTGTTGACTCACGGACAGCTTGGAGTCATCCAAGGCCCTTTGCTGCCAAGCTGCTGCCAGCCAGCCACCCCCAGCACATAGTGGTGGATGGGGTTATGCCTTCCCTGGTGCAAGACTTCAGCTAAACTGGTGGTCCTAGACTCTCTGTGATCATATAGGAGATAGATTAATTTACCAGATACTTGTCTCAAACTTCCTGGGCTCTCTTCTCATCTGGCAGAGAAGGCAGGCTCAGGTCAGTGGAGGTGACAAGAGCTCAGACATTTTGCATTGCTTTTAAGGAATCTCAGCTTCAGGGATTCAAAATCTTGCTTAGAAAGGTTTTTAAGAAAACAAAGTCTTAAACTGAAAGAAAATGTCACAAAATCTCATCCAAGGACAGGTCAGATGCTCAATGCTGCACAAGCACCTTCCTTTTTAAAAGTATGATAATATTTAGTGACTTAGAGCCATCCAGGAAGCCAGTCCCCCTACTTTGGCTGTCAAAGAATGGCATTTGGCAAGTCAATCACAGAACAAAGCTCCTCCTCGCTGACATGCAGCAAGGTAGCACAAGTAGAGAGCAACATGGAGGCCATTTCCTGCACCCAGACCTGTTAATCTGCATTGCAACAGCCAGTGATTTCAAGGATATCAGCCCCATGAGTGAGAGCAGTAGTGGAACTCAGAGGGAAGATGTCAAAGGCTTTAAATCCCAAGACTAACGTGATGGGATTTGTCACTTGTGACTTTTATAGAGTAGTGCTTTAACTGAATCATATTATTGGCTAGATGAGACTATTTCCAGACCCAGAGCCACTAGACACTTCCTTAGTGACCAAAGTGTGGTGAGTTATACATTCCTGTGTTAAGCAGTATGAACATTTGCCTTTGGATATGGAAGTATTTGATGAAACTTGTTTGTTTGACCAATGTTTTTCCCTTTCTGATCTTGAGTGAAGGCAGAGAAATACTAACATCTGCAAATTTTGAGAGCAGCCAAGTGTAGCTTTAGTCTTCCAGGAGTTTGGAGACATTGATCAAACACAAGTAGGGTGACACAGTGGACAGGCTGATGAATGGTCCATGGAAGCACATGCTTGGGAAGTCCCCCAAGTCCAAAAGCCAGAGGTGAATTCTGTCATTGGCCTTGCCATGTGGCTGAATCCCAACCTCAAATCTGCCAGCCTCTTAAGCCATCAGGGTTGAGGAAGACCAAAGATAGTCAGTTCCTTGGGCAATTGGATAAGGTGATGGAGGCATCATATTTCCCTTAGGGAACAAATCCTATGAGGTCACTGACAGCAGTAGGTGTTCTCCAGCTGAGCTTTACCCAGCATGTGAAGGACCAAACCAATCTTACTGCTGCCCCATCCCAACCACCAGCCCTACCACGTCACCAGGCTGGCTCTTCTGGGAGCTGCTCTTCTGAAGTCCTCTACTTCACTCATCAATCACTTTTCTTCATAAGCACCACAAGGGTGAGGTCAGATTGTTGTGAATGGTCTTAGAAGGCAGGAGACTGGCTAAAACCCCACTTTCTCTCTGGGGGCAGGTGCAGGGTGTTGCCAGTGTCAGTGGTGTTAGTACAGTAGAAAAAGTCTCAGGGCTGCTAGGAGTAGGTAATATTTAATCAGAAATATGGATTTGTTTTAGATGGAACCAGGGAGAGATCACCTGCTGCCTTGGTTTCCTTATTTGCACATACCAATGTTAAAACAAAATCAGAAATCTGAAGCAGATAAACTAATGGCTCAAATCCTAACACTGCTCTATTCTGCAGAGATGCTGATTCATTAATATCTCATTGATCGGCTTAATATACTCACCAAACATATTAAAGTCAATTCAGAGTTGAAATATTTAGTTAAAACTAAGTGGGTGGTGGCCAAGGACGGTGTTGCACATCCAGACTGCCTTGTAAACACCCAGTGCACAGCAGCCGGGGATGCATGAAAACCTCCCGGGAAAGCACCGACACTGACGGGGCACGTGGAGAAGCCCCTTGGGCCCCTCAGAGCTGCTGCTCACACCAGCAGCCCAGGCTGCCCACAGCAGGGGACAGTGAGGGTGACAGGACGGGAGTGCCCGGGCCTGGCTGACGCGCTCTGCCTTTCCCGTTGCCTGGCACAGATGTCGGTGATGGTTGGCTTGCGCCTCCTGCACACCTCCCTGGAAAGCATTGCCAATCCCGAAGACCCCGAATGTGAAAGCGAAGGGTGGGTCCTGGAGAACAGCCTGAAGGACACTTTCAAATCCGCGCTGGAGAATTTGAAAAAGCTGGGTAAGTTCAACCAGGTGGAAGCAGGAGCCGAAGGGGCCGAAGGAGAGGAAGGTGGGAAGACGCCAGCCATCACTACAGTCAGTTGAGCTGCTCATTGAGGTGGACTTTTTCTCAGAGAAAAATAACACAAACTGAGAATTGTGAATATATCTACATTTTAAAAGCTATGTATCAACCACCAGAATACACATTTCTACACATGTTCACTTTTGTACATGGGAGCATACAACATAGTGCACCTTGGGATAAAACACTTATCCACAATGTGACTACACCATATCCATATCCTTTTGGGAATACGACCCCAACTAGGACTTGCAATATTCACGTGTTCCCTTATCAGAGACAGTTAGTTTAAGAAAAAAAAAAAAATTGAAAAGAAAAGATTGCTGGCATCACATGGTGATCCAGTCCATCTTATTTTGAAATTAAAAGTGGAATTTGAAAAGTTAATAGTTCTTTGTTTAAGCTGTTTCATCAGCATACTTTCTGTACTTCAGCTTTTAAGGACAAACAGATTGAATTTCTGGAGAGTAACATGATAGAATTCAAAGAAAGAAGGATTTCCAGAATTGTATATAACTTAGTATACAGGTATTTTGACAAACCTCTCATATGTGATTTTTGTTAATGTGCTAAGCAATGGTATTTTCTGCTGTATTCTTAAGATGTACATAGAACAAAATGCAAACCTATGCTGAGAATTTATGTACTAAGCAAAAATTGTAATTTAATGAAGCAGCCAAGCATCGTAAAAACAACATTCAGGTAAGATTCAGGGGGTTTGTTTCTCAGGATTTTTTTGCAGACTGTATATCTTGAATGCATGTGTTGTAGACTTATGCTTCACCTTGTATTTACATTCTTCACAGAAGCTTAGAAGATTCATCTTTTAGTGGGTGGAATCCAGGCTATGAGCACGTGCCAGTTATGGCTACTCTGGACATTTTACAGAGTATGTAATCTCATAACTTGCTCCAGAATATTCAAGCCCAACTATTTTTAAAACAAGACAAACCCAAATCCAGACAGGCCACTTAGAATTCACACTTAAAATGCTTTCCAGGGGCCTAGAAAATGGATACTATTTGTTCATAAGTACATCAAGCCTCACCCTTTCAGGCCAGGGAAAACTAAGTTTAAATCAATCCCCAATGTACAAATTTTACTTCATCAGTGAGGCAGTACTCATCATCATATCTTTTAAATCAAAAGGAAGGCACATTTTGCATATGCTTCATCTCTACAAAGCTAGTGTCATAGCTGGAGGATCCTGTTCTCAAGTTGGAATAAAATATGGAAAGAGTTTGCTGTGGTGTGCAGCCTCTAATAGGGGAACAGAGCATCATCTTGAGTTTATTTTCAGCTGCCAGATAATTTCAGCTAAAGGGAAAGAAACCTGAGAGAGCAAGCCCCAGCCCCCTGTGCTGAGACTGCAGACACCTCAGTCCCTCTCTGCAAGCCAGGCACCACACTTATTCTTACCCTCTGCATCTCGGGGGGGTACCTGGGAGAGGTTTCTCAGTGGGTCCCTTCTCCCTGGCTGGTGGCCAGCCCTCAAAGGGAGCAGCGTTTGCAGCTGCATCACCATTGCACAGCCCACTGGTTTTCGTTCTTAATCACTTATGCACTTGCCCCAGCAGCACTCAGCTCCTCCAGCTTCTGTCCAAATTCTTTCTAGGATGGACACATCAGTTCAAGGCAGGACAAGCAGGATGTGTCTGTACATCAAGCCGTAGTTTCCATCTCAGTGCCCAGGCTGTTTCAGGCCACCTACACATAAGGTTTGATTTTGACAGGTGTCTGTGGTGTCCTTTCACTTTCTCAAAGCTGGTCACAACTTTCAACTTTAGTTATGATCATGAATTTAGTTACAATAATGAATTAAAAAGTCACTCTCCTGTGCGTAAGACTAGGACAAGGGCACTGACAAAAGGCCAACTTGCTACTCACCACAGCCTATCGTCTCTTGCTCTGCTGAGGGACAAAACTGTACGAGCCAGAGCAGCTCCTCCCTGCTCAGTAGGAAGTCACTGGGGCCAGCTGCCCCTCTCAGAGAAGAACAGGATTGAGGATGGCACACGATGTGGCCACATGTACCAGAGAAGAGCTTTTCAGAGGAGTCACATGTGGATAGGAGCTGCGTTACAAGGATTAATTACAGTCTTTCCTTGGGAGGCTTCAGCGAGCTGTGATCTCTACCAGTTATTTGACTAGACTGACTTTTCAAAGATATCTAGATTTATTGCTGCACTAGAAATCTGGATTAGGCCATTAATTTAGACAGGACTCTCCAATTATTTGTGGTCTCTATATTTTTTTTATCAGATTATTGCTAAAGCAACATAACAAATTTTCAAACCATTCTTCCAGTGACATACTGGAGAAGCCAGTTCCCAGAACAATGGTATCAGGCAGGTAAAGAGACCATCTGAGACAGGTTTATGAAGCACAGTACTGGAACCAGGGAACAAAGAACATGGGCTAATGCTATCTAAAAGCCTCCTGGTCGATGAAGATCTTTGTGACATCTTATGATTACCACAAGATTGTAATACGACTGCTTTGTACAATATTACATGTAATATATCACGTGTCCAATCTTACACATACTTACTTGTGAAACCGCAAATGCTGTTCTAGATAAAGATATTTCTGCTGACTGTAAATGTAAATTTAGGTATTAAAATGTTATTGCAAGTAAAGATCTCTTTAAAAAAAATGTTTAAATATATACAATTTAATACAGATTTCTTTAATTTGCATTACTGCTTTTTCCTTCTGAATTCATTTTTTGGATCTGTTTTATGTGTCCCTGTATGTGGGAAGGTTTTCCCACTTCTATATAATGCTCTGAGAGAAATCAAATCTTTCTCTTTCCATGTACCCAGCTAAACTCAGGATGTGCAAGCAGACCCTTAAATCACCTGCCTCTTACTAGAAACAGAATTTGCTGTTCTATTTTAATAGCAGCCTCTTGTAGTACATAGGAATTAAAACATCTTCACAGCCATGAACATGATGTTCTGATCATGCTGCACCATGTGAAACCACTGGCATCCTCAGGGTCTTTGACAATCAGCTGGGTTTATAACCTATTTTTCTCCCTCTGTTTAAATCAAACTTGTAATGGACATTCAAAAGAACACATTGTTCTTATTTTAAATTTAAGTCTAAAGCTCACAAAGTCAAATCTCCCTGCAGCAATCCGACAACTTCCAGAGCCGTGCCCTCATTTTCAAACTAATAAACTTCAGAAGGATGTGAACTTAATTCATGCAAACCAGGCCACTTCTTTTTAGGTACCTCCACATGGATTAGCAGCTTAAATCCAAGTATCCAGATCTCAGAGTCAGCCCAAGGCCTCAAAGCGTCAACTCTTAAGAAATATCACTTTTAAAAGAATGACAAGAAGTGTGTTATTTTACTGATGACATTTATTTGAAGGGACACAGAACATTGACTAAAGTGCTTTAAAGGAGGAAATATAAACAGCTTCCTTAAAGCTATTAGTTCCTAAGTAGCCTTAATACAATTTATAAGATTAGCCTCCATGCATTACATGAGCTTGGGCATTCGGTAATACCACACAAATACAAGTGTGCAGCTTAGCAAAGAGCATGGGAATGCTATATTGGGCTCACAGGCACCACGGACCTCCTAGCTGATGGGCTGGGAAGATTTTCAAGGCTAATATAAAGAAAAAAAGATCCCAGCAAAACAGTTACTCATTTACACCCAGCTTGCTTGTTTCATGCAAGAAGCCAACGCTGTTCTTAGCATAATCAATGGAAAATGGGGACGGATCACAAATGCTTATTAAAAAAAAAAAAAAGAGCATTATTAGAGATTAGTTAATTAAGAGATAAGGCCAGAAAAATAGAATGGAACCATGTGATAACAGCCCCCTGTGGGGAAGACACAGGCTTAGGCAAATTTATTTCTGGCAACAGCAATGCAGCTATCTCAAATCTGAAGTCATGCCAACATGGAACATTTTCTGATTTTTATCAGACCTATAGTGCTCAGTGACTGACTGAAACTGGACTAGTAAAACGTCTCTCCTCTCTCAAAGCAGCTGCATTTGCTATTCCCATGTCATTCCACAGGTATTTCTGAATCTGGATCCAATCCATGTTTGTGAGGTGGGAAAGCTGGAGGAAACCCTGACCTGGAGCTCAGCTTTGTAGATTTCCATCACAGTCTCTGCAGCACGCTGCCCTGGGGGGACACCCCTTTTTGCAGTTCCTCCCTAACATTTGGGAGGGCTCCACAGAGGGAGGGCTGAGCAGGACTCTCACCTCCTATCCCACCAGCTCCCCACAAAGCATACGCAAACAACTACTCTTGCCTGATGGTTTCTAAGAGGGTAGTCCATAAATTACGAGGAAGTACATTTCCACAGCTTGTTCTCAAAGTTCTCCAGAGCAAAGGGTGGTGCAGGAATCACAGTGAAACAAGGACCAAAGGGCAGGTCTGCAGCCTGCCACCAGACTGATGCACACTCCCTGCACCAGGCAACCAAGCACCACATCCCTGGGAAAAACAGGGTCAAGCAAAAGCAGAAATGAGGAGACTTGGGCATGTGGACCTTGGAAAGGCACAACTGCAGCTGGAGGGCGATGAAAGGAAGAAGACAAAGCATTAAATCTCAGGCACACAATTCCCCAGACTGACTCCCTTGATAATTGGGTGAAAATGTTTAGTTCTTGAAAAAAAACCTCACAGAAGTCACTTTGAAGTCTGTGATGATACAGAATTTAACAGCAGCACCAAAGAAATGCTGTCCCTCCCAGCTGGAGATGCACATAGCCCTCGCTCCAACCAGGCAGCAATGTCAACATACCCAAGCTGGAAGGTGACTCTGGCTGTGTTCATCAGTTTGAGGACACACACAGTCCCCAGACGCAAAGTTTTCCTCTTACAAATCACCTCCTGCCTTCCCAGCCGCCCAAATAACCCGTCCAGAGGGTGGCACAGCTCTGCCTTAGACAAATACTTTTAAAGATGGGTGTGAGTTTTCCCATTTACACATGTGTTTTCTCCAGCACAAATAAAAAGCTAAGGTTTAAAATGACAAAAACACGGTGGGACATACCAGTAAGGACAAGGTCAATTCACAACTTTGTACGAATGAATCTTTCATTAATTACATAAATTAATCAAGAGTGCAAGTAAAATTGATTCTATAATGTCACTGGTATATTTTAAGTAAATTCTGACAGCATTTCTTGTTTTCATTGCAGAACATTAAAAGTAATTAGAACTTAAAATTCAAATTTATTCTTCATTTCTCTAAGTTCTTTTATTATTATTATTTTAGAGTATTTTAGATTATTTTTGAGATTAGGTAATATTAAAAATGGATCAAATGCATTTCAGGAAGCATTTTATTCAGGGAAAAACTTGCAGTGATATGTCTAGATTTCAAATAATTACTACCACACCACATCCCTGACTCCAGTGGGAAAAAACAACTTTCCATCCCCTCCCTCTTTGCAAGGTGGCACTCGACCAGGGGTACTGCCCTCCTCAAATACTTCACAGCCAGCTCTCTGTCTCTGGTGAATGCTTACAGGTGGATCCCAAATCTCAGAGAGGAGGATTCAACTCCATCCTCGTCTCATCACAACCACTGCTGCTGCAGCCCTGGAAACTATGTGCACCTCAGTAGCCGTGCCTGGAGCAGGGCATCCCACCCTGAGCACCCACTGTGCTCCAGGGCAATGAAGCAACCATGTTTGGTCTGGGGTTTGCTGTCCTAAATGGATGTGACACCTTTCAATGCCTGGATAGCTGCTCTTCCACATCTGCCCAACAATTTTAAATGCTGCCCACACAGAAATGATTGTCTCACACATGTTTTTTGCATTAGAAGCAGTTACCCCCAGCCTCCCACCTGAACACTGTGCTTCTGCATGCTTCAAGTGACACAAGTTGCTAGTGTAGAGCATTTACCACTCCATTAGAAAAAAAGCAACTCAAAATTACTTGTTTTCAGCTCCATCCTGTTCAAGCTGACAGAGTGGAGCTTAAAGCATGCATTACAAAGTAGTATACAGAAAAAAACCCCACAAAGTTCTTTGTTTCAGAGTTCATGCCATGCTCCAAGCTTTCAGCTATTAGAGCACTTTGAATTACCAAAACCTGACCTGGAAGGAATTATTATAGACAGATGAGATGCCTGACTAGTTCAACAGCATTAAGTAGATGCTTAGCAATTACTGCAGATTTTTCTTCTTCTAGTGTATTTAGTGCTAAATTGCACCTTCATTCCAAGACTCTGATACAATCACTGACAAGAAATCACAGGCTTCTCGGAGCTGTCTTTACAGGGAGCAAACAACACCTTTCTAATGCAGGCATCTGTAGTTAGAGGACACCAGTGAATTACATCAGTGAACACACTGCTGATCTCCTCGCCCTCGTTATTTTTATGTAATCTTCTCTCCTATTCATTAACACACTTTACCATCCTCCACACTTAAGGGTACTGCAAGTACAGAAATACGTTTCACACGTTGTTCCTCAAATACGTGGTTGATTTCAAATCAACACTTTGGTTTTATAAGTCCTGAAATATTCTGCAGTGGTCTGCACAGACACCATCCCTAACCTGAGCTCAGCTGTCCCACCCTGCCCAGGGCTCTCTACCCAGTCTGGCTTTCCTTCCAGGATCCCACGCAAAGGACAAGCTAGAAAACTTACCACCTCCGAGCTCACGCTGTCTGAAAAGAGACTGTGAAAATATATATTCACAAACTGATGAAAAAGTAACATTTAATCATTGCTGTCATGGAGACGAAGATCAGTACTTGCCATTTCGTAGCTCCTACACCTGGCGCACTGCGAAACTCCTCATACTCTCCCTTTTCTTTTTTCCTCCAAGAGAGGAGTGTTTGACAAATCTCTCCATCAAAGATGTAAGATTTGGGCACTTAATGTTTGTATGCCAGGAAAGGGGAAAGGTGGCAGAAGAACAGGGAGTGGGGGAGGAAAAATAGATTAATATGCAAAAGACTCAAGATAAAAATATGCAAAGTAGTTTTTATCTGTGGAACAAAGATTTGTAGAAGAAATGTTAAATCTGCCATGAATGAAGTATGGATAGAAACGCACATGTATGTACATGTATGAAACAGCAGAAGTAACTGAGCAAGCCTTTAAAGAGTAGCATGTATGGATAACAAGGGATGTGACTGACAGCAATGAAGTGGGAAGATGCTGAGAAATGTGCTGTTTCCACCCAGCCCAGGAAGCCTGATCTCCAAATGACCCTGGTACAGTCGTCTTCTCAGCAGCAGACCTGTGTTTTGGCAACAAGAGGGAGAGTGTGTGGTGTGTGCCATTCCTCTTCATGTACCAGCCAAAGCACCCAAAACAGGAAAAGACAACAGGCAGCCTTACTTGAGATTTAGGATGGGTGAAGCAGGATACTGAGGCAAAACACAGTCCCACAGGTCCTACCAAATCCCAAAGAATAAAAAAGAGATTTCCAAAAGCCTGTCCTCTGTAGCACCTAGTCCTGGCCAGACTTCTTGGGCGGACACACACACACACACCTCGGTGGTGTCTACAGTGAACTTCAATAAGATGAAATCACCATGCCCTTCTATAGGGTCTCAAGCTGAAGTGAGAGGATGTTTTAGGACTGAGCTTTCAGAAATAAATACATCATAAATACTCAGCTACTTCTCAGGGCCAGCTGGTGATAAGGGGGACTGGATAAGGGGCAGCATGCTCCTGACATGAGCAGAAGGGTAAAAGGTATGCCCAACATATGCTAATACAGCACTCTGATTTGTAAAAAACTGAACTATTTTACTGCAGCTTATATTCCTCTATCAGCCTGTAACACATTTAACCAATACACATTGACTACTATAAGGTGACAAATAGTATTATCAACAAAACTGGCTCAATTCTGTTGCAAAGAAGTCACATCTGAAATAGCCATTAGAGAGCTTATTCTCCCAGAACAGAACCAGGATTCACTATTTCTCCTGACCCTTAGCCTTGGAATAAAATGGAATATTGAAATCCCTTCTTCCCACTGTTGAAAAAAAGCTGCTTAACTGTTGAAAAACACAGCTCTGTGGGACTTTTAGTCAAGCCTCAGAGTTTTCTGGTGGATGAGTTTCAAGAACCAAATCTGAGAGAAAGCACTGACAGATTGAGAGCCTCAGCCAAGGCTGGGATCCCCACGTTCTTCCCTGTTCCTGACCCAACAGTTCAAACTTCCACAACAGCAGAATCCCCAGACTCCATGGGCACTGCTGACTGGCAGCAAGGAAAGGTAGGGAGGTTCCAGCTCCTCCTGGCCATGCCTCCAAGCTCCAGAGCTGCCTGTGGCATGTGCTCTCCCTGCAGCCCCAGCAGCCAAGCAGGCAACCTTATGTACTTATCCCAGGCTTACAGTGATGCCCTTCCATCAGTCAGCCAGTTCTCCAAACCAGCAAATGACACTCTCACAGGGTAAAGCTCACTCATAGCTTGGAATTATCTGCAGCTGGAGATAAAGTGTGCTATCCTTGCATCCACATGGCTTCCATCAGTCACTAGCAGATGGACACAGCTTTTGTTTAAGCAATACTTATTTACAAAGTTCTTCCCAAGAGATTTTTTCCACATTTGCATGAACACAGACCAAAAAGAAACACCAACTCTACTCTAAATCCCCAACATTCAAAACTCAAGAGGAAAAAAATCCAAACCAAAAAGGATTCATGGTAAGAGAGACATTTCCCTAAAGACAACTTGCCTGTAAGACTTCCCACTGCTGCTAAGCAACCTTTCTGTGTGCCTGTCCCTGAGGAGATGTAGAAGCCATTCCATACAGCTTGAACCAGCTACCCAGAGAAAGCACAGTCAAACTGCAACGTGCTGGCTGTGCATGCAGAGGGGTGGCTGGCAGGCTCCCTGGCTTGCACCTCTCCAGCACCTGAAAGCAGTCCTGCAGAAGGCAGGCCTGAATAACTGAATCCACTGCTGTTACCATGAAGTCTGCAACCTTCTTCACACAGCATCAAGAACTCTGGGACAGTCACCATGTGGAACTGAACAGCTAATGGTAGAGAAGGAGATGCCTCCCTCAGAAAGTTCCTTTAATGACAGTTAAGATATGAGAAGCACCAATCCATTCCCACTGTGATGCAGGACTGGTTCAATAAAAGCTATGCTGATTCCAGCATAAAAATACTCAGATCCCTAGAGCCATAAAAACCCATAAAGATGACCCCAGTAATTCTCACTTTTACCAGAAGTGTCTATTTTTTAGGTATTTTGCTGCTGTAAAACACTTTCTCTGTACAGCAGATGTCTTACTTGAGAAAAACTTTCAATATGATTTCTGACATCCTCATAACCAATTTGGGGAGTTGTAAACTGGGCAGACTGCAAGGTGAACAGAATCTTGGCTGGATTTTCAGGCTCAGAGGGTGGCAATGAACAGCTGGAAGCAAACCAGTTACAGGAGGAATTCCCCAGGGGCTGATATTCAAGCCCAAACTGTCTAATACTGTCATATTTGACAATAATCTCAACAGCAGAATGGAAATAGAGGGTCACCACTTCCTGCTGGAGGCAATTCCTAGAAAGGAGCAGAGGAAAGTCCAAGGCAGAAGGGAGGCTGATTGAAAACTCAGTTCATCTCATGACACAACACTACTGTGAAGAGATTTGAGATGCAACTCCCCTTGTACAATTTAATCCTCCAGAAAGGAAAGCAGCTGGGATTTAATGCTGAAGGTCAGTTGAGCATCCAGCTTCTCTACACGTTCAGGCCACAGAGGAAATTTTCATTATGACAGAGCTTCTAAACACAACAGTGTCATTTAACATAAAATAAAATGCACTTAAAATGAGATGCCAGGGCTCGAGCACAAGCATGAGGCAAGGAAATTATTAGTTCACATCTAATGAGAAAGGACAGAAAAGGGTCTGTGCAGCTGCTCACTCCATGTCCACTGTCCCAGGAAAAGGAGCGAACTGTATACTGCAGGAACACAACCCTTCAAGTCCAGGTTGTTCCCAGGGCTAATAAAGTGGGAAGGCATGAAATTTACTTGCTTAATGATCAGTTTTAAAGACTAGCTTAAGGGATATAGGCGGAAGCTGTAGAGAACCAGAGGAGAGCTGAAAATGAAAATAGTCTTGAGACTCCACAAGCACTTCCTCTCAGCCAAACTCCCTGTAACATCAGATGAAGTGGTTAGAGAGCTGTGGCAGCACTGGCTCTTGGCACAGAGGCAGTCAGAAGGCATCAGGAGTTCATTATTTGGTTATATTGGAATAAAAATGAGCCTCTTGTGGCAGGCTGGGGGGAGTAAAAGAGTTATCTTCTAGTATGAAGAGTAAATAATGTTACTGATGTACTCAACCCTTATCCCTTTACAAAATTTAACTTACAATCCTTTAAAAAGACGATTAGACTTTTTTGTAGAGGTCAAGAAAGGTTTAGCTGACTGAAGCAAGTGACACTAATAATATAATCATCTTAGATTTATAGCCAGGGAATTGCAGATGTTGCACATCCAGGTATTTCTGTCAGCTTGTGATTAACAAGGGGCACACTTGAAGAAACAAGTTCAGCAAAATTCTAAAAACAACATTTAAAAAGTACTTATTGGATGTTGACACAAAAAGCTCATCCTTGATGCTTTCAGTTTAGTTTTCTATTTTGTTATGATAGCTTAGTACTTGGGAATATTTGTCAGGTTTCTTGTTATTTTTTTTTTCTCCCCTCAAACACATAATACATTCTAGACTGTACACATAATCCATAAATATTAAAGTTATAGCAAATTTATTACAGATTTTTTTCCCTGATACTGAAACAATATTATATATAAATATTTCTACATTAATATAAACACATGCAAACCAAATCAGAAAATAAGTCTTGAGCAGAGAATGACCAAATTGCAAAAAAAAAGATAAATTGTGTACTTTGCAACTATTTGTGGTTGCAGTCTCCGACTTTGATCCCAAAGGCAAAACAAAAAAATCCTTCTTGCTGTCAATATTTTGGTTTGCACAGAGAAATCTGTCAGAATCATTGATTATTTTTTTAATATTATGATTACAGGAAAAGTTTTTCAATGCAGTTACACATTACTTGAAACTGTGGCACATAGTTTAAAAAGCAAAGAAATAGTAACATCACCATAGAAGTGGGATTTCTAAAGTACCATGCACAGAAAATTGTTGTCAATGTCAACCACTCTAAGTAGGGAAGGGAAGAGGTAAAGCATTAATGTCATTTTCCCCTGCAATTTCTCCATGTCTCTTCATAAAAAGTGACAAAAATATATAAATGATCCAAACTGTGACAGGTAATACAGACAAAAGTAGTTTGTCCTGATGTTAATAAAAGGAAATCCACATTGGCCAAGTTTCTTTATTTGATACTTCACATCTTCACTCAATACTATTAGTCAATGTTTGAAAAATTGCCCTGTACACCATGAATATACAAAACTTATCTGAAGCATCAAATCTGTAAAAATAGGAACAATTCAGTTAGACCAAGTGTAACTGAAGACCTGGCAGACAGTGAAAGGAATTGTTTATCCGGGCTGAGACGCAGTCAGAAATTAAGACTTAACTAAAAGAACCACAGACTATTAAGGGAATAGAACTATGTAAATTAAGATTTTACTAATTTGTCAGAAGATAGGAGAGGGAAAGGTAATGGATTTTATTTTCAATCAGTAAGCATAATGTGATTTTTAGAGACCTTAGACCTTAGACCTTGGAGGTCTAATTACATACAACTAGAAAACTCACTGCCTTCAGGCACCCTCATATCAAGTGCAAATCTGCGCAGTTATAGAATATATTTATAAAATATACTATATGCAAACATCTTTACAGAGCTTTAAATCAAGCCAGAAAGTAAATATACTTGATGGGACAACAGGAAAAAAAACAAATCAAAAGTCAAAAATGTGGGCAGTGTGATTGTGGCCCTTCAAAGCCAGAGGAAACCACTCAGTTTATCTGTAACGAAAAGATGGGATTTGCACCTTCAAAGTTGTCTGTCAACAAAAATGAAGTAAATATCTTCTGTGCTTCTGAAAATTAACATAAAATTAGCTTTCGTGACTTCTACATATTATCGTTATCTTAAAATAACTTCTAAAGCACAATGTCAATCCTTGAATACCAGTAACTGATCACATAATTGAAAGTGAAAGGGTTTCCCAGCTAAATTCAAATTAAAAACTACATAATTCTAAGGAGTGCAATGCTCTGGAAAAAGCTTTAAATTAAATTATTTTACTTGTAAAGCTAGTGTTAGTTTTTTTAGTTAAAAAACAACTGGAAGCAAGAAAGCTGCAAGAGTACAAATGACAAAATCCATTTCAGATACACCAAGTGAAAGAGTGAATTATCCACTGATGCAGACAGAAACATCCATTTGCTACATTATTTGCTTCCTTACTTCATTCCATTGCATGTACACACAGCGTAAGTATTAAAATGCAGAGTAATAAATAAACCGGCTCAGATTACTAGCAAGGGGCAAAACACAATCCGGAATTGTGCTCTATCTAGTTTCTGTTTTCAGCAGTCTTTTGTCTCTTCAGTTCATATGAAAAATCATAGTCAGACTTCCAAAAAGAGTCATTCTTTTTTTATCAGAAACTTAAGTTCATTTGCCCAGGTTTATAAACCCAAGACATTTCTGTGAAGGAAGCACAGTGCAAATTATAGGACTAATAAAACTTGCTTACATAGAAAGAAGTTTACTTGATTAATGTTAACTGGTATCTTTATGAAATACATTGTAAAACAAAGATTAAATAACAGGACTGAGTTTGCTGGGGTTTTTTTCCTTAGACTTTTTTCCTCATCCCTCCTTTGAAAAGCTTACTGAATTACAAAAATCTTTATTAAAGTTCCAGTCTTCAGCAGATAATCATTATAAATGCTGCCAATCAATGCCAACTAGAGTTTGATTTGCTTCTTGTGCATGTCCAATTTCCTCTGTAATACTGTGCTGCTGCCACAGTTTTTGAATCTTTTTAAATCGTTCTTTGCACAGATGTAAGGGATTCCCACGTCTGAAAAGGAGATAACACTTATCAGGAATGATAAAACACTGCAACTAAGCACAAACACTCAGGTGTGACACACTAAGTATTAGATAACCCCAAAGAATACTACAATATTTAGATAACCCTTTAACATTATTCTGTTATCAGAACAAATCAACAGGTATTTGGATGAGTAACCTGCAGTGCTACCTTGTCTGATTCCCGTTCCTTACAGCTCAACAGTTCCCTCCAGCCTCTGGAAACCTCAAATCCAGCTCACAGAACTCCAAATGCAGGTTTTTAGCAACCTTTCCAGGCTGAACCAGTTCATATTCTCTGGTTTTGCCATTCAGAAATGGCAAGCATTAACAATATCAAGTCCCTAAATTGCCCTTGCATGGGAAGCAGAGATAGGAGCTAAGACAAAGAACTACTACATTAAATAAAATAATATCGTATTATTCCCACTTGGTATTAAATTAACACAAGTTATAAAAACAAATGCACTAGATACAAATGAAATTTTCAAGCTTAGTTTCTAGCCAACTTCACAGACACTAGAAAGATTTAACTTTTAACAGTTTCCAAGACCACTGTTTTTAACCTAGGGAAGACCATCCCTGAAATATTTTTGACCTAAACCCACATATTAACATTAAAACATCTGAAGATACTATATGCAGCAGCAATATCAAAATATAATGTTACCTATATAATTAAAGGATAACATAAAAAGTTATTTTTCCTAATTACAGATAGTTCTATAATTCCTGTGTTTAAAAGATGTAGCTTTTAAAATATTTACCTGAGTCCCTGGTCTGTCTCTCCATAGTCATCAAGGTAAGGAGGAGGATAAAAGCAGCCCTTTGTTTTCCCAGCTAAAAATAGCACCTGACATTCTCGTACTCTGGAGAGAGACAGAGAGAAGATTTTTAGGTATTGATTTTTAAGTGAATAGTTTCTCATACTTTCATAGGCACTGCTTTTCCAGTTCTTACCTACTTTCATTCTGTATAATCTGCATGTACAGATTCTTAAAGACACATTTTTATTTAAACTACATTTCTCATTCTCTTCCTGTTATAACTCCTCAGTAGCAGTTAAAAACAATGTCATTTCATGTCTTACTATTTTCAGTATGAGTAAAATACCCAACAGAACTACAAGTAAACAATTTTGCTTCTCACTAATCTTTGTCGAAGTGAAAATATGCATTATCTAACCCTTCTCTATAAGCAGGAACACAACTAAAATGAGTTTTTATTTTTTCACCACCAACAGCAGCAACAAAATACAAGTATCTATCTTCATCATTTAGTAATACTTGAGTAGAAATAAATGCACAGGCAAAACAAATTCACTTGAAAATGAAATTTGAACTTTCTTTGAAGTTTTATCTTCAAAGAGGCAACCTCTGAACCTTACACCAAAGCATACGAAGATGAATACACTTTAGTTTTTAGGCAACCCTGTTGTTAACAAAATACTGCCTTTACAAACCACCCCTGCAATCCTATATATAGAACTATTAATTTAATAACTATACACACCATCTAACCCAGAAATGAAAGGAGAAGTGTTCAGCTCCTTACCTAAGGAATATACCCACTCCAGAACCACAAGTGTATGTATGTGCAGTACAGGCTCCAACATCTTCCCCTTCAAGTTCAGTCTGGCAGCAGTAACTCTGAGAACACAGCATGGTCCCACACACAAGGCACAATGTTGGGGCTCTGCTTTTGTCACCACCTGATTTCGGACACCTTTTGTTAGGGAAAAAACAAAATAAAAAGAAACCCACTGTATGTGCAAACTCTAGATAGCAAAAAAGATTCAGAAGTACTTTTGAACACTTTTACAGTTAACAGCTGAAATTTCTATTGCACTGTTTCACTAAAATACAGGATAGTTTGGCTGATAAATGCTGTGTGCCCTTTATGATTCCATACACAGCTTTCTGAGACTTCCAGGTTAAAGGTTTCCCAGCTGATGAAAAGGAGCAGCAGACTTTGGGGTGCTCATGTAATTGCATACAACTTACGAGAAATTGGATGCTTGGTTAATGAGGCAGCTGTAGTCGTCCGGAAGGTCTATTAATTTGTTGGATTCTCTTGCATAGCTAGAATAAAGCAATCAAATCAGCACTCATATTTCAATGAGTAATACACAAGTGACTTCAAACTCATTCATGTTTTCCTGACTCATCTAAACAGCATCTGTGAGTAATTAATTTTTTAAAGTTTCCCTCTTTTCTGCCATTCTTTGAGTAAAATGGCAGCACATAAAAAGATGAACGCACCTCTAAATAAACCACCTCCTTTTTTCTTAATCTTTTATGAATTTGAGAAAAGGCAGAGGTGGAAAATACATGTCATTTGTATGCTTTTAGCAAACCTAATTATGAGGTCACTACAGATTTAAAGAAATATTTCCTGTATAAGTTTGTTTGTATTTTCTTTCTGTCACTAATATTGAATGGAAAATAGTCTGACTTTCCAGTTTAGGGAACTTGTACCCTGAAAACGAAGAAATATGCATGCCATGAAAAAGAACCTATTTAATATCAAATACTTATATATTTGCAATATATTTGAAAGTAACAGATACTATACACAAAATTCTAATAATCTTCAATTCTAGGAATAATACAAATTAGACTGTGAAATGTAAATAAACGTTTGTAACGGAAGAAATGTACAGAAAAATGCTGAGAGGAAAAATAAATCATCACTGTCAAGTTACACATAAGTTTTGGAAGAGCAGATAAGAATCAACAAAAGGAACACATGCAAAAGATCCCAAAAATCACATGTGGCAAGAAATCAATTACACAACTAGAGTACTCTTACTGTGTAAGAAATTCTGTTAATGGTCTGGTGTTTCACAGATGAAGTGATTCATTTTTATTTTTGTCACAGCCTTAATGTATACACAATGTTAAAAGATTGACTTTATGTATTTAGCACAGGAAATTAAAAAGCAGGGATATGTTTTTAATGACAGCACTGTGAACTTCACACTCATTTTTAATTATTAGTATAATTGTTAACCACTATTTTTACCCAGCCTTCAGAAAGAACAACACCCTAAATGCCTTTCTACACCCACTAAGTATTACATGCATTCTAAATTCAAAGTAATTGTGCAGCAAGAACAAATGCATGAAAAGCTGATTTTCTTTTCAGCAACTGACTTGGTGTTGACTTTACTGAAGGAATGGAATTCTTTAAAAAGACAATTTAAAAAGCTCTTCAATGCCTGGTATTTTTAAAGAAAGGTTATACGTATCTTTTAGCAACAGCATATTTTTTGCATCAGAAGGTACAAAGTAATAGGAAATATGAGATGAAATTTTATGACTTCTAATTCCTGAACATCAGTTCTAAATAAAACCCCAATATTAAACTTTGCCTTTAAAATCTACTCATTGAAGCAATAAATTTTTTCCTTACAAAGTTAAGAAAAAAATAATTTCTTCCCTAATATCTTTATTATTCAATAAAGCAGAACAGATAAATTATTATAAACACCCATTAGAAGAAATATTTGGAGAAAGCTGCTACATGAAAGTTTTGCCCCCTGCCTCTGCTTAAAATCTCTTTATGTTTACCTGATAGCATGTCTCTTGCCTTCCAGGTATCTTTTTACTTCAGTGTTACTGCACCAACTACAAGAAAAAAAAATTGGCTTTTAACTTCAATAGATGATAGAAAAACAAATAAGCAAAAAATCCACTGTACATCTATTAAGAAACCACTACAACCAAAATGGTTTCTTTCAAAACATGTCTTTCACAAACACTTTTCAAAATCCATGATTCACTTCCATAGGTATTCCTGGGAGAATACTTACACTACTGTCTTGTGGAGGATTCTCTACTATATTAAAACTAAGCACAAAAACACAACTTACCTTTCTATTAATGTGTTCAGAATCTCACTGTTTTCTTGAAAAAGGCAAGTGAGGTTGTTTGGCAAGGAAAGATAGCTACATAAATGTTCAAATTGATTCGCTCCATTTACTGAAAAATAAAAATGGTATAATTCTCATAATTTTATATTTAAAATGTGTATTATGACCACCTTCAGATTTACATTCTATCCCTACATATGCCATATGTGGAGGACAGTAAAGAATGTTACCAACATCAATTATCTGGGGTATAACATAGCATAGCAAATTTACAGAGATATCATAGAATGGTTTGGATTGGAGGGCACCATAAAGACAATCTCATTCCAAACACCCTGTCATGGGCAGGGACATCTTCCACTAGATCAGGCTGCTCAAAGCCCCATCCTACCTGGCCTTAATATTAATTATTAACAGATACTGATTGAATGATATCAGTGCAAGCAAAAGCAGGTCTCATTTGAAAATAGTAATCCATAGTGGCTTTGAAACAGAACCTTATTAACAGAAGGGAATCAATTCCTCTTTTAAGTAATCTAGAATGGAATTTACCTCTATATTAAAAATACATTTTAAAAACAAACAAATTCATTTTTTTGCCTTTTTCATTATGCTGATATGATGCTGCACTGGTAACAAGCCCACATCCATCCAATCAGCTTCTTCAGACAAGAGAGTTTAAATATAATTTATTTTCATCATTAATGTTTACATCTTAAAAACTGATTCAATACAAAGCAATACCTTGAATTTCTGAGGGTGCTGGGACTCCATTTAAATAATGAAAAAACAAAGCAGAACATCTCAGGAAAGGCATGATTCCAGCTTTTAGATTCCTGCACAGGTGCCAGCCTGAGGAAATTTCTTTCAAGGCACTTAAGAGAATAAAAGAAAAAAAAAAGTTTGCTTTTATTTAATCATTTCCATTTGAGAGCTATATTTAGTCAGTCTTCAGTCACACTGCATACTAAATTATTGACTTCAGCTGAAACAATCACTATGCAAAGTGCTTACTTCAAAGCAAACTCCAAGAAAAACAACAAACCAGATATTCATTAAAATGTAACCAACTGGAATAGTAATTTAAGGAGAATTCTGGATTCTGGAGATTCACAGAATGCTTTGGGTTGGAAGGACCTTACAGACCACTCATTCCAATCCCCCTGCCATGGGCAGGACACCTTCCACTAGACCAGGTTGCTCTGAGCCCCATCCAGTCTGGCCTTGAACACTTCCAGGCATGGAGCGTCCACAGCTTCTCTGGGCAACCTGTGCCAGTGCCTCACTACCCTCACAGAAAACAACTTCTTCCTAATTTCACCTAAAACCTGCTTTCTTTCCATTCAAAGCCATTCCCATCCTAACCAGTTTTCTGTACTCAGACACTGTCAATTCCAGATTCTGCAAACTGACTAGCACAATCTGAGCACAGTCTTCATGAGCAGGTATCTTCCTGATGACAGATGAATTTACAGGAATAATTTCTTAAGTGAATCTACAAGTGCTGGATAATAAGCAATATATAAGAGTTCCTAAATTAAAAGTGTCATCTTTGACAGCACTAGTATATAGATTTCAGTCAGTAGTTGAGTTCAGGAGGGAGAAAAATAACATAAAATTTTACCAAAAGATCATGGTTTTACCTTCCTGTACACTGGCAAAGAAATTTATACAGTGTAAGCACAGCTACTTCCTCTTCACTGTTAGTGTCTTCTTGGTCCATGCCATTCTCTTCTGCAGAAGAAATAAATAATTAACAAATTGTTTCATATACACATGTTTACACAATAAGAATGTATTTTTTCAAGTTCTGATAAAAATGCCCCAACAAAGTGAAGTAATCCACTGAGAATATGATGTACTGGACAGCATTTTTCTTCTGCACATCTTATATGGTAAGTTTGTGCTATTGTCAGCTCCAGTGAGGTGCTGGTTTAGTTCTTCAATTGGTTTGGTTTCTTGACGTACTTGCATTTGGAAAACTAGGCCTTATCCAGCTCCTCTTGCTAGGAGATACATGATTCCTTACTTTGCTGACTGCAACTCATTCATCATGCAAATGAATGATGCAGGCCCATAATAAACACTCTCAGGCAGTGCTACAGAAGCTGGAAAGCCAGAATTCATTACTAGCTATGCTCCAAGAAACTCCCAGAGTAGAGCAATAAAAACAACGCGAGTACAATTTATCAATACTCTTTGTGGCTCAAAGACAGCACCAACAATTCCATTTTGTAACTGTAAAGTGCACACATTTACCAGCAGCACCACAGCCTTTTCCTAAGTAAAGAAGGAGGAATCTTTTCAATCAAAGTTGAGACAAAGTGACATTACCTGTTGATGAGGTAAGTAAAATTTGTATTATGTGTGCCATAGTGACAAGATGAAACAGGTGAAGATCTCCAGTGCCAAGACTAACCCCTGAAAAATCCTGACAATGTATGGCAGGGAAAGAGAGCACCAAGCTTACCTGTGAAAGAAAACAAGAAAATTGGTACATTCCTTTTACTTTTGAATCTTCCCCTTCTCTCTGCTCATGGTCCAACTATACCCTTTGAAGACAGCATACTACATATGGCTAATTTGGAACCTAATTATACAGACATTATGTAAGAGAACAACAATTATCTATCAGGAGAGTTTTGAGTCTGTCTGGTTTTTTGGGTTTGTTGTTTTCTTTCAGGGGTAGGTTTTCCTGTATTTTGGGTTTTTTTAACAGTATGCATTCTGTCTCATCTTACCCCTTTTTAATTTATAAGAAAGAATACTTTTATTAAATACTTTTTATTTTTACTTTTTATTAAATTACTTTTTATTTATTAAATGCTTTTATTTAATATTTTGATTAAGAATACTTTTATTAAATTTATAAAGTCTTCAAAATGTATTAAGTAGTGAAAAAATACTAAAAGCCCAAACATTTTGAAAGGCTCCTAACCCAGAGTAAACAGAAAGTTTTCTCTAGTTTTTACATAGTGCCTACTAGATCAAAACATTAATATATATTAAGAAATACTTACCAATAAATGAAACATGTCAATATCAAGTATGCAAGGAAGATTCCCATTTTTTTCATTAGGCACCAGTGCTAAGTATTTTGGAGAAAAAAAAATATTAATTGAACATTTATACATGAAAATATTTTAGTGTACTTCCATTAAAAAATGAGAGCCATCTTCCACATATACATGCCTAAAGAACTTAAAATACAAACATGCCTATTCTGGCCAGAATCAATTCAAGAACTGTCCAACATGACTGGAAAAGAGTCTTCCCTACCTCATTGTATCAAAACAAAACAAACCCAGGTAGCCACTTCTACTCCCATGGTGACTTTCTTTCATTGCCTGGGTTTACAGGGGGAGACAGAATGAGACAGTATCTCAAACTCTGACAGAAATAAGCTCAAACAATAGTGACTAAATAGAAACAGAGATCCTTGTCTCTTGGACAGCTGCTCAAATAAAACTTCTACAATTTGCTTAATTTCAAGACTGCCTGAACATGCCTTACACAAATCATTTGCCTTACTGCCTCAAAAATGCATAGCTACAGTCTCTTGAGTTCATCACTTTATCACTTTATCTCTAATTAAGGTAGAGCTAGGTGTTTGTCTCTCCCTCTCTGTAGTATTTACCACAAGTATTAACCAAAGCACTTCAGATGACAACAGAAATTCACACACTTAATAAATTCCAAGCACCTTCATCTAAAAGCAAACACAAATTCAGTGTTTTGAAAAATAGTACAAGATATTTTAAGTAACAATCAAGGAAGAGCTGCTTACTTCTTTACTCCAAGCAGTAAAATCTGATTTGTAATAAAGCTCTGGGTATATTTTACAATGTAGCTATAAGTATTAAGCTGCCAAGTTTCAAAACTCTACTACATTAAAAAATAGTCTCATCATGACAACTTAAAAATACTTCAGTTGAAGACTGCTGCCTTGCTGGCCAAAAAAATTGAGAGCCGAAGCCGTGTGACATTTGGAAGCTATTTCTATTAACAAACATTTCATCACGACTCAAATGCTTTTCCTTTTGTCACCATATAGCCACAGAATTCAACCCAAAAGTGTGAAAAATGTCTGTATCAAGAACATGACCAGAGCAAGGGACTTCCAAAACCAAACTTACTTTCAATAAGTCATCTTTATGTATTGTTTACAGAATACAGACAGATCAAAGGCTCATAACTTTTATTATTCCTAGCCTGAAAAAATAAAATAACAGAAACTTTTCCTTCTTAGAAGTAAAAGCAATATAGTTGCTTCCATCACTGGGAAGGAAGGAGAGCTTTGAAGAAACATTGACTCAAGTTTCCAAGAAAACCCAAAACACTCAGAACACCATATATTGCAAAGTTCCACTCAAACAGCCAACAGCATTTTCTCTTCTGCTTCACATAGAAAACAGCTCAACCATTACTGCTACAAACTGGTGCCAATTAAGTTTTTCCCCATAAAGCTGCCAACTGTTTGCTGAAGTAGCTGATATCCATCTACTAGCAATGTCAGTATATCAATGCATTTTAAAAGTTTCTCTGCTCTGCTGACTGGAGATATTAAAGTTATCCTGTTTTATAATACCCTTTCAGAACAGTCCTTTCATGGGCAATTACTTCATTAGGCTGAACTTCAGACTTTTCATCTGTATCTACTAATGCTTCAAGCTTGGAACATTTTGGCTGTTCTCATTAAAATACTCAATTAACATATGACATTACCTAGTAAGTCCTGCCTTATCAGAGATCCTACTTTTCAAAGAGAGAAATTTGCAGACTTCTGCAAATATCCTTTCCACACTACATTAATCTTAATTTCTTCATCTTTAAAGCTCCAGTGGATTATTTCTATGAAGGACCACATTTCCCTCTCTGCTCTAGGTATCTTTCTCTAATGAAGAACCAACAGAACTCCTTCACAGCAAAATATCCATGTTTCTCTTGGAGCTGCAGTCCAAAAGAAATGTCTTTTTTCTTGACATAGCACATAGAGGTGGAAATAGCAGCTCTTGGTTTACTACTTAAAACCACTACATTAAATATTCTTTTCTAATCAATACTAACAGTCATTCTGAAAGCATTCGTGTTTCTTCACAAAAAAAACCCAGCATAAGCTGGCAAACTTACATGCTAATAGAGTACAAAAGTGACCCTGTACTGCTGAAAGAGATGAAACTGTCCAGTGAGCTGCTGCAAATCTCGTTAGCGACGTAAGGCAGTCATCCTGCAAAAACAAAGAGACACTGCCACAGTCAGTGAAGTTCCTCAGCATGGAAAGGTCTTTTGACTTAACAGCAGTTTTTTTTTTCAGGCCTTTCAACTGCAGTTTCTGGGGGCAGTTTGATTGTGTAAGTATATGACAAATACTTATGTTTATGCATATATGCAAGTTCCTTTTGACATTCTTATTTTGACTGTTACCATGAGAAACTGCAGCCTTAATAAATTATGTGTTATAGGAAAAAAAAGTAACAGTTTTGCTAGATGTGATTTTTAAATAGTTTAATAACCAGATACAGATCAACTAAACAATAGGGTCCAAGAAATAAAACTATCCAATAACCATGACTTAAAATGTAGATATTCCTCACTAAGAAGCACAAGTCCCTCTTTTTTCCACCAGTTCAGAAAGCAATTGCTAGTTGGTCCTTACCTGTCGACAAGGTAAATGACCAAATAATGGCTTATCTTCATCAGCTAAAAGTCGTTCTGGGAAAAAAACCAAAATTCATTGTTGTGAGTTTAACCAAATTCTGAAAATCTCCTAAAGAGGAGCCAAATGAACAGATCAGTACCTATAGTCTGTATCGTGTAAGCACAGCTGCCCCAGCACATTATAGGTACACGTGGGTCTTCCTCATTTGGATGAACCTTCAAGCCTACTTTGTAAGTTGCCGTACCAAAAGTTGTCAGCATCTCTTTTATGCTCTCAGAATAAGGATTCCTGTAACAAAGAAAATATTAGTAATTAATTCTGTCCTCCTTTGGCAGCATAGTACCTGTAATGATAAGCACTAACCCCACAGATGAACAACTGGAATTTTAAGTGACAACTCCAATATCCTTCTTTGAATCTGGTATTCTGTAACCTCAATTTTTTTCTGACAGATCCCAAATTATTTTTTGACTATCTGTTTGGAACCAGCCTTATTTTAAGTGTAAGAGTATCTAGTCTTCAAAGACAAAGTCAAGACTAAATTACAAGAAATGTGTGTGAACTGAAAGGTAACTGAAACTGAAAGGTCATCAGCTGGGATAAGAGTCTTGCATTTTGTGAGCAGCTGGCAGACCAATGTGTGTACTACATAACAAGTTTTGTTACTTTCTCCTGAAGTGAAGAGAGTGTAGAACCAAATACTAATACACGTTTACAGCTGAAATTACACATTAACAGTCTCTCCATTTCATAGTCTTCTCTCATGTTTTACATGTTGTGCTGGCTACAATGATAAATCCTTCATCCAGCTACAAGTAGTATAAAACTTAATCTTCATGCCATACTTTATGTAACTGCAGCATGCTTCTGCACAACTTAGCAAATTAATTTCTTAAAGTCTACTGAATGACTCAGGACTTCTGGGCTGGACTTCAATGTCATCATTATCATAATAACATTAATTTTTCTAATTAAAGCAAAATTCATATATTTGCCCTAATTATTGAGACCTTCTAGCACAGAAGTTATGTTCTGTTTTCATGTTATGATTTAATGATGAATTTTTAGTGATTTGTTAATATGCAAATACATACTTCAGTTTGAAATCTGGTCTAAATCCTTCAGGTAATTGCAGCTGATCCATTTTTTCTGAATGACCAGAATGGCCTGCACAAACAAAAAGTAATAAATCACTGATTATTCACCTATACGTAATTTCTACATTATAGAAAGATGCAGAAGCAGAATCTGAAATTCCATCACCAGAAACTGAAATATCAAGCTGGTCTTGCCACTTATGCCATCATCTCTCAACTCCATTGCGGCAGAACCAAAGTGCTTGGCTTCTTCCACAATTATAACATTTTCACATACAAATATACAGATTTCTTCACACTTACTTGCACAGTCTTCATTTTGAAGTAAATGCAGGGCTTTTACTTGCTGGGATACTGTTTTGATCCACTGAGTTAGGTTTGGTTGCCCTGAAAAGTCTAACCTGTCAAAAAAATCCCCAAAACAATCAGTTAAAAACAATCTGTAGACAGAATTAGTAATTCATAGGCATCCCAACATCATTAATCTGTTTCTCAATGGGCTCTTTCTCTGCTTCCTACACATTTTTTACGTTCAGTTTTTTTTCTGCAGGTCCTATGCTTTCCTAATATACAATAATGAAGTAAAATCCATAAAGCAAAATAAACAGGCAGGCAATCCACACGAGTGTAGCAAAACAGAAGACAACAAACATTCAGGAAGGTCTTCTGATTTGTAGCTGATTTGGCATCTTGTTTTTTTACATTTATTGAGGATATTTATAAACCAAACTGACCTGTTAAACAAAACTCTTGGTGGAGGAAGCAGAGGAATAACAGTGTTGCTCAAGCATTCACAAAGTGGGCAAAGGAATTCACCATTTTCTACATCATAACTTGTGTGTACTCGTAATCTTTGTTGTCTTCGTTGCTCTTTTGCTTGGACTGCATCAAAATACCTTTAGAACAGAGCAAGACATTAGTGGAAAATTATTATTACTTGAACATAGAAATTAAAAAATTCTCAGGAAGACACAGTTTTGTTTTCCCCCAAATATAGATAAGAGTATTATCCAAAGAAAATATCTCTACCCTCTGACTGATAAAGCATTAGTGCTTTAGGCTGCCAAAATCTACCCTAAAGTGCTGAAGTTCACTGGGATGTTAAAATCATGGTTAAGTCTGAACATTACATTTAGGAAAAAAGGGGAAGAGGCAGAGAGCAAGTTGAAGCATTAAAAAACCAAAACCAAACCAAAACCAAACAAAAAACCCCAAACAAAACAAAACACCAAAAGCAAACAAAGCCCCCGTAACAACAACAAAAACCCCAAACAAAAAATGAACAAACACTAAGAAACAAACAAACAAGACCAACAACAACAAAAAACCCAACTCAGTTTTACATAAACTTTTTAAGAAGATGCCATGAGCATTATCCTTGGGTGTCTTCTATTACAGGCCACAACCAAACAGCAGCAGCCAAGAAAACTGTTGGCTGAACTCTCTATGAAAAAGGAATTGAATTCACTGCTTTGCTAAATGTAACTGCTATTCCAGAAGCCTCTGATGTGGTTTAAAGCGTGCCCAGTGGTGACCCCAAAATGATCTGAATACAGGCACCTAAGGGCATCTCCAGGAGATTATGGCAACCACAAAGAACTGTACTCGAGCTACACAAGAAGATTAAAAGCCTATCTTCAGTGAGCAGTGACATGAAAGACCGCAAATTAAACCTGTGCGTGGTAATAGCCAGAGAATCTCTGGGAGCTCCTACCACTCTTCATACACGAGGCAGAATTTGAAATTAGGCACTTCAGAAGCCATACCAAGGAGCAAAGCAAGGGTCTAATTGAAGTCAGAGGCATGAATGGTTTGAATTTGTCACGTGGCATTGGCACCACATGTGACTAAGCATGTTTATAGGCCTCTGAAAATTAATGAATAACTGCAAAAGGCTTTATTAAAATGCTAAGAAACAAACGATAAAATTGAGTTTATGTTGAAGATGAACTAGGTCACAGATGTGTATACTTCAAATTAAACCTGCTGGAGGAATTAAGAGTGGAAGGGATGCACTGTCACTTAAAACCTCAGTAGAGAGCAGAAGCAGCAAAAGCATGTCTAGAAGTGAGCTGCAAAAAAAACCAAAATAAAATCTGAGCTCCAGATACATGTGCACCACAGGGAATCATGCATCGTGATAAACAAGGAAAGGGAATGAAAGCTGCCATGTATGGCTTTGGACTCTTCTTTACCAAGATGACAGTAAACGAAAATTATTTTGAATATGTTTACAGCATTTGATTTCTACTCCTTTTTTTCCAACAGAAAAAAACTGCTTTAATCACTTCCTGAAATTTCTATTCAAGTTTACTACATGGTAGGAAAATTGCCATTAAAATTAGTGCCATTAGGCAAACTGTTAACATAAAATAATATTTGAACTAAAAACTTAAATATAACCTTTTACCTTTGCCAACAATGTGCATGCATAATATGTCCACAGCTACCCGTGTGTGTTCCACATGACAGATCTGGGTGCATGAATAAGGGGTCATACTTTTCTGTATTTGAAAGAAAAAAGAAACCCAACTTTGAAATAGACATTTATCAAAGTACTTGATGGCACATTAATGCTGCCACATTTGCATTATTATTTACTTTATCACAGAAGTGTAGTTCACTGTTGGTGAAGCATAAAACACATTACAAATCTGTACCAACTGTTTAAATTATTTTTAAGTATCATTTTACTTTTCCTTGAGTGTATGTATTGTACTTAAAGGCTTCAAACCAAGCTTTTAGAGGGGTTGGGCCCTGGTACAAGTCCTCAAGATCAACCTGCAGTTTTGGTGGTTCAGCACCATCAAACAATGAGTTTCAGGGTTCAAGGACATTAATTTTCAGAGTGAGAGTGCAAAACAATTCAGTGCAAAGATTTCTATGTGTTTACACATACAGAATCCAGAGAAACCTTTGTAACAATGCCCTTTGCTCACTGATCTGTTTCACAAAGTACCGAAAGCCAAGATTACTTATTATCACTTAGAGGCATTTCAGATAATGTAACTGAGAGGAAGAAAATGTACATCTTGTGCTTTTAAAGCACTACATTAACATCTCCTCTCTCTGATGTCACAGGCATGATTTAAGAACAAACACTTCTGATTTTAAGGGTTTTTTCAACAGTTAAAAATAATTTGTAACAAATGAATAGCAAAAGCTCAATGTTCTCAGTTGTTTACATTATTCAGCACACACATTTCTACCTCACCAAAAATATGAAAGTTTTGCCACTGATTACAATGAAGCTATTCACAAACAGTTAACATAAGAACACTATGTCACTGTCTCAGATGAAAAAATGCTGTTGTCACAGCAACCCAAACATTCTTTAATACATAAGACAACTATGAACAGTTACTTACCAGGATCTGGAGTAATTTTGTTTCTATTTTTAGACAACACGGTTGACCGCTGGATAAATGCTGCCAAGACCATAGCCCTGCTGTCCACTTTAACTTCTTGCTCCTCCTGGCACAATATACACATAACAACCTGTCTGGGTTCAGCCACTCTAGTTTGCTCTGGACCCAAGGCTGTGAGTTTTGCATCCGAAATTACAGGGCTAGAATATTCAAAGAATATTAGTGAGAAAATTATTTGAAAAACATTGTATTATCACGACTTAAGTGTGCTTAGTGAGTTTCTTAAACTTATGATAAATGCTCTCTGGGCATTTACATAACAATTCCTATATGCCCAGAAGTAGCATGTATTTTCCAGGAAAAATTCATAACCCTCCCAATACTATAACCCACTCCAGTTTAACACAGAAACTGAATCTGCAGCCCTCCATCATCAGCATCCCTTAAGTGTCTGATATGAATTTTGAAAACACTCTCCATTTCCCCACAAAATCATTAGCATTCTCTAATTTGTATTTCCAACCACCAAGCAGATTTTCAGATTTTCTTTCAGATCTTCAACAGACATATAATCAGCCATTTCCAATTTACTATGTTTAATAGCATAGTCTCTTCAGCATTATTAATAATTTACTAGGTGATTTTGTACAGAAAAGTTTTTGCCTGTTTATATTTATCCCACAATTCTGACAGAGAGGGAGAGGGAAGCATTCAATTTACTGCTGTTTTTTTGTCTCTGAAACTAATTAATAGTTTTCCATCAAGACCAAAAAAAAAGAGCTTTTGAAAGCAGTAACAATAGGACAATCTGATGTAGACATTAATGGGAAAAAATCTAAACAAGATGCCTTTACCTATTTTCATGGACTCCGGAGGTTGAAGTATCCAGTTCCTCCAGAGTTTGCTGAAAGAGTTCTTTGTTTTCATTAATGAAGTGCCTTTGCATCTCAGACATCTGGGCCATGATCTTTTCCCTGCGCAGTCTGGCAATCTCAGCTTTTCGCTTCCTTTCAGCTTTGTCTTTATCTCGTGAACTCTGAAATAATATTGTTCACTCAGTCATTTTTAAAGACTTGCTACAACAGATTATTTATTTTAGCTACTGCAATGCGTACCTTGTACTAACCTCCAAACAATGAGAATCTCATAGAAGACAAAAGAATAGTCTACCAAAGAGTTATTTTGTGCCCTCTTTTCTTTAGCTTGTGTTCAATGCCAGGCAGAACTGCAGACCCAGAAGGGGAACCTCTCCCCCTCAGCCTTTAACTGTATTTTGTATTTCTCTTCCCTCTAAGTGTTCATAGGACAGAAGAGTAAGAGAGTGACATGTCTCATCTCTGGTGCTGCTCTCCCTCCACAGCAGCTCCATTCCTACATACACTACAGTGCTCTGTGTGCAGTACCTAGAATTTCATGTCAAGCTACACACATCAACAGAGCTTATCTGGAATGACCTGCATGGTAAAAATATATACATAACCATTTATTTTAGCAACTTTCCATGAAGTCTGAAATTACAGGACCAGCAGAAACATTTAATGCTGTGACTGTACTACAGACAATTCTAGGGAGTAAAATTGCAAAAGCTTTTGAGACTACAATATATGAAACAAAAGAAAACAGCTTAGGAACTTTGCCAATAGGTTCTTCAAACAAATGAGTTTGGTCTATAAACTGTGAAACAGATTTTCAGAAGTCACTGATGTTTCCCATGTTTGATTTAGAGCTACAGTTAGAAATACAGTCCTTAGTCACCACCCAGACCTGCTCCAGATCAGCTGTTACACATTGTTTTTACCTCCTCCATAATATTTCCTTCTGTCTCAGCCACGGGACTTGAAGAAGAGCTTTCTCTTAGCTTTTTAATAGTATTAAAAGTCTGTAAGAAAAAAAAAAAAAAAAAGTCTTTAATTTGTTTGGGACATGAAAATACAATTGTATATACTATAATCCAGACTATACAATGTGCAGTACTGGAATCCAGAACAGTAAAACTAGGTACAACAAATCGACATGGGAAATAAGGAAATCATCCCAATTTAATTAGGAAAGTTTCATAAATCTTATTTCCATGATTTTCAGTGGCAATATAAAGTATATTTACCTTCAATATCCATCTGATCATGTCCTTGTGCACTTCCAAATGAGGTGCATTTTGCAGTGTTTCTAGCATAGCTAGTATGCTGGGGGAGTTACTGGGTGCTTCTCCTGGTTCTGAGAGAAAATTTACAATTATTATACTGTTGATTATACTGTTACTGGAAAATTAATCATTCACTAACATTAAAAACAAGAAACCCCGATGCTTGTTCAGCAACTGAAGAATTCCTTCAACAAATAGGCACAATATGTAATTTTTAACTCTCCCTCACTCCAAAACTTTTCATGAATAACTTCTAAATCCTGAAAAGTTTTGCTCACTGACCATATTTTTTTACAAAAGAAATTCACTGTATGTGCTCCCTGGATGTTTTCATCTTGGGAACCTCCAATATTTTATTTTCCACTACTTTAAATGGAATTTACATGTGTTAACAAAACTAGAGGCATTAGTCAGACCATACAAAGGACAGTCAAGAGCAAAAGACTATTTAGGAATGCAACTATGATTTTTGCAATTGCACTTGATCACACGCAGCAATCTTTATTGAGATGTTACTTATAGAAGGAATTATTCAGCTTCTGGGTTTCTCCTCTAGAAAATGCCTTTAGTATTTGTACCATCATAGAATCTACACATGTATAAAGCATTTATCTATAGTCAACTTAATAACATTTTGATGGATAAACAAACAGACTCTTCTGGTAAATACAGTTACAGAAGAATAAAATATGAGATCCTGGCATTTTTGGTTATTTCAAATTTGCTAAATAATTGAATAAAAAGGCATACTTGATATTTTCTGAGTGAAGGTAAATGTTACAACATTCTCCTCACTGAGATTCTCCAAATGTTGTTTTTCTTCTTGTAGTGCCATTCCAATCAAATGCAAAACCTAGATAAAAATTACAAATTTTAGCTTGTTATACAGTAATTCATTAAGAAATAGGAAAGTCATATAATACAATTACATATTACAAATATATTTGAAGTTATTTCTATACACAGAATTCCAAAGCTACATTACACAGGAGCAACAGTGTTTATTTGAAACTTTAGAATCTACATTAAATACTTTCCTCTTTCTGATTAGTGAGTGAGAAGTCAGTACTTCTTATCTTTCTCCCTACCCCCTGCATGTTACTATTGCAAATCTCTGGACAGAAGAAGCACGAAGCAGACTTTATATATACTTTTTTTATACACAAAGTTTAGCGACAAAAAATTCAAATTTTTAAGTTAAATTTATTCTCTCTAGAAACACATTTTAAAATAATGTTAATTTTTAGGTCAGTGAAGAGCTGTAATCTCCTTGAACTTAAAAAATGTAATTACCCTATTTTAGCGTTATGATAGTCTGAATGGCATTTTGAAGCTGAGATACTTCATTCTTGGTGGTGAACTCTGTCATCAGCCATTTTGCATCCCTATAAAAACTGGCAGGATGCTCCAGACACAAAGGTTTACTGGTGCCTGGAATCAACATTGACACCCATGTAAAGAATGGATAATCACCTGAAAATCTGTAACAGAACTGGAATGCAACAGACCAAGTATCTACAGAAAAAGTGGCAAAACCTGATGAGAGTCTTGAAGTTTTTAAAATTTGTTTTAATAAACAACAGCTAATTTCTCCTCAGTCTATCACATCTATTTAACAAGATCTCACTATATATGGGGCACCTTTTGCAGATGTCTCATATCCACCTTTGCAAGTGCTTCCAAGATAAAAGTGGTTGACTTGGGAAAGATGTAGTACAACTGCATGGCACCATCACAGAGAAATGCCACAAGTTTCTGAGCAAGTGATAGGTCCCTAATGAATTTCACAGTTTGAGACTGGCTGAAGACATTTTAGTTCAGTCTAAAAAAAAAGCCAACCAACTTATTTTATTCAAAGTTACTCCAAAACAAAGCATTCTTACATTACCTAACTATAACTACATTGTTGTGATCTATAATACCAATATATCGTTCCATTTTCAATTTTTTTTTGTGTTATAAAGTACTGCTTATATTAAATTTAGCTGTAAAATGTAATATACACTCAATAAGACTGGACGTCAAAAAATTAATACTCAGTTTCAAAACTGGGTTTTTTTTTGCAAAATGTTATTTAAAAATCCATCAATATTTTTTAAAGGTTTGGAGTTGGACCCTAAACCAACAACCCTGGCCAATATAAACAGGCCCTGGATGGTAGTTCACTACTCTTCTCTGCACACTCCAGAAAATGATAATCATGACACCAAAATGTACAATAACCCTCCAGGTTTCTAAAGATCATTATAAATTGCAAGGAACAAACAGCTCAGTTAAGTTTTCCAAAGTGGACACATTTTCAAGCTGGAATATTCTTTTATGCATTTTCACGTTTTTTTTCCTAAAATGATTTAGCCTAAACTGAAAATAAGCAAAGGAACATCAAGAAAAAAAAATCAGTATCTGCTTGATATGCAACAACTCAGATTAATGACCTCTCTACCACAATAAACATTATTGCCATTGATTCAAGCAGAATTCTTCCCTCTCATGTGCATCCCATTAGAAATTTACCTGGGTCTTCCATTCACTTTTAAAAATAAAACTGCATCAGAGGCAGAGGGGTTTCCATACTTTTGCATATCAGGAAGCACCACTTCTTTCTCATTCAAAGTATTCTGGATATTTCAGACACCAAGTATACAACTCAAATCTATAAAATCATGTTAAAATGCCATAATGAGCATTCCTCCATTAGCATAAGGATTAGTTTAAATAAAAAACCCATACCCTTTGCAGCATGGACTCTGACCAGGCATAGCCGTTGTGTTCCACTGCCCACTGCAGTATAGTTCCCATTATGCACAGCATGACATCAGACTGCAGGATATTCACCAGGCTGGCAAAAAGTGGGCAGAAAGGAGGAAGAGCTGGCGGTGGAAGTGCTGAAAGGGAAATTTGGTGTGCTTGACATTTCTCCAAAATTCGCAACACCCATTTAAAATGTCTGATTTGATGGCTCAACCCAAGGCAGGAGGTTGGAACCAGATGATCTTTATGCTTTCTTCTAACCCAAACCCTTCTGTGATCCTAAGGCAGAGCACAGCTCTCAATAAAGTGTTACCAATACAGGCTGCACCATTCAACATGATTTGTGTGTACCAGAAAAGCCATAAGAATAAGCTCTTCAGAAGGCTGGTTCCATGACAAATCAGATCCCTGACTGTAGCCAGGAAGACACAAGGGAAATTGCTTGATTTCTAACCAACTTCTACTCTAGTACTGGAATAGGCTGGTAGTCTTAAATGTCAGGGCAATACACAGCTGGATATCTGATTCCCTCTTCTCCCATCTCCTCTCAAAAATAAATACCTGTATCTTCTCTGTTCTGTCTTCTCAGCTTTCTCTGTGCTTCCTCTGCCTGAAATAGAAGAACAATGCCAGCATTACTCAAAATCTGTACCGATAAAAAACTAATAAAAAAGCATTCATGCTTTACTACATTGTTACTGTTTTTTTCCAGCCTTAAATAAACATGAAAGCTTTCATGTCTCTTCAGTTTGTCTTATGTTCTACTTGTAAAGTAGGGCATGCAACTTCAAAATTAATCTTTTCTCTTGAGCCAGCCTGGATTCTTTTCCTAGCATACAACTGTAAGGCAAGCTTAAGCTAAAATGGCCATTTCCATAACGGTAAGGGAAAACACAGATTGTTTTAAATACTTCCATAAAATAAGACCCAAGGGAACTGACAGACAAGCTCCTGAATAGCCACTGATTTCAACAGCTCTGTATAGGGCACAGGATCCAGCGGCACAGAAATCGCTGCAAAAACTTGGGCAAATTTTGTTAACATTCTCAAATATCCAGCTGGTAATTCTTCTGCACAGAAGCAAACTTTGGAAAAAGGCAAACAAACCAAAAAAAAAGGCACAAAATAAACCCCAGGAAGTTAAATTCTTAGTTACCTTTGATTGCTCTGCCCTTGAAAAGTGATAGAAATACAGGTTGAAGTTCTTGGCACATTCTGGTTTTAATTCATACAGCCCTCTGCCTGTTAATCCAGGTTTTCTATAAAAAAACCAAAGCAAACAAAACTCTTTATGTCAACTGGTTCTTAATATCTGGGAATAAATAGTTATCTAGAAAAGATAACAAACACCGCCTAACAGACATTCTAGAAATTTAGTAGCAGTATTAAGAATTTTGCACTTGATTAAAGCCATGGGAAATCACCATGACTCAGCCCTCTTTCTTTCATTCTCTCATTTTCACTAATTTAGTGAATTCTAAAGTTGAATCATTAGAATAAAGGGTAACATACTTGAAACATGCCACTTCTTCAATCACACTTTCCATCCCTGTCTCTCTGTTCTCCTACATGGAATGAAAAGGCAAGACAGTGTGTTACTGGAGTTCTTGGAGTAAACACATTCAAATATCATACAATACTAGAATAAGCATGCAAAATGAATGTAGTACAAAGTAGTACATTTTACTGACATTCAAGAGAACACTAAACTATATAACATGAAAATACATTCAGGAATACCATCTCTGCAAAAGGTACTTTGAAAAAGTCATGCCATTCTAAGTGCTCCATTTGTACTGCCTTTCCTTGTCATAATGAACTTGGATGTAACAGGAACACAAGAAAACTCTAAGTGAGCTTACTCAGCACATTTTTACAATACACAGGTTTCTAGGCCTTTAAATTGAAATAAATACTGGAAAGCTAAAAAGACCAGTTACTGAAAAATGCTGAAACAAGCACAAAAGGCAGCATGAGATATCAGATCAAATATGTAACACTACTTCATACACAAATTATCTTTTAATATCCCCACCCCCTTCCTCCAATACATATTCATAGCAGTTACCAGGCCAGGGAAAAGGTATTTAGAACTGACGATACAATTTAGAACTCCAGCTTAAATAAAATTTGCTCTTTCATGCAACCCTACATTATTCTGAAATAATTTTAAAATCAGACTTTTCAAATAGTTTCAGTTTAAAATTTTTAGAAGAAAAGAAAAATATTTAATAATTAAAATTATTACCAGTACAGTAAAACATTAACTTTGGAATTTTGACTGTCTTCAGAAACAATTTTAAAAATATTTTAAAAAATATTAAAAGGAGAAAGGAAAGCAAGCTTTGCTGTCCTACAAAGTACTTATAATAGAATTCAGACAAATGAATGCTTCATGTAAATGAAGAATTTATGTTACACAAGTCATAACAGAGCGTCTGATTCCATGTCTTTTCACTTATTATTAGGCTTTAAAATATAACAGCTTATATTTCTGGATAGTTCTAACAACCCACTTCCATACACCTAATTCAGGGTGTACAAGCAGCCTTCAGAGACTGCTGGCCAGATGGCCTGATTAGAAACAGTATTAAAAAGAGAAAGTAGCTGAAGACACTCTCAGATTCCTGCCTCTTTCATATCTTGTTCCTTCTTTGCCTCTTTCCTACCCTTACCACGAGAACTATTAACTTGTACTCATGCTAACCTTGCTCTTAGCATAATCATGCTGCTCTCATTCCACATTAAGTGACATGAACTTGAAAAAGACAATTTTTCAGCAATCAGCCTTATGAAGTGGAAGTTGGTTCCCCCCTCCACATCCAATTACTTACATCTTCAGGGAGTGCCTTTACCAATTCACTGTGAGCCATTGGCCTGATGCTCAACTGATGGATAATCTCTCGCTTGATTTCATCTGTTGCATTTACCTGTCCTATTCCAGGGCTGAACCTTTCACCTGTATAAATAAAATACACTTTTACTTTTTTTTAAAAATTCTTTTAAACATTTTTTTTAATCTTTTTATCTAGAGTCTGGAAAATAAGGTGCCTTCTGAAATCTTGTGTTCACCCACCAGTGTTCAAAAATTCACTACATTGACCTAAGCTAGTTTCAAGGCTTTTCTCCTATGAAAGAAATCAGAAGTATAGGAAGTTCACAACAGGACTGAACCTGAGATAGCAATAAAAAGCGCAGACCATTAAAGAGCCTGAATTAAAAAACATTAATTCAATATATTCTGAACTTACCAACAATCATTATAATGAGGTACAGCATCTCTTCTATAAGAGTGTTATTTTGTTGAACAACATCCTGAAGTAAAACAATAAAAAAAAATTTACATTTTTCAATAATTATTCCATATGCTGAAAATATTTTTTCAGTGATTCAAAACATTGCCTGTTTTCACCCTTAGTACTCCCAAACTAAGCTATGCTAAAACAAGTCATAAGTGCAAAAACACTTTCTGACATTTGCCAGTTTGACAGATAAAAACATTTATGCATACTTCAAACTGGCCAAATGAAATTAAAACTGGATAGGTTTTGCTTTTTTATCAAGAAATAGCTCTGTCTCAGTACAACAGCATCTGATATGCTTCGAAAAACAAACTGAAGATTTTCTATTGCAGCAGTGCATAAAATACCTTGTTAGTATTTTCTGTGCTAAATCTTTTGCCGTAGTCTGGAGTACTAAATATCTGATAAAGTTCAAAGCGACTCAGCATTATCATCAGGAAGTGATTTGGATCCATCATAGACACACCTGTCTATTAAAGAAAAAAAAGATTATAAAGAGAAAACAGATCGGGTGTTATCATACGATGTTTGCATATTTATACATGATGTTCACTGTATATTCTCTATAAAATTAATTCCTCTCTCAATCCAACACATGAAGACTTAAATATTTAAGTTAACTCTCTCAGGACACCAAAACCAGAAGTGTAAGCCCATTTGACAAGCAGAATCCTATGCTTTATCAAGAATTTCTGATGCCCTTTTAAGGGCATCATGCAAAGTATTCAGGGTTACTCCTTCTATCTTAAGCAGTCTAAACAAACTTCAGGGAAAGACTTTGTTTTTATCTCTAAAATTTTGTTCCTGCTGGCTTATCTTCTAGCAGGCAAAATGTTACTTAGTACATACCACTGAAGATTTTAACAACAAATTCCAGTCCTCTAAAGAAAGGCTGAAGATTGTAGTGCAAAGCTTCCAAAACCTTCTTGGTAAGAAAAATACTGAAGTTTCAGTACAGAACAAACATTAATGTTCAGATTTGCCCATTTCTGAGTATTACTGGCTAAAGTTTTTTCTGTTTATTAAACATGGTATCTAAGTTTGCCAACTACAAATCTTTATTGTTAATTTACTATTGCTAATGGGCTCATCTCTAAAAGATAATAAATATCCAAGAAAGCTACAGGCTATCTAACCAAATGGGCAGCTGAAAATGATCATTAAAAATCAGTGGCATATCAAGCCTCAGGGAACTATGTCTGAAAACAGAAGTAACTTGGGGCATGTTTATCCTATTGGGTATTGCTGCCTCTAGTTAAGATCTCGGGGACATCATGAGAAAATATTTTGCTGTCCAGGTGAACTATGCACCCAGAGCTGCAAATTTTAGATTATATTGCTCTCAATGCAGAAGCATTGCATCTGTGATAGAGCAAAATGGACTGCCACGTGTGCAAAATCTCTTCTGAAGGGGAAAAACAAAAAATTTAACACATACACTGAATGCATTTCTGACAACATGCAGACTCATGCAACTGCCAGTAGACACCCATTAGTTAAAATATTACATTCTTGAAAATATGGCATATATACACTAAACAGAAAATTCTGCACTTTTTGAAGTGTAGCTAAAAACAAGTATTAAATTCTTAAATTTATTTATGTATTAAATTTAAATAAAAATATTTAAATAAAATTAACTTTAAATAACGATAGATATTTCCTTTAAAAATTATGCCATAATTATGTAGAAAAAGTAAGAAAATTGAAGTCCTTCCACAAAAAAAATAAGACTTTTTTTTCCTTAAAATGGTTCTAATGAAGATAAAAATAAACACAAAGACATCCTGAAAATACTTGAAAAAATGTAAACTGGTATACATGATTACCTGAAGCATTACTATGTCCTTGTCAAACATCTCCCTCCTGCACTTCACATTATGATAGTAATAAATCTGAAAAAAATACCAAAACACCACACCACAATCATTAACAAAGATAATATTTAACCTAAAACTATTTTAGTTTTGTAAAAAATAAACTTTGCTACACTGTGTTCATAAACAAAAAATGAATCTGTAATTTGAAAAAATTACAGATCTGGAAAATTTGAAGCAAATTTTAAAAAAATTATACAATTCTATGTGTATGCAAAAAAAGCTTTTTAATAAAGCACAGGACAATCACAGTTGCTGGCTGGGTTGTAGTTTTGCAATGTCTGGATTGCATAAACTTACAAGCAAAAATATTTTTGACCTCTTTAGCTTATGTTTTAATATATTGGTTTAGCAATTAACTGTTTGAAATTCACAGGAGAGAAAGCCCTTGCAGTTGGAGAAATGTTTTTTCCTTCACTCCATGAATTGCTCTTTAATCATTTGAGATACCATCTTTCAGGAATTGGCAGTGTCAGCAAAATGTTAATATTGTGACAGAGCTATACTTAACCCAAACCATCCCAGGAAGGAACTCAACAAGACTGAGACAGGCAGCAGCAACACTGCATGACACTGAAAGGTCGGAAAATTTTATTCTACCACAGTCGAGACAAAATAAATAGAGCTGACAAATTTCTGCCTGGAAAAAAACTTCAGTGTGCTAAAGTCTCCTCTAGACACATACCATTTCCACCAGAATTACATGAAGGACAGCTAGGCATGCCTTCCCTTTCTTCTCTATCCTAATAACCCACACATTTGTAATAATCCACACAGAACACGATGCCTATTCCTATTATCTGCGAAGATCCAAAAGGAGCTGTCTGAACATGAGCTCTCCTCATAGCTGAAGTAAAGAGAAAGGACTTGCAGACTGTGGGAGTTAACTAAACCAAGTTCTTAACTTCAGGATCCCAACAACCAGGGGAAACTAACACAGAGACTTGTTTCACTACCAAAAGCTATGCTGAAATTCCTGATTTGATATGGGTCTACTGCACTGTGGGCACCACTATAATTGTACATAACTAGAGCTCTTTTTGCTGTAATGACAACAAGGACACCAACTTATGAAGATCCTTCAAGATGCATCAGAATATAATATATTTGAACAACTTAATTCAGTCTCCTAGTAAATATACATTGAAATTACCTAATGGAGATGAGGGCTGACAGGACTGAAGGAATTTTCTTGCAAATAAATCAAGTTAACACCTCACAGAATTAAACCCTATTCCTGTTGTAATTTAAGTCTTGCTGAGAAAATCACTTGAGACAATCACCCTGGTGGGTGGTATTGACACCACAGTACCCATTTTATAGCTGTTATGCTTGAAACACCTAATTTATACAAACACTGAGAACATAAGTTTAGAAATGAAAGTCTCCAGAAGTAGTAGAGCTAAAAGCCAAGAAACATTTAGTCCTACATAGCTTCTAATGCTTTGTGGGGTCCTGAGATTTCAATTACTTTATAAATATAAATAGTCATGATATCATAATGCTGCACATTTTTATATCTGAGACACTTTTATGTGGAGGTGATAAATGCATTACCATGGATGCACAGATCTAATTCTGCACTTCCAACTGCTGCTGGACAGTACACATTAAAAAAAGCCATTTTAACTTCATAAACTGAGCACTAAGTTCAGTGGCTACTGAGGCAGTCCTGAAACGAAAAAGCAACTTCTGACTAAATAAAAAAAAAAAGTCAAAGATCAGTTGAAAAGCAAAAATACTCAGATGACGTCAGTGCTGATAGAAATGCCTACCTCACATTGCCTTCCATAAGACTGACATAAGTACATTTTCAAATCAATACAGGAAAAGAAGATTTTGAGGTTGTAAAGACCAAGAGCTCCCTCCATACTCAGCACTGGTGAGGTCTCACCTTGAGTGCTGTGTCCAAATGGGGGCCCTTCACTTCAAGAAATACACTGAGGTTCTTCCAGGAAACCAGCAAGAGAACAAGAGAACACAGCCTCAGGTTGTGCCAGGGGAGGTTCAGTTTGGACACTGGGAAGAATTTCTTCATGGAAAGGGGTGTTAAAAATTGAAATGGACTGCCCAGGGAGGTAGTGGAGCCACCAGCCCTGGAGGTCTACAAGATGTGACTGGACATGGCCCTTAGTGCTGTGGTCTAGTTCACAAGGTGGTGTTTGGCCAAGGGTTGGAACCCTTGTTGGAACCAATGATATCAGAGGTCTTGTTCAACCTTATCGATTCTGTGATATTAGCCTGAAAGAGGTATCAAGAAAGAGTGATTCTACAGCTACTGTGCACTTACCTGATTAACCAGAGAGAAGCCATTCCTTCTCCACATCCCTGCATGCACTTGGGCACATAGGACTAGGCATCGTAGAGGATGTTCTATTAACATAGGTGGGCTAAGTTCACTCTGCATTAAGAAAATGCAATATTTTGATGTATATAGAGAAAATAAAGGAAAATGGGACTGAAATGATGGAAGATTATATTTGTGATCACTAAAATATTTGGGCACTACAAAAGACAAGCAAATCCAACAAAAGAAAAGTTAGATGAGCCTATTCACAATCTTTCAAATTGTTGTTAATCACCCTTACATTCCGTCTTTGCTCCACAAAATTACTGCGCGAGGGCTTTAGTTTATTCCTAAAGACAGCAGCCTTCATATTTTAAAACATCAACACCAGCAATTTAATAACACTGTACTTTCATTTCTTTCATTCAAAGGTTAAGTACTACTTCTTTCCAAAGACACTGAGATTTCTTCTCCCAGTTAGATTTTATCCTCTTTTATTTTACATTTTTTGACTACCCCTTAAAGAAACAGCATATCAATAAAGCAGTCAGAAAGCAAGAAACAGCTGGGGAAGAAAATTAGAACCCAGCCCAAGGAGAAGGAATCAGATCCTGACTGGGGTTCCTAAAAGCAGTTTCTTCTACGAAAAGGAGGTCATGCAACCTGAGTCTTAGTTACTTTAGCAAGCAATAATGATCACCTACGCTCATGAATATCTGGATATTAATCTTTTAAGAGGCAATTTTATGTATTAAATGTATTCTCTCTTAGTAGAATTCATGGTACAAAGGTCCTTTGTTTTGTTTAATACCATCCTACACTTACAAGACCAATTTCACGTTCAGCATTAATTATATTTAATGAATATACTACATTTAATGACATACCAAGGGCAGCAGCTCTGGAAACTTGTATGCCACTTCAGTTTTACTCAGCAAAACATGCAAGCCTAGGTAAAGACACAGAAAAAACATACAGAAAATTACATACAATAGTTTATGTAATTCAATGAGGACAAAAAAATTAATCTAATTTACTCTCGGACCATTGTCCGGACACAGATACAGGTCTGCAAATTTATCACCTCAGAGCTACACAGCTATTACCTGAAGAAACAAGCTACAAAGAATACATTTTAAGAGAATTGAAGTTTTCCCATTGTAACTGTATAAACCTTGCAGTACCAGTGAGATTTCTGCCTTTTTTTTTGACTCTGTCATGTCCCTGCAGTGAGAGCCAAGAGTCCTTGGTCTGTCTCGACAATCATTACAGCAGATACCTCACCCCTTTTATCAGTCCTTGGGGGGTTTATAAAATACCTCAGGAACCAGAATAAGGCCCCTACAAAACACATTATGGTTTTCTGGTTTGCTCTCTTTTGAAGTTACAAGGACTTTGCTCAAAGATTCAAATATTCAAATATTTGACACAGAGCTGTATGGAACTTTACCTAAGAATTTTATTTTTTCACTTCATTATTTGTGAATTTATTTCTACCACGTTCCTTCTGATTCTGTAAACTAAAATTCACAAAGCTTTTTTCAACACAACTGCTGAACAAGATAGGCACAATATGAAGAGAAAGGCATAGCTCGGTTTTCTGGTGACACATCTGTTTGATAAATCTGTTCTCTAACAGAATGTTGATTAGTCTATTCAATCTGGCAGCTAAACATATTCCAAAACAGTCAACCACAGTCCATATTTTGTCGTAATTCTTTTGCATCACTCAAGTGGCAAAAGCAGCAGTAGCTGCCTATAATACAAATCCAGAGGCATGAGACAATCTTCCCCAGCCTGAATGATAACAAGTTCTCTGGTGCTTGAGAACATCTGCCCTAGAAGCTACCAAACAGCTAGAAAATGGCCAAAATTCATCTTATTCAAGCATTAAACAATGCTTGTGTGTGTCTTCAGGTACACAAAAATACAAATCACATCTACAGAACATTTTTTCATTTTCTGAAATATTTTCCAACTGTTCATACCTGCAAGTAAACGAGACACTGGGAGATGAATGCTGACTTTTTCCTGAGAAACGCAGTATCTGATGGTCTCAACTGAATGTCCACACATACTGAGGACAATAGGCTGTTCTCCATCAGTAAATCCACTATGACACTGCATCAATACAGTCAGGCATTTCTTGTAAGCTTCAATCAGTACTTTTTCCTAAAAGAAATATTGCAGTTTACTAAGATTATGAAAAAACTACAGCTCTGAAAAATAATACAGACAACGTAAAAAAGACCACAAAGGGCTTGCAATTTTTACCTTTAACAACAGTCCTGCAAAATTAAGATAAGAAATCCAACAAAAGAGCCAAATTAAGGAGGGCACAAACTGCAAAATTCGTACTGGTATGTCTGATTAGAAAAATACCCACTAGGATGTTGTTTGGGTTTGGGGGTTTTTTGTAACTAGCATGATGATAACTTGCTGAGCAATGATCATGCTAGGCTAGTAAAACCTGCACATTAACTACCAGTAACAAATTAAAGCCAGCCTGAACGTTCAGGTATTCCAGGATCACTTATTCCACAGTCATATTTTACCAGGCTCAAGTTCTGAAATCCTGAAACTTGAAACACTTATGGAGTAGAAACATGATTTATTATCAATAAATATTTGGTAGATCCAGGGCTTACTCCCTCCTCTTTGAAAATTATAACCTGATAGTGTTGTGATAATCACAGTCTTCAGATGTGTGATAAAACTCTGCAGTATTTGTAAAAGGCTTATCTACAGTCTTATGAATTGGTCAGTACAAACCACACTTGTGCTTAAATACAGAAAAGATTTGCATTTGCTCATAGAAGATGTCCTTGGCTTATGGTAAAGTTGCATTTAGGTCAATTTTTACATGTACTAATATTTGGGTTTTATCTCTCTTCACACAGAAAAACAATTGAGAAGGAACATACATCTAATGCACACCAGTCCTGCATCATTGAAATAACAAGTGTTAATTTCATCTGCAGTGTAAATGCAGCTTCCCACTCTGGTTCCATTTCAATGTGTTGTCCTACTTGACGAGTTATTGGATCCATACCCTAAAACAAAAAGAATTATACATTTCAACAATGTATCACTGAAATACACTGACAGCATTAGCAGAGATGTGAGACAGTGGTTAGCTGTCCTTATAAACATATTGTTGCTGCAACAGGTAGAAAGAACTCTGGGGGAATGAAAGGGAATGAAACCACAAGTGAAGAGGTCTATTTGTGTGTCAGGAACAATTTATTCCTCAACACAAGGAGGAACTGCTGACACTTAAGATTAACCAAATTTTGCTCACTGTATTGTCTTGTCTGCCTCTACAAGTCCGAAATATGCCCCAAATTAAACTACTCATTTTGAACTGCTCTTCCTTTTTATTGACCTCTACAACAAAAGTTTAAAAAGTGAGACAAGATGTTATGTTTTAGGAAAACACAATGGCTCCAAAAGTGATACTGCACTGAAGTTATAAAATGAAGAGTAGATCAAATTTCTTCTCTTTTGACATTATTATTGCTAACTTCCTGGTTAAATTTTGCGAAATTTTTAATTCACAGATTTACATACCTGCATACATTTGAGTAATTCTAAGAAGGCATCAAAACCCTCCAGGAACTTGCGTCTCAAGTCATCTGACCACTCTGTTGGCTTACTTATCAACACGTATCTGGGGAGATTAGAAAGATACAAGTGTTCATTTTTGATTTGTTTTTTTTTTAACTCCTCAACTTCTCAAATCAGCACATAGTATACTTACTTGAGATCCAAAATAAGGCTCTGGACACGTCTGAATTTGAAAGCCTGCAGAGCAGTGTAACGTTCAAACTGAAACCTCCCTTGGATGTCACGGTGCCTTAAGTGGTCCATGAAAGTTTTGATGATAGTGGTCATGAGATTCTCTTCTGTTATTAGCATTCGAGCCTAGGCCAAAGTACATTGAAATTTGCTGTAATTAACAGACACAGCTAACAAGATTTTCACACTGCACCATGAAGTTTATAAAATACATTATTTTTTTAATCCAAAAGAATTACATCAATAATTAGAACAGAACATTGAAAAGCACTCTTTTCACAGAATCACAGAAGACAAAAAAAAGGAATCTATTAAAAAATTATCATAAGCCAGATTTCTTTTTTCAGATCCTTTCTGTACATTAGACTGTCTGTGGTAAGGCCCCTGTTAACCTATATAATTATGGCACAAGACATGTTATTATGTGTCTTATAATTAACTTGTACCTCCCTTTAAGTATGTGTTGCCTCCTCTCAGATAGTTTGAGCACTTGAGGGGAGTCACAGCTCTTCTGTTTTCTGTTTATAAACTGTAAAGAGCTGTGGTGAGCAGAGCCTCTTCTGAACCAGTAAGGAGCTTCACATGCAACTTCTACATGGAAATTTCACTAAATAACCTCTTATTTCCCTCAAGGTTGACTGCATATATCCATGTGTTGTATGAAACAAATCAGCAAAGTTTGACAAAGATTGTCTTCATCACCCAGCCTAACCTAATCCAACTTCACAACAGAGGAGAAGGCACTAAGTTACTGCCAGCTCCTACTCATGAACACTTCCACAGTTCCCCCAGTCTGCTGCTTCTCCAGGTTAAATGGGATGAGCATTGCAGTCCTTGGCTCTGGCTACTAGACTCAATAAGATTGGCCACTCTGATCTACCACAGTGACATTGTGGCTCTTGACTAAAGCTTCCAGGTTCTACAGCTGCTAATGATAATCCAAAATAGTTTCTAAAATACTACTGCAGTGGGGGAAAAGAATCTAGTGATTAACATTTTCCCCCCAAAATATCATCACCAACAGAGCTGCCCATCCACCCTTAAACCAAAGAACCGCAATTCCTTGTGAGCTCAAACTCTTAAATCATTAAGATCAGTCTGAAAATGTTACTACAAGATGGTGTGGTGGTTTAAATCATTTAACTTTCTCATTTAGTTATGAATGAGTGGCTATAAATATATTAAAAATAATACTTATTTCACATGATAGAAGCTTATCATAATCACTTTCATGTTGTCAATTTATTCCATCATTCTGCACTACAGACAAAATGCATTTGCTTTGCTTTTTCGCATGCTTTTATAACAGAACACATATAAAAGGGGCACTGCAATTACTCTGCCCTGGGAAATGTTTAAAATTACTTTTTCAAAAAGTATGTATTGATACACATATTGTACCACCCCATCGGCCAAAGGGAATAATACCATAACCATCTGAATAAAATTAGTTGATTAAGTCTCACTGTAAGTCTGAATATTGCCAACATTCTTACTGAAAGCATCAAAATTGGAAGAGGCAATACGATATTGTATTGAACCATGGGAACAAAATCCTGAGCCCCTGTTGAATTCCCATGAATAACATCCATCTCTAAGAAACTGAACAAGTTTGCTAAGTATTGTGATTATTGAATTTAAGAGCTCAATGAAGCTTATTAAATTTGGGAGGATTCAGAAGCATTCATTTTTTAAACAATTCTGGGTAATAAAATCAGACTTTTATTCCAGTACAGCTCCAAATTTTAATTTTTCTAGTTCATAATGCAAGCAAAGACAAACTTAAATGGAGACTGGAACACAAAAAAAAAAGTTTCCCAAACAAGCTGGTGAAAGACCAGCAGATTTAGTGAGCTGGGAGAAGTCACAGTGCTTGTAGCACCGAAACAAAAGTTAACTGGAAATCTAAAAGATGACACTGTCTTGAGCCTCAAAGTACCAAAGGAAGTAGGGAGTATCATGAGAAAATTCTTGCTTGCACTTGTGTTGATTGGAAAATGAACATAAAGTGGATCACTTACAAACTGCACCAGAATGGTGCTCTGAAACCATGATATTCAAACCATAATATAGATTTCTACAAACAGGAAATGTGGCTCAGTATGATGAGGAGTTTGAATGTTACGTGTATGTATCTCTATGAAGTATGAAAGTACCTTTCTAAAAAAAAGTAAAAAAAAAGTGTAAAAAGAAAAAACAGAAACACCCAGCCCACTGTGGGAAGCCAGACTGAAACTTCCCACTGTTGAATGTTTTAACTTCTAAACCCATAGCAATGTATGCAAACAGTCTGACTGTTCTGCATTTCCACAGTAATGTTAAAGAAATCTGCAGCCTTGATTTATGAACCTTGAGAGGCTTTTTAACAAACAAAGATTTCCTTTTTTGGTCTTTTAGTACTTACAAGAGAAGGCACTGTGAATATCTGTATCGAGAGGTCAGCAATTGAGAACTCTCTGTCGTGGTCATCTTTCATAAAATCACTCTGCAATCGCTCATAGTTCTATTAAGAAGGAGGCAAAAAAAGGCAAGGAGTGCCAACTATCAGTTTTTAAAAGAAAGACAGGCACTACTCACCAGAGTAGGTACAGTGAAGAGTTGGACAGACAGAGCAGCCACCGATACTGCCCGTTCGTGATCATCCTCCATATAATCTCTCTGCAACTGCCGGTAATTCTAAACAACAAGGGGAAATTCACCTCTAATCCACACTGACCTGATTTTTTAACTTAAATGTCTGCTCTGGGAAACTTTAATGCCATGAGAAAGGGAAGACTAACTCTAATGGATTATTATATGGGTATTTTGTACAAAGAATATGACAACTTAATCTGCTCACATGTGAGATCTACTCACTCTCATTTCCACGATAAAGGCTAGTATTTTATTTTCTACTCAAGAGTCTGCAGCAGAGTGAGCAGAATTTCGCAGTGCTGATTTAAAGCATTTCAAATACCAGTTACTGCAGAAATACTAATCAGCGTAACCAAATTTCAGCACTATTTCTGAGCAGTGCTATAACAGCTTACACCTCAACAATGAGCAGCGATTAGCTCTTAAAAAGTGACAGCCTGCATAGCTGATGGTGAAGACAAAAACATCTGAACTGCTTTAGTTCTGGGGCATCTGAAAGGCCATTTCCTTCCCAGGAGATGAGATGCCATTATAACTAATATACTGAAGAGTAAAGTAAGATTTCCAGCATTTCATTTCAAGTTTTCACTTCCATAAAAAGGAAAAAAAAAATATCGAGTAACAGTTCATTTAAATCACTGTATGCTAACTAGACTCTCTTCACTAGACAGTTTTAGCATTTAATGGCTCTTTGTACGAAAGATACTTACTCTTGCAAAGCGGATAGCAAAAAGTTTCTTGTATTTCAAATCCATAAGAAGACTGCTCATGAATAACTGGTGATACACATTTCTGGCCCCTGTCAAGAAAAATGAATGAGATGCTGCATGTCACTGTTTTCTATCAACATATTATGGAAAATTTAGAAAAGTAAACTTCCACAGAATGAGGTAAATCTGCATTTCAGAGTAGAAGCTGCTTTGATTAAGTCTGTCGGGTGGTAGCAATGGATGAAGAAGAATAATAAACCAAAATTCTTCAAGAGGCATTATTTATTACTCCTGTATAAGATAACACTGCTGAATGGGAATGTATATCATTAAATATAAGGGAAATCAGCAAAACAAGAAGAAACTCTGTTCCTCCTCAGGATAAACAGAGGATTTAGACAGAAAAAGAAGAGAACACTATTATGAGAAGTCTTGGGAACTGCAAATAATTTTCCTAATTGTGAACATCACCATAAAATAAGTGTTAAGCTATCTCTGAGTATCTAGTCTGTCTGGACAGCCTCCTGGACAGTATTATCAATACAAATTATATTAATCTCTATGTGGCTAGGAAACAAATACACACATGCATAATTTCTTCTGTAGGTGGTCACTTTTAAGTCAAAAGCTATGACACTATTTCCTTAATGGAGAGGAACTATGGAATACAAGAAAAAGTAGATAAATATTCATGTTGAAATAGAAGTGCAAAAGTTACTCCTTGCTTACATGAAAGACATTATCCTAACAAAACCTGTATTAAAAACGTTGTAATGTTCCACAAAAGCGGTACTTTTCAGATTACAAAATTTGCAGTGCCAGGACTTCATTCTCAAGATAAACAAAACTTAAAATAATAATTTTCTCCATGCTACATCCACTTTCCACCTTATTTCTTACTTATTTTATTGGTACTCCAAGGAAGGTCCACAGGCAGACATACTGCATCATTCCCTACCTGTCCTTTGTACTTCTCTTTCTTATATCTGGCCTTACACACCCTTTCAGGATATCAAATCAGACGTGGAATCAATGAGGGAATAGAAATTAACTCCCTCCCTTTCCTCAAAGTTACAACTTTTCTAGCTAATTCCATTACATCAAGCAGCCTTCCAAAGTTTTAAGAGCTCTAAAACAACAGAAGAGTAGTTTTCACTGAATGTTCTAAGACTCTGCCTTATCCCTTAAAAACAGGCATTTTGGTAGATATGAAATGGATGCTAAGATCCTATACAAACACCCAATTTCTCTACTGTTTAATCAATTTCCCTTAACTATCACTGTCATTTGCATATCGAAGTCAGTCTTCATTTCAGACCACTTTGAAAAATTAGACCTAAAACCAACTCCATCTCCCAACGGTCTCTATATTTTCTTGTCTTAAATATATTTGGGAGTGTATCACGAAGGGAGAGATTGTAACAAATTAGGAAAACTATCCATAATACACCACAGTAAAAATGATCAAACATTAGCAGATACAGTAAAACTTAGGCATAGCATTCTTTAGCAGTTTCCAGAACTTGAGAAAACTCACCTTTCCACAGTTTAGAATCATACAGCATCAACTTATCTACAAGAGAAGAATTTTCACCATCTGGCCCTTCTTGCAAACCAACCTGACACAATATTCGGCGAAGGCCATCTTAATGAAGAGAAATGGCACAAGTTAGCTACAGCTCAGACTCAAACGTGTTATTTTGACATCCTGAAATTTTCATACAACACAAAAGCCCTCACACTGTCCTCTTTTCCATGACAACTGAGTAACAGCACTCACATTTTGCTGATACAAACACAAATATTTCATACCTTGCAAGTTTCATGGCCTGCCTTATGGAACATAGAAACATAGTGAAAATTGCCAAATGCAATGATTTGATATAAAGTTATCAAATATTTATTTGATGGCTTACTAAAATAACAAACAGTTATACAGCAGACTAATTTTCTAGGTTTTAGTTTTCCTGATAAGGCTCCTATGAAAAGGAAAATATAATTCATATATGAAATTACTCATATATTCATGTAGGGGCTTTTTGTTTTCACCTAGGAGTTGCTATCATTTCAAGGCTTCTCTGCATATTTTTTCTAATGGAAAGAAGCAATAATTGCAATTATATGAACACATAAGTTGTTATATGCTTGTATCTGACACAGAGCACAGCCCAGACATGGTCCTATTAAGAATGTTCAACCTGGCTTTGCACTGCAAGTAGTGCATATTTCCTGAGAACTATGGGACTTACAGAGCCCTTACTTTCACACCCAGCTTGGCATCTCAGCTCCTCAGGCAGAGTGGGCAGCGGTTTAGTGCCTTGTGCCATGTGCTACGTGGTGCAGTAATATACACTCTGAGAACTCATACAGCATTTTGGGGTTATTCCTTTTTGTCTTGCAGAGATCAATTCCAACAACTGTTATGAAGGACAACAAATTAAGGGAAACTACTGCATTGGTCAGCAATTGTCAAACAGACACTTATTCCTGAAGTGGCATTTGCTGAAGTGACATAGGAAGGACATAGTGGTCAAACTTCTGATGAAGTTCCAAAAGAAGGTTTTTTCTTTTTTAGTGACAAGAATTCGTCATTTCTGTGAGAGCAATCATCCAAACTAACTGCCACCGCAGAAGACTCCTCCATCTATCACTCAGCCTTTGTTCAGAGACATTTCAGTACAATCACCCAAGCAGTGCATCTCTATCACCCCAAGTTACAGATGACTGGTAACAGACAAACACATTTAAAACACTGAGCAGAATTTCATTTTTTGGGTGTGTGTTAAAAAGCTAAAGGAAACCAAGTCTTTCAGAAGTGCATTTCACAGAACCAGACTCAGAGTACAAGACCGCATCCCAAGACATGGAAGGCAGTTCAAGCAAATGAGCACACTGGTCAAAGACAAAATGTACATGTGCTGTTTAAAGCCAAACATGCCTTTTGCCCTTCTGAATCATAAAGAACTCGGCATTAAACAAGCTGAAGTCTTCAGAAACACTACACACACAACCCAAACAAAATTCAGTGTTTTCTTCTGTAACTTGAGATGCTATTGACATATTTAAGTTACTTCTTTGTAACTGTCATTTAGCACTGAAAATTAATGACTGTGGCACAAGGCACAAATGACATGGCACAAGACTGGGCTTATAATGAGAAAGACAGCGCCTGCTTACATGTTTTACTGAAAGGGAAATTTATCACAGAAATAAACTATCTTCATAACTCCTTTCTATTAATTCCTACTGTTTATCAGCAACACTGGAAAATAGTTGAACTGCTACCCTAAGTTTTGCTCAAAAGTTTGATTTACTTATCTTTAAAACTTAAACATAAACCACTTATATTTCAAAAACAAGGACATGTTATAAAGACTCTGTGCATGAAATCTTGGCTAGTTGTCCAACTATCAGTCTAATAAAACAGTCTCTGAAGAAATGTTGCATCTATGCAAAACATACATGCAATATAACAGCCAAGCATGCTTTGCTAATACTTCTTGCTAACACTTCCAGATGAAAAAAAATACAAATTGCAAGGGGGTCTGTATCTACATTTCTTCATATCAGCAGTTTGTTACTTTTCCTTTTATTCCCCCTTATACCCTACATTTTCACAATCTTATGATTTACCAGGATAAAGGGGGAACCAAGTCAAAACAAAAACTGAGCACTCCCATAAAATCTGACACTGTGCATCTTGATTCCTTTGAAGAAGCCTCTTTAAAAAAATCTGATTAAGACTTTGTAAGCTCTTATACTTACCAAAACCCTCCACAATTCCTTGCATTTTCTCTGTTCTACTTAGCAAAAAATCTGAAGCAATCACTTTCGTCATCATTCATCAAATTACTTCTGAATAATTTTGTTTTATCTAATCAGACAGGTTATTTTCAGCTTACTGCATTCACTTAAAAAGAAGTAGGGACTGAAAAAATAGCTTTTTAGCATACTGCATTTGACAGCAAGTCTCAGCTTCTGTTCAACTAAACAACTAAAAAGAAAAGACTACGTAAGACTGGTAGCACTTTCACATGGAAGTTAAAATTCAGAACAGCACTCCAGTAAGAGAAAACAGAATGAAGTCTGACAAGTTATTAATAGCTTTGCCTTATACATTACATATCTGAAGTAAGTAGACAAAATTGCTTCAGCAAAATCAGCTCCTCTCACAAATATTCTCTAAATTATCTCAAAAAGGCTAATTTTGCCCACCTGAATATCCAATAACACTGCCAAGCCAAGTTAGAAGCTTCAGACCAAAGCTCTGATGGGCAACAATAGATGAATGCATAACTTGCACTTTCAATGGCTTTGTCTGACGACTGGTATTTCTCTTAAAAAGAAAAGGAAAAAGGAGGCAATGCATATTTATGTGAGGACTGGCATATACTTCTATACAGAAATACAACATTCCTACAATTAATTTTTATAATTTATAATATTAATACATATTCTAATTACTAACACCTACATAGCAAACCCAAAAATCTCTGAACTTTGTTTATCCTATTAATATTTGAAGGACCTTATTATGCAATATCAGCATATTTAGGTCAATCCATTTTCCACTCTTGGCCTGTTATCAATGCTCACACTGATCTGCTGCATTTTACTGATAAGCAATCACACGTTCAACCCAACACAGCCGTGCATTTTTGTCCCTCCCAACATGACAGGCAAGTCACACAGCAGTCCATCATGGAAACTGACTGTCCACAGATTATTTTCAAAAATACAAATTAAATATACAGGGTTAAAACAATAAAGAATTTACCCTCATCTATGTGTTAGAAAGCATAATAGTTAGATGCTACACATAAAAGGCATTTGTTCTTTGCCTGCATGGGCAGCAAGGTGAAAATATTGCACAATGCTATCTTTAAAAATATGCTAATGCTTTCAAAATACCTTAAATAGTTGAAGAACAGTAAGTCTAGTTGCAGCATTTGTTTTTCAATGGTTGCAGTATCATACATAAACTATTTCATGTGATTAAGTACTTCATTGCAGCACTTAATAAAATATTAAAAGAGAACACTATTCTCATGTTTTTACATGGAAGAATCTTGCAATATATAGATATTAATATATATACATACATAAATGCAGAGATGCAAAATTAAAGTATTTGCAGTTTCACACTTGGATTCAATCAGTAATAATTTCCATAACTGTTGCTGTGAAAGACATAAGCAACTTCACACTATAGGAGAAAAACTACAATAATTTAACTTCACAGATCTGTACTAGCATGTAATTCTAAAAGATACGTTCAAAAGTCCTGGCCACATCTGTTTTACGAAGGAAAAAATTGCCTACAAACTTCTTTTTAGAAAATTATTTTCAGTGTCAGGGAGGCCATAGTAGGAAAAAAAACCCAACAAAAGATCACCAACAATAAAAGCCCCATAAACCAGTATTTTGATATCTCTTCTATATTGCAAATAGTATCTCCAACACTTTGTATCATTAAAACATAATGAGTCTTTATGATAACAGTATCACAAACTGGGTGGCAAAGCCTCCTTTTGCTTAAGATGAGGCAGTTAAGTAAGTAACATCCCTTACTGCCATCACTTACCACTATTACTGATTTTGCCTGATCACAGTATTGGAAATCTCCATATCGAACAGACCTACGGCCCTGCAAATTCAGAAAGATGTAACATTACCACCAGCTCCTAAACATGAGATCCCAATTCTGTGTTTTACATTAGTACAAAAAACATAGCAAAAGCTTCAGATGCATGCTAACTACTCTGCCTTTCATGCTATTCTCACTTTTTAAATTACTGTATATAGTTAGATACTTGGATTTTCCAAATGCACCCTGTACCTTTTAAAAGAAGATAAAATTGTATCATATATTCTGTTACCCGTTACATTAAATTTTCTGTTTAATATTGTTCTTAAGATGAACAATGAAAAGAACTACACTTATTAAAATACTTGAAACACTAGTACAAAGACATTATTCATTAGTTCTGATATAACTTGAAGATATTTTAGACATTTCAGTGCCTTATAAAAAGCAGATATTAAAGTAAATTGGTCTTTTAAACATACAATTGAAGCACTTGTTTTATTCCAAAAGGAAGGTTTTCAGTCTTTCTCCACTGTCAATCCATACATGAAAATAGATAGTTGATTGAATTTATAGTGTACTGTACATGGGAAAACTCACTGGCATTTTAGATCTGATGCCAAATCACTGCTTCAGGCATAACATTCTCATTTCTTTCACATACTTGCTCATGTATATATAGATTCATGTGTGTATTTAGAAGCAGAAGGGATCAACAGTAGGGAAAATGAGTGTATCCCACAATACACAGCACATGCTCAGGTCAGCTCATATTCAGAGATCAGATATGAATCTTCACAAAAAACAGAGCAGTGATAACACAAAACCAAAATCTAGTTCAGTATTTAGTAATACGAAGCGGTTATATTTCCTGCTCCACTGACCTCCTTGAAGTACTTTAACCACCCAAAATGACATTCTCATCACCATTTTGGAAAAGATTCCTTCCCACACCACCCCCCAAAAAAAGGCACAAGCCATTAAGCCAAGTAAAAAAGACTCATTTTTCATGTCAACTGCTTACAGGTTCATTGCAAAAATAACAAAGTGCAGTTACCCAATGAAGTATCACTTTCTTTAAAAAAATGCACATGAGCCACACAACACAGCAGAGTGCTTCAAGTGCTTCTGAAACTGAAATACTAGTTACAATTATATTCAGTATATAGTAATTCTGAACTCACTGTTCCTCCTGAAAACTGTGTTAAATGCTTTTACCTCTTCCTGCCACTATAATCTGACAAAATTAAATTAAATTAAATTAACATAAATTAAATTAAATTAAATTAAAAAAAGAAACCCCAAACCATGAATAGTTCCACAAGCACCAGAACAAAAGCAGTCAGTTATGGATTTTATCCCTCACACTCAATTGGTGTTACTCTGAGAAGCATTTCCTATGTTTGGAACATATTTAGGGGCTCTTTCAATATCAGCTCCGTGGTTCAGTAAGGGAAGGGCCAAAGCTCCTACCCATCCTTGACAGAGGACTGAGAAACACCTTGGTAATTGCACTTAAAAGACCTACTAGAATACATTTACATTGAAACATATTCAGTATCAGGTCTGGTTTGGACTGGCCAAATAGTATTTAGGCACTGAGACATTTAGTATTTAGTATTAAGGCATTTTATGTGGTATGACACACAGGACTTACAGACTCACATTAACCACATGCTTTGGGAAAATATACTAAAGTAAGTATAGTCATAAAACAAACATTAGGTCAAGATAATTAAAAGTTCTAACAATTAATTCACTTACATCTCTATCTACTGTTGTTGCAAAACCAATGGCTTCCTTCTGTGTGCAGTTGACAGCCTTCTGAAGAGTATAAATAACTTGTTCATAGGTATGGACTTCATCATTAAACAGCATGCAGTAGTAAGTGTCACTCTTCTCACTTCAAAGCATGGATTGAATTTATGTCATTTAAAGCCACGTCAAAGGAAAAGCAAGAGCAAAGGAAAAAATATGAAAAATACAACTCTACTACAGTTATTGTATACAAAATATTTCTGACAATTTTAGGAGAGGCAGAAAAGATTCTTAAATCAGAACTTGCATTTTAAACTGCAAATATCTGTAAGCCTTTAAAAGGCAGAAGACAAAGATTATACTTACATCATTTCTAGTCCAGGCAATTCATTTTCCTTTTCCCATGTTAATATATCTACTGCATATTTAAATGTAATGGCAAAAATATTATAAGCTCTTGCTACCATATCTTCTGGTAAGTGCACAAGAGGATCCTGGAAAGTAAATATAAATAGCAAACAAGGAGTTAAATGACACTCAAAACTGTCCAATTTGCACCTCTCCTTATCAAAGATGATGTAAGAATCTTTAATGATGTCTTTCTTTAAATGACTTTTCAGCTGAAAAGAACAGTCAATAATCATCCTGTTTTCTTCTTCCAGTTCTACACTGACAGTCACCAAAGCTCTAATCTAACATTCAGTACCTGAATGTAAACTTGCCTCTGATCACCCATTTACATTTTGACACATTCTTCCATTCTCACTCTCTGTGAGAGTCTCACTCCTGCACACCTTTTAAGATAGCTCTTTGGAAGAACATAAACCTCAGCTGTATTAAAATCTCCTTCTTCTGCTATGCCTACAAAATCATAATTTCAAATCCCTGTATCTTTTGTTCCATTTATCAATATTAATAAACTGCAGAATACAAACAACCATGCATCTCATGTCCTGTTTTATATGCAGCATGCGTTAAAAGGTATAAGTCTTATCTATCCAGGCTTATACAACATGCAGCACACTGGCATCATGATTTATGATGCACATTTCTTATATGCTGTGGTATATAAACAATTAACTGCTGAAATGTAAATAGGTTTCATAATGCTCTGTCCATGTCCCAGTCTTGCTCACAGAGAGCTGCTCCCTTTTTGTCCGCAGACCGTGCAACCATTTGTGCCCATTTTCTGTTCTCCATCTGACAACTGCAGCAGCCCTTACAAACTTCTCCAGCTCTCTGTGCCAGAGCAGAATGGTGGCTGCTGCAGGTGAGGGAATGGAAATGTGGAGGGGAAGAGGAAGGAAGAGGAGAGCTGCCTCAGTCTGCTGAGTCGAATGGACTACTTTTTGGAGCAGCAAAGGAGAACCACTGGCAACTCTGAATAAGATAGTGCAGGTACCACTGCCATTTCTCTCCAGTCCATTTTAAGGATGCTGAATAGAAAACATTATAAACCTCTCCTCTTAAGAAAGTTGTTTTTTACTGTATCAAAAGTTTGAGAACAGCTAGTTGCTCTTCTAACAAACCTGGAAAGGCAAGGCTGCATAACCTGCAGATCACCTGGGCATACACTATACACTGGGTCATTGACCCGATTCATCATTTGATATTTTGACGTATGTGTAATTGTTAGACAATTAAAATAACAGTGGCCCAATTTCTGGTTTATGATTACCTAATACTAAATTCTGTGCTTCACTACAGCTTAGGTTGTATAAAAATGGCCACAATAATCTTTTCTCAACTTAAGTCTGCATCATCTAAAGCAGATGAATTGCTTGACAAGTTTTTGACAAGAATTGCTTGACAGTCAGCAATTCACCTGTACTAATAAAAGTTTATCCCCTACACCCAAAGATTCTTTGGAAATATTTGGAAGCTTTACAAGAGTGGTAACAACTGCCATTTCTCTCTTTTTTTTCCCGTTCATTTAAAAATTATCCAGGTTATGAAGAAATATCAGCCACCAAAAGCAAAGGTAAACCGTAAGGAGCAGCTCTCCCTCCATTCCCAGCACTTTCAACAAAGGCACATACCTGGGCAAGGCAGAAAACAAGCTCCAATAATGCTCAAAAAAACATCCTTAATCTACCTCAAACAACACTGCATAAGAGACTTCAATTCTCCATGGGGAAGAAACAAAAGCTGCCCAGAACCTTGATTTTTCTGTCAGTCACACTCACTGTTTGAGTAACTTTGGGCACAGAAGTAGCAGTCCACCCAAGATTTCATAACAGGAGTTTCCTAAGGCTGCTAATTAATGTGACCTGGCACATAGACCAAGTGGCGAGTCCAGCAGCCATGCTAGAGTCTTAGGGCTAGAGAGCGAGAACAGATTTTAGAAAGACCACTGAAAATACAATTACAGTTGCTTCACTTAAACCATCAGATCAGCAAAATTACTACCAATGCTTGCCTTAGATTTTCCCTTTTAAAAAAAATCTCACAGTATTATATACTATATATATCTATATCTATCTATATCTATCTATATATATCCATATCTATATCTATCTATTTATCTATATCTGTATCTACACACTATATACTATATAAGAACAGATATGAGTGGCTAGGCCAGAAGCCAAATTAGTCACATTCACTCCTGAGATGTAATAACAGATAAGACTATAAGCAGAAGACAGAATGCTTCTCTGGTGTCCAGTAACTTAAGACACTAACATTTCCCATACCAAAGATGGTACCTACAATTTTAAATGGCCATTGGTAATTTTTCCCTCCAATCCACGTTAAATTTCCTTTCAAACATGCATAAACTTTTAACAACAGTGTTTTGCAGTGGTTAGTCCAACAGCTTGAGTTCCTCCTGTAAGACGTGGCATGCGTTTTTGCATTTAATATATCCAAGTTGTTATGCTATCAATCTGTTGTGAAGATGGGTTCTTTATTTACCTTCTCCATACCAAACAAGCTCTTTTAGAGGCCTCTGCCTTACATCTCCATTATGACTTTGCTGTGAGAGCAAGGAGAGCAAGGTATTTTGAATTTTAAAAATCTGCACACTTCCCTTTGGTAAGAATCAAAATATTTGTTGCACCGACAGCAGAATTTGGCTTCTTGGTGCAAATGATTATGTGCAAATTTTTATTTTTTGCATGTGGCAGAATCCCTTGACCTCTCAGAATATACAGAAAAACAAAGAAACAGAACTAAAGCTGCAGAGGTGATGAAGAACATATAAAGAGAAGCCTTTAAGTAGAAAACATTTTCAAGTACTTCTTGAGACTAATTTTTGTCTAACACTGTGGTTCAAATTTTACTATTAAAGTCCCTACAACCTCTCATGCAGAGTGTACAAGATTAAAAATAACCTCATGGGAACAATTTATACATATACATACACATACACACAGTTAACAATGTTTTGAAACATGATGCCTCCATTGTAATTACCTCTTCTTCTGCAGTTTCTGAAGTGTTAAGTTCATGCTTTTGACAGTAAGGACCTTCCTTCCAAGCTTCTGTATCACCACAGTCACAAAAACCTCCTCCACCTGATGTTGTCATCTGAAATTATTTAAAACCAAAACAGTTCATGTGAGTGTGCATATATATCATATATGTACAATAAGAAATGAGTAGTCACAGCTGTACTACAAAAGCATGATAACAACACCTCATAGCTTTAGACAGTACCCTGCTAAAATAGCAGTGGAATCATGTCTACTTTTATGACAACTGAGAACTTGTCTACCACATCAGTGTGCCTACATCAAAAGAAAAAACCCTAAACAGCAAAACACCTTCAAACACTTCCATTCTGGCCCACCTGAAGTTTTCAGATTTTCTGAATCTATTACTTGCCATGGCATCTGTATTATGCCAAATTCTCACAGTTTTAACCTGAACAAAGCTAAATCATTTCACATGGCATTATTATAAGTGAGTAAAAGATGTGCTTTATGACAAAAGGAATTGAGAGACTTAAACTTTTCACCTACGTAAGCACAGAAAAAAAGCATTGGGAAATATAAGGCAATATTTACACTGTTTTAAGATGATTTATGATTTATTTTAAAGACCACCTCAAGTTAATAAGCATAATACCACTTCTTTTTTGAATCACACCTATTAGCTGATGCATAGAAGAATTCTTCTTTCACCTAGTTTTGGTGTACTTGATATAGTCTATACATATAGGCACATCTTACAGTATCAATAAAACTAGACGGACATTTGAAAGAACATTTGCTTACCCTTTTTTTTGGATGTTACTTAGACTTGTTAATTCAATAGGCTCAAAATGTACAAGAAGTAAGCTGTTATCAGCAGATTTGGCTGGCTTTCTTGATAAAAGTTATTGTGCTTGGAGGTTTTTTCCTGAATCCTAGTGCTCAGTTTAACTATGCAGTGAACAGATTTACATCAGCAGCAGTGCAGTGTTGTAAAGAACAGATTTACAGAAAGGCTGCACTGGTAGTTTCCATGTAACTTTTTAGTTTAAAGACACACCAAGGTCTTCCTGGCTTTGTTTGCAGGATTTTTTTAAACTAATCTGTACTACAAATAACATTAGATTACTAAAATAAATACCATTTACAGTTTTCATTTTCTATTTTAACTTTATGTTTAAGCTTTACATAGAAGAGGCTTCTTAATAAAGGTTTTTCAATAGCTTTTTAAAACAGTCAAACACAGAAGTCAAAACAATTCAAAACCCAGTGTAAAATTCACTAATGGGAATGTGTTCAAAATAACATACATTTGTAAGCTTAACTTACATAAAATTTAATTGCTCAATATTTTAAAGTGTTAACTTCCAGAAGTTACACTCAGATCAAAACATTCAAGTTCTCATAAGATTATTGCAGACATTGTGAATTTTGTGTTTATTCAGCATTTGGAAATACTGTATACATTCTTAAACTCAAAACTGTTTCACACACACACAAAATCAATAATAACTGTCATTATCCTGCAGGATCACTAACCCTGTATCGGTGCTCTCTGTGAATGCTTCCAAGAAAGCATTCCATGCACAACACACAAGTTGGGTCAACTGCGCAGTCTCTGAGAACAGCAACAACAGAAAGAAAGAAAAATAAAAAGCATTAAACATCTGCTTTTGCCTTTAATTACACATTTTACAACAGATAATTTTCAAATATCATCCGTATAAACCTAACTAATGTATATATTACTCTGAAAGAGGAAAGGGATGGCTTTAAAGAGGAGAAACAAATGGAATAGAAAAAAAACTGTTCTCACACATAAGAGCCTTTAAAATATTGTGTGGGTAGTATGTCTAGTTGCATAATACAGATATTGCCTTCAAGAGGTGAAACAAGTATACAGGCAAATAAACAGATGAATTACATAACCCAAGTAAGTTCTCTCAAGTACAGAGTACCAGCATTAATGATCTCCAGCAATCAGAGAGGACATTTTTCACTGAAAACTGGGAAGAAAGATAGCACACAACAGACTAAATCAAACCTCTGCTTCCAAGTTCAGCCCTACAAGCTCACTGATGAGCTGCAAGAACACAATTTTCTCAACCAGGAGATCAGAGACCGTAACGTCTTGTCTCCTGTATTGGACAGAAGGAATATTTCTGGTAAAAAGGGCTAAAACAAATGAGATAATTATGCATTATATTTAACTGTCTCCCTGAAAAACACTGAAAATGCATGAACTCACTTAATGCAACTGACTTCAAGGCACCGCAAAATTAAGGCAGCTGGGTTTTGCAATGTAAAAATAAATAGCAAGAGAATGTCTGTCTTATGATTATTATTAAAACTAGAATTTAGAGAAACAACTTATTTTGTTTAAAAGAAAACGCTAGAGATCACGTGAAGTCTCATTATAAAAAATTCTCAAAATAAATGATGGAAAGATCCTAAGGCAACCATAACTTACTATGCATGACATAGTATGCACATGTTTTCTCCAGAAGAGCCACAAATGGTAAAAATGTCAAAGCAAAATTATACAAAGCCTTTTTGTTTTAGAACAGTTTATGTCCATGGCATTATTTTTTATAGATCAAAAAAAACCAAACAAATAAACCACCACTTCATGCAACAATGTGCCTGCAGGACTTGGTAGATCAGTTCTACAATATTGAATGTTCATTCTTCATTCTCAAGTGCACTAGTGGCAGTGTACTTACAAGCTTGGTACCATTTATCAAGTAATTTCTCAGACAAGTAACTGTGCCTATATCTAAAGCAGAAACAGACCTGTAAGCTGCACAACTACACAGAAAATCCACTGCTTTTAATGTGGACTTGGAAAATAATTAAAGCTTAAATTAAACTCTGATTATTCTTCATTACCAGCCATAAGTTAAAGAAAATTAACACACAACAGGAATCAAATGTTTCCCAATCAACAAAAAAAAGAGAGGGACTCCATCCTCAGTACGTTAATAATCAAATACTGTTCATATAGAGCAATGAAAATGCTGGAAATTCTGCAATTTTCTTCTAAACACACTTGCTTTTTCAAGACTGACAACTCAATATGTATCTGAAGAACCCAGCAGTTTAGTCTTATCCCTCTCATTGTAAAGAGGTCTCAAAGCATTTTCAAACCCCAAGGCCAGTAAGGTATGCTTCTGTAAGAGGAGAGCACTAGAAAGAAAAATTCTTCCACTACTATTCTTCCCTTGCAAATGAAGGGGATGGAAACCCAGACAAGTAAACCCTTGAAATTAGAGAGACATTCTATCCCCATGTCACCTCACCAAGTGTTCAAGTGTCCCAGGAAGTGGTAGAAACCACACAAAATGAGAGGAATTTGTGACACAAACAAAACTTTTAAACTACAAACAGTTCAGAAAACAGAATATGAAAATGAACCTACAGGTAGTAATACAATGGCTTAAAACTGAAGATTCTTTTAAATACTTTTAATTGGTTAGGAACTTCCTGTTCTCCTTCAAGTAAAAGTATTTGTACTTTAGAGATAGAGATAGAGGTAGGGAAGGAGCTAGAAGCTGATACACTTGTTTTAAGCATCTGTTAGATTAGTTTAGCAGGTCATGGAAAGAGGTCTAAAATACAGGACAAACACTAACAGCCAGTATTAAACACCCAAAATACACACACATACACTTTCCCACTTACTTCTGATTAATACCCCCAAATCACCCTGAAAGGTCACCCCAAATACTTTCTTAGTCTTTCATTTCTTTTGTAAAGAAAAAGTTCTACACTACACTAATTAATATTTCTCCATTTATACATCTGTAAGGTGTTAATTTTCCCCTGATCCCACCTGTCATGGAAGACTGCAAGGTTACCTTAAAAGCACATTTTGGGTATTAACTTTTCATTAGGACAGTATATTCTTATTACAAAATGTTCCATGACTTCATAAATCATAAAATATTTCACAATGTTAAGTTGAACTACCTGCAAGAATATGTAGGCTCTCCCACTTTAAAGACACGGCCACAGAGGTGAGAAGGTCTGTTTGCTTGCTCAAGCTTTGGAAAACCAAATGCAGGATCTTCACCACAAAGATACCATTCCATTGGTCCCAGCAAAACGTGTTGTGCCAGCATGTCTTCTCTCTGAGGGGCAGGGTTGGGGCCCCTGCAGTAAATTTTTGGTACATAATAGGCCAGATGCTGGTACACTTCTTTCTGAAGGTCATTTGCTTGCAGCCATTTCTTTTACATAAGAAGAAATGAGAACACAAATTCTTCATTAATAAACACACCAAACATAGTTCTAGCCATTTAGGTTATTTTATTTCTATATGAAGTATCTAAAATAGCATTGCAAAACTAGAAAGCCATGCTTCCTTCCAAGTGTTAAATCTAAATGATCACAAAAGACAGATGTTAGGAAAAGAGTACTTTGTTTCCCTGCTCACACAGTTTATCCTTTTGACATACAGAGAATTAAGAGAAAAATTCACTAAAATTTTCCTCCAGGATGAATAACCAGTAAAATATTGGCAGTGATTTTTAGGAAATGGCCTAGACTACATTGGTCACATTTCTCTGGAGTGCAGACAGATGCCGCCAGCTTGGGACACAGAGGATCAGCATGAGCCTGGAGTTGGCAAAGAACAGAGACAAAAAGTACATGGAGAAAAGCAAACACAGCATTAGGTAACAGTCCCTTTCTCATTTAATTTCAACAAATCACCTGTGAAAATGAGGGAGTTTTGGTTTCTCCTGCAACCAAAATAACACATCTGAATTACTATTTCAAGTGTGATGTTAGATCCATGAATTCTTGCACTGGGTTTGTGAGGCAAGGTTTTGGTAGCAAGGGGACTACAGGCTAGCTTCTATTAAAGCTGTCAGAAGCTTCTCCATGTCTGAGATCCAACACCAGATGGCTCCAAGATGGACCCACAGCTGGCCAAGGTTGTGCCAGTCAGAGACAACAGTAGCCCTTCTGGGATAACAGATTTAATGGGGAATAGCGTATTTAAGGGCACAAAAAGAGAGGAACAGCAGCTGCAAGATGTAAGAATACAGGAGAATAACAGCTCTGCAGACCTCAAAATCAGTGCAGAAGGAGGGGCAGGAAGTCCTCCAGACACCAGAGCAGATATCCCCCTGCAGCCCACAGAGGTTCTGTGGGGAGCAGAGATCCAACAGGGATGGCATGCTGGAGCACCTGGATGCCCCAAAGAGACTGGGACTCCACAGTAGGAAGCCAACACTGGAGCTGGCTCCTGGCAGGACCTGTGAAGCCATGAGAGAGGAGCCCATGCTGGAGCAGGCTTGCTATCAGGACTGGTGACACCGTGGGGCACCCACACTGGAGCAGCCTGTTTCTGAAGGACCACACTCCCTGTGAGAGACCCAGGCTGGATGAGTTCACAAAGAACTGTAGCCCATGGAAGGACTGACATAAGTTCATGGAGGACTGTCTCCCATGGGAGGGACCCCTCGCTGGAACAGAGGAAGAATGTGAGGAATCCTCCCCCTGAGGAGGAAGGAGTGCAGGAGCTGACCACATCCCCCATTCTGCATCCACCTGTGCTGCTCAAGGGAGGAGGCAGGGAAAACATAAGTGAACTTGAGACAGGGAAGAAGAGAAGGATGGAGGGAAGGTGATTTTAAGATTTGGTTTTGTATCTCATTACCCTACTCTGATTTGATTGGTGATAAACGAAATAAATTTTTCCCCTAGTCAAGTCTGTTTTGCCCATGACAGTAATTGCTGAGTGATCTCTCCCACTCTTTATCGACACTACAAGCCTTTCGTTGTATTTTCTCCCCTCTCCAGCTGAGGAGGGTAGTGAGAGAGCAACTCTGGTGGGTACCTGGCACCCAGACAAAGTCAACTCACAACTCTTAATCAATTGCAAAAAAACAATGTTGGCAATTTTTAAAAGGCATCAAACTACTGAACTGCCCTAAGACACTTAAAAACTCACAGCGTCTCCTAGGTTTTTTCCTTCCCCTGGTATACACACACAGAATAAAAAAATACTCTAGGACAACATTTGTTTTATCTCTGCCTTATGGGTAACAAATTTAGAAAGGTTTAAACCTTTCTAAAGTTAAGACTGCAAGTTTTTTATAATGAACAAATGGGAGCAACCAGATACTGCAAGTGTCCACTGATTAAATCCTGTGTTACATAAACAGCCTCAGCATGACATTTCTCACTGTAAATGTGACAACCAGATACCCCCTGGCAACTTTGAAAAAAAGAGTTCAGAATCAACCTAAAACTGTACATGAAAACACAGAATTAATTATGCCAAAATAAATGGGTTTGGCGATCAAATGTTAGAGCTTGATTTACTCTGAATTATTTATGACTTAATCTAAAGAACTTATGTTTGAGATAACACAGTTGTAGTAAGTTCCTCAGGATATAGACATTCAGAGTCAGCTGAGCATCTGTGCAGACTGGCTGCATTTTTGCTTTTTTTTTTTTTAAATATATTGAAGTAGTTTCATTTACTAGATACATTTCTCTAAAGTAGAACTTGGTACTTTAAATAAACCTAATTCATCAGGGTGCTTTCTTCACTTCTCTTCTCCTAAGTTTGATTTCTTAGAGTCATGATTGATCTGCTAAATCTTTCTATATTCATCTAGCTTTGATGGTCAAAGCCCAGTTTTTTCCCAAGGAAGTCCATGGGGAAAGGTTGCCAAAAAGCCATAGCCAAGAATGTAAAAGTTTACAGATAAACTCACCATTCCCACCAGGATTCAGAGAATGTCACCAAAAAAAAAAAGATTAAAAAGTAAAGTTTTCAACAAGAATTTTATTTTTTACTTTTATATTTTATTCATTTTTCCTCTCCTTTCATCAGCTTTGTCAAATAGCTACTACTGCCAGGAACTGACCCAATCACAGTGGTAGTGACTTAATATTTTCCATTATTTACATTTAATAAGCTTGTTTTTACATTTTCTATAGCATATACTAGTTATTAAACTGCAGGATTTTTTCAGCAAAATATCTTTAACTTCAGTCTTTTAATTCAGCAGTATATTACTAATTTCTAGCTAGAAAACACAGTGCATACTAGCTACACTACAAGCTCAGGCAAATACCTAGGCAGAGAAAATTCTTGTTCCTCGAGTAAATGGCTTTCCCATCCCAAAATTTCTGGGAGTAGTTGTCTGAAAGTTAGGTGTGGCAATGATGAACATCATCAAACCTAAATCTGTTTGTGGAGACAGTTTTATACACATAACTGTGCATACAGTTTTGAAAATCAGGTCCTGGATGAAACAATATCAGAAGGAAATCCAGGCTACTAGGACAAGGAAACAGATGTGACTCCAAGAGCTGCCAGGAAGGCAACCCACAGGTCTGTTGTGCAAGTAATACTGTTAATAAAAATATATACACAGGTATACATATGTTGCACTGCCTTTCTAAATTGCTGCCTGGGGAGCACTGAACTCCAGAAAACTACTCAAAACCCTGGAATTTGTTCTTTCATAAAAGCATTCTGCATTTAGGCAAGGTTTAAATTAGTATTTGTCTATCTTCTAACCTGAAATCACACGCAAAAAAAGCTAATATTCTGCTCTCCCAAGAGAGGTTTTTATTAAAAAGGGAAGTGTACTCCACTTCCTCCCTCCTCACACTCTCCTGCAACTTTAACTGCCCTGGGAAAAAAAAAACGTGCAAAGCATTGATCAAACCACATCTTACATAAGTAAACACCTAATGGTTCATCAGGGTTTCTATTAAATTCCCAGCTAAGTAAGAGCTACCAGGAAAAAAAAATGCAGAATATTAATAAGCCATAAAGCAACTCACTTCTTTGTTTCAAAACCCAAAAGGTACAATTTATGGGGGTTTTAGCTACAAAAAACAAAAAAACAAAAAAAAAAAACCTAAAAAAAAAAAACTTTCAATGTAGATTCATGTTATGTTACAGAGAACTTTTTTTTATTTTTGTTCTTTGGAAGTTATCCTTAAGTTTTGCTATGAGAAACTGAAGCCTTAAGTGCTGCAACTATTGCTTTGGGATGGTATTTGTTTTGTTAATATTGGGCTATCAGCAAAGTAATGCCAACAGCAGAGGAGCAAGAAAAACCATACTAGATTTGAATTAGAGATTTCAGAATTGGAGCTTGTGCAGGTGATGACAGATAATAAAAATGAGAAGGAATTGACTACATTTAAGTTGGCATTTCTACCTACAGCAAATTTCTAAATGTATTCCCCTGGGTGCATGATTGCCTTGAGCTTACCTACAGTGTGACCCAAAAAAACCATCTGCTATTCACACAGACGAGGTAATTCGGGCTCAATTTGGACTACTTTATAAATGTTTGATAGAATTATTTGGTTAGCTATAGAGAAGAAGAAGACTAATCCTGGATGTAAACTAGCTAGGATACAGGTAACTGTGCACATTTGCCCACCTAATCATATCTTTGTCTGCATTGAAGATACACAAGCATAATCTGAGGATAATCTGAATTGTAACAGTCTTTTATTTTCATTTGGAAAGCAGGCAATGTAATTCCCACTGAGACACAGACAGCTCTTCAAGGTTTTATCCTACAGATATGCACATGAGCAGTCTAAATACTTTAACATACACATCCAATTCCTCAAATACCCAAGTGTCTAAATGGACAAACATTTATGCCAGAAATTAAACTTCCTCCGAAGATTTTACACTAGAGTCTACATTCCTCTTTCAAATATTCTTTGTAAGAGCAGGAAAAGTATATAAACAGAAGTAGATTTATTCAAATATTACACTGATTTTACTAATATTTCCTCTACAAACACCCCATTCTAATAATCCTAAAATCAACTACTGCAAGCTTTTTCAGAACTGCATCTTTAATAGCGGGGAGGAAGGAAGGATCCTGTAATGGCATTTCAACATTTTAAGGCGTTTTGGGGTCAGACATCCACCAAAACTAATGCGGGGGGAATCTCCTCAGGTCTAGGCGTGATTGCCGGCAGAGAGAGGCGAAAGGGCAGCAGAGGCGGAGGAACGTAACTCCAGGAAGCAGTGAAGGAAGGGGCGAGATGCCCGGCCGCCCCCGGCAGGGGATGGCCACGTCCAGGCAGCTTCCAGGGAGCCACCTGCGCCAGCCGGCACAACAGGAAAAGCTGGCTGATCGCTGCCATGGATTTCGGCTGCTGCAACAGCGACGCTGGCGACAACAGCGCGCTGAGGCCACAGCGGGACATCGCTGCCGGCCGGGGGTGCCCTCAGAGCCAGCCCCGGCAGGGTCAGCTCCTCCCGGAGAGCTCGCTCACCCCGCGGAGCGGCCTCGCCCCGGCCCCGCGAACGGCTCCCCAGGCCGGTGCCTCCCGCGGCCTCCGAGCCCCCGCTCCCTCCCAGCGCCCGGCCCGCCGCCTCACCACGGCGATCTCCTCGGCGGAGCACTCCAGCAGGCTCTTGTCAATGGCCTGCACCTCTGACTCCAGGTCCGCCGCCATCTTCTCCCTCCTCCTGCCCCCTGCCCCGCGCCTCTGAGGCCGAAGCCGGGACAGCCGGAACGGGGCCCGGGCGGCCGCCCAGCCCGGGGAACACACACTTCCGCCCCGCCTCCCTCACGTCACCGGCCGCCGCGCCGCGTTCTGGGGGCTGCAGTCCTTCCCCGGCGCTGCTCGGCTGAGACGCGGCGCTCCGTGCCCGGGGCCGCGCTGCGGGACCTGCGGGGCCAGGCCGGCGGCCGGTATCCGCCCCCCGGCATCCGCCCCCCGGCCGCCTCCGCGGACCGCCTGCCCATCTTGCCTCACGGAATCCCAGGATCACGGGATGGGTCAGGCTGGAAAGGACACATCTGGTCCAACCTTTCTCCTCAGGCAGGGTCATCCCAGAGCTTTTCCTCCAGACGGTTCTTGGGTGTCTCGAGTGAGGGAGACTCCACAACCTCTCCGAGCAATCTGTTCCAGTGCTCAGTCATTGCACTGTAAAGAAGTTCTTTCTCATGTTCAGGTGGAAGTTCTATCATCAGTGTCTACCCCTTGCCTCTTGTCCTATTGTTCAGCACCACTGAGCAGAGCCCAGCTCCATCCTCTTGACACCCTTGCTTCACATCCTTGTAGAGATTAATGAGGTCCCCTCTCAGTCATCTCTTCTTGAGGCTGAGCAGGCTCAGCGCCCTCAGCCCTTCCTCATAAGAGAGATCCCCCAGTCTCTCAGTCATCCTCATTGTCCTCTGCTGGGCCTGCTGCAGAAGCTCCACTTCTCTTTTGTAGTGAAGAGCCCAGAACTTGATACACCATTTCAGACGTGCCTCACCAGAGCTCAGTAGAGGAGCAGGATCATCTCCCCTGACCTGCTGGCAATGCTCTTCCTAATGCACCCCAGGATTTTGTTGGCCACCTTGGCCACAAGGACACTGCTGGCTCACGGACAGCTTGTTGAACACCAGCACCACCAGCTTGTTGTTCACCAGTTTCCCCCAGTGCAAGGCAATATCTGGGACTGGGGACATCTCCAGGTGACTGGCAAAGCTGGGTGCCCCCTTCAGCTGAAATGCCCTTGTCAGCACTGCCATCGGGCAGTGAGGGCTTCCTGGAGAGCTCTGACATTCCATGCGGGTGGAAAGAAAATAAATTGGTAAATATACAAACGTGGAAACTATGGCTTTAAGACAAATGTTACTAAATAGCAGAAGCTATAAATTCTGTTGCTCAGCTGCCAGCGGGCCACCCAAATTGAGGCGTGCCTTGGTCACTCAAGTGCGGATGCTGCTCTGCGTCTCCAAAAACAAGTCACCACCACTAAACCCAGCAAAAAATCATCCTCCATAACTCCTTTTCAGCACATACAGGCTCAGCATCTTACGAGGCCTTTCTGAAAACCTGTTGTACCACTGCTGTACCCATGGTTTTTCCTTGCTCCTCTGTAATTACAGCTGGGCCCAAACCAAGCAGACATGTCTGACCATGTGTGCTGCCACAGGGCACCTAAGCTTGCTGAGGTTTAAAAACACACCTTCCTTCACTTGCTGGCAGCTTCTGCATGGACCTAAGCGTTGTGCACAAGCTGAGTACTATTTCTACCTGGCACCTCCTATCAGCCTTCATGGCTGAGATAAGGACCCACACAGCAAGAGCCTAACCTAGCAAATCCTGCTGAGGAAATCTCAGCTCTGGAGAATTTACACTTCCAAATCTAGACAACGCATGGGAGGGAAATAAACAGTCAGGAAAGGCAGACCAAGTCATAACAGCCTGCAGTACTAGCTGAAGGCACCTATAAATGTTGCCTTTGCCAAACATACTAAAACATACATCAAAACTCTGCATTGAGAGTGAGTGCCACTTTACATCTTATATTTCTTAAAACTTTGTAAGCATTCTCATAGTGAGTATGCGTAGTTGCTTCTTCCCTTTTTTTATCTCCTTCCTCTCCCTTCTCCTCATTCTCTTCTCAATAATTTACATATCAAGTTTCCCAATAATATGTGTAATTTTCCTTTGTATGTTCCCTTCCTATATGCAGGGTATATATTTTACCGTGCTTATTTTATCACCATTGCCACTTCTTAAGTAATTGTTCTTAAAACACAGAAAATAATTATATATTCCTGAGAAGATCAGTAAAGCCCATACTGTTTCTCATTCATGTACTGTGAATGCCTAAGGAATACAGAACATGAATCTTCATTGGAAAATAGCACAGGGTGAAAGAAAGCTGTATGACTTAATTGTTTCCCTTTCTGGGATGCATGAAGAAAATGTTAGAAAACTCCTGGAGTTTAGTAATGTGAGAGGCATCTTATTTTACCTAGCGAAGGGGTAACCCAAACAGAAATTAGCCTGCAAAGCCATTATTTCAATATGAACAAAACAACTTACTGAGTATCATTTTTTACAACTTCAGGAAGAATTTTCCATAACATTTAACCTGTGCCATTTACTTCAGAAGCAAAGATACTATTCAAATTCAGGAGTAATAATTAAGGTTGAGAAGACTGCCTTTATCTTCTGCCAAAAAGCCTAACTCTTACGGAATCTATTATCAGATAGAAACTGCAAAAGAGAAATCTAGACAATTTTAATTTTTCAGCAGGTTTAATAGTAAACCTCCATGTCATTTCTCTGCTCTAGCTGAGATGTTTCTGGGTCTCACCATGCTTTCAACACACAAGATAGCCCATAGAATACATACAGACCATGGTTATGAAAGATGCAGATGTCATCTATACCTCTTTCATCTCCTGACCTGTCTGTTCAAGCACTGCTTGCATCTGTCATGAAAAAAAAAAGGAGAAAAAAAAAAAAAAAAGAAACCAAAACCTAAATGGTAGTTTAACTGGAGATCAATTAACTTAATTGAGGTCCAGTGTTTTTAATAAATGCTGTGTCTCTTAAGAACACAATGTAAAAAGATGCCCTGGTTTAACCCCAGACAGCAACCAAGCGCCACTCAGCCACTTGCTTACCCCTCAAACAGTAGGATTGGGGAAATAATTGGCAGGGTAAAAGGTATAAAACTTGTGGGTTGAGATAAAGACAATTTAATGGGTAAAGCAAAAGCTGCACTCACAAACAAATAAAGACAAGGAATCAATTCACTGCTTGCCAAGGGCAGGCAGCTGTTCAGCCATCTCCAGGAAAGCAGGGCTCAATCACATATAGCATTTATTTGGAAAGACAAACGCCATCACTCAAAAAGTGAGTTTGTCACACCCTTGTCCTTCTGCCCCCTACTTTATATCCTGAGCATGGCATCCTATAGTCTGGAATATCCCTTTGATCAATTGGGGTCACCTGTCCCAGCTGTGTCTCCTCCCAACATACCATGCATCCCCTTCTTTAACCTCCTTACCAGCATAGCAGCACAAAAAGTAGGAAAGGCCTTGAGGAAAGCCCCCCACAGCAATAACAAAAAACATCTCCATATTATCAACCCTGTGTTCAGCACAAATCCAAAGTACAGCCCCATATCAACCCCTGGGAAGAAAATTAACTCTAATCCATCCTAAACCAGCACAATAGGCATAACTGAGGAAATATTGTCACAGTGGAGACTGATGGTCCCTTTCTAAAATCTGTTTTAGAAGGTACTAATGAAACACCCACTAGAAGACTGCTTCTTGATGCACCAGAACTCACCCATGGCAGCCAAGCTGAAGCCCAGCTGATTTGAAAGGGAAGGGACCTCCAGTAGAACACATTCCAGAGGGCTTAGCATACAGTAATTCTTGTTATCCTGGCTGAATGCTGCTTGAACGTGATCATCTTCAGGGCCTGTTGCATTTGCAACTAGAAATGGATGAAATCAACAGGTAAAGGGATGTTGGAGGGAATTTTTAAGCAGCTGGTTTGCTGGTATGTTAACTGTACCCTAGATGCAGTCAATTTGACATCACTGTATTAATTTGAATGTAAATAGAAAAATACTGCATATCTAGATTGCAGGGATAAATGTCTATAGAGAAGACTCAGTAAAACAACATGCTATTTAATGGAGTTTTCTGGAAATCATTATGAAAGGTGAGTCTTGTGAGAAGGATTCAGAAATGTTCCCATTTTCTGTGAAATGTTCCCTGGTACAGTTAAATTTTTTTTTTTAAAGCACTTCCATGTCTGTTCACTAAAACAATGATGCACTTGCAACTTAATTTGAGGTTTAACTATTAAAGCAAATGATCAGCATTTTGCTGCCTGTAGTTTATATTACATACCTATATCTAAAAACATCACTTTGAAAAGACATTTATACCTCTTAAATCTTGCCTAAGTCAGCAACCCTTTCCACCAAATAAAGCACATGTCTAAATGTAGGATTAAGGTTTGTATTTTCAGTAACAGTAATTTTGATTAAACTGTTTGCTTAGCAGATACTGAATGACCAAAGTAGTGATTTTTACATAGCAAATACAATTTTGAAAGCCATTATCATTTACATGGTTTTCCTCCCTTCCTCTTCAGTGCCAGATGAGGTAGGTTTGTAGTCACCATCTCCTTCATAGTCTTCAGATAAATTCAGATGGTAATTATTTTATTTCTGTACTGCCAATTCCAATGACAAATTATGCTGACCAAAATAGAATTTTTCCTGTGATAATGTTAATTAAAAGATGAATTGTGAATGAGGTGAACAATGACACCCAGTACTTGGTAGATTGATAAGACATAGTTCACTAAGCAAGACATTATTCAGAACAAAAGAGCACACAGTAATCTGAAAACACAGGTTATTTTAGGAATTTGGTTCAGAATTAGAGTATTACAAATACTATCTGACAAACTGTAGGCGATTCTTTGTTCCTTGGAGGCACTAGTGCTATAATATCAGCCCTTTTAGCAAAAAATCTGAATAAGCTTATTTCTTTTCCTCGCTCTGTCTTTGCATGAGCTTATATTACAAGTGTATAATATTCTAAACATGATGCAAAGGAAAATTATTTTAAAAAAGATACTGAAAGCATGGCATATTGTATAATAACTGCGAACATAGGAGGCATAATGAAAGCATAAAGATACTGTGGCTGTGTTCCCGTCTAGTGAATGCTCTCTGCAACTCTAGCAAAGGCAGTTACATAACTGATTTTTATTGCATTAGGCAACAGCAATATTGCTAAGCAAACTGATGTGCAGAATTAGAAAGCTTCTTCCACAATGGAAATGAAGAAAAAAGATGGAGGAAGGGCTCTCACTTAACATCCAGGGCAAGAGGATGTGCATCTTCATTAGTGGATCATGTCAGAGGGACAACATGATTTATTTTCATCACGCAGTGCCTTAGAAAAAATACAGTGCCAACCCAGTCCATGATAATTTCACTGCTTTCTGCAGTGTAACATGTCAACAGTCTAGAGCTCAAGCTGGTAAGTTAAAACACTAACCTCTAAAAGAGATTTAACAGGAGTTAAGATAATAGTCTCTAATGAGTTGCACAGAGGGAAAAACTAACATGGGAGCAAAGGAGAAAAAAACGACATATGCAAAAACGCGCCTGATCTCATCTGTTTTCACTGTAAATTCAGAACACTGCTAGTGTGTACTTAGACATAGCAGCTAATACAGGCTGGGAGATGAATAGATCAAGAGCAGCCCTGCCAAGGACTTGGGGGTGCTGGTGGATGAAAAGCTGGACCTGACCCAGCAATGTGCACTGGCAGCTCAGAAAGCCAAACGTGTCCTGGGCTACATCAAAAGAAGCCTGGTCAGGAGGCCAAGGAAGGGGATTCTGCCTCTCTGCTCCCCACTGGTGAGACCCCTCCTGCAGTGCTGTCCAGCTCTGGGGTTCTCAGCACAGCAAGGACATGGACCTGTTGGATGGAGTCCAGAGGAGGCAACTGAGATGGTCAAAGGGATGGAGCACCTGTCCTGTGAGAAAATGATGAGAGAATTGGGATTGTTCAGCCTGGAGAAGAGAAGGCTTCAGAGTGTCCTACTTGTGGCCTTCTAGTACCTGAAAGGATCCTAAAAGAATGATGGAGAGTGACTTTTTACAAGAGCCTGTGGTGACAGGACAAGGGAGAATGAATTCAAACTAAAGAGAGTAGGTTTAGATTAGATATTAGGAAGAATTTCTCTGTTGTGAGGGTGGTGAGGCCCTGGAACAGATTGCCCAGAGAAGCTGTGGATGTCCCATCTCTGGAAGTGTTTAAGGCCAGGTTGGATGGAGCTTTAGGAAACCTTGTCTAGAGGAAGGTGTCCCTGCTAACGGCAGGAGGTTTCAAACTACGTGATCTTTAAGGTGCCTTTCAACCCAAACCATTCTATGATTTTTAGGATACAAAAAGGTCTGTGAGCTGGTACCAAGAAAGCTGATGTTTGTCGCTCAGAGGTGGTCAGCTTTAGCACCTAGGAATGTGCAAGAACCACTTAAAATTTGTTCTGTAGCTAATGCTCTTCACCTGCACTTATTGATGACAATGAACATACAGGCTTATGTTGCAACCTTCCCCTTTGCAGGACTTTCCTTCACATGGTTTACTATTTTTCAAGTTTGAACAAACTTAAATATTCTTGAGACTTCTGCTGCTTGTGTTTGAGCGGCAAAAGAAGTGGCAGGAAGGGGGGTATACAGAGGGGCAGTCAGCCGTGTGAAGTGTATGAAGTGCCACTGTTGATGTTGCATCGCCGTAGGACCAGACCTTTAGAACCCTTGCACTAAGAAAGAGCAGTCACGGTATTTAGCATCCACTACAGCGCAAGCAAGTGCACTGTCAAAGTTCGGGGCCTCAAAGCTGCTCCAGCGGGTGTAGGATACGGTGAGACAGGCAGGTTGAGCAGTCCTCCTGAGCCATGCCCGCCGCGCTGGCTCCCTGCAGGAAGCTCCGGCGGGAGGCGAGGGAAGAGCCCCGTTCTCCTTGCTCTTCCCGCTGCCGGCGCCAGGTGTCGGCAGGCGGCGCGGGCACGGCGGTGCAGGAGCGCCCCTCTCCCGCCGCTCCCAGCTCCCGCTCGCTCCAGCCCGCAACCGGAAGGGTGTGGGTGGCTGCTGGGGCTGGAGCAGCCATGCGACTTCACTTTTAAACACCCCCCCACACACACCCCATCTCAAATCAAGCTTTAACTGCTTAGTAGCTGATACTTCGGGAAATTCAAGGCATTTTTGGAATGAGTCAGATGTTAGAAGAAGAGAAATGTGCTGTGCAGTGCTTGGGGACCATGGATAGGGCTTTGGGTGGCAGGAGAGGCAGGACAGGGAGAAAGCAGAAGTGGCCAAGGAGTTGCCTGCAGAGATGGATGGCAGGATGAGCACTGCAGTAATCCTTTGGGAGAAGAAACTGGAGCAACCTCCTGTAGGTCCCTGCCTCAGCACTGCAGAGGAGCTTCTGAGTGTCGGGAGCAGCTGGGCATCCGATGGTGACACTTGGTGACAGTGCTTGTTCTTGGCTGATGGAGACCAGAACTGTTACTGAACCGCTGGAGAAAGTTCTTGACTCCATCTGAAGCCACATTTATGTGCGGTTATGGAGAGGATGCACAAAGGAAATGGGAACATACAGGGTGGATGAAAGATTCATCTGGGAATATGAAAATGTTTTGAACAAGTGAACTAACTCTTCTTTTCCCCTTCATTCACACAACAGAGCAATTTTAAATTAGAACAGGTTGTAACAGATTTAATTTAGATCACCATGGTGCCTAGTATAATGCTACAGCATATTCTAGTTTATCTTTTTCCTTGATTTTAAAGGGCTAAACAGTTTTTAAATTGTGGATTTGTTATAGAATGTATGGCTGCTAGGCAGTCCTAACCAATTAGAAATTTTTTACTGCACCATGATTAATTTTGTTAGATAAAACTACTGAAATACAACTGAAGGTAGAAATAAAAAGCATTTAAGTGCTCTACAGCCATGATTTACTCTTCAGAGATGCATTTAACGTTGTCTCCGGCAGAAGAGCTTCATCCATTTTCCAAACATTCATTTGTTTATTTCAAGATTAGTCTCAGTTATAAACAGACATTAAATCACCTCCAGGCCCTAATACATTGTAATGAAGTATTGTAAACCATGTAGTATGTTGGTTTAAACAATGTAATCAGAAAGCAACAAAACCATTTTCTCCTGGTTTTTGCTGGCTCCCTGACTTCTGTCTGTTCAAAGAAAAGTTCTTTTTAGTCTGTAAATGTCAAGGTCACTCAGAGGTCAAGTTTGTGCTTTTGAGCCATGGTTCCTTTCAGGTTATTGGCTTTGTTTTATTACTGAAAGGAACCATCCATTTTGGCATATAGAGCAAAGAAGTCATGTAATCCTATTAAATACAAAACCAACATGTACAAATAATGGTGAAGGTTTGACAATCACACAAAAGCCCCCTTTTTCTGCCCATAGTTAAGCCTGCAGTGAGTAATTAATGGTCCTTCCATAAGCCTGTCTACAGTGGGAAAACTGCCTAACTAGTTTTCAAAACACTTGCTCAAAAACTGGCCAAGAGCCCCTTTTGGGCAAGCTGGCATCCTTCTACTGCGATGCGCAGGAATGGGAGGGGGACAGAAGCGCCTACCTGTCGCTTTCCATCTCAGAGCAGATCATGGCACTGAAGGAGACAGTCACAATCCTAGGCAGAGGATCCTTGGAAACAGAGAGAATTAATTAACAAAGAAGGAGGAAGGCCTCTTTAGAGAGTTAAGGATAAAAGGAGATAAAAGGAGGTACTTTAAGTTATTAGGAAATAAACTTGCTTTGTTGGCAGGAGAGAGAAGTCGAAAGTGGAGGTTACAGCATGCAAGTCGAGATGTAAGTGGATCATTATGTACTGGGAACAAAAACTAAGACATAAAAAATTAACAACAAATAGATCACTAATTTCCCTATGAAGAATGTTTATGCATAGTGCAATGTCAGTAGGAGAAAAAATTAGGAGGATGAAATAAGGTATAATCAGAGTTTAACATGGAGCAAAGAAAGTATGATTTAAATAAAACTGTCCTCAAAGTGGTATCTACATAGAGGTAACTGAGGGAAAATGCTTAGGATTTTCCTGGTCAGTTAGTTAGGACCAGATGTCAACAGTGGACTTGCCACGCTGTCTGTTCTGCTTGTCCCTTCTTTGAGGACAGTCAGCTACAGTATGTAAAAACAGCTGAAGGTCGCAAACACCAGTTTTCATAAACAACACTCATAACACTATTTTCACATCCCTCAGACAAGCAGAGAGGTTATCACAACTTTAAAATCTCTGTCTGCTGGCAAGACAAAACGTTACCATCCTAGAGTGTATGCAAACATAAGGACTGACTGGATCTATTACTAATAAAAAGAGATGAGATGATTGAGAGTATAGATAGCAATTACAGATAAGACGAGAAACTGCATGAAATGTAGGCAGGACTGCAGAAATGAACCCCAAGACATACAATTGAATATAACAAACCTTACAGAAGTGGAAATGGGAAACTGAGAAATCTATATTACCCAGATGGTGAAACAAGATTTACAAAAGGCTGTACAGTAAAAGTTTCTGGCCTATCATATTGCAAGGACAGATAGACAATAAAGATGCTTGGAGTTTAAGAATGGAACAAGTCCAAGATCTTCAGATAGTCTTCTAATAGGAAGGGAGAAACACTGGCATACCACCAGGGAAGGACCTCCACGCAGGACTGCTCCTTAAACACAGACTCAAGAGGTTTTTGGCAGACACTTGAGTGAGAACAGTCTCTAATGGCGCAATCTTAAAACAGGGCTTCTGTAAGAAGTGTCTCTCAAACCTGGGTTTGCTTCTTGAGTTGAGCATAATTTAAGAAGGCCACAAGTTCATTATGAGTAATTAGAGCTGAATTTATTTTTTTGCCCTCCTTTGTTTGCACAGCATCACTCAAGTAGTGCATGAAAAGTGAAATACACCCACAACTCCTCATCTGGGGATTTCCTCAACTGATAGACAATCAGAGTATAATTAGTTCCTTTGCCCCTGTCTGGGGTGCAGAGGAATTATCAGTGCCTCAATCTTCAGGTATTGCTAGCTGCTAGATTAGTCATGGGACTCAAAAATCCATGGAGCAGTACTTGTTCTCCTAAGGGGGTTTAGAGAATGTGTTGGCATGATAAGAGGACACATAAGCTGTAAAATATATACCCAGAGAAACACAAACGTATGCCTTGTTGTTGTTGTTGTTGGAATTTCTCAATAAAGTTAAATGGATTCTGCAGACCAACACATCAACTAAAGCAAAAGTTGGTTTGAGAAACCTCTTTTCCCTCCCCATATTTCTTCCCATATTTCTTCAAACTTTTCTAGCAAGCTAGCAATGCTGTAGGTACTGCAGATTTAAAAGATGAGCCTTCTGGTCCCTAGCTTATCCAGTCATTATTGGTAGATTCCAGGGAGCTGTCAGATATGGAAGGACCAGCTCATACTACCCATGGCTGAAAGAAAAATTTGGAGATTTTTTTAGGAAAATTCCACACTTCATGACCCAGAGGAAGATCTCTTCTTTTGTACCTCTAAGAAAAATGTTGTGCCTAATTTGTACCATTACCTCTATCCTCAGCAGAACAGACCCAAAAGTCTGAAAACTTTAGTCTCACAGACTTAAGCTTGCATCAGGAGATTGTTTTGGAGCTTAAAATTTAATTTTATTTATGGGGGTTCCTTGCAGTTCCCTGTCTCACTGCAGCCATACAGTAACTTCACTGCATTTTCTGCTGTTTTTCAGTGCAGCTCTCACCTCCTCAAGTGTTTTGGGGCCACCAAACAAAAGCTGTGACACAGAAATGCAAAGGAGCTTGTCTTTTGCTGTAAGAGTATTCCCATCACTGTAAAATTGTGAAACAATACAGCTTATTTCTATCTGATGATGTAAAGTGCCCTACATCACTATAAACAGAATATACTGTATATATATTGGATATACAGTATGAGTCTAGCCATGTGAGCATTTTTAAATCTTGACAGCTGTATCCCTACAGTTTAAATGCATATGTAAGAAACATATGTAACATATGTAAGACACAGTGAGGCTTTGAAGTAACTGGTATATATGACTATAAAAGATTTGTATAAAAATTCAGGTTACAGTTCTGAATGGGAAAGTTCAGAGCAGAAGATGTGGATGGCTGTTTTAAACTCCTTCAACAAAACCTACACAGGGTACATTCAACTTTGAATTAAATCAGCAAAATAATTTTCTTCTGTGCTGAGGAATATGAAATAGAAAATAGAAATGGCTGAAAGTAGGGTGATGGGATGACAGGGATAGTTCTGATCAGAGGTGGCTGTCTGTGCTCTTCCACACAATATGCAGTGTGCTATTGCCAATATTGCATCCACTTCCAACAGACAAAATTCTGAAAAAGGAATAAAACTTTAATCTTGATTTCAGTTGCCAGTGCAGACTTAGACACATTGCATGTTGCAAGAGAGAACCACAGGGACTTAATCATATCTGTATTTAGATATTATCCTTCTGTTACAGAAAGTTATTTAGATTAAGTGTAACTTAAAATTAATATGCCAGGCTTCCTTCTACTCTCATCATATGTCTTTTCTATAACCTTTTATATTTAGAATATTTTTGATTGTAATCAGCTTCATTTTTCCTTCTGTACTCAAAAGTAGGATTTCTCTTCTTCAACAAACACATTAATACAGCTCTCTGTAGCAAGCCATCCTAAAGCCTCTTTTTTATATGTCAATTTTACCACATAACAGATTTTTAAAGCTAAGAGAAAACAATTCAGAAAGATTGATGGGGGCATTCAACAAAAGTAGTAGGAGACAGTACCTTAAATCTGTCATTTCACTGGATTTCAAGTTGATGGTACCTCCGTAAAGGCAGTTTTTATTAAATAGTGTAACTGAACTGAATCTTTGTCTGCAAACAGGACTATGTGTTTCTAGAACAGCAGCAGATTTAGAGTAAGGTGTGCTTCTTCATGGAGCAGTTTTCAGCTGTTACCACTGGGAGCGCATACAAAGCCAGTGGGATAAAGCTTCTTGCATGTCAGCCAAAGCTCCAAACATTTCAAATTGGGCATAAGATTTACTTGAACAACACCGGTCAGTCTTCAAGACATAACAAGGTGCAAAGAACCAGGAAAATTTTTTTCATACTTTATCTCTGCAGCTACATTCCTGCATGACACTGGACCACCTCTGTTCCCTACTTTAACCATCTGTAAAATGGAGACAGTATTACTGACCCCTGATTATATTCCCAACTCAGATCTACAGTCAATGGTTTTAAATTGCAGAATAGCTCAAAACATACCATCAACTTAAAATATGGAAATTATTAAAAAAAAAATTTCACTCATGTTACTTTTATAAAGACATCCGTTTTATGTTTATGCATTCATAACTTACAAATGCATGTAATATAATTTATGTAATGTGTCTATATTAAACAAATTTGTAAATTTACAAATATGTATGTCAGTGTACTGTATAAAATAAAACATTTCCTCTTTTCTGGCATGTGAAAAAGCCACACAACCTGGAGCATTGCTCACTAGGACAAGATCCTGCAAGATGGCCCATGTCACTGAGTCCTTTGTGCGCACATGTACATGCCCACAGATTATTCCTGACAGAATGATAGTATAAGCAACTCTTCCAAGAGGAATGGGAACTGGCACAAACCAAATGAAGCAAGAATGTCTCTAGCTCCTTTTCCTCTCTGGGGCTCACATACAGCTGCAGAACACTAATAATGTTACAGAAAAAAAAAAAAAAGTCTTTAAGTCATCACTATTTCTCACTTGCCTATCTGTAATTTCTTAACAAAAATATTCCTAAACACTTTACATGTTTTAATTTGCTTCAGGGCATCCCTGTGAAGTGGCATTGTCTCTCCCATGCGCCCAACTAGAGCGAGATGCAGAAAGGTCAAAGCCATGTTCGACCAGGAGCTGCCAGGAGGATCCCTCAACCAGCAGCACCCAGCTCCACCAGCACTGGGCCAGAGCCCCAAGAGCTTAACAGCTACTGCAGGTTGTGCTAAAGGAGCAGCTCAGTGGATCAGTGACTGATGGGCAGCTCTGAGCTTTGCTAAAACGTTCCTGAGGTTGAAGTTGAGAGAAAACTAGTGCTTGTGGATTTCCAGAGCCGACAACAGTGCAAACAGCTGTGCAAGTTCAATTTTCCTTTTGTTTTTTTGTCTACTACCTGGACCGACCTTCTTAGAGAGCATCTTATCTCCCAGATGAGATAGCAGCCATGGCTCTAAGACAATTAGAGGCAATTTAAAGTGGTGTGGCTGCAAATCCCATTTTTGAGCACACAGTCCTACCTCCGTTTCTGTTGCTTGTCTGGCTGACTCAGTGAAGCTATCTATGGGAAAAATGATAGGGCATTTCTGCCAGCACTGGGAGGTGATCAGACTCACTGGGGAAGCAGTGTCAGTGATAGGAGGCAAACCCATGTAGCTGGAGGCAGTAACTTGCATAAGGGATAGCAGGACCCTAGCCATCACAATTCACTTTTGTTTTAGCCTTCATGGAAAGATTCATAGCATCATTCCGATTAATAAGACCCTTATTAATTAAGGTAAAAGACCCTTAGGATCATTGAGTTCAACCGTTAATGTAATACTACCAAATCCACCACTCTCCATTAGCACCACATCTTGCCAATCTTTTAAATCTCTTCAGGGATAATAATTCCACCACTTCCCTGGACAACCTGTTCCAATGCTTGACTACTCTTTCCATAAAAAAATTTTTCTTAGTACCCATTCTAAACCTCTCTTGGTGCAACTTGAGGCCATTTTCTCTCGTTCCATTGCTTGTTAATTGAGTGAAGAGAACAACCCTCACCCTGCTACGGCTTCCTTTGCAGTAGTTGTGGACAGCAGTGAGGTCTCCCTTGAAATTTCTCCAGGCTAAACAACCCCTAACACTCCACTCAGTCACTCTTCATAAGACTTGTGCTCCAGACTCTTCACCAGCTCTATTGCCCTTGTCTGGACATGCTCCAGCACCTCAATTTTTTTCTTGTAGTGGGGGGCCCTGTGAGCAGGGCTTTCATCAGCAGTCTGAATGAAAGCAGCATGCTTTCATCCTCTCCCCTCCTTGGCACATTTCCTGCACCATTCCTTATGCTCTGCAATCAGCAAAGCAATCTGGCTGAAAGAAAAAAATAAAATTAAAAAGTCTTACTTCCAGGATTAGTTTTCAAATTGCAGCAGCATGGTCTGAGATCATACTAGGCTGCCAGTGAAATCCGTAACTTTACCTCATATCTGGAATCAGAGCAGCCAGTCCACTGGACTAGGAGCAACCTGGACCAGCAAGGCTGGGATGTTGCTCTTCTGACACAGGCCTGCTCCTCACACGGGTGGTGAAAGTGGAAAAAGGGAAGTACGTGGTAGTTTGCAGTAACTGGGATCCTGATGTATGTCTACTAAAAATTATTCAGCTTCATTTCAACCCTTGGCCATTTTTCCTAACTTGCAAAGGATGCAGTCAGAAGTGACACTGAAAAGAGGGCAAGCTATTTTATCTGGAAGCTCACCACGTCCTGCGCTTCCTGGTTACAGGACCTAAGAGGGAGAAACCACACCCCAAAGTACATCAAGGCAAGAGCACCAAGGTGAGAGCAGGGGTTGTTAACATTACCCTGAAACAAAGCAGAGATACTGTTTCTTGAACACAGGGACAAACTGGAATTATGCATTTGCTGTTCTCTGAGCAAGCCCATTGCCAATAATAATGTATGCTTTTGTGTGTGTCCAGGTTGTGGGAGGCTGCGGCTACTTCCCTGTTGATGCACAGGGAATGTGATCACAGAAAACACATGTTTGGCTTTTTAAAACTATTGTACCATTGTATAGTGTACTGTAGGACCCCATTGCATCTTATGCTTCTAAAAGGAAAGAGACAAATGACTGACTAAATCCAAGAGATTCACATGATACTAAACTGATTTAGAAGGGAATGAACCAGCAACTTCATGCTGGAAAACCCTCAAATTGAAAAAGAAATCAAGGTCAAACATTTAACCACGGGGTGGATCAGTAATTATACCAAAACAACAGATACCAAAGGGCAGATTTGTCATCTCTTGAAATTTCCATAACGGTTTTTATTTTTTCTGGAAAATAAGGCCATAATCTCAATTATAAATATAAAGACTACATTATGTCAAATGTCAGGTTCTGAAACTGAACTTGCTTTTAAACCTAAATCCATCATTACACTTTATGGCTCAAAAGCTCCCCCTTGAAACAAATCCGTCATTAGTCTCGTTCATTGAACTCAGATAATTACAGTCTGATTATTTTTTTTTTTTAGGATAACATCCACAATTCAAAATTCAACCTGGAAATAAGCATCTAAAACCAAGAAACTGGAAGAACATCTGTATTTTGGCTGCTGCGACTTTGAGCAATAAGATACTTGCATAAATGTGATTTTTTTTTTAAGGTTTTCTGAAGTGGTTTTATTTTCATTAGTCCAGTTATTGAACAAAGGTATGTTGCCTCCTACCACAGCCATAGTATGTTTTCTTCAGCATTGTCTTTCTTGGAAAGCCTATAAATTCAAGGCAAAGCCTTTTAATAAAAACTAAGGCGTTTGGGAAAATAATGACACAGCAATTCCGTGCCAGAAAGGAACGAACCAGGAGGATGATCAGAGACCTCTGTCACTTCTAAACTTCTGTAATGCCTTCATTTCTGAAAGAGCCCCGCTCTGAAAAATATTAAAATGCATTAATTGCTAGCAAGACCCTGACAGAGTGATGGCAGTTACCGTAGGACGCTTGTTGCTCTTGTGTTGTTTGTAAGCGGTGGGAGGCTTCGGAGGCAGCTGAACCGCCCAGCCAACTCCCTGCAGGGCATCCCTTGGTCCTCCCCGCCCCTCGGCCGCTCAGCTCCCCCCTGTGCTGACCTCCCAGGGAGCTCACCAAAATGGCAGGAACTTAGCCCGGAGAAGGAATAGTATGCCGGCTTGGCGAGCTGAACCAGCTCGGCGGGCAGGGAAGAGAAGGCAAGGTCTCCCTCTTCTGACAGCAGCAAGCGGGCGGCTGGGCCGGCCAGGACCTCACCACGGTTTGAGGACTCCCTGCTCACCAACCTGCCAGGTATCCCTGCCAAATCCTTGTTGAACAACATCACGAGCCCATAGAATTATTCTGAGGTTGAATACTGTAAATCGCAGTCTGGGTTTTTTTTATTCGAAAGTGGGAAAGTTCATACTCAAATCCTTCAAAGATTAGAAGAAGTATCAGGAAAACTGAGAACACAAATTAAGGTTTTGTGCTTTTGATGGAGACCAACTCATAACTGGCAGGATAAACACAAAGAATGCAGTCTGGTTATAGCCAGCCCACACAATTTTATGGAAATGTTGTCCAGAGCTAAGAGTTTTGTGTAGCTAGACTTGTTATGACAGAGTAAGATGGGTCCAATTTATAGCGCATCAGAAGGCTGCTTGATAATCACAGAACATTCTGGGTTGGAAGGGACCCACAAGGATCAAGTCCAAGTCTTAAGTGAATGGCCCATACTGGAGGCGAACACACAATCTTGGCCTTATTAGCACCATGCTGTAACAAACTAACCTAATGATTCTTTGTTCAAATTTAAATTAGACATTTGCTTCTGTTTTGAATTATAGCACAAACCCTTGGGCTTCAGGTAAAGCAAGTAACACCTAGCTGATTCAACAGAGATTTGCTTGTATTGATTAATTGGATGAGTAAAGACGCTGAGACAAACCAAGAAAGACTGTTAAATTCCATTGCTTATATTCAGAGGTCATTTTGGAAATCACAAGTAATATGGGCTATTCTGGGTTTCAGACTAGACACAAAAAACAAACAGAGGCAAAGCACATGTTGAGTTGTGGTTTTAATTCTATTTTCATCATAGTTTATATGACTTGGGACTCCAGCAAGCAAGCAAGCCAACCATTGAATCCAAAACTCAGCATAGATTTTGAAAAGCTCAGCACAGAGAACTTACAATACCTGAAAGATATTTTTCAGCTACATAAAAATAAAATTAGAAAATTAGTAGCTGGTTAGGAAAAAAACAAGCCTTTCCCACATTTGCGTATAGTTCAAAGAAATTTAATAGCCAAGGGGTGATATCATACTTTTTCACTCTTGCTCTAATCTACACTGTAAATCAAAACAATCTCATAAAAGGTTAAATTATTAAGGACAGTGGGCCGATGGAAGTGTCATGCAACCAGGAAACCAGGATGACCATAAAAAGAAAATGAGGCTGCTGGTAACCATTATAATGTAAGGCTGAATCACAAATGCTAACACCAAAGACCTTTTTCTCTTCCAGTTATAACCCTTGAGAGTTTGTCTGTTGGGTTTTTTTTCCCCCTCTTTGAAGGCAGAAGTAGGCCTATAACTATCCTCGTTTCAATTTCTCCCTTCCCAGCTACGGTTTCTTACAGTCTGTCATTGTCCGTGAGCTTAAACAGAACACTGCATAAGCTGTATGCATCACATATCTGTCCCCAAGATGTAAAATCCTTCCCTTCGAGGGAACATTTTGGTGCAATCTAATGCAAATGTTGAGCCCAAGGGAAGAAGGACCGATGAGGTATTTCACAAAAATGTTCCTGTAGACTTAAAAAAAAAATCATTTACGACTACCAGTGGCAAAGATCAGTGACCACGGGAGCAAGTTACTACATTGCTCGCTGTATTATTAGAGAATTAACTTCTGAATTAACCCAAAGCGGAGGAGCCGCCCCGGAGCCGGAGGGCAGGCGCAGCAGCCCTTCCCGGCTCAGGGCAGGAGAGCTCCCGGGTGAGGGAGAGCGCTCCTTTACCGCGGCCACTTTCCCCCTCCGGCGCCCCGGGGCTGGGGGAGGCCGGGCCACAGCGCCCGCAGCCCCGGGCCCCCACACGGCTGCCCCACTCCGTATGACATCCCCGGCGTCAGGGGAGCACCCCCTCCATCCCAGCCCCTCGGCGGCGGGATCCCCTCGGCCCCAGGGCTGGCGCGTTGTCGTCCCCCGGCGCCGCCGCCCGGGCGGGAGCGGGAGCGGTGCCCGGCCCCACCGCCCTGCGGCATGCGGCGGGATCCCGCGGCACCCCCTCGCCCGCACCCCGCCGACCCGGCGGGAGCCGCTGACAGGTCGCCGCCAGTGGCCCCGGCACCTGCGCTGCGCTCACCGCCCTGAGAGGAGGGGCTGCCGGCCAGACCGCGGCGCGGCGGAGCGGGAGGGAGGGAGAGAGGGAGGGAGGCGGCGGCGGCGCACGGCCGGCGGCGGGCGGGCCCCCGGGGGCGGCGGGCGCCCCTCGCCCCGCCGCGGGGCCGGGCGGCCGCGGCGCCACCGACACCTTACTTCCTGCTTCGCTACCCGGGGCCAGACCCATCGCGGCGGAGGGATCCCGCCGCCTCCCGCAGCCTCCTCCCCCTCCTGCTTCTGCTTTTCCCGGCTCCCTGCTGCAAGGAAATTATTTGACAGCGATTTGCTGACATCGGGGGTTTTTTTTCTTTCTTTTTTTTTTTTCTTTTTTTTTTTTTTTTTTTGCATCACGGACTCGGCAGCGCGGCGGGCGGGGGAGGCCGTGCCGGAGGTAAGTGCCGGTGCCCGGAGCCTCCCCCGGCGCGGGGCCCCCGCTCCGCTCCATGTGCCGCCGCCGCCGGGGTGGGTGCCGGGCAGCGGGGCCGCGCCGGGCCGGGCCGGGGGAGCGCGTTTCCTGGCGGAGCGATATTTGTTTACAGGATGGGCGCCGTACTGTAAGTGAAGTAGGACCGAGCCCGGGGCAGCTCCGTAATAAATTAATATCGCGATTTGCTCCCGCCTCGCCGCCACGAGCCCCGCGCCCGCCTGCCCCCCCGCCCGCCTGCACTTGTTGCAGACTTCGCGCCAGGTAGGGGCAACGCTTCGCAAGTTTCGTTTTTGCAGGAGCCGGGGCTGCGCTGGACGGAGATGAGGAAAGAAAAAAAGGGGGGGGGTGGGGGTGGGAGGAGGGAGAAAAAAGTTTAGAGCTCGCAGTTGACTTTCGGTCTGCAGCGCCGAGGCCCTGCCGGCCGCTGCCGCCTCCTGCCCGTCCGGGCGCGGGCGGGCGGGGGGCGCTGCCCGGTACCTGCCCGGGCCGGGCGGGCAGCGGGGCCGGCGCGGGGCGCCCCCACCGCGGCGCTGCTGCGAGTCCCGGGCGCCGCCGCGCCGTGCCGGGAGCAGAGGAGGGGAAGGGCGGCTCGGCGGGGCTCGCCGCGGAAGTTCTCCGAGGCGAGCTGCCCGTCACGGCCCCTGACACGAGTGGGCGACCCACGCGGTACTCCTCCCGTCCATCGTCCCGCTGCGCGCTCGGTGCCCCCTCGGTATCAGTGTTGGGAGCGAAGCGATGCCGAGGGCTCGGCTGTGGAGCCCTTCCCCGGCGGCACCGCGTGGGGCGAGCTCGTTTTGGAGGAATGGGAATTTCTCCCTCCATTGCCGCGGGAGAGGTGCGCGCGGCGGGCTGGGCGCTGGTGGGGCGCTCCGGTTTTCTGGCCCGTCAGAATTACAGGGTGGTAAGGTAAAAAAAAAACCTCTTAGCCGGGTGTTTAAATACCGGAGAGGTGATTTGCAAGTGAAATTAATCGGCAGTTAACCAGTTAATAAATGGATAATGCCTATTCATCCTTCTGCTGACTTTACAGAGTGGTTTTCACGTCTGCCTGTCAACTAACCAGGCTTGACTGATAGAGATGTAAACCTAGCTGGGTTATTGCCTTCGTCCAGTAAAATCTGACCTGCACTTGCTGTCCTTGCACATCAGTGCTGGTCATCATTCAGATAGTTACAGGTGAGGTTCATATGTTTTTACAGACTGACACGATGGCAGCAAAATACATAGGATGACCCACAGCTTATGAATTTATTTTGAAGTGCTTAACTGCATGATTAATGTTTGAAGCAGGTAATCACTGAGGGGGAAGTTTTATGCCTTTGGTAGCTACAATTTTACTTTAGATAGGGGAAGAGGAGAGAGTTCACCTGGCAAGGTTGGCCTGGCTGCTCAGTAGGGCCACTCTGCTGCCTGTACCCATCCTGCTTGGGCCTCTGGCTCGCAGAGCTCCTCTGGGGACCAGGGGTTTGTCTGCTGCCCTCACTCAGGATATAGTGTTATGATGAAGTGACCCATCCTTACAGTGTCAGTGTGTGCATGAGTTGTTCCTGCATGCGGTACATGCAGCTGTTTGCTGTCATCGCTTATCTACTTCATGGTCTTGCATGTTCAGTTGGATCAGAACGGAGCCATTTCATTAATAAGTTGCATCTATCTAGAAATAATCCATTTTGCTTTTGCTGCCCACTGAAGTGATGGCATTTAATATGCACTGGTTGGTATGTTACCTTTTTTCTAAGTGTTGTCCAAGGCACACATATAACAACAGAAGGCCTGCTCCATAGTGCTCTATGCGTGCATACTACGCAGCTTTGCATACAACAAAATAAGACTTTTTTCTAGAATTTAGATAAGTAATTTTTTGTATGAGGAAAATGTGTTTTATGCGTTTTTCTTTCTTCTGTAGAGAATACTCTGATAAACTTGGGAAAAATTAAAAGCTTAAGTATAGCCTACTCAAAAAGTTTCGGTGCAGATGAACACTCTGGAACAAATATGTTCTACCATTTATTAGCAGCTTGTGTTTCTGAAGACCTCTATGAGGACCTGAGCAGCCCTATGGTGTGGTCGTCAAACCCATGTACCTTGAAAAGCCAAAAAAACTCAAATACAAGTACTGCACTTCACTGTGAAACTTGGCCTGAGTGTGAACTGGAGAACTGGCCTCTTGGTGATACGATAAGAGCGGAGCTTAATCGTGCTGCTATATCAATTTATGTCCTGCTGTTGGCATCCCTCTCTGGGGAAGAGGGATGAGGCCACAGGTAGATAGGCAGGTATCCTGCCTCCAATGTTTAATATCATGGGCCAACATGAGCATAAATAAGCCACAGCATGACTAACCTCTCTACCTAATATTGACTCATGTTGTATTTCGATAGACTGAAGAAGTGTCCATGCCTAAGCCATTTCATTTTCTCAACCTGTATGTTACTGATGATGACCTGCCTATTGAGAATCCTCCAGTATTCATTTAAGACCATAAAGCTAGTCTTTGTTTTGGGTTTGTTTTGCTTTTGGATACAGCTCAACTAGCTTAGATAGAAAAAAGGAATTCTTAGATTTTAAACTCAGAACTCTGTTGCTTCTCTTCTGGCCATTTTAATTCTTCAAGTGATACAGTGAGGCTTGCTATTATAAATTGGGCTAATAACTTGGCATCTGGCAGGGAGCGTGAGAAAAGTATAAGAAGAGCAATTCTGTAAAGTACTGTAGGTTTCCTAAAGCAGTAAGTTAATATTTTGCTCTGAATATTTTCGTCTTACTTTTTTTGTTTGTTCAAATCAAGTGGGGGATATGTCACCTAAAAACTTACTCAGCCAAGTATTTGAGAAGGCCCTTCTCTCCCTTTGCCAATACTGTAATGGGACAGTATAAAAAAGAAGGGCCCTGCATTGTGCCTCCTTACTATGTGTTGTAATAACTGTGAGATAAGGCAGTTTCATTTCAGCTTCCTTAGAAATATGTGTTTGTTTTTTGGTTTTTTTTAAAAAAACAAGCAGCGTTTGACAGGCACAAAATAATGGTTGGTGTGAAAACAATTTGTTTCCTCCCCTTGCATTCATTTGAGAGGTGCATAGTTCCAGTGCAAAATTATCATCAGAATTGCAATTTTTTCTGTCCCTAAAATTAACGGATCCTTTTGCCTGCCCTCCACCTGAAGGAAGTAGGCAAAAGCGTGGTGCACATATGAATTCTGCCTGGAGTAGCTGCCACACCCGTGGTTATTTACATAAGGTGAGGAGCTCAAGTGGTCACACTGACTTCCATGGCACTGCTTACAAGGGTAGAGTTACTGTGTGTGAGAGTGGAGGGGGGGGCTGCATTCAAAACTAAAGAAAAAGGAAGGCAACAAATTCCATACGTTTTGCTGTATGTGAAGTTATAAAACCTCTTCTTAACTTGTCCATCTCTGAGAAACTTATTACTGTAATCAGTTGCAGGGCTGTGAGGGGAAATCGGGCCTTCTAAGATAAAGATGAAAATAGCACATTCAAATATATTTTAAGAAAGGCGACTCTTCCTTCAAAGAGTAGGTCTGAACCTTGTTCAAAGAACAATAGCAACAATTTTATTGGGTTGTTTTTTTGGTTTTTTTTTGTCTTTAACAGCTCTTTGCTTGAAACCAAACAGATTTAAGAGATTCACTGAAAATACTTTTGAGCAGGATTCGTTTAGGCACCAAGCTAACTTATGGAGCTTGTGGGAGTATCTCCTGTTAGATCTGAAATGCTGAGAATGGGCTCTTGCAGCATCATCTCCTTGCTGCTGCCACTGTATTATCCAGGCTGGCCTGGAGGACAAAGTGGGTGACACAGTTGGCCAGCAAGTCATAATGACATCGTTCCTTGTTGGATGTTGGTTTCTGTGGGCAGAAGGAACAGTGTTTCTGATAGCAGTTTCTTTTCTCTCTTTCTGGCTTGCCCACTCCATGATGGGGGGGCATGTGGGCTCACCTGGACGTGGTCAAAACAGCAGCAGAAAAAAGCCCCAAACCATTGATTTGTGTGGGGAAAAACTGGAAAACATGCTCAGGTTACAACCTGCTGCCACAGAAAATGGAAGGAAAATATGTCATTTATGTTACTTTATTCTTGAGAGGATAATGGTTTGGGGAGCACAGGACATGGTCTTAAATATATGCCCTATTACTATATAATCATGTTTTGATTATTTTTATTTTTTTTTAAAGTTTAAACTCTTTGCATTAGAGTGGGGGTGTTGCAGGATTTTGGCATAGTCCTGTAGCACTAGGTATATTTTGAGGTTCTGAGTGAAATGAGTCTTGTGGTTTCAGCTTACTCTGTAACAAAGAGGAATGTGTCACACACAAACAGCCCACCTAAGTTTTCATAATTGACTGATAATTTACTCTGGAAAGACCCAAAATCCTGATATGAGGCAGATGCAAAATGTAGTTGATTTTTTTTTTTTTTTTAATTTTCTTTTTAGTTTGTCATTCTCCAATTTACAGTTTAAATTTTGTTAGAATTTCAGATGAATCTCTTCTCTTCGGCTTCCCATCCACTGCTCAGGTGGGCTGTTCTCACTTCCCAGGCACAAGGTGACAAATGCCGAGTTTCCATACCCCACCAATGTCTAAAGCAGCCATCCTGGGTCTTGTCACAAATTTTCTCTTGTCTGTTTAGTTCAGCAAGAAAATGGTTTCTGTCTTTCCCCTCCCTCCCCTCATCAACTGCTCATGGTAAGATTTTTTTTATAGAGCCCGCATTGTGATATGTCCTTGAGTTGCAGAGCTGCAAGGTTTTGTTTTCATTTGCCATTTTTTCTCTTCATGTTTAAAGTTCATTGCAACTATAGCAAAGCAAGATTGTTGTAGATGGTCTTTTATGATTCCTTCCTGCCTCCCCCCCACCCCCCCGTCAAAAGTCTTATGCTCAGTAAAAAAGGAAAAACTCAGACTTAGGTACTAAAACTTACTCCAGCTAACCCTGGAGTGTAAAGATTGCAAAAATACAGTTTGGGGAAGGATTGCCCCAGCAAAACAGGTAGGTGTAAGTTAAATGTTAAATTATCAGCACCTCCTTTTTGAAAGATCCCTTGATGGTGAGGTTTTTGTTCACGCCATCTGGCTAGAACAAGGCTTACCAGGACTCTTAAAGGACAGGGGCCATTTGAGGTGCAGAATTTATATCAGGTACTTTCTTTTTAAGTGAATGTCAAATCCTAAATAATTTTAGCATCAGGCTGCAAAAAAAGTACCCAACCCTGCAAAGCAAGTTTAAAATTTAAGAATGGCTGCAGTTCTCTGTCTTTAAAAAAAATAAGTAATTTTTGTCTTTGTTCTCTACTCCCTCATCTCTTCTTCCCCCCCCCCCCCCCCCCCCCAATTTTCATTGATGGGGAAGTTTCATTTCCTTTATTTATATATTTTTAGTGTATGTGTGTTTGGGGGGGCATGAGGGTGGATAGGAAGGAAGTCTGTGTTCTAGTTTTTATATTTAAGACCAAAAAAATAGCTAATGCTGATGTGTTTAGATATTACTTTAAATGCATTTTCCCCAGTAAACCAAAAATTCTGCCAGTGAATAGTGAGTATTATTAGGGCATTGAGGGGTTTTGCAGCACTTTTGTGTGGGTGAGGGTACTGTCTGAGTTCCAGTTGTACTAGCAGGAAAGTGTTTTTCCCAGTACTGTCATGTTTCACATGCCAAATCAGAACTAGAAAGTGCATTTTCCTGGAAGGATCTCTATTTACACTTGGAGGGTTATGCCAGTTACAGCTACATTAGGCTTTTTTTTAAATTTTTTTTTTTTTTAATTTTTTTTTAATTCCACACTTGACCTACATAGTAACTTCTTTCATTTTCTTAACAGAACACCCACTACAATCCTGGAAGGTCAGTAGGGTAAACCTGCTGTCCTGTGGCTCTAATGCATATGGGTACTCTTGCAAGAGCATGATCTTAAGTAGGTCCTCATTAAATGAATGCTGCTAGAGCTTTGTCTAACTTGAAATAGCCCTCTGTTCTCCAGGCAGAATTGAATAGAGTTTATTGGGGAACAGGAAATACATTATGAAGTATGTTATCCATATGTAATAACATTTTTTCTCCAAAAGAGATCCCATGTACTTTAATTTTGAATACAATTTTTAAATACTGCAGGTTAGAAAATACTGTATTTCAAATCTGTGAAAGTTTGGGGACATAAGATGAAGTGATTTTAATACACATTTTGATCAGAGACTAAAAGCTATTTATTCTTTCAGACAGTGTGGCAGTTCATGAAGGAGGTAAATGGAGTTTCTTTGGCAAGTGTCTGTAGGTACTGGGTGTGGGAGCATGAGCTGGCAGTGCTGGACTTGTACTCCTGGACTTGTACCACCAGTGCTTCATTCTGCTGCTACCTTGTTCTCTCTTTCTGCTGGTGGAGAAGATGTCCTAATGGAAGATGTTGTTAGTACCAGAAAAAAACAACCCCGACTAGTAAATAATGCTGTTCTTATTTTGCAAGGAGATTTGCTACCTATTTGCTCTTTGTGTGAAGTTAAAACTAGCATTGTTAGCAACAGTAGCAGTGTATTAAATAAAAAAAATGGATGCTGACAAGACTTTACATGGTTCACAATTATGAATACTTGGAAGACCCTACATAGCTAAACTGAACTTTCTTTTCCCTAAAATGCAGGCTGCCAAAGCCCTGAAGTATTTAAGATATTGACTTAAAAGTTTTGTAAACATAATCTCAATTGCTTCTTTTTTGGTCTGCCTCTTTTATTTTTTGTTTTATCCGGAACCTGGAAGCTGGGCTTACCTTGCAGAGAGGTGGTGGTGTTTGAGTTGGCCCCTTGCTGCTCTCAGCAAGGAGAGGGCTGCATGTTGCACTCTTTTTAGAGGCTGAAAGCATCTTCAGTGTCTCCTAGGCCACAGTGGGCCTTGAAATAACCGTGAGCTCTGTGGCCATTACCAAAGCTGAGCCTGTAGTCACCTGAACCACAAGTACACACCACTTACAGCTCAGTGCTGAACGCAACAGTTTTGTTCCTGCTTGTGCCACTAGTATATTTGGAGGGAAATGTGTGGAAGTAGTTCAGGTGTTAACTCACTAGCATGATTTTGGGGGATTTTTGGATTACCTTTCAAAAGCTTACTTTCAGTGTTGCAGAGGAACCCTTACGTGTCTTGATGAAACAAAAATAGTTAATGTTCAGCCACAGTGAGTGGTGCAGCTTTCCAATAGCACTGATGCTTTGGCCTGCCACACAGTTCAAATTCAAGCAAAGGTCTCCCATGTGATTGCTTGCATGTGTCCTCCTATCTCTGTTTTGGATCTGCAATTTCAGTATATGCTTCCAGAATGATTTTTTATTCATTTCCAATCATTCTTCAAAGATAACTGGCAAAAAACATCAGGCTGGTTGTGATTTTACAGCGGTAGAAGGTAGACAACTTTGATCTTGTTAAATTAATTTTCTTCATGTGTGGGCTGAGTGTGTAGTGAGCTGATTTAGTTTTTATTGATCACTGTAAAAACGTGAATTCAGCATCAGAGCAATGATAATAAACAAGTACTTGCAGTGATATTCTAATGAGTTCCTGGCAAAAATAAGGTGGAAAACCATCTCAGAGATTGAGCTTTAGTGGGGAGATGCTGAACCAGGATACTTTATTTGAAAGGGTTGAGCAAAGCTGTTTGAAGTTCTAACTCTGTCTGGCAACACATTTGCTGCGAGCAGGAGCATGCCAAACAGGGCAAGATGCAGTTTTTCGTGGAGGCATTTGAGTGTCAAAAATGGCATTCTTGCCTCTGTCTGGAACGGCTTTCACCCTCCTGATCATGCCAAGGTAAGACAGGCTGTAGGAACCAAGTATCTGCTTTGTTAGAAGGTGTCTCTGAGCACAAGCATTTTAGCACTAAGGACATTTCTGTCCCCATCCACAGGAATGCCCTGCAAACCATTGCCGTGTGTTTCAATAAGTCTGCATGGCAAAGCATCAGGTACTGAGCGGGGGAGTGGAGAGAGCTTTCTAAATTAGCAGGCAATTTATGTGTGGAGAAATGAGATTCATATTCATAATTATGTTAAACACATATTCTGAATATGGTAGGGGCATATCTCCATTTAAGGTGGCAGTAATTCCTCTAAGCCAAAATATTTGCAGAAGTATGGGCAGGCAAATTCTCTCTCATTCTTCCATTGATGCCGTGTTTCCAAGACTTGAAGAGGCTTCTCAGTTGTGATGGTGAACAGTGATTCTCTGTGGGTTTTTTTTGTCAGTTAAGCTTGTTTTATGCTGTCAGAGTTCAGTAAATTGGTATGTGAGCAGCATGGATCATAAGGAAAAAGTATTGCTGCTGTCTGTATGAGTTTGATAAAATTAGAAAATGAGAGGCAAAATTTTTCTCACGTGAGGAAAAGAAGGGTTTTTTAGGACTATGAAATTTTGAAAGAGATGGTTTTTAATAAACTTTAATACTTTTCTAAAGCTGCTGCTATTATAATGAAAGAGCATGAATAAGAGAATATGCCTTGCAGGTAAAACGAAAAAAGATTTCACCGTTTATATGCTTGAAAACCAAAGATACATTGCAGAGGATGAATTTTACAGTTCCTATATTGCTTGTAGTAAAAAGTTAGTCTTTGAAGTTGAAAACAACTTTAAAGAAATAATACACCTGAAAAGGGAGGTGCACAGAAAAAAGACATTGGATTAAGTACTGTTTTGTTAATGAAAAGAATGTAAGTTAAGCCAAATGCGGTTGCCTGCATAGTAAGGTAATGCTTAACATGAGTGGGAATGATAAAATAAAGCCTTAGCAGACTTTTATTTCAACGATTTCCAACTTTCAGAAGTTTTAATCTGGACATTGCATGCACATATATAAACGATAGACTAATACCACAGAATTGCTCTAATTTATGAAAGGAGCTGCACTTTGATGCTGGAAGTCTGTCAGCATACGATCCCTCGGCTAACTACTTGATCGTTAGTTAAAGTAGGGGTTCATTAAAATAACATGGGCTCATCTGATTTTAAAGGCCACCTCTCAGCCAGTAGGCAGTGGTCCAAAACTAATAAGGTTGCAGTGCAGTCGTTACATGGCAATGGCACATAGAGTACTACATAAAGCTGGCTGATGGGAAGGCTTCTGTTGGATTGCGTGCTCAGTGTGGGACCTGCTCTTTCAATTTTTAGTCATCTGTAGCAATGCCTGCTCTTACTATAGTTGGTTGAACTACCTGTGTGACTGAAAGAAGGAGCAAGGTTGGGTCTGCATATGACTGCAGCTCCTAGTTGTAGTTATTTTACTCTGTAAATACTTTTTTAAAAATAAATTTTACTCTGTGTTCTTCTAGTTGAAGTATCATAATTACAAAATGGATGATGGGCTTCAGTTATGTAAGGAAAATCCTTACATTTAAGTCCCACGCTATCCTTAGCATAAACAGCTTTTTTTTTTTTTTCTTTTTTTTTCTTTTTTTTTCCCCTTTCCAGGTAGAACTTTTACTTTCAGGTTATTTATGGAAAATCTGTACTGCTAATTATGTAAATTGCAAGAAACCAATAAAGAGAACAAAAGAGTGGGGCATCTTATTTTAGGCTTCAGCAAATGAAAAGTCATATGTGGCCATTAGAGCTATCTAGAATATGTACCTACATTGTTCTGCTACTGCTTTTGTTACCAACGAAACTTAAACTGGCCATTTCTCACAGGCTTTGTATGTTAGATTGCCAAATGTGGGAACCAGGAAGTTTTTCCAGTAGCAGGGTCAGCTTGTGCCCCCTGGAGAGCCCCTCCCTGCTGGGCTCCTTCCTTGCATACACAGAAGTTTCTTGCTGAAAGAAAATGTAGGGCTTTCTTTTTTTTGGTCTGTTTGTTTTTATGCTGTTGTGTAGGCAAACGTGCGTTTTCTTAGGGCAATCCTCTGCAAGAGCAGCAAGTTTTTGTACCTGCACCTTTCACTTGTTCAGGCAGTAAGAAGCTCTCCTTGAAAGGAGGAAAGGCAGATTTCAGACCTGCCTGCTGATCAGAGAGAGAGAGAGAGAGGAGAATAGAAGAAGTGGTGTTTGAGTGAATGAACAAACTTTCAAGCTGACTCAGTGATACACGTACAGGGTAGCTGTAAGGATTAGTCACCAATTTACAGTAAATCTGTGCGGTGTTTGGTGGGGATGTGTCTCTATGGAGCTGCACTTAGCAAGCTTTGTAGACTGAGAATGCAGGTAAATGTTATTTCCACAGTATTTTCCCAGTGAACAACAACAAAACAGTGAAACTCAAAGGCTTGTAAATTACTAAGCTGAAGGCAAAAATAATCTTTTGGCTATCTCATTGTGCTGCTATCTTCATCTGTGAAACTAGTAGGAAAATGAATAAATTATGCAACAACTTTTTTTTTACTATTTAGAAACCTGTGCTTACATGTTATTAATACTGTTCTACTCTGTTCTGTGCAGGTTGGTTTTATCTCGGGTTGCTTTTCTTTCAGTAGGTAGGTTTCAAGCTGCATTTGTGTAAAACACCAATTTACATGATTGCAACAGAATAACATTTACAAGGAAGGGTATTCATCTGTTGAAAACACTATTTTCATTTGCCAAACAGAAGTTTCAGGAAAATTACCCTGCAGGTTGAATTTTCTTATAAATGTTCTCAAGTTCTTAAATTATTTACTGGCATAATAGGTAAGCACGGCACTTACAGCAGAGTTTCTATTAAGAAGTTACTTTTTGTGGGGTGAAGAAGTGGGGGGCTTAATTTAAAAAGGTTATTATTTTTAAAAAATGGTAAAATTATTCTGCAGCATTTCCTGAATTACCCAAATTTAGTAAGTTTATTTTTTTTGGACTTTCAGATTGTTCTTTCAGCAGTTTCATCTCTTTGGCTGAAATTTTTCTGTTTGTTTGTTTGGAGGTGTTTTTAGGGGGGGTGTTTGTTTGGGGTATTTTTTTTGGTTTTTTGTTAGTTTAGCTGAGCATCTTTCATAATTCTAAGATCCCCTTTCTCTCTGATCTTCTGACCTGTTTTGCTTGGCTTGTTTAATCTGTCCTTAGAGAATAGTTCATTTCAGCCATAATCATACCAAAAAATCCTTCAGAGCTGCTAGAGCAAGATTTTTTTATATATACTTTGTTTAAAATTACTTCCTCCAAAATAAAAAACCCAAACCAAACATCTTGTTGAAGAGTGAGAACCAGACTCTGCTGGCACTGCTGGGTGGGACGGTGCTGAGGGTGCGTGCCTGTACAAGTGGTTTGGCTCACTGGTCTCCCAGCGAGCTGATCCTGTTGAGGGCTTTGAGTCTTCTGAAGAGCAGGAGTGAGGGCTGAAAGCATTATTAAGTTTTGGGGTTATCTCACACTGTTTATTTGAAATGGAAGCCAAACAATTTACATACCTCTGTATCTTGGATCTGGAAAAAAAAAAAGATTTTTTTTTTTTAAATTTTTTTTTTTTTCACTAGCCTATGTGTGGAAATGACATCACAGCTTACATCAGTCATGCTAAATTCAGAGGTTTTTTCTCCTCCCTGTTGGGTTATTAACTGAGCATTAGCTCTGTGCTGCGAGTCTTCCTTTGCTGACTGTGGCACATCGATAACTTAATCGGAAATGCTCTGACTTTTGTGCGACGAGGAGAACTGAAGATCTGGTGTAAAGCCTTTCGAAACTGGTGGGAATGTAGCTCATTTCCTTGCTGTGCGTGCTGCCAGACTGGGTGGCCCCCTAATGCCATGGTGTTCCCAGGATCCCTGCTGCAGCGGAAGCAACCAAAGGACGGCACTGTGCCTTTTGGCACTTCTGGTGACCAGGTCAGGAGTTTGCTGTGGCACATGGTTGGGTAGGTTATGTCCCCATAGCCCTACAGGTCAAAACCTGCCTGCCCTTGTGAGACTGAGTAGGTTTTGAACTAAAGCTCTTGCGTTGTGGCTGAATGTCCCACGTGCAAAGCTGAGCTCTGTGTCAGGGAGTAGAGAGCTCCTCATCACTACCAGAAATCCCCAGGTTTAGGAGCTACCCTTCTGGGGTTGATGTAGGGCTGCAGCTGTGGCAAAATGTGAAACGGAGGCATGGGGGTTTCCTGTGAGAGCCTGAGGACCTGGGAGGAGGGAAACAGAAATCAAATTAAAGTTGACATTTTGAAAAGTTGATTGCTGTGTTTTTTAATCATAAAGCAATTTTTAAAGTAAGTCACTTCCCAGAGGAAAAATAAATACATTAAGAAAAGGGAGAAATGTGATGTTTAATTTGTGCATTTGAGTGCAGCAGATTTGGTAGCGAGCTGGTGGTGGTACCAATGTGCACGGAGACAAAGCAAAGGGATAAGCATTGTTCTATCTCTCCTGCTGAATTTCCAGCCATAATGTCCTATATGTACAGCATTGTAATTTATCTTTACTATTTTGGGAGGGCTGAGGCTATGGGGATGGGACTCATCCCAATAACTTAAAAAAAACCACCAAAAATAAGTGAAACAAATTCATCTGACACTCTGGTGGATGTGGAGAGATTTCCCTGCTTGTCGCATGTTTCAATCAGCGGCCCTCTGCCCAGGAGAAAGGCAAGGAGGCCTCCAGGTACTTACAGCAGGAAGACTTGCAGGAGCAGCTTTGGATTCTGCTCATTGCATGCAGAAGTTACGGATAGCCCTTCGCACACTCTGTATTTTTTTACGTCTCTTTTTCTGCCGTAGTCAAGAGCAAGGGGATGCAGGAGGAAGGGCTGAGGGATGTGGTGGGAGGGCATGTGTTGGTGTGACCCTCGTGTTTGAGTGGTCATGCTCACATGTGCCATGGAGCTGGTGCAATTACTTGTCTCTTTCAGAGCTTGCAAGGAGCACTTCATTGCTGCATTGCTTATTTGTATGGCCATATGCTATTTTTTTTCCTTACATATGTTCTCTGATAATTGTCAGTAGCAGGTGCCTGCGAGCCAAGGCAGAGCTGTATTTAAAAATCAGATGCTTAATGAGATTAAAGAATTGTGTGAGTTAAGCACCAGCAAAAAGGCCAGGTTGAAAGCATTGTCCTCTGAAGGTCGTGTTCCTTGCAGAGCAGCAGCATGGCTGGTAGCAGAGCTTTCAGCTCCACCATCCACTTGTAGAGATGTGACCTTTAAGAACTAGTCAGGAGGTCTAGTTTTGGGTTTTTATATGTGGTTTGGCTAAATCAGGGAAAACACAGAGTCCCTTCTGATGTGTGTACCAGCCTCCAGAAACAGAATTGGACATGTGTTGCATCCCTGCTTGGTGACTTGGGTGGTATAGGGCTGGTTGGAGATGTGACATGAAATCACTAGTCTGGCAGACTCCCACTCTTTGAACCTGCCTTTCCCTGTGTTTGTCAAGCATCCTGAGCTGTTCAGGTTGCATAACTGGTCCCCATGGATCATTGCTGTGATAGTAATTGATGATGCTGAATCTCCGTCCATCATCTGAGAAACAGCCATCTGGGGAGACTTGAAGTCGCTCTGGACTTGGAATGATGCTGCTGTGTCCACTGAAAATCATTTTGGGGCATTGCATGACCAGAATCCCCCAGTATCCATGATATTGCTGTCACATCATCTTTACATCTTCACAAATAGCTCTCTGAATTACCGCTCCTTCTGTGTTTCAGCTGGGGGAAACTTAGAGCTGGGTGTAACAGATGTCTAAGTGGCCAACAAGTCAGAAGTACCTTATATTTCAAAGTGTCACGAAAGACATAATGCCCCTAACATTCTTTTGTGGGGGGATTGTTAGTTTGGGGGTTTTTTTTATTCATTTCTGGTAAAGAACTAGTAAAATATAGAGCACATATGGAAATGGCAGACGTTGTTGGGTTTTTGATTTTTTTTTGTTGTCCTTGTTTCTAAAATTAAGCACACAGGAGTTTGTGAGATCTTGCAAAGAATTTAAATCATATTGCACAGTCATGTGTTCAAGGAATCTTTTTAATCTAGTCACATAGTGAACGGATCCAAATTTTAAAAAATACGGGGCAGTAAGGAGAGATAACCTAAACAGAATAGAGACAAAAAGCTGCTAAATATTTTTGACTGTACTTACCTAGTTTAGTTTGCTGCCAGTATTCTGTTTCCTTTTTGTTTGGTTGTCCTTCATGTTCTTCTTATGTGAGAAAGAAACCTCTGGTATGAGCTGTTCTGCTTATCCCTTGCATAATGCTGGCAACTGAGAATTGGATCACACGACTTAAAGTAGGTCTGTCTCTGTGTCAGAAAACTAACAGTTTCTCCTTCCTGTGGGTGGGCACCCATGCACAGGGGTAGTAAGCTCTTATTCTACCATGGCTTGTTTCTGTAGTATGTTTCTGAGCTGGATTGTAGGAGGAGTGATCTCGCAGCTTGACCACAAGTGCACTTGGCAGTGCTCACATGGGCAGAGCTGGTTGCAGAATTTGGGTCAGCGGGACAGTATCCTGGTGAGCTGTCTGGCACAGGACCCTCTAAGACTGACTAATTGTATTAATTTACCCTCATTCATGCTATATATACAGTAAAAAAATAATTTTCTTGGATGTTCTTACTTCTGCATCTGCAGAACGTCGACCTTGGACTACTACAGAATCTTTGAAATAATTTTGATGGCGTGTCCTACATGGCTTCAGCACACGAGCAGCTCAAGTCAGACACACTGAAATTTAGGCTTTGTAACTGAAAGAGATGTACAGCACATCATACAACTGTATGTGACGTTGTTTTACCAGTTTCTCATGGTAAATTTAATGAGGAAGTCTTGGGAGGTATATGTGTGTATATATATATATATGCATGTATAAGGCAGATTTGAAAGCAGTGAACACAGGCATATATGCATTGTGCTGTAATTGTTTTCTCGTGGGGGTTTTATTATTTTTGTCCCTTTCACAAACTGTGAACCTTTAATTTTTTGTGTGCTGTTCTTTGGCCCTCTCTGCTAGAGAGGCTCAATCTATCATGTTAAAAGAAATCAATAAAAAGTCTAGAGGTTTATTTATAAAGTAGAGCATAGAGAGAGGGTGCAAAAATTCCATTAAAATGGCAGTTTAGCACTAGCTACATCTCCTTGGGACTAAACTCCAATATTTTAAACTATTAAAATTGTTACAAGAGTGCTTTTAAAGTACCACAAATCACAGTAAAGCTTTCTAGCTGAAACTTGCCTTTATATAGTGCACTAGAGTTTAGCTTATACATGTTTTTGGAGTGTCTGATGCTGCCCTCAAACACCATTTTAGCATCCATTTTAGAGCTTTATTATAGTTAATAATCTTACAGGTTTATCCTCAAGGGGAAATATGTGAATGTAAGAAGTCAGAATTTATTTTCACTCAGAAATGTGAGTGTATGTATGTCTTTGTGCAGATGCAAATCTGAGCAAATTAATTATTTCTGAGAAGTCTATAGGCTTCTTACGAAATTCGTCAGGATTGCCTGGCTTGGCACATACTGCTTGGTTACAGGAACTTATAAATTCTATGCTGTGGGCTATTTTATGACATGGCAGTTTTCACCAGTGATGTGATGGTCATCTACTTCATCTTTTCTGTCCAAAGAAATAAATGTGTCTGTGTGCTCATAAATACGAAGCTGGAAAGTTTATGGGATAGTGTCTGTGCTGAACCTCTCAAATATCAGAAGCAGTGTATCTGGAGTGTAAGCTTTGCCTCCATTCAACATGCTTTTGAATTTTTTTTTAATAGCTGAAGAAGTTTGAACTTGAAACTGTTGAGTTTAAAATGCAAATGGCACTGTATAGCTTTGTGTTGTACCATCTTCTATCGTGGGATAAAATTGTTCCTAGTGGAAACACCCTTTATTTATTTGCAAAAATACCCAGAAAAAAAAAAGGCGAGCTCTTATTTGGGCCAAAAGTAGGCTTCTCCTTCTCCAGGAGACAATGCAGGCTTTTGGAGAGCATGGCTCTTGGTAGGGACCATGGAAGCAGGCTACGTCAATGAGCATGGCAGAAGGCAAATGAGAAACTCCACCGAACATTTGTGCAAACCTATGCACCCTGTCACGCAGTCATGTCTGTACCTACGCCTTAATAACACAATTCATTCCTGCAGTGTTCATCATTTTTCCTTTTCTTACTGATCCACTGTCTAGTTTTAGCTTACTTCTTGATGTTGATTGCGAATATTTTCCTCTTTCCTTGCTATGTGGAGTAGCGATCCCAGCAAGCTTAAAAACAGCAAATCTGGTAACAGTACCCTTTCACTGTTAATACACGTCTGAAGTTTCAGAAAAAAGGCTCTAACCTGTGTAGCTTGTATGGTGGAGATGCTAAAGGGAAACCACTAAAGCTTACTTTGCTAAGCACAGACAGCTAAAATCTTTTCTGTAAGGTGTTTCTCAGTGTGGCAGAGGAAAGCCTCTAGTTGTGTTGTACAGCCCTGAGCGTAAGTGATGGTTAGCATCTCTGCTTTTGAAAAAAAATAAGCAAGTGCTGTTAACGAGGATAAAGCAGAAGAGCATCATTCAGGAAAATGGAGTTTCCCATGAAGTCTGAAGTCAGCAGCCCACTGAAAATGGGATTGCAGGTGAGTTAGGTTTGGCCAAATTGTGTTTGCTGCCAGCTAAGGTTGTCTTCCCAACTCTTCTCTTCTGCTGGGGGGGCTCCTCCTCCTTCTGCTTCCTCCCCTTGGGCTTGCTGAGGCCTGTTGGCTCCCTTGCCTCTTCGGTGGTGCTGGGAAGTGCCACAGTGTCCAGGCCTGTGCCAAACACTGTGATGTAAGGAGGGGAGTCTAGTGAGAGGTGTGGGAAGAGACAAATGAGAGAAGGCAGCACAACCCAGAGCGTTAAGCTGCAGCCTTTGGAAGGCATTTGTGAAGTCAAGATGCTGCAGCGATGTGGAGGCTGCCTGAGATCATTTAAGAAGTATGATGTCCTTGAAGAGAAATGAGCGTCTTCTCCTCTCACTGTGCCATACTCACAGAGCAGGCTCTGATTCCCTGGTAGGCAGAGCAGCTGGTCATCAGACTTTGAATATCCTATAGTTCAGGCCACTAGTTTCCATTTCTCCCCCTTCCTCCCAGTGATGGACATGTCCTCAGTCTAGCAGGATGTTTGTCTCCTTGCCTGCAACACTGACCTTTTGCAGATGGTAGTAAAAGAATCCTTATGGAGTGTTGGCGGTTGTCGGTGCTGTCCTTCAGGAGAGTGGTGCACCTTCAAGGTGCACACGGAGCTGGCTGTGAGCAGCTGGTACACACTTTGTGTAACAGGTTAAATCTCTTGGATTGAATTGCTTCTACTTCTAAAAGTTCCTTTTAAGGGAAAGAGCGCTGCTTTTAGCCATCTGCTTTTGGGGTGAGTCTGGTCATTCATTGGCGTCTGGGTCACAGTCTTTGTGCTGGGGTTGGGGCGTCAGCCAGCTCCTAAAGAAAGCCCCCAGTCCACCTAGCAAGATTTTCCTATTGGAGCAATTTGGGGCACTTTCCTCATTGTCCCATTTTCCCCATTGGGGGTGGGGGGTGGTGTGAAGCCATTTTTGTGAGTTTGCCACAGTGAGGAGGTGGTGTGTTTTAGGATATTGTGATGACCTTGCTGAGTCAAACAGCTATCCTGGAAAGGATTGTCCTCCTGCAAGTGTGATCCTTTTTACTTTGAGGTCTGGCTGTTGTAAGAGCGGCTCTCTTGAGACACTTAAGTCGCTATTTAGCCAAACTGGCAAAACTATGTGTCTTTGGCTTTTTGGAAAAACTGTGGAGTTTTCCCCACCAGGTCTGTTGGTCTTACCCTTTCTCAAGATGATGTGGGAATGCCTGCACTGGCCCTCCCCTGTGCTTGGGGTTGAGCCCACAGTAGGTGAGGGAGGACTCTCAGCTTTTCTGATGCTTATGGCAGAAGAGAGGAAGTGGTAGATACCAATCTTGCCCTCTCACACAGCCTTCCACACCCATCTTGCTGGTGGCCACCCAAACTGTCCCCTAGAGATGCTGCCCTACCATGACTAATTTCCTGGCTTTTAATTTGAAAATGCAGTTATCAAAGTTATGCCAAGTTCCAGCTTTTATTGTATATGAAAACCTAGAAAGCATGCTTCTGGGAAGAGATGTTGGAGATTGGTTGGGTATTTCTGGTCATTGGAAAACAGGAAGGGGATTAGTCAGTGTTGAGGGTTTGAATAATTTAGTTGGTGTACCTTGATTTCAAAATCAAGACTAAGTGCACTGGAAGTAGTAGATGCAAAGTCTGTCAGGTACAAAGACTAATCAAGGCTGTGATTGTTAAAGATTTATATTGTGACTTGTAATGCCATAAAAGCTGAATTGAATGATTGGTGAGAAAATCAACCTGTGTGATAAACAGGTTATCTTTCTTCTGCTGTTTATACAAATACTTTTGTTTGTAGTATTTTGTGTACATCAGTATTTAATGACTGTGCACATTAGACATAACTGTTAGTTAAACTTCTTGGGAAATATTTTAACTAATAGATGTACAAGCATGTGAATCTAGTAAATTCTTTATGCATTGTTTTCCCAGCTATAAAAATGTTCCAGTTAAGGGAAATAATTTTTCTTAGTAAGTAAATATTACTCTTAAGGAGAAGACTTTGTATTTTCTTTTGTGTTTTTCCTTTGGGATATGTGTGTGTGTTTTAAAGAAGAGTGTTAAGTGAATAAAAATCCTTGCTTGAAGTATTGGTGAGTTGATAATGCAAGATCAGTTATTTGTATTACTTATATGGTCATTTGTTTAAAAACAAACAAATTTTAATATCCATTTAATGTATATAAACAATTACAGATGCTGTGAAAGACAAAGCAGAGAGTAGAATAACAGAAGTAAGCTTTAAATGTAGATGCCCTGAATTAGCTGAGATGCCTGGGGAAGCAAATTTAGAAAACCAGGTATTGAGATGGCTTCTTTCTTTATTTGAGCAATTCAATTGTCAGAAATTGTCTAGAAGGAATTTTTTATGGCTTGTACAGTTTCAATATCTGAAAACCGTTTTTACCAGATTTTGCATTTATTGGTGGAGCTATAAATAAATGCAGAATAATTTTGCTGGTCTTCATGGAGTTTTTGCAAATCAGTATCAGCCCAACAGCTCTCAGGGTCTGGCCTCACTTCCTCCTTGGCTGGAAGAGTCAACCCATTTCTTAAAAACTGTGGCAAAACTAGCTGGGGCATTAATCTTAGACAAACTGTTTAATTAGGGGCTTTTTTGTTTTGTTTTTAATTAAAAAGATATCTTTTTCAGACAGACAGTTTCCTGGGAATGCTGGGACAAACAGTTAGCTAAACAGTTTCCCATTACCAGTCTTAGTCCCAGTGTTTGAAAAAACAAAATACAACATCCCCCACCGCCCCAGCCTCTGAGAAGCCCACCAGCCAGCCAGCCTTCACTCTCCAGGGGCCACGCCAGCCTGAGCACCTCTGAGCGAAATGTGAAGTACAGAAAATGTAGCAGTTTGGTAAATGAAGTAAAGGGGAAAGTGAAGTTCTCACTGTCTCAGTGTGGAAATCAAGAGAGAAATAACAGGGTTGTCTGTAGGTTAGCCTAAAAATCAAGGTTGGGAAGCTCCTTGGATAGTCTGAATTCAGCTTTTTTGCAAGCAACTGCTTTTAGATTGCCTGGCTCTTTAGGAATTGGTTGCTAAATTTTAATTTTAGCAAAAAATGAGTCAGCCAGTTACCTAAAATAACATTTTTATTAATGCCTTGCCCCAGTGTAAAACATTTGGAGTTTACAAAAAAAAAACAACCCACTTTTTTTCTGGATTTCTTCTGTCTTTAAAATTGTCTCTATGATCTGACAGCAGGCTGTGAAATGGTTGTGACATTCACTATCTTGACTTAAGCCCTGTATCAAGACTCCATGCCAGGGAGTGCAGTCATGCGATAAGCAGAGTAGTGAAACACGTCTTAATTGCTGCATACTCCACTTAGTTGCTTTCTGGGGCCTTTTCTTCATGTGCTTTTGCAGGATCAGGACCACGAATTAGCTTCTTCTTACACTGCTTGTGACCCTTGACTGAACAGGGGAAAGAAAAGATAGACTGTGTACTCACAGAGACATAGCAAATAAAAGGACAGTTCACCTTTTATTTTACCTTCTGGAAGTGCAACTTTTATTGAATTGCTGTTAGGGGAGGCTTGGTGAGATGTAAAGTGGACTTGTCCTGACTTCCTCCAGTGATCCCAGCACTGCAGTGCTGTGGTGCCTGTCTTGTGTTTTCTTGGGTTAAGAAAAGTGAAGCGAGGCAGCAGGAAGCAAGGATGTAAACTTCTCAGAAGCAGCAGGAAAATAATGACATCACTGTTTTTTCAAACTTTGAGCAATCTTAAAGTTCTAGAGCCATTTTCATCATCTCTATTTCATGAGGAAAATTGTGTATTTTTGAAAGCTCTTGATGTGATCATATTCTTAACTTTTTATAGTGCTGGCATTTACAGACATGGCAACTGCTTTGAAATAGTGTTTCTTTTATTACAGACCTGATTAGTTGGGAGGGAATGGGAACTAGAAATTTTTATAACAAGTACTGGCAGTATCTCAACCCCCCCTTTAAATATCTTCCGCTTTTATTTCTTTTTATTTCAAGTCATTATGTGAGGTGCATGTTATCCACTGAAATAGGAAGGACATGAGGCAGTTAGAATTCAGCATTCTTGTGAAGTAATCTGTTCCAGCAAAAAAAGGCTGTGAAATTTTTAATAAAAAGTAAGGAAAAAAGTTCTGAAAGTTTCTGACTCTGGAAACCCACTTTTTTCTTCTTAAGATTTTACTTGTTGGTGTAATTCTTTAAGGAGGTTGGACTGCTTTTGAAAAAAATGATGCTGAATGAATATCATGGGATAACACAGAAGCCTTTGTAGGATATTCACTGACCTACCTAAGAAACCCAAGAGAGATAATTACAACCTTTGGTAGTCTACATGTAAATGCATTTTGCAAGCGATTTTCCATGCAAAAAATGCAAATCAGTTGCATTGTGGAATCTGAACTGTAAAAGAGATGCCTATTTCAGGCAATTTTTGATGAGTTCCAGATTTAAAAAAAATAAAATTTTGGCATATTAAATTATTAGGCATCTTCACTAAGGAAGATGTAAGGAAGATTTATGGTGCAATGAAATACTTCTGCAACCTAATTTAGAACTTGACAAATCTGGTTTTATAGGGTTGAATTATAAGGGATACCTCATTACTTGTGGGGAAAACTTCTTCTACTATTATTTGTGATGCCCTGGTCTTCTCTTTGGTTGGGCTGTGCTCTGTAGGAGCGGCTGTGAGCAAGATGTCTCAGCTGATCCTTTTTCAAGTGAGCTGTGCAGGATGAAGTCATAATTAAAGATCACATCCTGGCAGACCTTTCTTACCACATGTGGTTGCTGATTTCAAGTTAAATGGTGTTCAGTCCTCATTGCTCCTCTCGGTCAGAAATGTAGTTTTTCTTAAAAGCACAGAATTGTACTTCATTGTCCGATATTCCTTACTGATAGCGAGTATCATATACTGTATATACAGTATCAGTGGTTACAGAAAATTTTGCTACACCAAAATTACATGTGTGCTGCTTTTTTTTTTATCCTCTGTTCCTTTCTTCTGCATGCAGGCCTCTTGATTGCACAAGGGCATGCTTTGAGCTTAAAGTAAGAGGCAGCTTATGTGGAGTATGACCTGGCATTATGGCTTGCCCAGCACATAGAGAACATTAAAAAAAATCCCATTATTTTTTCAGTTTAGGAAGTCTATGAAAAATTTGGGGTAGCTAATATTTTGCTCCTCTTTGGAGACCACTGACTGTATTCTTACAGTGCTGTTTATATGTTCTCAGCTGAGAAAAAAATCTGGAATCTAAGTTTGTGCATTCAGCTAAACTGAAGAAGAAGTTTTACCTGGAAATAGTATTTCTTTGTAGGATAATAGTTTCTTGTGTGCATTGTTTCCCCCTAAAACTGACATGCAGAGTGATTGATCCTAAGCAAATTGCACACACGTGTAACTACAGCCATCTATGTGTACAGCAGCATGTAAGAAAGGAAAACAAAACCACAGGCTTTGAGTTCAAAAAATAAATCTTTTGAGGACCTTCTCTCCTCATTTCTGTGAGAAAGAAATCTCAGCTTCTCCTGATGCTGTGGATCCACAAGTGTGCTTTCTGAGGTGATGTACCTGCCTCATGGGAGGAGTAAGGCATTGCTGGATGGCTTACGTGGTCAGGTATGTAGCAGAGGAAGTGTTTACATTTAGGAGACTCTCATATTGAATACTTAAATGACTTTCTGGTAAGCACAGCTTCAAAAGTTTAAGGAGAGTAGCAGTTTGGTGTGTGTTGAATGTTCACTATGTTATGCACTTAGCTTCAACTATAAACCATTTGCTGAGTTTTAGTGACTATGATGTTTAGTCTTTGTCCACCCCCCCGCCCCCCATTTAGACATTAGTAGCCAAGTGTTTTGCCTCTGTATGTAGCCTTAAGTTGCACTTTTTTCTCATGTAGTCATCAGATCAAATTATTTATAAAATGAGGACATCCTTTTGGACTTCATGTGTAAACAGTCTTAAATATGCACACAGGCAGAGAGATTCTTTTCTGTTTATCCACAGTTGAAGGCTAAACATTAATAAATGCTAACATTAAATAGTGGGGTTTTTCCCCCCTCCTTGTTTTCACTGGAGTTTTCCCTTTAAGGTTCAGATTCCTCCTCTAGATTACCCAAAGAACTTTCCCCTTGCCCTTGATCAAGATGCTGGTTGCAGTATGTCTCTGCTACTGTGATCATTGTGAGCTAGAGTAAGCAAGTGGTTCCTCTGGAGTGGTTCCTGCTGGACAGGAATTGTAATAATTAAATAATTTAAATATTTAAAACCACGTCTGCAATGCTGGCACGTGTGTTTGAGAGTAGGATCTACTGTCTTCAGGCAATATGGTGACTCCAGAACTCTTAATTCTGGAATTAGTGGTGAGAACTGGAAACATGCCACCAACTCACCAGAGTACCATCTGAAATTTCCTTGGAGCCAGGTTGGTCTTGGCCTTGGCTTATTTCTAAGATACCTCAACAGACAACAAATTTGTGGTATGTATTTGGGGTTGATGGGGAAGGATTCTCAATAAAGATGAGAGGTGGATGGTGTCTCAAACTGTTGCAACAGAGAGACTCTCATTTTGCTCTCTCTGCTTTTTTGAATATGTTTTGCTGGAGTCCTGGAAGGTGCCCATCCAAGAGGTTGCCTTCAGCTGGAGGGGGAGATGGAAAAGCAAGCTGTAAAATGGGGTTTGAGAAATGTGCCTCTTGCATAGTGTTTAAGGTACCTACTGCTGCCAGGGTAATTTCATTTGTGTGTTTGTTTCAGCTTTTTGGCTTTTGTTTTAACAAAACTTGAAACGTCCTCTTAGCCAATGACAGCAAGGTTTGCAAATCAAAACCAAATCTGAGCATAGCACTACACTTGAGTGAGCTGTGCTAATCTAAGACAAGCTTCTGTTTCCTGCTTGGAGCTTCTACCCCATGCTCTCGTTTGGCACATGTACAGCACTGACAGGCACCTTTGAGGCACAGATCAGTTAAAGAAGTGTCTGTGGTGGCAACTGCTCCAAGCTCAGTATTTCATGTGCTGTTTGGCTACCTACTCATGGTTAGGAAGTAGGTCTTTGGAGTCATGTAGGCTGGAGGAGAGTCATACATTTGTGAATTAACACCTGTAATGGAGTGGTGTCAGGTCCTTTTTGTATTCTTATGGTTAGACAAAAAGCTTAATCTGCCAATGAAAGTATTTCCCATAAGAACTCAGTGCATGCCCTGTGTGAGCAGAATATTTCAGCCAGTGAATATGTTGAACTGACAGAGTCCTGCATAGCCCAGCACTGTGGTTTGCATAAAAGCAGCCCCTTGAAGACCCCGTGGTCTCACGTTCTATCAGCAACTCTGTGACTGACTTTCACTTTCCCTACAGTAGGAGAAGAGATAGAGAAGAGAATTTGCCATCAGTTTTCTCTCTCTGCATTTTTCCAGACAGTTTGGCCTCAACAAATTGTACAGCCTCCCTCTTGTCTGCGTGGGAGAGTACAGACTGCTGCTGGCGGCAAGGAGAGATTAACATTCATCTGTTCTCTCCCCGCTCGCTTTTCCATCCCGTGGGCATGGGAGACTTATGAATGTTCCGCTCCTTTGGGGTGTGTTTCTACCGACTGCCCTGATGGGAAGACCACAGAGACGCCGGTAAGGTTGTGCAAGTTTCACATTGCTGATTAAACAGGCACATGAGGAAGTCAAATGTAGTGTTTCCCTAGAAGAGGTCAGAGAGGAAGATGGAAGGACTGCCATAAGCCTTAGGTTGCTCGCTTGCTCAGACATCTCCTTTTCCAGAGTCTGTGCTCACTGAAGGCTTCATGCAAAGTCTGCCTCCTTGCTTGGGTCTTCCATGAAAAGTGTGTTTTGACACACTTTGAAAAGTCTGTTCCAAGCAGAGATACTAACTTCTTTGATGTTTACTCTCTGTTTTAATGTTGCACTTATAGCCAGAAAATCTGATGGGGAATATGGGGAAAGAAATGATGGGAGGGGTTCGTTTATTTCTGAGGGGTTTTTTAAGGAATTTTTTTTTTTATGTAGAAGTTGAAGTTGATACTGTATAAATGTGTACAGTAACAGTACACAGCAATGGTTGGTAACATTCAGATGTAAGATGAGGAGTTTTACTTTCACTTTGAGGCATTGTGAGGGACCAGGAAAGGTTTTGCAAACTCGTCTTTCTGAATGACCCTGCTGCAAGGGGAGCTCTCAGCTGCCGTTGTCCTTTGGTACCCATTTGCCCTACCTAGGAGTCAGGTACCATGGTGGGTTCACACCATGAAGAATTATGTATCTGCTTGCTCCTGCTTCCCTCTGCACGACACCAGCCTGCCTGTGCAGGAACAGCAAGGGCCTCATTGTTTCCAGCATCTTATGCTGCTGCCAAATTAAGGGGTCTCTCTCAAGTAAGAGCCAGATATCCTTTCTCCTGCTGCTCCCTGTCCCAAACAGGGAGTGGTTGATAGTCAGCATTTACTAATTTTGCACTGTGGAAGGTTTGTTCTTGATGAAATGGAGTTGGGAGGTCTTGCTCCTTCTTCACTTAGTAGTTCCTGCAGGAGAGGGGGCAGTAGGCTTCTTGCCATCATTTCCAGTGCTAGCCACTGCCTAGTGGGATGTGGTGAGCCAAGTGCCACCGCCACTGGCCTGGAGGTGATGGAGCTGCCAGTATGGACAGAAGTTGTGGGAGCTGCAGAATCTGGAGATTACGGGTGGGCAGCCAGCACCTTGCATGAGGTGGTGTAAGTGTACAAATGTGGGAATTTTTTGAACAGTACAGTGAGCATTTTACCTGGGGTAACTTGTGTATTGCTTACAGTGGCAGGGAATTTCTACAGAGCTTGTTTGAACTTCTGAAAGGATGTTGCTAACAGGTATCGAGTGTAGTGAGGTCAGTACAAGAAGAACAAAACCTCCCATTCAGATAAAAGCAGGGAAGGGGAAATACTGCCACGTGTGGGACTGCTTCAGGCTGAACTGATCCATGCAGCAATTTGTGCAGCTCTACAGAAACGTACTATGGGTTTGAGCTTCCCAGCTTAGACAGGTCTATGTTCATGTTCCAGGCTTTGGGAAAGCAGGAACGTCACCATCTGTGTCCTACTTCATTTGAAAAAGAAAATTAAAAAAAAAAATCTTGAATGCCAGCCATCTGCTGATACTGCATCCAAACTTTATCGCGGTATCTGGGGGCAGAGGAGGAAGATAGTTTCTTAGGGAGAGGCACCGTTCAGAGAGAAAGAGCAGCCTGTACCTGGGGTGCTCCTGGATCCAGAAACCATCAGAGGAGCATGTGCAGGATGGCTTGGCATCTCAGTCCAGCCACTTCCTGGAATACCGAAACAGTCTAGCCTAGAGAGAGTAAATCTGTGTCCCATCCTGCCGACAGTCTGCAACACTTGGTTTATGGGTTATTAAGAGCAGATTTGAGCATTTCTGTGAAGTGGATGCCCAGTGATGGATGGTTAAGGGCCACCATATTGATGTTTGACACAGAAAGATACGTCACTTTTTTCCTTGTAGCCTGGTCATCGGGCATAATGTCGTTTCAGAAATATATTGGGTTGTGGTTTTCTACAGGCTGCCTATGAAAATAGGCCCACAGTCTCAGTGGGAGCTAATATGGGCCCCTGGCTGGACACAGAGCAAGAGCAGACTTGCTTCTCTTGAATTCTTATAACAGATCTTCCCCAGCAAATGCCCACTGAATTTCGATTTGGTTACGAAGGTGCTTTTTCTGAAGTCAGTATGTCATTTTTCTATGTTGTATTCTCTTCTCTGTATTACATCAGTTGAGTGCTGCTTCTGTGCTGGTGGCTCTGTGTGAATGTGAACACAAGGCAGTAGACAGTTAAAAAAAAATCCATTAATTAAAATATTTACATTGGAAGCTGCAAAACATTTACTCTTTGTGTAAAACAAACTTCCCCATTGTTCTTGTATGATTGCTACAGTTGCTCTGAAAATAGCCAGGAAGAGGTTGTGCTCTGAGGAATTTTACTGGGTTAGCAGGGGACTAGGAGGGTAGGGATTCTGAAGTGGGCTCTTGGTCAGTGGCTGTCTTTTGTTCAAATCTTTCTGTAATGTGGACAGAAGATCTTTTTTTCCTCAGGAAAAAACAAAAAAACTAACCAAACAAATAAAAAAAACCCAAAACAAACCTATAGTGGTGTAACTGTTGTCATTATTCTGACAATGCAAAAAAAATTAACGATCATCAGTAGAATCTGAGAAAATTGTATTTACAGGATGAAAGGTTTATTTTTTAGCACTTAGTGTGTACTAGTGTACACTTAGGGGGAAAAAGGAGGCACCCCAGAGCTGGCAGTGTGGACCCTGGCTGGGGACCCACATGCCACCATCCCATTTTGCTGGTGGGGGAATGGCAGTGCAGCATGGTGAATGATGTCACCTCTGCCTGGCACTGAGCACCTGTGGGTGCCTGCTGGGGTCTGTTGTCATCCTGGCTACAGCTGCTTGGTGTTGAAAGAAAACCAAGTGAGGGGGTGTACCTGTTTTTTTACTTTAGGCACAGGCATACCTTTAATAGCACCACTACAGGAGAGGTAGGCAAACATGAAAACTGTTTGCTTCAAATCTTTAATTTCTGCTGTATCTCCCCCAGGTAACTGGATTGAAAAATCAAGCATTTTTTATTAGGTTTTTTAGTAGTATTCTCTTGTGTGCCCTTTCACCATTGCACATTTCTGACATTTTCCACTCTGGCACGGGACTAACAGGCTTCTGGGCTTTGTGGGCAGGACACTGAAGGGGCTAAAAGAGTGTGAAGGGATTGGTTTGGTTGTTTTTTTAGGTTCTTGATTCACACTTCTCACTCTAGGCAGACTCTTAGAGATTTTCAGGTTGCCAGATGGAGGTCTCTCTTCTGCCCTAGTGACTCATGGGCTGGCTGGATTGCAGGTCATGTCGTCTCTTCTTAACAGTGCCGTGGCAAAGTGTTTGTTCAAGCCTGAGTCTATCCAGACTGTAAATTTTATTAACAATTTTAAGGTTGCAGATTTGTTGGTCAGGTGTGTGGTATTCTTTCCTCTGATTCCAAGACTGTGTCATATTTACCTATATTATAAAAATACCTTTATTGCTTTGAAAGGTTGGTCTGTAAAGGAGTTAGAAAATTAAATGTACTTGACTGGAGTAGGCATCATTTAAACTTGAGATGAGAGTTTTGTTCCATCCGTTTCTTGCATGCTTTACTGTTTCTTAAGAGAGGCTGCATGCTGACAGTTTCTTGGCCTGGAGATAAAAAGTGCTGCTTACCCAGGTTTGATAGTCTGATGGAAAATTGTCTCCACAATGTATAACACCACTGGGATTATTTCTAGCCATTACTGTTGGTCTCATTTTACAACTGTTCACATTATGTAATTTGATGCTCATTTAATTTAATGAGAGGATGCTGCAGACTTACTTATGACTCTGCAGGACAGTCTGTGTGCTTTGGCCACCTCTCTTAGCCCTGCCATAGGAGGAAGAGCATGCTTCTTACAGGACATGTTACAACATCTTTAATACCTTTATTATCCACGCTTCCCAGATTGCTGGCAATGGGAGGGCGACTTGCCTGGGGTGTAGATTATACTGGAATGGCAAGAGAAGTTTAACCTTTTTTTTTTTTTTTAACTGCTTATTAGACTTGTGTTATAAGGTTATCAGGAGGTATTAATGGGCTTTTCCTTTTGTTGCAGATGGAATTTCATGAATTGCTGTATTTTGAATAGGACGAAGAGATGTGTCTCATAAGGTAAGAGAGAGGGTAAGATAAACATGTTCCTACACAAAACTGTCACACTATTTGGTTTTTTGGGTTGAGCATAATTTTTTTCCCCCTGGCAGAGCCCTGCAAATAATTGTGATAATTATTTTTAAGTTAAATCTGCCTCTAAGCTTCTGAGCAGAGACCATCTCTGTTCCATACAGCTTCTGACCAGTTCTTTCTCCTGGTGAACTGATGTACAAAGGCCAGAAGACAAAATGGGATGCCCTTGCAGACACAGGGGTTAGCAAGATAGTCATGCTATTATTTTACAGCTTTTTTCTTTTTAAGTAACAGAGGATGTAGAGAAGTGTTGCTTTAGTTTTGAGATGTTGCCTCCCCCCACATCCCCACCCCAGGTATTTAAAAGTTCAAAAGATCTTCAAGCTGTTTCAACTTCTACACTTCAAAACTTGTTTTTCTTGTTGCAGTATTTTCAAATTTGGACTGCTTTTTTATCAGTACAGAGCATATATAAGTAGAAATGTTCTAGATTTGAGTTTGAAATTAATATTTGCTGTCACTATGTGCTGAAGGAAGCTGCAAGTTTGCTGACTTTTTAAAATTTATCTTCTAATGGCATTTTTAAATGGTAGTGTTTAGGTGGATACCATTTTCTTTTTGGTTTCTCCTTTAGAATTTTCCGCTGTTAGAGAGGAGTAGGTGTCGCTAAAACTCTTAGGAGTTGGGAGAACCATATTCAAACAAAAAACAGCCAAGCATAAAAGTGGTATTACCTAGGGATTGTCACTGTCTTTCAATGTACAATTCACAGTGCAACTATACAGCTCTATCACTTGTTTGTTTGATTTTTGTCTCACCCTTCTTCCTGAGTTCTGTACCGTTTACAGGCTTCAAAAATCCCTCAAAAATTCTTTTTGGCTCTTTGTTGGAAAATGTCATGGAAACAGCTAAATGCATGATGCCATTATGTGAGGATCAGGACTAAATTATTTTTTCCTTGGATTCAGACTTTTAGCTCTTGTAGAAGCTCTTGAGTTTTCTTGGTTTGTCAGGGGTTTATTTGTTATTTTTTCATATAAGTTTTATTTTCCAAGTAGAGTTAGCCTTTGGAGGGTGGCTGCTCAGGCAAGAGCTGAAAACTTTGGATGACTCTTAGCACTGTGTGGTGTATGCAAGATTCAAGCCACTTGGTGGCTGCCTGGCTTGTTTGGTTTTTTGCAAGTGTTAGACATTTTGTCCACTCATACCACCCTCTTTGATGCTACTGTTGGATCATGTTATGAATATTTTATCTAAAGGCTTGCTCTCTACACGAAGGTGGTCTTGTATGTTGGCAAAACCCAGCTCTGCAGGTGAGAGAGCTTGCAGTGTTACACAGAGCACCTCGCGTGCATAACTCGTTTGTTATGTAAACAAGCTGCTTCACTTGCACGTGTTCCAACCAGTCCTCCTATACTCCAAGAATGGGTAATTAAAATTGTTTTCAGGTCTTCTTAGAGTTTTCAGGCAACTTGCACTGGCACCCCTCTGCATCACCCTGTCGCACGGTGCCAGCGGTGCTGCTGTGGCTGGAGGCCAAGCGGTGCCCACTGTGGCACTGCCACTCTGTGCTCTTGTTGAAAAGAAGCATAGCCAGAATGGGACAGGTAGAAGTGCTCATGTTCAGGCAGCTTTGTTCAGATTCAGTTCATTGAGAAGTCTGTTTGTCCAGTGTCAAAGCAATGCTGGGGACTTCGGTGTGCGTCAGCAATTGGGACTGGACAATTTGGTGAGACAACAATTTAGTTACTCAGCTGCTAGTATTTCCTGAAGACATTATTCTCATGTATTATATATGTATTATATAGTGTACATATATTACACTGTTTAATTTTATGTACTGCTCTCTTCTGTGGAGTAAATATTGACAAATCTGTGTGCTGTAGCATGGGCAGCTCTTGTAGCAGAGCTCCTGATTACTGTTATACTCTCTCTCTCAGGACAATTTCACTCTCCTCTTGTCTCGTAAAACAACCACTGAGGAGGCTATGTTTCTAGCAAGTTTTGCAACTTGAGGCCATGACACCTCCTCTTACCACTGCTTTACTGCCAGCCCCGGCCACGTGCAAATTGTAGGGTAGATCCCAGCAACTGGACTGGCATTAAGGTGAGATTCTGTGATGAAGAAGTAGCACTTTCCAGTGGCTGTTGGCTTTCACCTCTAAATTAAATACTCTGTCCTCATTTTGTATGATATCTTCTCAGTAAAATTCAATTCTAAGCTAGGAATGGGTGTATCTTGCTCCCCTTTCTCTGAGAGGGCTTTGTTCATCCTTTCCCCAGCAGCCTGGGCTGGAGAAATGCTACTGTCCCACTCCTGGTCCTCCTGTGTTGCAAGAGGTGTCTGTTCTGGTCATGTTCCTTCTCAAGGCTGCAGGTGTCACTCATTCTTTCAGCTATCCCTAACTTCTGAAGATGTCGTCAGTGTTACGTCACTTACTTCATTTTTTAACCTTCTGTTCCCTTTCTGGATTCTCTCTCCTCATTTACATTTGTATTTTCATCCTTCCAGACAGTCATCTGGATTCTGCCCCAAACATGCACTCATGTCTTGACTGTGCCTCCTATCAATGCTTTTCCTCGGTTACTTAGTCTGCGTGGGTATTTCCTGACCCATTCCCTTCTGTTTCTTCTTCTGCAGGAGTCAGTCATATTTCTTGCTGCCCTTGCAATTAAAGGGGTTTAGATCCCATTTAAAGCAGCAATAGATGGTCCAGTCTGTGCAGAAATAATCTTGTTTTAATGCTAGCCATGGTGGCTTCCTTGTAATGGCTGGCTTTTGGCATCTGTTCTACTGATTACGTGGCGGGGTAGAATAAAAAAAATGAATAATAGCTCTTTTGATATTCCTGAAGCCTAGTGATGAAATTATGGGACTTGGCAAGCTTGCAGCAGTGTTGATGGGTCTCAGACCTCTCACCCAGTATTTTCTTTTCCTTCTCCCATATTTCCCTGTGTCTTTATCTTGCTCCAAGCAACCCAGAGTCCTTGTGAATTGCAAGTCCGGTTTCGCATGAGGTCTGCCCGATAGCTCAGATTATAAATATAAAATCATTCTATAAGGCCTAATCTATTTTCGGAGGTACGCTTATGAGATAAAAATTACTTTGATCGCTGAAACAGCATTGTGTCATTTTTGAGAGGAAATGACAAGAAAAAAGTAACTGTTATCAGGCCTATTTTCACCCACTGTTAGCTTAGACCTGGCAAATGGTGTCTGCAAGGTCTCTTGTCTTAACAGTTCCAAATTAGGTTGCCAATTAATACCGACTATCTAAAAAGCACTAGGTTGATGTATATTCTATTATTAATAGCTGTTAATGATCTTCATAATACTAATCTGTTTTGCAAACATTTTCTGGTTGTTCTTTTCTAACGAGTCTTGGCAGTGAAACCCCCGATTTTACACATGCAGAACCACAGTAACTCGTTGAAGTGTTTGTGTGGGTTTTGGTATTTTTTTTTTTTAATTTTGGGTGTGTTTGTCTTGTTTACTGGGAGTAACGCTTGATTTTGATGAGACCAAATGGAGGCAAAGTCCAGAAATTACTTCTGTCCAAACTGGTACATTGTGGTTTCTTCTTGTGTTAATGTAGGTCAGCACAAAACACTTTCATCACTGCTAGATGAATTTTAATAATTTCCTTTGACATGTCCAGTGAATACTTTTGTCTCTACAGAAGCCATCTTAGGATAAATTAAACAATAAGAAAGCTAATTTGAATAAAACGGTAACAGGTAATTTGAGTTTCTTTTCTTGTGTTATTTAGCTGTTATGTCACAATTTGTGGAAAGTACCTGGAAAGCACAAGGAGAAAAATGGGAAATCTCATGCATGAGGAAAAGCCTCTAGATAAGAGTGTGTAGGGGGAGAATATATACATAAATGTAGACATCAAGGTAAATGCTTTTTCCTTTTCTTTTTCTTCCAGAAAATTTGAATATTTGCGCAATCTGATGTTGCAAGTTTTAAGTGCTTAACACTTCTAAAAGAATAAATTACTTCAGTGCCTGAATTTATAGATAACTGTCAGCTTCAAAGGATCAAGTGAGTTGGAAGAAATGTCTGGAGAGCTCAGTTTAGGCAGGTATCAGGCGGAATATAGAAATGAGGGGAGTATATCCAGCTAATATAACAGACACCTAGATGTAATTTTATATATGAATTAAGACCACTTGTGCTACAAAAAGCAGGTTTCTGTCGTTCTGCTTTTAGTGTAAATGTAGAATACTCACTTCCCCCTCCACATCTCTGTCACACTGGCTTTCCCAAACTGCTTGTTACAAGAATTCTATTGGTTCTGTAAAAATTAAGAATTTAAATTCACCTATTCAATACTTTTCCAACTACCCTTACAAAAATGACTGCTTTTGGCTTTGAAATATCCTTGTTGTGTGCTGGCTGGCTCTGTAAGATATAAGTAACTTTACACTCTTGACTAAACAATTAAGAGAAACTGAAATCAGCACATTAAAGCTATAGGGATGAGATGGAAACATCCATTTCAGCTTCTGCTTTGTAATGAACTGATCTGAAATTCCCCTTGGAGTGTGTAAAGCACAAAGATGAGGAGTACTTGAGGTGTGCAGTCTCTGGGGTGCCTGTTGCCTGTCTTTCACTCCACCCAGTGAGCCAGGGCACAGCACTAAACCTGGCCAGAGCCACTGGCTTAGACTTTTCCCTAGCGTTATTTTTCTGACCCAGGTTCTCTGGGCTTTGTGGGCACAGGAGGGGTGCCAGGGGGCATCTCCTGGGGATTGCAGCTTCCCCTTTGGGGTGGGCACCCACTGGAGAAGGACTGTGGGGTGATGGGAGCATCAGTGCTGGTGTGAATCCCTGAGCCCGCCACCCTGTCTGGACACACCCTCCTTTCATCCTTCCTTGGTGTTGGTGGTGTGGCTGGGGCTGGGAGACGGGAGGGGGGAGCAGGTGACCTGCCCCTGCAGCTGTGGACTGGCTGCCAATTTCAGTGATTGAAAACAGTGCTGGCAGGCAGAAATTTCCAACTGCAGCTCTGCTAATGACTGGTGTTGTGGTTTTGGGCAACTCCCTTGGTTGTCTTTGAGTCAGCTCCCCTTTCAGTAAAAAGAGGATGATACTTACTGCTGAGGTGATTAGTTATTGTTCTTCAGATGTCAAAGTCCTGCCATTTATTCTTACCCTTGGTACAAAGAACCTTCTCTGCTTTTGTGTTAGGCCTGGCTCCGAGAAGATGACAGCCTGTAGGGACTACTTTGTTTTGTTTTGTTTTTTCCTTTTTTTACCTGTTGATTTAGGAAATGGATATGATTGACTCAGCACCAAAATACCAACCACCACTACCAATCTTTTGGATCTTGGCCCCCTCCCTTCCTCTTCTCCTTTCTCTCAGCATCTCCTCTTGACTGTCCATTGTTCATATCAAACCTTTCCTAAATTAAAGACAGGGTGCCAGATAGAGTTAAAAGGAAAATTTTACTTGAGGTTCCTAGCAGTGAGGCTAAGGGTTTGCTAATGGTGTACTGGTGAGATACAGAAATGTTCTGCTTTTTTCTCTGAAACCCGTTCCGTGTGACAAGCCCAAGCTCAGACTTGGCCACCAACTTCAGACATGCTAGTAACTTGCTGATTTTTAAAAAATATATAAAATAAACAAGTCTAAAAATAGTATTTGGGGGAGTGGCTGAGTGAAAAATTTCAAAATTCACATATGAGATTAAATTTAAACTTACCCTCCCCCTCTAGATATTTTAGGAAAAGTATTAGTTAAGGTACCCAGGCAAAGCTCAGAGAACACCAGAAGTTCTAACAGCTAGTTTGCTGTTAATCTCCCACAAAAAATGTGTTGTCTGGGTTCATGAGAGACCTGCAGCTGCAGGTGGTAACTTCCTGCTCCGGGTGGAAGAGAGAATATGTCGAAGAGGCTGAGAGCTCTCCCTGTTGTGCCCATTGGGGTGGTGGGGCTGTGAGGAGCAGGCAGCTCTCAGTGCTCCTGCTGGGTGCCTGTCTGCAGCCTAGCACACTAGGTGGGACTCTGGTGGCCCTCCTGATGCTCAGACAGTAGCCAGGGCTCTGGTGACTTGTGAACTTCATAAACCCCAAGGAATGGGCTTGAGTTCTAGAAAACACAGACTTTGAAGAACATTCAAAGGCTTCTGTCCATAAAATGAGCATCTGGTGTCTGTTCATCCTGTCCTGCTAGAGCACATCATGAACTCTCAGTGATTTCTATAGTCAGTCCATAACTTCTCATGTTACCTTACAGAAACATCCTTTTCTGACTATAAATAACAGTAGGAGGCCTTCCCCGTTTTTGTTTTTTCTTTTAGTATTGTCTCATCTTTGTTTCTCTTTTGTTTCTCCCTTATCCATGGAAAGATGTAATATAGTACCTGGATGTAGCATAATCCATCATGCTTCTGTTAAATACAAGCTGCTGTCAGGTAAAAAGTGGAAAGAGACATAGATGGATATCATAAACTTTGTTTCTCAAACATGACATTTCCATACTTGGAAATCACTTCCCGTGCCTCATTTATCCACACAAAAATTTGAATCTCCAGCACCAACTAACGTTAGGAAGAGCAGCAGAACAGTAGATTGCTGTCTGTCTGGAAAAAGCCTTGAGTAGCCTGAACTGAGGCCTTGGAGCACTTTGAAGACAAATGTACTTTGATTTGAATATTCTAACGGTGTGTAGGGAGCAGCAGGTGCTTCTGAAGAGTTGTGCTCCCAGAGCCATACTTGTTGGAGTTACCTGAATGCAGAGGTCTGTATTTGTGAATTGATAGCACTTCTGAATGGGAAAAGATGTAAATGCCAAAGGAATTGCACAAGATTTTAGTCAGCTGGATTAGATAGAAAGTGGTTCTTGGAGAAACTGCATTTAGCAAGCTTGCTGTCAGTGAGTTTATGAGCATACTACGCATCATATCAATCAACTGTAATTATGTACAGTCAGGCAGAAGAGATTAATTCTGAATTCTTCAAAACCTTTTCATCTGACCAGAAGCATCTTTCAGGGGCCTAGCTTTGGCTAGTGTATTCTTCATCTTCTGAGTAAATTTTGGTAGAGACACTTGGCCATTTTGTTAGTAAGTCACTGATAACCATTATCCTCTTGGATAAGCCAAATATGCAGACTGTTTAAACTCTTGATATAAGATGTATTCTCTGAATCTTCCACTGTTCTTGTGGTATTTTCTTTTCCAGAGTGAATAGACCAGAAATGCATGTTGCCCTTGTTGTTACTGTTTTTTAGATAACACTCTCCCTCCCTGCCTTGCCTTACACAAAATAATGCTCTTATCCATCCAGAGGTTATGCTTCCTCGCTTAGCTGCAGATTTGTGCAGGAGATTTAGTGTCTAGATGGTGTCCGCTGTAACCCCCAGTCATTTTTTATAGGATTGCTTGGGGATATCTCTTGGAGTTCTTTTTTTAATTCCTAGAAGTTTGTAATTCTGTGTTATGGCTGTATTAAAACAGAGCTGCTGCTCTGACAGACTATACCTAGCTAAAAGTATACTTTACCAGAAAGTAGCCTTTACTAGTTTTTTGCTTACCATTGCTCTAGGTTTCACATTCTGTACAGATGACAAGAATTGGTTTCATATTTTCCTTCTGATCCCTGGTAATGGCAATGGACAGCATCCCATCAGGCCCCCTAAATACCAAGAAAAAAAATACAAGAGGAAGTACATGGTGTCATTACAAATAACACAGGATTTTGTATCATTGAACTTCTTGTACTCTGCAGTTTAGGTTTGTATGAACATAATTACAGCTTTGAATTCTTTCTTTTAAATATTGCATGTATGTGGGGGAGTAGTTGTTTTGTTTTTGCTAAGTAGCATTTTTCCAGACAATTGCATTCATACCACTTGTGTTCTTTTTTAAAGGTTAAATTTAATATTGATAGGGTTTTTTGGTCTAGTTTTTATATGAGATTAAGTACCAGACAGTTGCATGTTTACAATCAGCTAATAGTCAAAAGGTACAGTCTCACAAAGACTTGGCTAAAACTAAATGAATAGCTCTCAGTTTCCTGTGGGTGTGGGGTTTAGTGTGTGTGCACTGCTTACCAATAAGGAATGGAGCAGCTTTCTTCTGAGATAGCTATGCTGCCAACTTTTATACCACTGAAGTAATTTTGTTAAACAGGAGGAAGAAAAGAAGTTCATAAATTGTCAAAAGGAATTTGACTACAAAGTGTGCCAGCAGGGTTGGGTCTGTTTTTCCTCCTCCATTTTATCAGGAGGAAAGTTGGCTCGTTGCTTTTGTACTTTATTGGCCTTTTGCTTTCATATGGTGAGCCTCAACAGTATACTGCTTTCATTATCTATTTCAACAGTTGCCTGTGAGTGTAGTATTTGAACACACCTTGTGGAGATTAAAAAGGTCAAGACTTAATTCCTTAGAGATGTTGTACATGGCCTCAATTTGGGCATTTCACTGAAGTGACTCAAGGATTCGCCTTAGGGCAGTGTGGAAGGGCTGTGGGGATTTGAATGAAGGTACCCTCCCATCTTCTGCTGGTCAAGGAATGCTCTGTTTGGTCTGTCTGTTACAGGCTCAGATGAATTTTACCTCTGATATATACTAGTGTTGTCACTTTGATCCTGTGCATTGCTAGGTGCTATTATAATGAAGGCATGCTGTTTCTTCTACAAAGGAGCAGTGTGCACTCTCTGGCCCTCACCCTAGTCTGTGCTGTTAAGACAGGGAAACAAGCAGGCCTGACTGTGTCCCACTTAAACTTCCTCTGAATTTGAGTAGACAACTCAGAAGATCAAATTATCTCTGTCCTTTTTCTCTCTGCTTGCTTCTCCTTACTTGCAGCTTAAAATACCATCCTCTTTAGTAGCCTTAAGGAGGTAGATGATGAAGTCTTCATTAGAAGTATTCTCTGAAGTTGAATTAGTTATACCATCAATCTCACTAACAAAGCTCAGTGGAAGTAGAGCTTTTTGACACCATGCCAGGAGGATATCCAACAAGTTTTTACTGATTGAAAAACATGCTTGGGATTTACCTTGCTGTGTAACTTTTTCCTTTTATGATCTTTTGGATGGCCCATGCTGCCTAGAAAACTTGGCATTTCTACCAAGAGAGGTTGTTGGAGAACTCTCCAGGGACATCTGCAATATCTCTAGCAATTGTTAAATGTGTGCTCCCTGTGTCACTGACTCAGGGAGCAGCTGCTGTTCCTCAGCTCTGGTTTGAGGGTCAGAGCCAGATGAGGGTGTGTTCTTGATTCTCCAGTTTTCAGAGGTGGTGTGAGGGAATGAAAGGAATAAGATGGCATGCTCTGAATAACCCTGATGAAGAGTGAGCCTTGAAATGATTTGTAGCTCTGATTACTTAACATGCAAAAAGAGGTGAAAACTCTTGTTTTATGTAGACTTCAGCAGGATCAGTGGTTAAGGATCATCTGTAGGAAGATCTGAAGTTCTGACGTTGGTTTCTTGTGGGACCTGGTATTACATGAGGTTTGAGTGAAAGCAGCAATGGCCACTGTTCAGCAAAAACATAGGTGACAGTGTAACCACTGTCAATACAAGCTATTCTCATACATTATTAGAATGTTTTTATTAAAACAAGACAGATAACTGTGTGACCAGATGCTGATGGATTCTGGTGCAAGAATCAAAGCAAAGAATACTCTTCAAGCACTAGTGAGTCACATGCAGTTTGGAGATCCTGTGCTGTCTCTCATGCAAGACAAGTTCACATTTGCATAGGCTGCCTTTTTTTCATGCATGGCTTTGGTTTTCACTACTGATTAAATTTTAAATGATTTCCTTACATTTTTAGCTGTTGATGTAATATTAAAGTGTTAGTCCTTTTCTGATTGCTTGTCCTCTCTCATATATGTGTATATTTTCTCCTTATTAAAGAAGAAAAATAAATTAATAAGCTAATTAAAAATGAAAATGATAAATAAAATAAATAATAAATAAATAAATAAAATACATTAATTTTATTTAATTCTAGCATAGCGCCTGAAGAACTGTTGAAGGTGAGAGACAGGCCTTCTATTTTATGTTCTTCCTGTTTAAAACAAATTGAGACTTACATGATATTTACTAGCAGTCTCTTGCTGATCCAGGGAAATAATTTTTAAAGACCAGGTCCTGAGAGTATTCTTTTCATTTGGAAGGGGTTAACATGAGCTTTTCCTGTTCAGGTTGTGTGGCTGGGACAAAGAAAGACAACCATACAGATTGCTGTAGGTGGGAATATGGTTTGTATAAATAGTTTTCTTAGCAGGTGATGAACTTTTTCCTTAATCATTTAATTACTTAATTTCAGGAAAACTTTGGGGGAAGAAAATGTCTGGGAAGCTCTGGTAGACACCTATATAGGTGTGGCAGTAGAAAAAGAAAGGGACGATGACATCTGAAGTTGGATGCAGGGCAGGAAGCACTGGAGCAAGGGTTGGCCAGGAATGCTGAAATACAGATTTTGGGGAGGCAGGACATGAGGACTGCTGCTGGTTAGCCCAACAGTAAGTCACTTCAGCCTCAGAGTTTCCACCTGTGTGAGACAGTGTATAATACAAGCCTCAGAAGTACTGTGAAAGTACTAAATTAATGCTTTCAGTGGAAGATCACAGGATGCTTTGAATAAAGCTTTACAAAAGTGCACAGTGTTCTTACACACAAACTATTTGGTATTAATAGTATCTTTTAAATGACAGGGAAAGTGAAATGTGCCAGATTTGTGAAGCAGGAGAAATGTTTGCTCATTATTTTGGAAGAGATAGAAAGTGCAGATGGAGAAGGGAGGATTGAAACCTAGGTTTGGAGTAAAAAGTCCTATGGGCTGTCATCCCACAAGGGATGTGGTTTGGAAATCCTTCATTTTGTTACCTTGTGTCTGTCAATTGGCTTTGTAGGTGGCTGAGCATATTTCTGAGCAGGCTGAGAGGGAAGAGGGTGTTCACTGGTGCAGAGTAATGCAGGGCAGAGGAAGCTGCTGCACAAACTCTTTATTTGAAGATGTGGCAGACCAGGAACTGCTGTAGTCCTTTGCTTAAATAGGAAGTACATGCAGCCACAAAAGACAAGTGACTGGCTGGAGGCTATAATGGAAATATGAAGGTGCAAGAAGTAGTCTTTCAGCCTGCTTTGATGTTTGGATAATACTTCAGAAGCTGAAAAAAAGGCTAATCAATGTTCAACCTGCCTGCAGAATAACAATTGGCAGCATTTTAACCTGCACATCCACAGTATGATTGTGCTTCCATCGAATCACTTTGAATGTTTTGGGTTCGATGTTCCAACCCCTCTGCCATGAGGGACACCTTCCACTAGACCAGGTTGCTCAAACCTCCATCCAGCCTGGCCTGGAACACTTCCAGGGATGGGGCATCCACAGCTTTTCTGGGCAGCCTGTGCCAGTGCCTCACCACCCTCACAGGAGAGAGTTTCTTCCAGAAGTAGATGAGAAATCTTCACTGAGATGAAGGGACTCTTCATAGTGGGAGGATCGCTGTAACCCTGTCCTCAGCTTCAGAGTGTCTCTCTCCTGCCCATGCTCCAGTTCTCCTCTGTCACAGGCTTGATGTGGGCTTACAAAAATGGTTTGGTTGAAACCAGCTCACAGAAAATGGGGAAGATTCCCATTGCCTCAGACAGCTGGAGCTTCTTGCTGTATTTCAGTTGTTAACAGTGAGGTGTGACCTTTCTGTGAGCAGGTGAGAAGTGAAAGTTCTGCCTCTCCCTTGCTTGGATATTAGCATGCTCAGAAATGAGGAAATAGCTTTAACTTTGTGACAGAGGCCAAAACACTAAAGAAAACCCCAAATCCACTTATTCAGAGAAGTGAGTCCTCAGCTTTATTATTTAGGAACAACTACGTGATGGTCAGGGTATGTTCACCTGATGGAAAAGTTGACCATCCTTTGTTAGGTATGGCAAGTGAAACAGTTCATTTTTAAATGAGCTGTGGTAGTTACATTCTAATATCCTAGGGGAAGGCTTTGTGGCTATTAGGCTGGTAATTAATTCTGGTAATTAATTCTGCTATTGGGCTAGGGTTTAACAAAGGGTTGCACAGGCTTTATTTAGGCAATACTAACCTGAAGAGTTGTGTTGAAATTTCTTTGACCTTTGTTAAAAAGTTAAAGCCCTATTAAAGTTTAGCTGGGAGAACACCTTCAGGTCTACATTCTATTCCTGTTCTCAGAATAAATCCATATGGGAAAACCAGCACTGAGCACTTGGGTCTAGCATCTAGACCTTTCTTGTAAAGGGAATCCTCTCATAAAAATTGTAACATCAGCTGACCTCACCACCTCTGACTGCTGTGACGATGGGTTCAGATTCTTCTGCCCGTGCTCCCCTTCATGCTATTTTTCCAGCACACCATTGCAATGCTGGTGCCATTTGTCTAAAGATAAATAACTCTTAAAGATAAAGCATTCTTACTCTAAAAAAGCGAAAGTAATGCAACTGAATTGCTACTTTTCTCTATAAATATTACTGCTATTTAATAATGATAAGAATTCTCTTTTTTGGGCTGAAAGCAGAAGCAGCACTATGTTCTGACTCAAGTTCAACCTCAGGGTTGTTTTTTTTTTAATAGTCATTAAATGCCTTATTGTATTTAAAAAAACAAAACAAACATTTTTGTTTTGGAAGAATGAGTATCTGATATGACAGCATAGAGCAAAAGTTTATTATGCATATACAGTTGAAATAAGTTAACTTGTTTAAACTGTATTGTAGAAGCAGTGCTTCAGCATTTGAAAAAGTTTCATGACTTCATATAACCATATCAACATGTTTCCATAGTTAATTTCCAGCCTACAATTGTATTATCCCTTGTCTAATGGAACATCATAATGTTAAGTAAACTAATAACCCTAATGTTAATGTTGCTGATGCTTTATTAGATATTACATAAAGCAAAAAAAACCACCAACCAAACACCAAAATGACAACAAAACAACAAACTGCAATCCTGTACTGACTTAACCAGGATATGTTTTAACTTGTTAAGTTTTTCTGTAGCGGGGGGAGTGGAGGTCACATCTAAAAATTCTGTATCCAATTCTCAAAATGGACCAGCACACAACAATATGCTGAACTGTTGGGTATTATTGCTTGGGAGGACATCAAATATGTACCCAGTGCTGTTCAGTGCTTTTCTGCAGAGATGAGTAGACTTTATGCTGGGACTTCATCACATTTATGTATGTCCACGTATATGTAGCAAATAATGAATTAATGTAGTGAGTATGAACCAGTGACGAGGCAATGTGATTACTTGGAAAGGGAAGGGGGAAGTAACAGCCTTTGGCTGGTAGAACTGAGGTAGTTACATTTCAAAGTCACTGGTAATTATACTGAACAAAGCTATTTCTTCTTAAATTTTAAAATGCCACCAAAAATGAGGGATCTGGCAAGTATATCCTCTGTCACACAGGGAGTTAATTTCCTTTTGGTGTGGGCTTATTTGAGTAGGCTGAATGTTAGCACAGGCCAGTCCAAGTCTGTACGTTACGCAGAGGGCAGGGCTCACTACGTTCAGGAGAGAGTTTACATTGGAAGGGACCTGGGGTGATGGGCAGAAGCTAACAAAGCACAGAGGCCTTGCTGAAAGAGTGGGTATGGTTTTTGGATGCAAAATTCGAGCATATATTCTAGGAGCATAGAATGTTTTACCAGTGTGTGATGGCACAGGATCATTACTGGAATATAGAGTCCGATTCTTACATGCCTGCAGGAAGCTGAGAGATTGATTACAGTTGGAAAACCTGTTCTACTGTTAGACTTTTCTTTTCTAAATAAAAGGCTTTGCATGCTTGCTTCAAGTGAAGTGGATGAGTTGTATTTTGCAAATATCTATAGAGGAAAAAGTACAAAACTCTTTAGTTTAGTGGGAGGAGGTGTAATGAGATTGAATAGCTGAAAGTTGAAACCAGATGAATCTGGGCTACTTGTAACACACAAATTATTAAACAGAATAAATTATTCTCTAAAACAGCTCCCATTGGACATGATGCATTCCTAATCATTTGCCTGGGAATTAGACTACATGTTTTTAGCAAGGGAGAGTATTGCTGTGTGTATGTTTATAGCAAGCCATATACCTGCATGTAGGTTGGTGGCACACCTTGGGTGGAAGGTCAGACTGGTGATTGCAGTGGTCTGTTCTGTTTTCCACATCTGTGGGAGGTGTGTGGAGACCACCTGATGCTGTGAAATGCTGTATCAGCTCAATCTCCTGAGTAGCATCTCTAGGAGGCTGGTAAGATTTTCTTGGTTTGTTGTTTCTTTTCTCTCTTTGGCAAATCTGCTGGGTTTGATTCGTGACTCGGAAGGGAGAAAACAGAATTGAAGTCCTGCCCATCCATCCATGTGGAGAGTGGCTTCTGTAGCTGGATTACAGGGAGTCCTGAGGGGCTTTGGGTTTTTTTATTTAATAGTTAAGGATGTGGGGATGTTTTGTTTGTTCCTTTGAGGAGGATTAAAGGAGTCAGACAAGTCAAGTTTTGCATGGGTGCAGGCATCCTGCTGGAGAAAAGAATGGGACAAGCAGAATAGAGAGGAAAATGAATTAATGATCAAGGGTTTTACTCAATTTTTGTTTGATCTTATGGGAAATAGGGGAATTTGCAATGGAAAAAGAAAAGCTAATGCACTGGGGAGCTTCCATCATTAGGTTGGTTTTCCAGATTCACTCCACATCAGTAACAATGGATTATTTTTCTTTTCCTGACGATTCTTCGATCATCCATATAAAATAAAATCTGTGTTACTCTAATTTCAAATAGAGAAGGGGTTTCCATCTCTGTGTCAAACTACTGGCACACTTTTTACAATGTGTTGGCATGTGTTCCATAGGGGAGAGGGAGATCAGCACTAGTTGAGTTTCCTGCCTGCCTCTGGATATACCTCTTTGGGTTGGAGTAGGGGACACAAGGTAGAGCTGTGCAACACTGCAGCACCTGGGCAGCAGACCCAAGATGGCAATTCCATACTATTCATAGGGGTGAAAATAAAATTAATGTATGCAATTTAAATGCAAAGGAATTTCACTTCTTCTCCCCATAGTCGTATGTGTAGAAGTTTCTATCTGTAGATATAGAATATATTAATAGATCCTGTATTGTGTTGATGGGGAAGCCTTTGGAGGGGAATAAAGTTTTGTGTTTAAATGACAATCCAGTGTTTTCATAGCATTTGTGATGTTACAGCAGAGCTCTGTTTCACCGAATATGGGAAGCTCCCTGAGGATGGCGGAGAAAATACCACTGCCTTCACTTCTGACACGTATTATGTGTGAATTATTTATGGTACTTCACTGCAAATGGAGTGTTCTGTAGTATATTTGTAAATAATGAATTCTTTATGACAGGACATCTGTGTCTTTGGATCCTGTGTCATGAAACTAGTTTTCTAAATACACTTTATGATAAGATGTCTACCCTTTTGCCCAGGCTGTCCTGTAATAAACTATTTTTGTATTCCTGCTATATGTTATCTATTCTGACTTTTAAATGATACATGGATAGATATATATGTAGAAGTTTGTACTGTTTCTTGTGAGTTGATAGGGTGTTAAGTTCACTTTATAGTTAGTACGTACCTTTGTAAGTAAACAGTCTGATTTTTGTGTTCTGTAAAATGAAGTTAGTGAAAGACTTGTGGACCTCATAAATTAAGTTTACCTCTTGTAACTTTCTTGAAGAGAATGTATTTTGTAAGACAGTACTCATTTTTTTAAAATAATTTTTTTAATTAATAAGAACTAGTTTCTGGTGATGCCATTAGTTTGTGGGGGTAATGAAAATGCTAAGTGCAGTGTGCCGTTCAGAATGGTGAAACAAGAAGTGCGGGATGAATGCCTGTTTGGCCAAGTATGTGACTTTGGGGATAACATTTTCCCTTGCTTTTCTGTGCTGCCACATTGGGAGAGTTGAGATTCATCACCAGTGGGTGGCTGAAGGGGTTGGCATTGCCTGTGCTGACCAACTGACCTGTGCAGCTCTCAGGTGAGCCAAGGCAGTAAAAAGGTCCCAGTTGGAAAAACAATTTTCCACATGGGAAAGGCCAGATTGTCAGCAGCCCACTTGAGTAACGTGGTTTTCTGAGTGCTGCACAGTTGGATCAGGCTGTCTCAGTGAAGGGGCAGCTGCCTGGAGTCAAGGCTGGGGCCTCTGCAGGACAGATGTGCAGCAGATCCCTGGGCCATGTGGGAGGATGGCTGTGCATGGTCAGCATGTAAATGTGACCGTGATTGCAAATGGAACAGCTCCATTACCATCTTACCCACATCTGCTGAGCCAGTGTGATTTGTTGGTTACAGTGCCACATGGATGTAAAATGTGCCAAGAGGGAAAAATGCGTTCATTTTGGGGTGTTAAAAAAAAATAAATAAAAGAATACTGTATTTTCAGCTTCCAAAAAAGTCTTCCATTAAATTACCTTCTGCATACCCTCCCTTGGTGCGAGCCTGGTCCCCTGCTGTCCTCTCCTCATCCCCCTATCACTTCTCTTCCCTTTCTTCTCTCTGCCCCATAATCACTCTTGGGAGCTCAGTACCAGGGACCACTTTTCCAGCTAATGTACTGTTTTAAGCCTTTTGAATTCCCTCAAAACCAGAAGTTAAGGCCGGGTGCCTGCCTGGCCCCGTGCACTGCTGCAGTTGCTTAGCAGCCAGCGGGAGGCACAGGGGAGGAGTGGCTCGGCTCTCCCTGCATCATCTGCGGGGATGAGACAGGAGAACACAGTTATTACTGGGGAGCTCTGTTAACATCTTGCTTTCTGCCTCTCCTGCATGCTCATCCTCATCTTCCTCTCCTGAGGAGGCAGGTTCTCTTCCCGAGAAGCTCAGGAGCTTCTCACCAGCTGGGAAATGGAGGCTCCTGCATTGAAGCAACCCTTGCTGCTTGTAAGGCTCACTCAGGAAGAGGCAGCAAAACCATCCCAGGTGACTGCGAGGCCTTGGTCCAGAGCACTGTGAACATATTGTCATAAGTTTTCCATTTTCAATTGTAGGTTACTCATCACTTCTCATCACTTTCCCTTGCAGGCTCTGACAGAGTAGTTCTGCTCAGTGTTCCTGTGTTACCTTGGAAAAATTTCCAACTTTCAGCAAAAAGTTGTGGCCTCTTCTTTCACCAGGAGTGATAGAAAAGGACATCAGCCCCTGCCTTGGCCACACTGCTGCAAGGTGGTCGAGGTCTTGGATAGAGGATAGTCTGTGACTAGAGAGGCTGAGGTGTACTCTAAGGTACTGTAAGGTTGCCTCAGGGGAAAAAACACCCTGAGGGAAAGCAACACAGCAGGTGGCCAGAAATGATGGTGCCTGTTTAACTGCCATGGCAGTTTTGTTACTTTAGGGCTGAAGGCATGGGTCTTTGAGAAAGTATGGGTACCAAGTTATCATTTGTAGAACTTACGCTTTGTTCCGGGGGGGTTTCTGTAAACCTGACCAGAGAAGAAAGGAGTATCTCGCCCTGGTTGTAAATGTCAAGGTAATGTACTGTTTTGGAGCAGAGGCTGTCTCAAAGCTGTGAAGTGTCCACTGCAGTGGGATCTTTCCTGACTTGTTTCTTCTTTAAGAACATTTATTTCTGATGGGCACCTCAGATTTCAGAGATGTGAATGATGCAAACAGAGCAGCTGTTGGCTGTAACAGTCACACAGAGCCAGTTTGGTGTGTCATACTTTTCATTTTAATGCAGATTCCTAGATAGCCACAAAACTAGAGTTGGAGGAATAAGCGCATGACTTATAAGAAGAAATATAGTAGTGCTTGCATTTTCTTTTTATAAGGCTAATTGTGTTAATTTGCTTGAGACATAATTATCTCAATGGGATTGATTTGTTTAATTAACTTGGGATGCCTGCAGGTGAAATAGTGAGTATAAATAGAAGGACAGTGGGGAATGCATCACTAATGTTTGTATTGCAGAAGGATTGACTCATATGTAAATGAAGTGCTGCAAGCCTGCCAGGCTAACCTAGTTCTGGGGTGGTTTCTAGATAGAAAAAAAAAAAAAAACAAAAAAAAATAAAAATCTCATGCTGTCATGCATAACACAGGGCTTGTACACTCAGGAATAAGTTGGTGAGGAGTGCACACTGTAGTACTAAGGACAAACATACCTTGCTCCTGTCGTAAATACCTTGCATACGAGCACTTCCATGAATGCTGCCAAGGGATGATATCTGAAGGATGTAGTTTGTGCCAGACCACTGTGATGGCACTGATGCACCCCAGTAGCTTCTTCAGTGTGCCAGTTGTATGTGGTGAGAAATCAGCGCAGTTTCTTGTTCCAAACATTGCAAGGGCCACTTCTGAACAGAGCATGTGAATACCCTGCATGTAGCGTTCCTGGGATGAAAACCTTGTGGCAAAGGCTTTATGTGTTCTCCTGCTCCCAGATTCCTGTGCCTTGCTGTGTGGACATACCACTCTGCAGAGGATTAGATGTCTTAATAGACCAGTTCTGCAGCCTGTGTGCGTGTCCTTGCCTGCTGTTTGCCAGAGCCGTATCGACACTCTTAGCATGTCTCTTGTTCTAAGGTAGGTGGTTGTGTTCAAGGCCTGAAAGGGAAATTCTGTGTCTTTCCTCTCAGTTTGGTCCTGTACTGTAAAAATCTTAATTCCTACAAATAAAGAGGACAGACTGGTGTTTCTGATCTTTTCCCTACCTAAGGTAGATTACTAGTTTTCATAAAATTCTAGTCTTTCTCTGAATCTTTTGGAGATCTTCACCGTAGCTTGTGGCAAAATATTGTGCAAATTGAATGTTGAATATAAACAGAATAAAACTAGATCAACAGAGCACTGCCACAGAACCAAACCAACTAAACAAACACACATTTCCTTTGGCAGCTCTACATGTATTGCTGTTTAAAAAATGCCATTGCTTCTGCATGACAAGAGCGTACAGGAGCACTGTTGTCTTTACCACAGTTCCTTTTTTTTTCACATCCTCAATACTTTTTCCATCTCCCATTAGTGTGGTTGCTTCAAGCTTCTCCATTTCCTTCTGTACAGAAATCTGTCTTTGTTCCAAATTATTCTTGTCCCCATTTTCTGAGGCTTTTACTACATCTGCTATCTCAAGAAGAGATCAGATGATAAGAGCTGAACACAGCACTCTGATGGAGAACACGCTTCTGATTTATGCTGTGGCACAACAGTCTTGTACGTCTTATCCTTTAGATTATCATGCGAATACTTTCATCTTGAAAATGAAAAAAAAAAATATATTTCTAAGTTGTATCCTTGTATCTCTAGCAGTGTGTTTCCTTTATTTGCTGAACACTTGATTCAAATATTGAGTTACTCCAGAACCGTTAAACCAAACAATCAGTTTCGAGTGCTTCACATTTTTCATTTAAATGCACTTTGCTTTTTATTGATCTGCAGTGGATTTAATTTGTCCCTTGGTCTGGCCTTGCATGGTTCATCTGGAATTCTTTCCAGTCTTCTCTGATTTTGAACAACTGTAAATTTTGTCATCTGTGGGATTTTAGCTGTTCAGATTTTTGGTGGGGAGGGGAAAGAAGGTGTTGCCTTCCTGTTTTTCAGTCCATTCAGGAGTATATCGTACACTGCTATCCTGGTATAGAGCTGAGGGCATCCCTCCCTTGACCCTTTTTTTTTTTGAAAGCTGTTTGTTTTGTTCTCGTACATTTTCTGTGTCTCTCTGCTGCTTTCAAATCTACATGCATGCTCCCCCTAATAAACCTCAATTTTCTTAGTAGGATAAAAGGATTTTTTCAAATACTCTTTCAAGTACAATTCCCAGCCTCTTTGAATCCATACGTAGGTTAACAAGCCAAAAGTACTCATTAACAGCAAAGAGAAAAGTATGGAAGTGTTTATCCGTTGGAGAAACCAGGCTTGAAAAATTCTATTTTGTCAGAAATGTTAGAGCCGTGTGCACCAAATCTATAGCTCTTCAACCTTCAGGACACTCTTGCTCCAGCCTTTGTTTGCCTTATTTTTTGTTATATCCTACATCTCTGTGTAGGCTCATTTTGTTTTGAATGCAGAGAACTCTTTCTGTCTTGCTGTCACTTGAAATATTTTGTCCTGCTTTATTATTTTCTACCTGAAGGAAAACTGTGGTTGGGGTTTTTTGGGTGTTGGGGCGGGGAGAGTGCTGTTTTGATTTTTCTACCAGGTCCGTCAGCTTGTCCTCCCCTGCCTTGTTCTGAAAAGATTCCCGTTCCATACAGGTCACTCAAAGCCAGGACATCTATCTGTGTTTTAACTGTCTAATAAAAATATTGGAGCCCTCAAGAAATGTCACACTTCTTCTATCTTGCTGCCAGCCCGCAGTGTTGTTACTCTGCTGTCAAGGTAGAGACCTCCATCCTTGTGGTGTTTAACATAGATGCTGTTTGGTCCTGGCTTGCAGATGTGGGTTTCTGTCCTCCATGTCACACGGGGTTTACCAGGCTTTTGACTAGAACTAAGTTTAACCAGTAATGCCAGTTTATCTTTTTCAAGTTGATACCACAGAGGCAAATGTTGGGGACCCTTTGTAACTCACATCAGTGAGGATGGTTTCCTTCCCTTTTGCCTGTTCTGTTTGGGTTAGGGTAAGATGGCAGTATCTGAGGATAATTTGACATCTGTTGAAGGAAACATTACAGAGAAACTTTCCTAAAGTTTCTCTGAAGCTTAGGAGTTAAGGAATAACAGCTCTTTTCCCCAGGACACAGTTTCTGACCCAGTTACGTGGATTCCACTTTCAGGGCTTCGTTGACATACATGAATTTTGGTTCTGCCTTAAAACCACTGCAAGAAAAGGTCTTTGTGTAAGTTTCAGTTTATGTTTGGTTTTTTTAATCTGTTACACTATTGAAGTATTAAATAACTTAATACTGCAAGAGCTTATTCTTTCCAGTCCATGGCATTCCCCTGAGGAGAAAGTAAATAAGCCTCCTCAGAGGCACTTTGAAAATGATGCTACACAGATGTGTAGCGATGCACACGCACATGTGTGCACCCAAACAGCACCGTGAGCTCTAACGTGAAAACCTGTGATGTCAGGGGTTGAGATGGTGGAGGAGGCACAGTAAGCTGATCTGACTGGAAACTGTCTATTACTGAATTTCATTTTGGAAATCATGGAAGTATCATGCTTCTACCATGTTCCTAGTTATGTGTTCAAAAATATTTTTCCACTTCATGTTACTTCTGATTACTAATTATTTGCATGGAAAATCTGCAATGTGCTTTTCTACAAAATTGCAAGGAAGTTTCTTCCAAACTCTGCAGAACGTTGAAATGAAGCATTTGTAGGCATTTTTGTTCCTGTCTTGGATCAGGAAAACATACCAATGTGATTGGTACATTTAATGGCCTCTCAGGTTTCTTAAAGTTAGGTTCAGAAACTTGCACAATAGATTATAGTAGATTACTGTTGACTAGGTAAAGAAAACTGATTGTGAAAGACGCGTCAGGCACTTCAGAGGAAGTTAAATTCAAATGGAAATAATTATTTTTCTTGAGCTGGATATTTACAGGAATACAAGCTGAGTAGTGCAGCTGGGTGGAGGGTGCAGGTTGTGTCTGTTGTAGGGACTGCTTGCGGTGAGGCAGTACTGGTATGAAAAATAGCGAAGGGTCCTGGACATGGACTAAGGTGTATGTTGATTCAAATCCTGGGTTTATTTTTAAAATGTCCTCCAGGATGATGTTTTGAAACTGTGAAGAACCATCAGAGATGTAATGAAAACCAGAAAAGACATCAGGTAGAAAAAAAAAATATTGGAGAACAAGGACGGTTTGGAAGAGGTTCAAGGTTTTTGATACAGCAAAGGCTAGATGTTGCTGCTCTTGAAGTATGCCATGCAAAGCCCCAACTGTCTTTTCACTGCAGGAATGCCTTTCTTTTTTTCTGTGGTATTTTAGAAAGCCACATCTTCAAGTAAAATTGAATCTGACGTGCTTTTGTCTTTATATTGTTGATACTGAATTACTTGCTTATTGGATACATGTTTGTCATGCAGACCATCTAAGATGCCACTGTGAGGGTTGGTAACCTTGAAGGATATTTTTTATGTGGTTTTAACTGTAATACATTCTGAAACAAAAAATGCCTTTCTCCGTATTACTTGATAAGATTTAAATATTTTTCCCCTGTTGCCCTCACTGGAGTGCAGAAAATAGGTTGACTGAAAGGCTGACTATCAAATTAAATTTGTTCATGTTTTAAATAACTTTTCACATTGCATCTCTAGAGATTTTTATCCTTGTATCTGCAGAAATGTCATTTGAAATTCTTCTTCCTCCAAGATTTTACCAGGGCAAAATTTCAAAAATGTATGCATTCATTTTCTTCACTTTCTTTCTTCCAGTTCTACACCAAGTTGTGCCTCTTTCTCCTTTCTTTTGGGTGTCCTTTCCTAGTGCTACTCACCCAGATGAGTTTAAGCTTGGGATATACAGGCACACCTGCTTCCATGAGGCAACTCTAACACTCCTCTGCATGTGTATGGATTTCTGTTTGCAATAAACCAGCTTGTTTATATCTACTGTGCAAAACATGGCTGGTGACTGGAGGAGCTTCTTAGCACTACATAATATTCTGTGTGAGGGGAGGTGGTTAGAGTTAGGAATAACTAGTCCATAAAGTAGGACGAAGATGTTTTTACAGGAAAACTTGCTCTATTTTGCATCTGTTTCTTTTGAGTGATAAGTCAGGGGAAAAAATAATGATTTCTGCTCTTAACTCTGTGAATTCCTGTAATCTTCAGAAAAGATGTGAATAGAATTTACAAGATTATGGAAGATTATGCAATGGTCTCATATCTGTGAGCAGTTCAGGGAAAAAAGTCACTGCTACTTGTACTGTCACTTAAATATGATATGAGAGAGACACTTCCCTCCCCTGCTTCCTGCCTCCTTTTATGTTCTTTGCAATGTGAATATACTAACATCTATTTGAAAGTTATTTTTGTCACCTAGGCCTTCTCTTTCACATCTACCACAGAAGCAACGCTTGCATCTTGGCGGCGTGTGTTTGTTTAATCCAAGGAAGAGCAAAACTTGTTCAGATGACTGCAAAAGCAGAGACAATTGTTTGCCTCAGGACCGTGGTGTGTATTTGTTTATCTCACCTTTAAGGTGTTTTGTAATCACTGTTTCCCAGATCCAAAAGATAATGTCCTAGGAGATAACAGCTAATAGATGCAAATACTGTGTGAATTATACTTACACCTACTTGCATCAGTCATGCTGTGTGACAACAAAGGACGAAAAAGAAAACAGATAGTGGTCCTTGTAATGCACTGTGTTGAGGGCCCTTGACTCGCCCTGAGACAAACAAACAAACAAACAAAATGGACGAATACAATAGAGTAGAAATTACTTTATTTTTTTTTCCCTACTCTCAGCTCTTCACCGCGTCTGGTTCTGCATAGATGTGATGGAACTGTTGTTTTCGAGTGTTAAATAATATACATACTTATATAAGAACAAGCTCAATCCCTTTTTTGTGGGAGTGGTACCGTGCGTTAGGATTTTTTTTTTCAGACACAACAGCGGCTTTAAGGGCTGCTGAGATCCTCGTTAAATTTTTCCCTCACCATGCTGTCCAGTGGGAAGGGCTGGCTGGTCGGTGGCTTGTCCGTGGTGCACCTGGGGCTTTTGCAGCGTGCCACGGCGTTTGCTGCCGCGGCGGCCTGGCAGCACGCGCGGCGCTTCGGTACGTCCCGCGGCCGTTCTGATGGAGGTGCTTCTTGAGGTGGTTTGCTGTGGGTGGGCAGCTCTGTGTGTTTGGGGGCTTTCAGCTCGGTGGGTGGGTGGGTTTGTTGTGTTCCAGTGTTAAATGCAATTCCAGAGGTGGCTCTCTTGTGGTTTATCTCTAGAATAGCAGGAAAGTATTAGATCTTTCATGTTTGCCTGGCACAGAGTTTTCCCTCCTCTGTGTTTTGTACCACTTGCATCTGCCTGATCACAGCCTGCTTTCCTGTAACCATGTCTTCATTAACAATGTACTGTAGCTCCTCTACAAACGAGATGATGTCCCTAGTGCGCTGATAATGGGTAGCTGCAAAAAAGGCTTAACTGAACCTACTGCTGTTGCAGTTTATTTCAAAAGACAGAAGTATCAATAATAGAATGTTCCAAGTTGTCCTAAGTTTATGCTTCTGATTGGACTAGCTAATTTCCTTAGACAGCTGACTTGTCCTTGCTAGGGCAGCTCAGCACTGAATTTCGGTGCTCTGGTCACATTCTCTTCTAGAAACTTTTTCTTGTATTTTCTTTTTTTGTTTTGTTTTCTTCTTTCTTATACTGGCAGTAGAGGAAACCTGGAGACATGAGCCAGCCGAGCTGTTGGTGGTATCAGTTGCACGATTCTACCCACAGTTACCAGGTAGGGCATCTTTGGAGGGTGATAATGAAGGCATTTATCAGGAGACCCATTTAAATATAGTTTGCCCCAGTACAAAGTGTTTTTTACAGACTTGAATGAATGCTACATCTTAAAGAAATAAAGGTCTGCATTTCTTCCTCTTCCAGATGCCAGGCCTTTGTTAATGACGACAATACAAGATCATCTCTAGAATCTTCTCTCTGTTAAGAGCGAAATACAGATTGAAACTGTAATCCTGTAGTTAGATGGGTTGCAGAAAGTAACACATCTCTTACTTCTTTCAGTGAAGTGCTCACTAGCATATGAGCACGTGTCTACAGGTAGATCCCTCCTGTGCTGCTGACAGATGCTGCTGTTAGGCATTTTCTATGGTATTGGGAATTCCTTCGAAGTGTTCTGTCAAATGGTAGCCCGAAATGTAGGTGGTTCTTTCTTAAGTGAACCAACAAGCCAGGGAGGGGAGTAGCATTTGAGAGGGCATGCAAGTGTTCAACACAACCTTGTGAATTTGAAAAGATGAAAATTCTTTATCTGGCACAGTTTGGAAAAGTGCTGTTAAACCAGGAAAAAAATTCTTTTGTTTCTGTTTTAAGAATTAAATTTAAAATGGCTGTAGGAATTTCCACGTATGATGTTCCATTTTGAATAAAAGTACAGCAAGTTGGACAAGTCTGTTGGATGAGGTCCTTTGTGAAGGGGAAACTGTGGGAGAAATAATGTCGTCGTGTGAACCCTTTGATGGAGCAAGCAGGTCTGCTGTTCATGACTGGAGTTGTTTTTTTCTGGCTGTTCACTGTGAGCTGGGGGGTAGAAGGGTGAGGGTGGTGTCACTGCAGCCTGGGCTGTTGGCATCTGAGGAGGGAGTGGTGCCATCTGTGAGGGGCTGCACCTCAGCCTGTCACCAAAACGATTGTGGTGACAAAGTTGAGTTGGTGGCTTGAACACGTGAGCTCAGTCCTTGGTGAACCTGCCCTGATTTCAGGGAGACATTTCAGCCATTCTGGGGGAGAATTCAGTTGCATTTTGTCTGCTTGTGTGCAGTAGTTTCTCCCACATAAGGATTTTGTGGGAGAAACCACAGGAGTTTCCCTATACTTCCTTTCACCTTCCTGTGTGTTGCTGCTGCTGCAAATAGTGCAGAAGGGGCTGCCTGGGCAGACCCCAGCTTTGCCTCTTAGAACTGTTCTTCAGTCTGGTTGAAGTCAGTAAAACTGACCTTTCTGAGCAGAAAAGACACATTTCTATCTCTAGTGGTCACTTCTCGTTTTGGGAGTGGAGAGAATGGGTTTGACTTTATATTTTTGTGGAATGTAGATTTAAATTATTATTAAAATGAGATCTTAGGAGAAAGTGTTTATGTATTTATGGGGGAAAAAAGGACTTTGTTAGATAGTTCTTTGGGGTAAATGTACTTGTCAGAGAATTTATTATTTGAGTCCTGTGGTCTTTCTGAATGCATTTGACATGATCATTATTCACATGTACCATTTGTTTCCTGTCTCATTATATAAGTTAGCAAACCACTCTAGGGTTGCCTTTACTTTTATTTGCATTAGAAATTGCACTATAAAAAATGTTCTCCTTGGGTTGTCTGCTGCTGAGCCAAGAGCTGTAAATAAAGTGGTTTCTAATTGAAATCTAGGAGAACCACAGAACCATTATAATTAATGTATACTCTGTTTTTTCTCTTTATTTTTTTAATATTACCACATAACATTTTTTTATAAAGTGAAACAAGCTTCTCTTCTTCCTAGTTACCCTTAACTTGAAATAGTCACTTCTTGCTGTTAGTGTTTTCATACACTTTTTCTGGATAAATGAATTCTTGAGGCTGGGGAGTTTTTTCTTTTGTTTTGTTTTGGTTTTTATTTTTTTATTTTTTTTTAATTACATAATTTGCTTCTCAAGAAGAACAGTTTTGGACAAGAGTAAGGAAAAAGTATTTTGTGAGCAAGCTTGGTGTGAGCATGTTGTGATCTATGGGCAGATACTACTGAGAAGTGGTTTTCTGCTTTTGACTGGGAGGGTGGGCACACATTGCCACTCATTTCCATTTTAATGGAATACTCCATCTGCTGTCAAGCCAAGTCTCTTTCTGAACATGAAAGTTTTATGCCAAATGCAACATCAAATCCAGATAAAAGTGGTGGGGTGTTTGCTTCAGCACTCTGTGAATGTTAAAATCCAGTATGTCTAAGAGGGTGGGCAAATCCAGATCATCTTGTGTATCTGGTTCTTTGCTTATTTTAAAATGGCATTTCATACATGTCATTTCAGTTGGTTTTTAATTTGAAACACATAGGCAGGTATTCTTTTCATCTCTAAAGGGCTGCTTTGTTGGGGATTTTTTAGTTAACTAGTTGGGTATTATCTGCTTTTTTCGTAGATTTCTCATCACAGATTACCTAATGTGTTGGATTCCTGTCTCTTGTGCTGCATGTTATTTTTACCCTTTTTGCAAAGGCTGGTGCTATGCCACCAAAGAGATATTTTTTTTCTCCCAATGTTAAGGAGATGCAGCAAGTCTGTCATCCATTAAGACAGAATTCAGAATCCATAATACTCATGCATTTTGCTCTAATCATCTGCAGTGTAATTTTTTTATTTTTCTATTCTGCATATTGATGGGGTAATTTTTTATTCAGATATGACAGGCATGAATCATTCGGCAAGTTACTTGATTCACATGGATTTTTTTTTTTTTTTTTTTTTTAAAGCACCTGGTGGGGATGGCAAGAACTCTTTTCTTGCTCCTTCACCAGATTTACCAGTGGGAGCTGTGAGGGTCTTTGCTTACCTTGCTTATTAGAAACAAAGCAGGTGCTAACAGCCCTGTGAGCCTAGAGCTGGTTGTCTCTGGTGGTCCTTTAAGCATTGGGATGGAGTCAAAATCCTGAATTATGTTAGGATTTCCCATTTTAGTGAAAGTCTTTCAGTTTAGGACCTTCCAAAAGACAGGAACTCCCTGGAAATTGTGACATTCTCAAGTCCAGGGCAACTTCCTTCTGATATTAACAGGAATAATTTATCCATTTGAGGACATGGCTAAAATTGAAATGAGCCTACTTGCCAAAGTCTTGCCAAAGTTTCTATTTTTATTGAGCACAAGAGAGCCTATTGAAGCAGAGAAATAGAAGTGAGATCTGGAAGAAGTAGGTGATGGTGATTTAACATAAACAAAATTTTTCAGGTAACACAAACCAGAAACTTCTCAGTGGCTCAGTGTTCTATTATTGTGGGCATATAAAATACACCATTCTTGTGCTTGTGTGAAAGGTCTATGCCTGGGACAGCAGACCAGTAAAGTCATGTCCACAGAGTTACACTACCATTTTTGTCTCGAGTTGAATGGACTGTGTAACCCCATAAAGATGTAAAAATAGTCATCAACCACAGACTGTAGAGTGAAACTGCATGTCTGTTACCACTGAAGAAATTGTACAGACTGCACTCGCAAGATATTTGTGCTTTGAAAAGAATGGATGTCTCTGAGGACTGCCAGATCACCTCTTTCTCACCAGACTCACCAGAAACCTTGAATTAGAGCGATCTAATGTCCATCCATCTCAGGATTTTATGTCTTAAGTAGTCCTGTGTTATCCAGAGAAAATTACTAGTTCTGTATGTTTCGCTGTACGAAATATTTTTCAGTTCAGGACTTCATAGCTCACACTAGTGAATAAATCATCCGAATCTCATGTTCAGGTTTCTTGACAAGAACAGGTGTATCCATTGGAAATAAGGACATAATAATTTATCAAATGGATCTCAGGACTATGCTGTGTACTTGTACTGTGGTTTGCTGATCAATGTAGAGGGACACGACCAGCTGCCTCAGCATTGTCTGTGCACAGGGTACCAGAGAGGTGTTTCTCTTCTTGCACAAGCACAGAAACATTTTCTCCATTCATCATCAGCTCTTGATGTCTTGGTGGGGGGGAAGGAGACCACTCCTGGCTTGTGGCTTCTACTGGTACACACCAGGGGCCAAAAGAGGAGGCTGGAGCTGGCTGTGGAAGTAAGGCACACCAGACCAGCACTCTGTTTTCCATAGGTATTTGTATTGTGCAAAACCACTGTAATAGATTTTTTGAGAAGAACACATTATCTGTGTGTCAGAAGGTCACTGGGGCGTGATGGCTCACACTTGCAGGGCTTCAGAAAGTGTCAGAAAAGTTTGATAATTCAAGGTCTCTGTGAAGGAAGATGACTATGCCGTCTTTCTTCTGGAAAAATGCCAGGAGATCTCAAAGGAGCAGGGCAATGCAATTGGTCTATGGTCTATTAAGACCATTTTAGCCTTGCAGAACTCGGGGAGGATTCTCCAAGAGAGAGCTCTGGATTTAATGAGATTGCAGCTGAAACTTTCAGTGTGCAGAGGAATGTCAGTCCACTCTTGAATCTGGACTTGGTGGCATGGCTTATCCTCAGCCAGCAACTAAGTACTACACAGCCACACTCTGGTGGGATGGGCAGGAGAATCAGAAAAGGTAAAAGCCATGGCTTAAGATAAGAACAGTTTAATAACTGTACTACAGTAAAATAAAATAATAACTGTAAGGAAAGGGGAGATAACAAAGAGAGAAGGACAAGTGTTACACAACACAGCTGGTCCCCTACTTCCACATGCCCAGCCAGTCCCTGAGCAGCAGTCCTCCCCCGCAGTGTGTATACTGAGCACGATGGTTCTGTGGTGTGGGGTATCCCTTTGGCCAGTTCAGCTCAGCTGTCCTGGCTGTGCTCCCTGCCAGCTTCTTATGCTTCTTCTTGTGCACCTCTGCACTGGAAAAATATGTAAAAACTGAAAAGTCCTTGGCTAAGAGTGAGCACTACTTAGCAACAACTAAGATGTGAGGGATGATATTCCCTCTCATCCTAAATCCAAAACACAGCACTGTACCAACTACCAGAAAGAAAATTACCTCTGTCCCAGTGGAAATCAGGCCACTGACTAAACTAATGTAGAAAACGGAGAGACATGCAGCATTTGATGTAGCTAGGCATTGCAGGAAAATATACTAGTAGGATAGCATGACACTGCATAAACTGATCTGGGTCCTGCATTACCAGAGACATTAATGCAGTGAAAGATGAGGTAAAGAAAGGCTTAAGATTTTTATGTGAAATGGTCTTCCTCCAAAGCAATGTCATGTAAATAAACTAAAATGAAAATCAAATCTATACCAGGAGTCTCAATATTTAAAAAATAAAAAAATTAAAAATTAGGCTTACTGAAACTCTTAACATTTTCAAAGATTGAGATTTTCATGCTGTTGTTACCTGGTACAGCATCTGATACAGACTTTTCTTATAGCCTGAATTTGCAGTCCAGAAATGCTAAGAACGTGACAGAAACAGTACTCTTGATTATCTTTTGTCTTGTGCAGTTACTGCTTTTCCAGAAGGCTTGTCTTCAAATCTCCCAGAAGGACAATTGGATTTAAATTTATTTTTTTTTTATGTTTGACCGTTCTATTAAAAAAATAAAACATTGTTTTGTACAAGCCAAAATTATATTATTGTTGCTCTATCCTGATTCTTGGCATCTGAAGGAAAACAAATCTGTGCATTAGGTATTCAGAGGCAACTTTAAATCATGCGTGCAGTGCCTTCATTATACGTTATTCATTCTTACTGTCTTTTAACTGAAGAACAGTAATAAGAATTCTCCATTGATGAAGATGAAGGAAGAAATGGTTGTTCATACATAGGAGAAAATATTTTAATAGTCTTCAAATAGGTCTCTTCAAATAGAGACCTGGGAGGTCTCTGTTTGAAATCTTTATCAGATGGAGCTGCTGTTGAACACCTGCCTAACACTCCTGCAGGTTTGTGTTTTCCTCCTGTGGGTGCAATCTTGGGGGAGGGCTGTTTGGAAGGCCCTGGTGCTACACAAGTTTTGCAGCCCACACCTAAGTTAAAGACCATGAGGTTTGGCCAGGAGGAATAATGTTGTTTCCTTAGCATGGGTGCAGGTGTGCCATTGGAACTAAGCGCAGGCGAGCAAGGACAAGGCCCAGCATCTCTTCAGGACCTGCAGGCCACACAGTGGTAGCACCAGCCTTCCCCCTCACCATGTGCCACTGTGCTTTCAGAGTGGGAATGGGTGTCACCATGGCAGGGATTCTTAGGAGACTCGTGCCCCTGCTATACCTTCCCTTGTGTCTGGCTGTGTTGAAGCTTTGGGGAGATCCCTAAGCTGCTTACTCTGAGTGAGAGATGCGGAAGCACTGCCCACTGAGGTCTGGCTGGTGTTGCCTGAGCTGCTTTTGCCTGTGATTTGATCAACACACTTCAGTGTCTCTCACCTTTCGTCTCTGCTGAAGTTGTTTTTACCTCCTATCTTAGCTTTTTTAAAATCAACTCACAGTCCATCCTCACTCCCATTCTACAGCTCCTGCTTATGTTATCAGGTGTTTGCAGTGATGAGGGTTGTTAGAAATGCCATTTTTGGTTGCATTTTTCAGTCACGAAGTCCACAGTCAGAACTAAAAATGCCTGAGGTCCATGGCTTCTCCGTTCTCTGGTTGTACTGCTTGTAGCTGCTGTTGCTTGGGCAGTTCCCAAGGGTGTTTCAGTGGGGAACATCCATGCTGCTCAGAGTTACAAATTACTCTACCAGTCAGATGTCTTGAGTAGATAATCCAGAGGTTAGAATCTGCTGTAAATGAAAAGTGAACAGAAGGGAAACCACGAGTGTGTCAGCATCACCATCTTCTTTCCAGAATCCTGTGATAAATCTGATAACACTGTTCTGAGAATTGCTTGCCTACTAATTATTGGAAAAGCATTACCTTTTTTTTTGTCTGTAATTAGCATTTCAGCTTAAGTCTAAGGCCTGATGATAAATGAGTCTGGTATGCCATAGGTTCAGTAAATGATGAAAAACTGAAGTTTGTGTTTGCTTACTTTCCTTCTCAATAAAACAAACAAAACTTGAGCTGATCTGTGAGTAGAAACGGTCTCAGACGTGATGTGGTCTAAAGGAGGAGGCTGGTTTTATTTCTCCATTTCCTCATCGGGTGGTTCACCGTGTGTGTAAACAATGCAGTAAATAAATAGCCCAAGTCCAATCTTAGCTAAGATAACCATGAAAAATCTGTTTATGTGTTCCTAAATCAGAAGACAGACATGCATCTCCTACAAACTGATAGGAGAATTATAGAGTAAGTCTTCTAAAGCATGATTTGGAGCAGCCAAGATTTCCAGATAGCACACTCTGAAACTTAATATCCATGTAAAGTAATTGATAATAAATATTGATGTACAAGTCAATATTGTATGTCCATTGAGATAAGTCTTTGGGGCAGAGAACAAACTGAAAAGTTAAGGTGAGCTCTGTGAAGTGGTACTGATGCTCTGTCTGCTGTGATGGCTTGTGGGGTTTGGGATGCAGAACTTGGTATGTGGTCATCTGAACAACAGCATGTCTGAATGCAAGACTTCTGAAGAGGATTTGTGCTAATCATGTTATCTGGTTTGTTTAAAGATATGAGCTTACTCTGAAGGTGTTGGAGGTCTTTTGCAGACTATTTGGAGAGATAATTCATAGAGGCTTCTCTAAATGACAGCAGATGGGAAATCACAGAATTTAGCTGTAGTCTGATGTCTCAAGGAGAGATAAACCAATAGGCAGAAGGTTATTCCAGAGAGGAAACCTCAATGGCTCAAGTAAACAGGACTTGAGAATATGTCCACTGCCACCTCCTAGCAACTAAAACTTACCATGTTCAGTTGGCGCAGCTGCGCTTGCTTGGAGGACAATTATGCATAATTCATGCTAGATTCAGGTCACTGTGACCTCAGACAAAATTGCGACATGAAATGTTATCCTTTGGGTCCTCTTGTTGAGCCCCCAGTTCCTTCACCTTCATGCAAAACACTGTGCCAGGGTGCCAGTGGGATCAAAGGGAAATGTGGTCAGAGCCTGTTGAATCATTGTCTGGGACAATAATTCAAGCTCTATCTGTGATAGACTTGAAAGTGGTATGAAAAGGTCAGGCATACATTGCTTTCAGTTGGAGGCGTGATGCTTGGTAATGTTACAGTAATCCTGAAAGATTTCTTGGTCAGTTGGCAAGACAGACACGTAGATGACAAGCAAGTTTATCATCATCTTCACAGTGTTTCCTACTTAAAATTCACAAGAGAAGATGCTCTAGTGATGTACTGTGCCTGCCACAGAGAGGGTTCCTTCCCCGGTGCTTGTTAGGCACTCACTGAAAACTCCTTCCTCCTGTCCTGCTAAGAAACAAGATGGCAGTTTGGTCAGAAATAAAGCTTTAGCTGTTAAATTATTACCCTTTTCTTACTTGCTCTTCTGTTCTTCTTCTCACACCCCCCTTCTTCCCCCCAAGGTTGTTCACAAAATAAACAAAACCCCAAAACCAACTGAAACAAATAAACCCCCGCTTGCCAAATAATTATGTTTAGCCTTCCTAGGAAGGGAGGCGTTACTCTGATCTGTGGGGGTTTGTTTATATTTCCCTCAAATAAGCATTAAGCAGGATGAACTTGCTTCTTGTTGCCACTTCCCTATCAATAAAGCACCTCTTTAAGGCTTTCTGCCTGCTTTGTCACAAGTTGGCAAACCGGAGAGAGTGCTGTGCAGATGGACCTGCATTTAGTGTGGGCAGTACCTTGAACTGACCTTACGGGGCTGGGAACACTCCTGCTTCAAAACTGAGGTCGTCTTTGAAGAGGAATTGTAGAAGCCAGTACTCTAAGCCTCAGAGGCTGCTTGTCTCTACCTGGAGGGTAAATGGGTGAAATAGTTGTAGCTTAGTCGGGAGAGACCTTTTTGGGAATATCGTTGTTATCTTTGCAAGTAATAACTGCGAACTCTGAATTTGTTACAAGAAAAGTATCCATAAATTGTGCCTAGCCCTTCTTCCTTGCTTGCCAGCTGAAGGCACTGAGGTATTACAAAGCATTGCTCTTTCTCCTCTCCTGCGCTGCTTCTTATATGGAATACTCAGAAAGGAAACTGAGGATTGACAAATAATACCCACCCTACAGGAAAGTCAGTGTTAGAGAGAAGATTACTACAGGGATGGCTAAGAGCTTTTAATATAATGAAGAAGAAAATAGTCAGTGGAGCTAATACTTGTGGGGAATAAATTCTTCATAGAAAGTTGAGAAATGTTCTTCTGAAAATGGTAAAAGTAATTGTAAAAGCTGAATGGCATGGCATTTAATTAGGTAAGGAATGAAAGAGGCTAAAAAAAAAATAATAACCTGGTATATCAGAAAGCAATTTAAAGTATAAGCTAGGGAAAATGGAATATTTCTGTCACAATAAGATGAATTCCACCACTGCCTGCATTGATTTCATGTCTCAAGTTTTGTTCTAAACAGATCTGTAACTGGAGGGGAATGGGGGTGTGGGAAAGGCATATTTTTGTTCCCTCGGCCTCCCAAGCCAACCCATTCCCCTGCTCAGCAAGAATGGTGAGAAAGATATGGATAAAAATACAAACAGGACTTAAGAATTTAATTAGCTCTGATGGTCATCCAATCTCCAGTTGTCTGGTAATTGTCTCTTTCAAAGGGATCATTTGAAGCAGAGCTTCATATGTTTTGTGAATGCCAGTAAACTAAGCTTGTTAGTGTGGAGTGCAAAGGCCAAAGCTGAATTCTTGTGGGTATTCACAGCCTTTAATAAATAGTGCGGCAGTGCCGAGGAGGAATCATTCCTTACTCCCACTCGCCCTTAAGATGTTTCCCTTCAATTCAGAAATTAATATTCAGTTGAAAAGTTATTATACATTTTGTGTCTTTCAAAATATTCTTGGCAGTGCATAGGAGTCAGTCTGCAGAGGGGTGGGATGGGTTGGGGTTTTTTTTTTCCCCACCCACCTTCTGCGGGGAATATCTGGAGCCAAGAAGTAGCTGGTAGACTTTTAGGTTTGTCTGCTTATTTGTTTCAGGTTGGGTTTTTTTGCTCTGATAGTTCTGCTTCCTGAGCTGTGGAGCTCCTGCTCCATCTTCTTAGAGCAGGGTTGGCATGTTAGTGTGGCGCAAGAGTTGACAAGATCTTGCTGTGACATGTTCCCAACTCTGACAAAATGGAACAATTAGGGCTAAAGCTCATTATGAGGAGTGCCCACTTAGAATTTTTTTTTTGGAGCGATTGGGGAAATTTCTTTTAGGAGAGTGTCTGGTTTGAAGTAATTTTGCAAAGGGAAATAATAGTTTGAGATTTTTTCGAGGAAACAGAGTTGTTTATTGATGTAATTTTTGGCAATGATTTTGTTTGAAGTGTTTAAGTCACCTCATAGTTTTAAGTAAGAAACTGAAATTTTGCAGGAGTGTGGGCTTGAGGTATTAAGAACAACGAAAAGAAGGGCTGGCTGAAATGTGTTGCAGAACTTCTTGTACTGAACGATTGGATGATAAAATGCTGGAGGAAATTGCTTGTAGATAAACGAAAGCAGTGCATGGAGGAGGAGGAGGGCAGTCACAATACAGTTCTTGCCTGATGAATGCTTCACCAGGTGTTAACTGCTCTGGAAGAGACTCAGTGGTTTTCCTGTAAAAATGGCAGTGAAATGATAGATGAAAACAGGTGACAGTACTTGTTAGTGAAGGAACAGAAAACAAAATGGAAAGCATGAAAATGCTGTTGTGTAAATATGTGGTGCTCCCCTGTCTTCAGTACCGTATGTAGCTCCAGTCCTCCTTGTCTCCCATTTCATCTCTCCCAGTTCACAAGTGTAAAAAAAGAAGAAAAATCCTAAGTATGGGGTGACAAAAAGCCACCAGAAGTCCTTGGTCTGGAAGGAGACCTCCAAAAATGACAAATATCACAAAGAGATGGGGTGTGAGCGTCTGCTGTCCTTCCAAGGAGACGAGCATAGGAGAGCTGTGAAGGGGAATGTTGGGTTCTGCTGCAGCTCTGGGGCTCTTGTACTGCCAGCTGCTCTCCAAATTCAGTAAGGAGAGGACAAGAGGTGGTTATGTGGTATGAGATGTAGGAGGATTTTCTTCTGGATGGGCCAGGCTGAGCCCTGCTCGAGGGAGCTGGGTTTGCGTTCCGGTCAGTGCCAGAGAGCAGGCGCTTGGTGCAGCTGCCGAGGCAGGCACCTCCCGGGTCATGCCGTGGTGTAACTGGTGCTCTTCTCTTGTGTGAGCACCCATTTGCTTTGTGTGACAGGGATGAAGCTAACCAGCAGCTCAAGTCAAAGACAATTTAAACATAATCTCACGTTGTACTGTATGTGTTTCCTGAAGCCTTGGACCCTACATGTGAAAAACTAATAAATTTTGGAATTTGTAATCTATCTGTGGAATAGCATCTCACCTGTAAGATGCTCTGTTTGTCTAAGCCATTTTCTCTGAAAATAAATGTCATGCAGTATTCCTGAAGCATTTCAAAGATGCAGAAATGAGCACATAAGAATAATTATGCATGCACAGAGAATCCTGTCCTTAGAAGAGAATTTGAATTCCTGGAGTTTTTCTCAGAAGGTGCAAACAAGAAGCTGAACATGGACCAGGGAAAGGGAACAAATTCATGAGGCTGATGATTAAGAGAGGACTTCCAGCATCTGAGGAGAGGCTCTGCTTAGATATAGTTGTGGTAGCTGAAGTAATGGTATGTGATTGATGATGATAATTCTGGTACTGGTAACTATTTCGTTGCTGATATAGCCACTTGATATTACAGTCTTTGTTGGTACAGCTTGTTTAATACACATACTCTGTTGTTCTTATGTTTCTTATCTTACGATGGCTAACTTTTCCCTTTCCTGCTCCAAAACTAATGAAACACTATTTTATTATAACCAAGCAATTTAGATAAGAAGATGCTCTTTGATACTAACCCTAACCCCCCCCACCCCGCCCCTTTGGTATATTCTCACAATCATGTTTTGGATGCTCTGGTGATCTGCAGGAAGTCTAGGAAGTCTGAGTTCCAGTTGTAACACCTTGGTTAAGTTCTTAATGTCAAATGATACAGACATTAATGCCATTTAAGTAAATCATACAATCACAGGATCAGAGAATGGTTTGGGTTGGAAGGGACCTCGAAGATCATCCAGTTCCAGCCTGTCTGCCATGGTGTCTTGGGGTGACTTTATGATACAGCATCCCCTATTGTCTGCTCTGTGCCCAGACACGAGTGCTGTACCTCTGAGCTCGAGGGGGGAGTTCCTCGGTGCGCAGTTGGTGTGCAGTGCTCACTGACTCCCCCGTGTTCCCTCTGCTGTGCTGTCCAGCATGCATACAGGGAGTCCTTTGCATTTTAGCATTTTAGCAGGACACTTCCCACTAAACCAGGTTGCTCAGAGCTCCATCCAGGAGCTGGCTTTGAACACTTTCAGGGGTGGGGAAGCCACAAATTACTGGGGCAACCTGTTCCGGTGCCTCACTATGCTCACAGAAAAGGATTTCTTCCCAATATCTAATCTAAAACTACTCACTTTCAGTTAGAAACCACTCCTCCTGTCCTATCACTAAATTTGCTTTGTGAAGACTTCTGCAGGACTAATTCAGCTTTCATCTATAAATCTTCCTCTCGTGTGTTGCAAGAGCATGCAAGCATGCAGAAACTTTGATTTTTCTTTAGCGTAAGACGACTGGAAAAAATCCCAAATCTGTCTTTGGTGTGATGCCTAGAGTTCTACTGCTATCCTCCATTTTGTTCCTGGGTAAATACCTACTTTAACTTGCAGTGTGAAGCTTTGCTGATCAATATGTTACAAGCATAGCAAAGTTCAAGAAATTACCTTCATTTCTATCTTGAGATGAGAAATTGATTCAGCTGCATTCTCTTTCTGCTAATTCATCCGTGCTTTACATTCCCATAAAAGGTATTACGTGCTCCTTATTTTCCAGCAGCGTCATCAGTCCTAATGAAGGGAGAAGACTGAAAATTTATATTGTGTATATGGGATAGCTGATCTCTGACTTAGCTCTTAATTTGTAAATTTTGCTGTAAGCTCCACTTCTCAGCTTCTCCTTACTGTGCTTTGTTTGTGTGCAAAATCTAAGGGCTGGGATGAAAGCAAAACTGAAGAATATGGCAAAGGAATATAAAGTTAGATTGCTTTCTGATCTAAACCTCAAAAAATGAGATGGTGATTAAAATTCAATGGAAAGAATTAAAATGTCATGTGTAAATTTGATGTACATCTGCAGTGATTGTTCCTGCATTAATTATGTTGGGACTGTTTTCAGTATTTATCAGCCATCAGTTCTCTGCCTCTGGCTCTAAACGGCCCAGAGTTTTACTTTTTAACTGTGTTATTACCTATGAGACCTTTGTACGTCTCTGGTAGTTTCTGTAGCCCTACATAGGGGTGGTATTGTAATTCTAATGATAAAAGTGATATAGTGGGAAAAGCAGCCAGAGCAAATATGAAAAACAGGAAAGGGCTTTCCTGGGTATTTCAGTTGTTGTTTTCCCTAGTGTCCATCAGCCTGGCCTCTGTAGGAAACTATCAGGAATGGTTTATCTGCACAATATTTTGGCATTTAGGCTTAATAGTAGCATCATTTGTTCAGAACAGATGGATAAATGACCAAGAAAGCAAAACTATATATTGTGACTTTGGTCATGGTTCATAATTTAGCAGGTTTTTTTAAAGTTAAATTTAAACATATTGGCAGGTTCTAAATACCTGTGTTAAACTGAGGCAAAAAATCCCACCATTTTCCCTCTTGGCTCCACTGATGTCAATCTCAGGTTTTCTCCATGTGTTAGGGTATTTTTTCTTACAATCAAATAGTACTCAATTTTTAGTCAACTATAAGATTCAATATGCCTCTTATAAACCTAGAGGTATTTAAATAGCTGCACGAAAACCAAGACATATAAAGCATTAAGAAGATGCAAGTCTGTTAAAACCTTATTTCAACAAAGATTCTTGGATTCACTTAGAAAAGTTGTGAGCAGACAGGATGCAAGTGGGTGATGAATGGTTTGTGTTCGGGGACATGTAGCTTTTAGGGTCATGTTTGTTGCAAGACATGGGTGCACACAGGTTACTGGGGCTCAACATGATAATGTTGTAATCAAAAACTCACTTAGATCCAAGAAAATCCATGTGATGCTACCAGCATTTACCATCAGCTGAGGTGTTCTGTTAAAGAAAGACGTTTTAGGCAGGTCAGGCTTGGTAGGGGGCTCCGCTGTCTCTCATGGTGCATGCTTTGGTAGGTTGATGTCTGGATTGAGCTCTGCTGTTTCCTGTGGGCCTGGGGGGAAGATGAAGGGGGAAGCAGAGACTGGTGCAGGACAAGGGAGTTGTTTGGGTTCTTCTCCCCCCCCTTTCAGGATAACTAAGGGAGGGCACTTGTTCTGTGCAAGGATCTGCTGGACTTGGGCGGTGGCTTCTTGCTGTATGTGGCACCATCACAGTGCTTGGGACCCTCTATCAGAGATTCTAAAAGAATAATTTTAACAAGTGAATGTAGCGTGACAGTGAGAGGAAGTAAATGTTGGTTGCTGTCACTGAGGTTATCTGTGATCATTTCTACATTTTCTTCTTACTCCTGGAATGACTTTCCATAACCCAGCAGGGTTCAATGCAGATGAAGCGTTTTCCACTGGTATCAGTGAGCTGTGAATTGCACCCCAAGTTTCACGGAATCATAGAATAGTATTTCAGGCCCGTTTCACAGAATCATAGAATACCAGGTTAGAAGGCACCTCAAGAATCATCTGTTCCAGTCTGGAAGACCTTGCATGTTCTTGTTTTAATCCATAAGGTTCTTGTTAGCCCACCCTTCCAGCCTATTCAGGTCTTCCTGCAGAGTGACTCTTCCTTCTCAAGCATCTGCTGCCCCGTTCAGTTTGGTGTCACTGGCAAACTTTATCAGGATACATTTGATTCTGTCTTCCAGACCGCTTATGAACATATTAAAAAGCACTGGGTTCAGTGTTGGGGGACTGCATTTGTGTCGCTTTGCCCTTGGTAAATCTATGCTGGGTTTTCCCAGTCGCATGCTTCCTGTGATTTGTGATAACCCCCTGCAGGATTTGTTCTGTAACTTTCCCCAGGGACTGAAGTATGGCTGATGGGCCTGTAATTTCTCGGGTCCCTCTTTAAGCTATTCTTGTAGATGGGGTGGCATTAGCTGCCCTTCAGTCTTTTGGGATGTCCCCCTATCCCCATGACTTCTCAAAGATCATGTAGAGTGGCCTCACAGTGATTTCAGCTAACCTTCTTAACACCGTCAGGTGCTGAAGGCCTTCCCTCAAAGCCATCCAGGCAGCAGCATTGACAAAAAAAAAAAAATATGTTGTTTTCATTGAGGTAATTTAAGATGCCTTGTCTAGATACCTCTTCTCCCCTGGGTGACAGCCTGATTGTATCTCCCACATCTTTGACTTTCATTAATCCCTCCCTTCCTGGTTGCTGTACCTGCACTTGTTTGTGTGATACCTGTCATGTAGGTTGCAAGCTCTGGGCCAGCAAATCTCTTTTCAGGGAGAGCATTCACCCTGTCTCTGGGTTCTGTCAAAGCTGCATGAGGTGCTGTGAAATCTTTATGGTCTCGGCAATAGTGGCAAAATGTTATTTTATTTATTGCATCAACACAACCCACTCCTCATTTTGCAGTAGGCACCAAGCTGAGTAAGAAGAAAAGATTCAGTTACTTCTATTTCAGTCTGTAATTTGAAGGTCTGTGGATGTATCAATCGCAGAGATGTGACAACGAAGCAATCTCTCACAGTCAATAAGGGAAAGGGGTTCTTGGTTGTTCTTTAAAGGAGTTGGAGTGCTGATAGTTGCCTTCTGCCATAGGGACTTAAAAGATAGAGTAACCTAGAGAAGTTAGGTTTTTGTTGCAATAGGAAGCTCATTGTCAAAAATCTGCTCATGCTTTGGGGCAAGCTGGTGCTGGGAGATAGTCACATGTGGGGAAAATTTAATTTCCATTCTTTTGCTTTGTTTAGATACGTCACTTTGAGATCACAGAATGAAAGCAGCATGAAATGTTATGGCAAAGACAGCACAAGAAGATACAAGAATCTCACAGATCCTCAAAAATCAGGTAATGTCAGAGCATCGTATGTACAGTTTTCTGAAGGCTGTTTTGTTTAATAAGGTTCAGTGCTTTTTGACAATTTTTCAAAATGTGGGCTTTTGTGTCCCTGTGAGTTTATTGATGGACTTCTCAAATCTGGTTAGTTGTGTGGTGGCTGGGTATCTACTAAAATATTATTTTGTGTTCCACAATATGTATGACACAGGAGATATACACACATTTATATCTTAAAGGACTACTTTGGCTATATTGTCTCATACAAGCAAAATGACATTAATTTAAGAAAGAAAGAAGCAGCAACCATAGTGGTCGGGTTTTTTTAGCCATTGGATTTGACTTTGCTCCACTGCTAGGCACCAACATGGTTATTTTAGAGGGATGGACTTTTCAGAGGGTCCTGCAGCTGCATTTCTCAAAATCTCTCCTTTGGGGGAGACACCAGGCTCAAAATAGCTGTTCCCTCCCCACTGAAAGCTTAGCCATATGCTATTTTCCACATACTACTACTTGTGCTTGGTTTTTTTGATTGTTTATCTGTCTCAGGATGTTTCCTTCTTGCCTGTTTTTGCAAATCCTAGCATATGTTCTTTGACTGTTTCAAAGTATTTCCAGTTACAGAAAAAGGCAATCACATTATACTCTGCAGAGCATAAACACCACAGAGGTCAGGAAGAAACTGCTTAAGTGCATTACAAGGGTGCTCACCTAAACTAAACTTGGAGGTTTATCATGGCTGTGACCACAGCAATAGCTGATGGATTAATGTTTGAAAATTTCCCCCGCTCCCCCAAATCACAGCACTGACAGAGGCTGTAGTGCAGCCACATACAGCAACTGAATGAGGTCTGACCTCTCTGTCCTAAGTTCTTTTCATGTTTGCAGAACCAGGATCTTGCTGGGGAATAACAAATGGCTCAGTTCTCAGTAATAGAAGTAAACTAAAAAATGGAGCTGAAGACAATTTTGATGATAGGTGTTTATTTTCCAGGAAGTGTTCGGAGAGTATTGCCCTTGATGTAAGACTCTGCAGAAGGGACAGCAGTTTGTCTCAACTAAGCAGTCAGTAAACCCAGGTTAGCTGAAGAGATTTCAAATCAAGTTTCACTTGATCTAGTATGCATTAAAGTACCAGCAAATATTAAAAATATTTTAAGATAAAACTCTTGTGTTTGTCACAGGTGATCAGCCCCTTTAGTTAGTGATGTCTTTGGTATGCTTTTTAGTCATTTAGTCACAGAATATGCAATTCAAGTGCCCTTCTGGCCTTAAGTCAAGGCTTGTATTTTATTTTTATTTCTAATCAGTATTGTGAGGAGAGGAGATCACATCATTTTATGTTTGTCATTTTTGTGAAGTAATGTGATACCTGCTTCTGTTGCAGTTCTCCAAACCCTTCAGAGTACCTTAAAATTGTGACACCAATTCACCAACAACAAAGATAATCAAATTTGTTGAAGCAACCTTCTTTGTTTCTTTGGGATCCATGAAATTGTATCTTCCTTAAACTAAATTCAGCTAATGGCTTTATTTAGAAATCAGCCTCCTCTTCTTGAATAACCAGAATTCTGCTAGTTTGGGGAAAAAAAAAAACATTGTCATTAGATTGCCAGTGCCTCAGAATGAATTTCTACATAGATCAAAACAAGAGGAAGATGTTTCTGATTGTTTGTCTTTCTTCTCCCCCTCTTCTAGAGACTTTCCTGAGATGAACAACTGTTGTTTTTCCTGTAGGGTTTGTTGGGTTTTGTATTTGGTTTTTGGGGTTGTTTATTTTTTGGCTGCCTTTTTTTAAACTTCATCGAAGTAGAGAAGTTGCTCGGTTCCTCTCCCAGTACCATCGTTGTTCTCCCCTCCCCCAAGTCCAATGTGTTTTTTATTAAACTGAATTAGGACATTCTAGTCTCTCTTAAGAGTGGAAATGGGAACAGCTTAAATGAGCAGCCAAATGAGACTCAGCAGCCTTTCCAACTGCACTGCAGAAGCTTAGCTGCAAAAGAGAATCATCATTTTTGAAGGATTTGTGCTACTGTTGAAGAACTACCGGCATTAATATTAAAAAGCAGCTAATCTGTTTTTCCTTTTCCATTTTAAGAGTATGTAGCTTTCTTACTATGCTTGCTATAAAAATCAGTCTACTAAATATTTTGCTTCCTTTCAGTCCTCTTCCCTTTTGTAATTCCTCTATTTGCATTCTTTCTCATATACTGAAGTGGGTTTTTTGTTGTTGGTTTTGCCGAAAAACGTCAGCCTCTGGGTTTAAATGCAGATACAAGTGTGGGTTTGAGATCTCTGCCATTCAAAACCAGCCAAAACTGAAGTGAAGCAGAAACCACAAGAGCAATTGTATCTAGGATTGGGATTAAAAGGTTTTCATCCCTAAAATTGTTTGTCCTTGAGGTAACTGTAGAAAATTTTTGGTCCTTGAAATCCATATTGCTACTTCGGTGTTAGTTCTAACTGCAACAGTCATGAGCCTGATATCTTCTGACCCTTATTTTAAATCTCTGCCTCTCTTTATTGCTATATCAGATGTCTTCAGGATTTCTATAGATACTTTTTCTAAAAAAATGGTCTTTGAGTTAGGGTCTCACCTCTCTGTCCCTTTTCTTCTCTGATGGCCCACCCAACCATCTTGCCTGGTACTGGAAGTTATTCATTCTCTTTGAGTACTGTGCTGCTTTTTTTCACAGGCTTATTTTCTTCACCAAGGGGAAAAAAAAAAAGGAGCAGGGGGTTGAACTCCGGCTGCATGAAAAGTTAGGAGGGCAAACCTGGTATCTAAACAGGGTTCAAGAGCACAGGGGTCTCTGATATATGCCTGTCTGACTCCTAATTCCGTGCTTCTCAGCCTTCCAGCATTACTCTGGTCTGAAGATGTAAGGGCAGTGCCAGCTTCATACCTGAGAGCTGTGTGTGCAGTGCAGGTGGGTCTGTTCTTGGGTAGCACTCCCTTGATTTTTAAAGCTGCTTCTCCGGGTGGGGTCACAGTGGTGTAGTGGCCAGCAGAAAACAGTGGCTGGGCTGCTGGTAGCACTGGTGCTAGCAGAATGCAGGCTGTCAGGGAAGGAACTGCTGTTTATTCCTGTGTCTATCCTAAAGGAAATCAGAGAGCAAGATGATGTGAATGACGGCTGTCTTGGTTTAGGAATATCTTGGCAGGAGATCTGACAGTTCTGAATAACAAAGCAGGTCAATAAAAAAAATTCCCATAAAAAAGGCTAAAAAATTAATAAGAGAAACAGTGGTTTGTTCTATGGAAGCTAAGTAGGGGAAAACTTTAAATGAAAGAAGGGAGAGAGAAGTGGATTTCATATCACCTGAAGTTACGAATGAGGCTTATATTCCAGTGGCAAAGACAGTCACTCAAGAGAGCCCTGTCAGCCTGTGTGACTGAGGGGTGGTAATGCACGATTAAACCATGAGAACACATAGCAATGACACATTTCTAAGTGGCCTTAAGTGTTATAAAACACAGTTTAGGCTGCTAAGGGTGGTGGTTAACTTGGCTTTAATGACGTTTTGCCATCCCCGAGGGAGGGACACGAGGAGGGGTGGTGCCCAGCAAATGAGTATCTGCTGATGCTGTCACTTGCAGGTAGCTGTAGATAACTCTGTCCTGCAAAAGCTGGTGGAACATGGAGGGATGTGGGCTTTTTTGCCATCTTATCCAGTCCTCTTTTTTTCAGGCTAGTAATTAATTTATAAAAGCATGTAGATTTTTAGCTTAAAGGGACAGCTGAAAATAAGTTGGACATAAGCTTGAAAATAAGCTTGAAATAAGTTGGACAAACTGTAGGATCCAATTCTGTTTTGATACACAGCCATGAAGCCTACTGAGATGGGTTAGATTAGTGCTGTAATAACTTTGCAGCCTTTTAGTGAGTCTGCTTTCTTCAGCATTTGCTCTTGTACAGTCTTTTGTCATCCCTCTCCATTAACTCAGTTCTGAAACTGGCTCTGGCTGACATTCAGCCCTGGTTTTACAGCACACACCCAGCCCAACTTTTATGCATCGACTTATTTGTAGTGGCTGTCTCTTTCTGAAATTCATGTGAATTCAGGCAGTTCAATTGTGTGACTGTCATTTGATCTGTAATTTTACTCGAGTTGAAAAATTCTGCGGGTTTTGGCTTCTGTGGTGTGGAGTCAGAAGTGTTTATTTTATATAACTATCATCTTGGTATTTCATTGCTTGTTGTCTTCTCTAAGTTGATAGAATGGCCTGGGTTGGAAGGGATCTTAAAGGCCATCTAGTTTCAACCCCTTGGATGTCAGCAGGGACACCTTCCACTAGACCAGGCTGCTCAGAATGCCATCCAACCTTACACACTTCCGAAGATGGGACATCCACAACTTCTCTGGACAGTCTGTTCCAGTGCCTTGTCACCCTCGCAGTAAAGAATTTCTTCCTAATATCTAATCTAAACCTGCTCTCTTCCAGTTCAAAGCCATTCCCCCTTGTCCTGTCACTACAGGCTCTTGTAAAAAGTCTCTCTCCATCGTTCTTGTAGGCTCCCTTCAGGTGCTGGAAGGCCACAATTAGATCACTGCAAAGCCTTTTCTCCTCCAGGCTGAACAATCCCAGTTCTCTCAGCCTTACCTCATAGGAGAGGTGCTTCTTCCCTCTGATCTTCTTGGTTCCCTCCTCTGGATTTGCTCCCAACAGGTCCATGTCCTTCCTGTGCCGGACCCTGCAGCTGCTTCTAGCTCTACAGTGAAATACTTTACAAAGGAGAAAAACTGGATCACCTTTATTGAAGACTGATATTTTCTTCCACTTCCACTAGTTTACCAGAATTAAGTTATGGCATGTTTCCTGGAGAGACTATTTGTATTGCTTTTCAGTTACTTGTGTTTGAAGAGAGAGACAGCTGGAGTGTGTAAAGGCATTTCAGCCAGCTTGGTGGGCCCCTGGCTTTCAGTCTGGTGAATGGAGCTGTGCAAGTTGCAGTGGATCTTGTCAAAATGATGAGAAAAGGGTTGAAGCAAACCCTTGTCTCTTTTGAAATCAATTGAACTACCATTAGCATGAGTCCAAATTTCATCCATAAACTTAAGTAGGGTATTTCTCTTTCTAGGCAGCCTACAGAAATGATTCTGTCTGTTGGCATTTGTTTTCATGTTTCTTTGTAATGATTGCCTAATTGGGATGTATCTGTAATGTCAGAAACGTAATAGGTTAAGTAGCATAAATGACTGCTAGGAAGAGAAAAAACACACAACTGCAGAACCATTGTTGCTTTAAACTCCTACCAGTTCAGTTGTTCAGTTTAACCATTTAGTAGTCAGAGCTGTTGTGGTAAATGGCAGTGATGGGTGTTTAGGCATTAGTGCTAAACACAAAGGAGAAAAAGCTTTTCCTTTTGCTTAAATGGAAATCATTCAGTATGCTGCTAATGGCTTCTCAGTTGGCCAGAGACTAACTTTGGCGCCCCTGAGCCTTAATGATGTTGTTACAGACTTTGGTTTTAATCTGACAAGAAATGTATACTGTTAGCATTTTGTTAAAGCTGATAGCAAATGCTGTGTATACAGCATCAAGCCCTTGAATTTAAGCATTTAGTTCAAGTACTAAAAAAAATTTTGTATCTAAGGGACTGGTTGATTACTGATTATGCTTTTATCAATGTGCATATCTGGGTTTTTTTCCTATTACCTGAAGGTAGAAGAACAATGCCTTTTAAACATTTGCATTTTTTCCCTCCAGATCAGTGATGCCTTTGAAAGGAATGTTTTCATCTTTCTTATGTTTTTATTTGGGGGGAGGGGAGATGGTTGTTTGAAAACAATGCCATTTTTTTCAACTGTAATTCTCATAGTGACTAAGCTTTCCAGTCTTTTTGTGACTTGATTGGTATTTTAATGTAATACCCCTTACAGTTTTTTTCAGCTTTATTATGAATGTTTCTGTATGACTCCGATGATAACTCTGTAATCTAACCAACAGCAGCATGTCTCACCTCTTAAACCAGAGCTGAGTTGAGGATGCTAGAGCTGCTGGAGAGGAAATGTTAATGAACCATTTTAAATTTTACTTTTTTTTTTTATTCTGGAGAGGGGAAGATGGGTGTTTGTGTTAATGCCACAGATATAAAACCTCTTGGCTCTTTCAAGTGTCCTGAGATCTGTGACAGGTAACCCCCAAGTGAAAGGGTACAGTAAGTGGAATTTGTCAGATGCCCAAGGGACAGCACTTTTTGTGGTGACTACACACTAGCTGTGGCTGCTGGTACAGTCCACAGCATCTGCCACCATGGTGCTCCTGCCTGTGGGAAGAGAAGGGGTCAGTGGCCTGGTTGGTCTCTTGATACATTTTTGTAATGAAATCAGGTTGTTTGCTACCTTACATCTCTTACTGTGAGACGTTTGTTCTCCCTCACTGGTTTGTATTGTTTCTTGTCCTTTGACTAATACTTGTCACTTCAGACTTTAATAAGAGGGGCCAAACTCAAGGAACTTGGTATAAATTACAGCTAGCTCTGTTAATAGGTGAAATGGGACATAGCTCCTATGCAAAAGGTGTATCTGTAGATCCAGTAGTACTGTTTTTATGGGGAGATGTGTTCTGAGCATCTTGACTGAGCTGCTTTAACTTGGCAGGTATAAAAGGAGATGCACATTACCTCTCTTCCTTTAAACGTTGATGGCCTTTCAGTGTGAAACACCACACAGTGTTTATTTTTATGCCCTTTTAATGTTTTGTGGAGGGTTTGTTTAGTTTCCCTTCATAATTTTTAATAGGAAGTCTTTGAAGTTCGGTTGTGGATGAAAAATCCTGTTGGCAGCCTGACTATTCATTGTTGACTCCTATCTTCTTTAATTGTTCATCTATAAAAATCTGGAAGGGAGTGTGTTCAGAGAAACTGTGAAGCAATGTATATTTCTGGAAAGGGGAAATAAACTTGCAATTATTCTCAGCTATTATTTGTCACGTGAAGATGTTACATACTAATGGTTGCAGATGGTTTACACAAAAACTATACACACTGCAAACCCTCTTCATTGGGAGCTATGGCTTTCTGTTATACATTATGCTAGAATGGAAAAGGTTTTTTTCTGCCTGCAGCTATGTACTACCCGTATTCGCTGTTGCTAGCACAAACTCTCCTTAATATGCATCCAGCAATGGTTAAAATTTTCTCCATTGGTGACTTCATACTTATCCACGTAGATGGAGGATTCTTCTAAGGATAAAAAGGTAAGGACATCAGTGTACAGGAGTCTTTGGTGGAGAGCACTGCAGTTAAAAAATCAGATATGAAGCAGGCAGAGTTAAGGTTTTTGGTTTAATATTTCTGTGTTCTTGTTCAAGTTCAGGATCTGCTTTTATTTAAAAATGTATTTATGAGTGCATAAGCATGCTGTACCTCTGTGCATATGTGTGACTGTAGACACAGTGATTGCTTCATTTTTTGGAGTAGTAAAACAATCCTATCGTGTGCTTATGTATTTTTTATTCTTTGTAAACAGTACAGACATCTGTAAAATATTATTTGAATTACAGTTCATACAGTAAAAATTATAACAGGCTGCATTCTGTATAAATTTGCCTGTTAAAATCACGCAACACAAAGAAGGAAGGGTGAGGAGGTAGAACAGAAGTCAGAGTTAAGCATTCCTGATGTAAGGTGACTGGTCAGAAAAGATTTAAATGGACTGGTTTGGTCTTAGCAGACATACCCCAGGTCAGTCAGCCTCACCTGCCTGGAAAGGTGATGAACCAGCTCATCCTGGATGTCAGCTCTAAGGGTGTGGAAGAAAAGGTTATCAGGAGTAGTCAACCAAGGAGAAATAATAGCTTGATCTATCTGATAGCCTTCTGTGATGGAATGTCTGGCTGCATGGGTAGATGAGGGGAGAGCAGTGCCTACCTTGACTTGAGCAAGGCTTTTGACACTGTTTCCCGTAACATCCTCATAGGTAAGCTCAGGAAGTGTGGGTTAGATGAGTGAGGTGGATTGAGAACTGGCTGAAGGGATGGTCCCAGATTTGTGGACAGTGGTGCAGAGCCTGATTGCAGGTCCATTGCTAGTGGTGTTTCCTAGGGGCCAGTACCTGGTCCAGCCTTGTTCAACTTATTTCTCAGTGATGTGAATGAAGGGACAGAATGTACTCTCAGCAAGTTTGTTCCTGATACAAAACTGGGACGAGTGTCTGATTTTCCAGAAACTTGTGTAGCTATTCAGCAAGAGCTGGACAGGCTGGAGAGGATCTTAATGAAGTTCCATGAAGGCAGGTGCAGGGTCCTGCACTGTGGAAGAATAACCCCCCCAAACTAACACAGGGGGCTCAGCTGCTGGGAAGCAGCTCTGTGGAGAAGAACATGGGAGTCTGGTGGACAACAAGCTGTCCATGAGCCAACAGTGCCCTTATGGCCAAGGAGGCCAAAGGCATCCAGGGGAGCATGAGGAGGAACATTGCTAGCAGGTCAAGAGAGGTGATCCTGCCTCTATTTTGCCTTAGTGGAGCCTCATCTGAAGTGCTGTGTCCAGTTCTGGGCTCTCTAGTAATAAAGGCAAGGAAGTACTGGAAAGAGTTCAGTGAAGGGCTGTGGAGGTGATAAGGGGGCTGGAGCATCTCTTCTGAGGAGAGGCTGTTTAGCCTGGAGAAGAGAACATGGGATTTTATCAGTGCATGGAAATACCTTAAGGGCAGGTGTCAGGAAGATGGAACCAGGCTTTTTTTTTTTTTTTTTTTTTTTTTTTTTTTTTTTTTTTTTTTTTTTCAGTGGTGCCCAGCAACAGAACAAGGGGCAATGGGCACAAACTGAAACACAGGAAGTTCCATCTAAATATGATCCATGCATCCTTACCTTGAGGGTGTCAGAGCACTGGAACAGGCTGCACAGAGAGGCTATGGAGTCTCCTTCTCTGGAGATAAGCACAGGTGAACTTGCTTTAGAAGGGGATTGAAGAGATGATCTGCAGAGGTCCTTTCCAACCCCAGCTAGTCTGAGATTTTGTGAGTATGACTTGTGTAGTGGTTAGGTTCGCTAATTCGAGTTTCCCGGCCAACACACCAAATAATGTGCAAATTATGTCAAACCACCACACTTGGCTTGATAGTCAACTGTCCGACTAAAACCGTGAGAGCACAGTACATGGCTGACTAAAACTGCTTGAATGTTTATATACTTTAGGGGAAAAGACAGTTTTGAAGAATAAGCTTTTATTGGTTTGGCAGAATGATTTTATCAGAGCACTAGGGGAGAGGCAGGATAATAGGATGAGATGAAGTAATCTAACTGCTCTGAAATAGCCCAGCTGCTACAATTTTGCATCTGATTATGTATTTCAAACTAGAAGATTTTACAGTTTCCTTTGAGGCAATAACAATAACAGTTTATGGAAAGAGCCAGCACTTACCTTGTCTTTCTCTTACTCTGCAGGTGCTTGGCACACCGAACTTACTGATCTGTGTAGGATTTGTGCTGTGGTCCATTTATTGAAGATGTGAAACAACATCAAGTCTGAGATTGGAATTACTGACAGACTGGAGGAAATTTTAGTCCTTGTGATGCACATGGACATGCTGAATTATAAGTAATTCTAGTTTCTCCTCCCCTCCCCTCCCTTCCCCTCACTCAGCTATCTCAGGGTTCATAGAGATTTCAATGGTTTGTGTGCCTGTAAGTTTGGAACAGAAGTGACCAAAAATGGGGGACCAGCAATTGTATAAAACTAATCATACTGCCAACAACAATGAGAACTTGTACTACGAACAGCACCAAATGAACTCCCTTCCATCTCTAAATCACAGCTATGGGACATCTGTTATGGATGCTCCCCAGGCGTCCCCCCTCTCCCCTCCATTTCCCCAAGATTCAAGGGACAGTATAGCTTTGCCTGTAGGTTCAAAAAGTCTTGGGTCAATGGATACATCTAGACAAACCAGTTGGACACATTCTGGCTCAGGAAACCATGTCACAGCGAGGAATAGTTTGAATAATCAAAGCTCAATGTGGAGCCCCCTCGGGCAGGGGGAGTCCCATGACGGATACCAATATTCTTACTCCCAACCCAGTGAAAACCGATCACAAAAAATTACCAGTGGGGTCCTGCACAAATTGGACTCCTTTACACAAGTATTTGCTAACCAAAATCTGAGAATTCAAGTCAACAACATGGCTCAGGTTCTTCACACCGAGTCTTCAATGGTGGATAATTCCGGTGACAGTGCACTCAGGCAGCTGCTGTCCCAGAAGCCGGCGGTCGAGCAGCAACCCGTAACTTCCTCCGTACAAAGATACCAACCAGTGCCACAGCAAACACACCAGAATTTTGCAAGCACACAGCAAAAGCAACAAATGCAAGTCATGCAGCACCAACAGTTGTACTACGACTACCAGCAGCACTTATCACAGATGCAGATGCATTCTGCGTTCCAGCAGGGACAGGCGCACGTTCCGCAAATGCAGTCCCAGCAGCTCCTACCGCAGCAGATGCAGCACTTGCAGCAGCCTCAGTACTACGCTCAGCCCCAGCAGGGACACCAGCGGCTCTCGATCCAGGACATCCAGCAGCAGCAGCCAGCTCGGCAGCAGCGGCAGTGTCCAGTGCAGATCGCTCAGTATTACCAAACACAACCTGTCATGCAGCAGTTACAGCAGCAGCAGCAGCAGATGCAACTGCCGCTTCCTCCGTATCACAGGGAACCCGATCCAAAGACTATGCATGAACCACACCAGTACTCTCAGGATCCCAGTCATCCTGTGCAGCTTATCCAGTTGGGAGCAGTGCCTCAGTATTGCTTCCAAGATCCCCACGAACAGTACAGGCACTTGTACCCCCAGAGTTTACTGCAGCAGCAGCAGCAAGATCAGCAGAAGCAATACCTGAGTGAGAGCAGAGTGCCATCCCTGAACTCCCACATTGGCCTCACTCCACCAGATACCGCCGAGGATCCCTCACGGCAGGAGATTAATTCTGCAGGTAATGCTGTCCCTCATCGAACTCTTTTGCTACCTTCGGGAGTTCATCTGAACAACAAAAGCTCTCAGCAAGACTCTCCCAGTACCACATGGCCTCAGGTAAGTGTTATTTTAGATCCATGCCCAGCCAAATTTGTTTGCAGAAAAGTAGCGAAGTGTGGAAACTAAGCGGTTTCGGCAGAGGCAGAAGGTTAGGATGTGAGCTGTGGCCATCTCTGGGATGGAGAACTACTGGGAAACTTCATTACCAGACTTTTGTCTACAGCTCTGGGTTGGCCTGGGGCCAGGCTGGCAGCAGGATAAAAGTGTTGCTGCAAGGCTGCTGCTTTCCTTGTGAGAGGCTTTGGGAAGATCTGCCTTGGTTTCGGGAAGGAGGGACCAAGTTAAAACCAAGCCTTCCTGCTAATTTTTCAGCACTGCAGGCTCAGTTGTTCAGGAGCAGTTAGTCAGCTCTGTTTGCAGAAGTAGTGATTCTGAGTCAAAGCAAAGGCCTCAAACGGTAGGTGAGTGAAGAAAAGTTGAACTAGCAGTGCTCACAGGGGCAGATTTCATGTCTGGCTCTCAACTCAGAGGCTTCTAGTAGTAGTAAAATTGTATGCAAAATGCAGACTTAATTCTGCGCGGAACTTCATTTATACAATATTTCCTGAAAAATTATGTTCTCAACTTTTTCCCCTCTTTTCCATTCTCCTGTTTTGGTAGCAGGTGCAACTGTCAGATGGCAGACTGCAGCCACTGTCCCCAGAACAAAGGTATTTTTAAAATATTCTTTTTTGTCTTTCTAATTAAATATGAGAAATGCAAAGGAGATCTGTATTTAGAGGGAAAAGCATACAGTCTGGATGTGTAATAATTGTTGCTCTTCTAGAAACACCTTTAGTTTTGTGCTTTGTGATTTTAAGTTTGTATGATTTCCAGTATCTCCCCATAGCAATAGGGATCAAATCTTCATCAAATAAATGCTTTGTTTTTATTTAAAAAAAGCAACCAAACAGGGAGGGAACTAAAAAAAAAGAAAACAAACAGGAAGGGAACCAAAGAAAAACCAAAAGCAGAGGAGCTCCAGTGTTGTATTTATATGAAAAGGGATAGTGTAGTCTGGATTTGTATCTTTGGCGGCAGAGATCTTCTGTTTGTTCCTTAAGGTCTCTCCTTTGAAGGGTCAAGGTGTTCATCAGCATGGTTGCCTACTGTAAATTAGAGGCATTGTGTCCAAGTGCTTGTTAACTGCTGTCACAAGGGGGGAAATGCAGGTCTGTCATAGTAGATCTCATGGGTCTCAGGTTTTCTGTATTGATGAGCATGTCCTGCTCAAAACTTCCCTTTTCCCCATCTTGGGAGCAGCTGATCTAGGTTATTTGCCACGTATTCTACAGCAGTCACCACGTGCTTACTTGCTACTTCATTACCATATAGCTGTAAAATTTTATTAACTTCCCTGATTAAAAAAGCTCCCTCTGCAACAAAGGGAACATGCCAAACTAATGTTTTTTCTTCTGTTCCACGCTTTAAAAAAATGAAAATAAAAACAGTGGCCAAAACAGAGAAACACTTCCTGAGAGACCTGATGCGAAGAACAAGCTAATGTGTTCAATATGCTTGAAGGAATTTAAGAGTTTGCCTGCTCTAAATGGTCACATGAGGTCACACGGAGGAGTAAGAGCATCTCCTAACTTCAAACAGGTAGCAGTCCATTTGACTTCAGTATTTGGCACAATCTTTTTGTGTTGATGTTTGCTTGCTTTGCCATGCTTTGCTTTGCTGTCAAAACTTGTCCTTCTCAGCACTGTTTTATGTCATACCCCATGGAAGTGGAAATGCACATAATTCTGTTAGTTTGTAGGCCATAAGTCTTGTTTTGAAGACAGAGGCAGTGGTGGAGGACAGATCAGTGTTTGTCCTTCTGTTTCTCTGCACGTTACAGAACACGTACCAAGTCACGTCAGGAGTGTCTAATTTTTTTCCTCCTCGTGTTTGTTTATTATATTAGAAATACCAGGAACATCAAGTCTTCCTTATTTTCATTTGAACTACTTGGATGACTAAGGAATATTTATTGGAAGCCTTCCCAGGCTTTAACTGGAGGAACAGAATTGTTGAATCTTTGACAGCTTTCTTCCAAAGTGTTTTACTTGTATAGGTATCAACAAATACCAAACCAAAAATGTGTTTTAATTGTTCTGAATAAAAATAACTTGCCTTGTCAGTCAGTCTTTATCCTGATATTTTAGAAATTCTGTCCTAACAGGGAATACCTACCATAGGAAGGCAAAGAGCTACCAGAGTTCCGCAGTTTGTGTTTTTTAGTTGGATAATGGAGAATTCTGTGTTTGTAGTGATAAAAAGAGACACGTTTGTCTCCCCTCCTGCAAGTTACCTTGTACAGATGTTTCAGGTCATTATTTGTCACCAAGACCGAATCCTATGTAGGAGTCACAGATAACCTGCAGACTTCATTTGAGGCAAAGAAAGTCCCACGAAGGAACACTGTCGTGTGTTTTGTAACCCTGGCCACTTCTTTTCAGCCACGGTGCACACGTTGCGTAGTGCATCGATCCAGAAGCAGCGCTCCCTCACTCAGGCTGAAAGCCTTTAATTGTCTGTGCAGGATGAAGGAGAGAAACCACCACAGCAGCCGCTGTCTAAAGAGGTGGATGGCCTCGCGCCCATCGTCATGCCAGTGTCTGTCCCTGTAAAGCTTCTGTCACCTGAGCCCAGCACGCAGCCCTCTGCCAGCACTGCCACAGTCACAGACAAGCCTGCCAACTCTGTGTCAGATGACGAGATGCCCGTTCTCGTGAAGATGACTTACTCTCCACCGTGCAGTCCAAAAATGGCCAACCCCTGCTCATCCTCTGTGAGTGCTGTGTTTCTTGCCACTAACTGTCCTGTGCTTGTTAAATCCCTTTGCTTGTAGTGTTGCTGCTTTCTAAAACATCTGTATTTTAGAATATTTTCTGGAATCTTTATGATTCCTAATAAATAAAATAAAATCCTGTAGCATAAGAGCATTTTTTCCTCAATCATTTGAAAATATTAATTTTCCTTTGCTGAGGAATCAAGATCTTAGTTGAAAACAAATAATTTGAAATTGGAATGTGATATTCTTTCATCCCACTAGAACAAAGGGATTTACTATCTTTTTACTGGTTTTGTTTTTCCCTTTTCAGGCTGCTTCATTGTTACATTATTGCTTAAAATTGGCAGTTTTATTTCTTCCTGTTTTCTGAAGTCAGATATATGTGCTTCTCATTTCAGCTAAAGAGAGCGCAGTGCTTAGAGTGTGTGCTCTAAGCAATATGAAATTCGGAGTTTTGCAGTGAAGTAATTTTTTCCCTTTCTCCCTGCATGCATCAACTCTAAGGGTTAATCACTGGGATTTCTGATACAGGAAAAATAGCTTTGGTTAATGCTTTCATTTTGCTTATAAAACTGAAATGGTCAGGCAGCATGAGGAATTGATGAGTGCTTGAATGAGATGTGAGAATGGTCATTATTATTTTCCTGAAGGAGTCCTGGAGCAAGCAATATTTATTTCATGTTCCGGTGTAGAAATGGATTCTGCTCATTCCTTCAAATCCATTTTGGCAGACTACGCCATGATAAGGGATTACTGGGGAGTATAAGTACTGTATGGTATTATCTGTACAATGCAGAGAAAATATCCTTGTGATATTTTTTGATTTTCCTTCTCCATGCAAGCCTGATGGACAAATGAGGGATCAGCATATTATACCAGCATGGGCGACTCCTTACAATATCCACTCCTGACTCTTCATGCAGACATACCCACTAATTAAAAAAAAATATATATAATCTATACATGTATGTGTTAAATCTTTCTTCTCTTCAAGACAGAGGTTTTACATATAAACTTCCACTTTACTGTGAAAGCCGTCATTTCACAATACTTAGTAACTCAGCAGTAGAATTTTTCATTTCTATTTCTAGTTCCACTAAAGAATAGGGACAGTCTTTTCTGAATCCTCAAGCTCTGAGTGGGAGATCTTCTCTAGAGACACCAGAGTAGGTGGCTTGGGCTTGTGTATTTCTGCAACGTATGTAAAGTGACTGTGATTAAATCTGCCAGTGTTTGGCGAAATGCACATTCACTCCCTCAAAATTATGCTTGTGGTCTTTGTTCTTGCACAAGAAAACCAAACTCACACAGTTCCCTCTCTGGACCCTATCTTTTTATATAAGCAGTAGCATTGGAAACATTAAAAGATCAAAAGATTCACAGTTTCCTTCTCTTCTCTAAAAAGATTGTGCCATTGGAGAGAGATTTTTTTTTTTTAATACCAAAGAACTGAAGCTGTGTTGCATTTATTTATACCATGCTCTGAGCTGTCTAGAAGAGCTCCCACAAAACTCATGGAATCAGTAAACTGAAACAGCAAAAAAGGAACTAAATATTCAGCAAGGCTACAGGATGGTAAGCTGAGGCTAGCAGTCAAGTGAGGTCCATCAGGGTCTGTCCAGAGTGAATCTGTCAAGGTGCAGCAGCAGGGCACAAAAGTATGCATTCTGGATGGGAGTCAGTTATTAGAACTTCAGAAAAGTAGGGTGATTCTTCAGGGATGGTTCTGCACTGAGAGCCTATGGACACCACTATCTCCTTTACTGCTCAGTGTGACCTTTTTGGAAAGCAGTGTTGGCATAGGTATGCTCTAGGTGAAGCAGTGTAGGAGATGGAGGTGTTTAGGACTTTCTGAAGATGTTGCATTGCTTTGCTTTACACTTGTGAGAAGGGAATACCAGCTCTTTGACACTTGGAAAGCAGAAGAAAATGAGCCCTTAATCAAAGACTTGGATCTGGCCTTCTGGGTCTCTTTTTTAGGTTTTGGGTTGTTTGGATTTTTTTCCTTGAGTTTAGGGGTTTTTCTCTCTTTCTGCTTTATGAACGCTAAATGTTCACCATCTTGATGGACTTTATCTGTCATTCCAGATAACTTCCACTGCTCTGAATGTCCATTATCAAAAAAATAATCCTCTGCAAAGCTGCATTTTCTTCCCTGTAGAAGCAAGACTCTTCCAAAACTAATTTTTTTTTCAGAGAAAAAATGTCAACAGCTGTTGGAGAGGATGCAGCCATGATCTAACAAAGAGGACAGGACCTCTGTAATCAAAAACATTTCCTCAAGCTGGAACTTATTAACATAAGGGATAAAGGGTGACAGTGCTAATGCTTGTTTAACATGATTTTTATTGGGTGAATGTGATTCTCAAGAACCACCCGTGGTGTAAAGATGTATGTTGTCTAAACATACATTTTAGTAATTTGTTTTATGTAGTCATAGAACTTACCAGAAGATGCAGACATTCTGGAGTAACACAAGTCAAAATTTTCTTCTGCTTCCCAAATTTTTTCTAAAGATGGCCTACAGCCTAAATACCTAAAAGCAGTACATTTAATAATACTGTGTTCATCTACCAGCTTTTGTGTGTTCTTAAAGCACAACCTGAGGATCTGTTTGTTCCCACCTTATCCCCACTCCTCCAAGAAATTCCGATTCCAGGTTTGCATAAATTCTGTGCCTTCTGCTTCTGTATACTCTAGGGATTTGTTATTAAATTATTTTGAACATTCGAATTCTAGGCATGTTAACAGTGTGTGAACCTCCCAAGTGGTCATCTACTACCCTTTTTTCTCCAAGGAAAGAGGAGAGTTAAGTTCAAGATTTGTTGCAGCTGGACTGTAATCAAGCTGATGGGAATGTAGTGATAAGAGGCAAAGAATTTGAATTTATTACATTTTTCTTCCTTTCCTACTGCTGAGTACTGCAGTAATTTCACTGAGCTCATGTGTCCTTCCTGGTCTCACTAAATAAATGCATTAGAAAACCTCTCATATAAAGTTTCTAGTAAACTGTGACTGGGTAATGAAGTATCTCCCACCAGTGCAAACACAAGTGCCCAGAGTGTCTGGGTAGTAATGAAGAAGGCTATGGGAGACTCATGGTCTGGGAGAGCAGTTCCCTGCACTTTCTAAAGCTGACAGCAGCCTCTCCATGCCTGCCTCTGTGGCTCAGCCCTATCTTGACCCAGAGAGATTGCTGCTGGAGGTGAAGGGTGATTTGTCCTGGTTTTTCTCACTCCCCTGAGGTTTCCAGGTAGTGCCAGATACTGCACTGGCCAGGGTTATTACAGTGGTACCTGAATAACTGCCTGGCGGTAACATCTTTTCTGGGGCCATTGCCCAGAGCTGTAGAGGATTGTGCGCAAACCACATTTAAGCATGCCTGGATAATAAGATTCTCTGTGTTTTCATTTAGGAAACTAGCAAAAAACCTCATCCAAGTGCTGTAAAATTGGAAGAAAATTTCAAACCGTTGCAGGACAAGAAGAAGTATCGGCACAGACCCGAACCTCTCTTCATACCTCCTCCTTCCTTCAACCTCAGCATGTCCCACTCCGGTGCCACTCTGTACCAGAGTCAGCTTCGTTCTCCCCGTGTTCTGGGCGATCACCTGCTGGACCGGACACATGAGCTGCCCCCCTACACTCCACCACCCATGCTCAGTCCCGTCCGGCAAGGGTCTGGTCTCTTCAGCAGTGTTCTCACTTCTTCTCACAGCACATCACATGCTCAGCTGCCACTTACTCCACTGACACCCACTCCACGGGTGCTCCTGTGCCGGTCTAGTAAGTATTGCATTTACAGAGCAGCAGTACAAAGGCAAGACCACCGTCCTCTCTTCTCATGTCACATTGAAACATTGACACGCATGATTTTGTGTGTCCTCACATGCATGGCCAGTTCTGCTACTTCACAGGAAAAGTCCACTTTATGTCCATTTTATATATATTAAGTCCATACATACTTCACAAAATCCAAGTTTGCCTTGGATTTTGTGAAGTAAAGGGAATAGAGGAGCCTAATCTGCCAATAAAGCTGTGATAATTCCATGTGGTCTGCCTCAAGAAAGGACCACCTTGCCTTTCATTACATCTGGGACTTCTGAAGTGGAAGAAGACCTAGCTTGAGACATGAGGTTCACGTTAAGTATTTATTGTTTAGTACTTCACAAGAAAAGGTGTGTAATCATTCAGAATCAGGGCAGTAGAAACCTCTGCAAGTTCAGACATTTCTATCACCTATAAAAATTTAGTCTGTTTCTAAAAATCGTTAAAGGGTCATTTTTGCATCGTAGACTGGAGAAATGCTGGTGTTAGTAGAGAGGTGGCAGTGCTGCCTGGCAGGGTCATCAGCAGCAAAACAGTGATGCTTAAATTCCAATCTCTGTTTCAGATAGTATTGATGGAAGTGTCATTCCAGTGACGCCTGGGCCTGGAGAACAGACTGTTGAACCGTAAGGAAAACAATATTTTTTGTCACCACATTTATAGATTAGATCCAACCTAGAACCCGTGGCCTAAAGTGTTTTGAACCAGGCAGGAAGTATCCGACTGCCTGATATCATGGTGGGCTGGATTCATTTAATGTTTCTGTGGATGGTAGGAGGGATGTAAGGACATTTGGAGCAAAATAGCTGTGGAAGATTTAGGTGTCATGGCTCAAAGTTAGTTATGGCTGGGAAGAGTACTGTGAGGAAAATATTCCATTCCAATACTCTTGCTTTTGTATACATATATATATATATATATATACATGTTAAGAGTGAGTTTTGGAGTGGTGGTGTTACCTCGTAGGTTCCCCAGGGCAAAGTACAGCAGGGTTGTCCCTCAACAGTAATGGCTCTTTCTGCTCTCTGCTGAAGAGTACCATTCTCTGTGGAACAGAAATTTGCTGTTTCTGATGTCTAGCCTCTTTGCTAGTCATGCATATAAACTAGCTTGGGTTGTCCCTAAGGTATGATGTCTCAGTATGGCTTAAATTGCATATTGAAATTTTTGTTTTTCCCCAAGAGATCAGTTCTCTCTAGTATTCAAAATACTTATCCCACTGGGAGTAAAGCATTGCATAAAGCAATCTGACACAATTTCCTGCCACTTCAGTGCAATAAAAGTTGTGTTTGAAATAAAGTGAACACTAATCTGACTTTCGTTTTTTCTACACATTGTGTAGTTGAATACTTATTTATTTATTCTTCTTTATAGGCGAATCAATATTGGGTCCAGGTTCCAGGCTGACATTCCTGAGCTGCAGGACAGATTGCTGATGGAGAAAGATGTGCACAAGGCTACTTTGGTTTGGAAACCATGGCCAGAACTGGAGAACAAAGTCTTCCAACAAAGAGGTATAATGACTTGCCATTTTAGAAGTTCCTACGTCAGCCTTTGCCTGTTGGAGAAATACGCATTGATTTCTTGTGTCTGTACTGAACAAAACGTTCAAGAGAATATTGAGTGAGAATAATGAGAATTGCTGAGTGCAGAGCAAGAGACTAGAACTACGTGGTATAAGTTCAGAGCAACACCATTATATAGTGGCATTTAAAGGGAAGTCTGGATGAACTGTTTCTGGCAGCCAAGGGGGAAAGGTCATTGCTGGGAAGTTCGGTACTGAACTGCCTAGTAAAGGCAGAGGTCACAGCTGAGAGGCAGCTGATGGATCTGGGCCTGTCCTGTGACCATAGTTGAGAGGAAATGTGGCTTCTACCAGCCCTGAGAAGAATTTTTTCCTGCTTCTAACATGGTTTATTCTCTTTCTCCATCCTGGCTGGAGTCTTCTTGGCCCAACAATGTCACTAATGTGTGCAAATCATCACACTCACAGGCAGATCTCTGGCTCTGAGTAGCCTGTCCCATCCCAAGGACATGCTCTGTTACATCCTCTCCCCAGTGATCCTAAAACAAGGAGATAAGATGCTGAGGAGAAAAAGTGTGAAAGAATCTGCTGCCCTGAACTATGTAGTCTTTGAGGAGCATTACAGAATCCTTAGCTCCAGATGTTTGACTGACAGGCTACTACTGTATTAGCAGTAAAATGTTGACTTGTTTCTGACAGTGGAAGACCTTTTAAATATGAGCTGTTCCAGTGTGTTACCTGGTGGAGGAACTAACTCAGAATACGCTTTGCACTCTCTCTTTGAAGCAAAAGGAGATATTATGGTAAGATAAAAAGCTGAAAGGAGAGATATGATCCTCTTCTGCAGATAAATTAGCATGCTTTATTAAATGGATTTAGATATGGTTATATAAAAAAGATTTCTGATTGATTTGAAATTATGCTTTAAACATCCTGTAACATTTTTGGGGAATGACTTTTCCCTTTATTCTCTAATAAATTTAAATTTCAAAGCAGTGCCTCTCTGAAGGCTTACTGTATATTTCATATAGATAAGATTACTTAGTTTATAGCCTTGGGGCTTTGAATGTCTCCCAGTGCTTGCTCCAGCCCTGATATTTCACAGGCTTTATATTTGGTCACAGAGAGCTTAGTCCTCCTCTAGCCCTTATAAAAAAGCCTTTTTTTGGAGCAGCAATCACATCTACTTATTTGTTCAGAACTGTGAGGTAATTGCACACAGTTCTTATATAAATAATGCATTTCAAATATTTGCATTAGTTTAGTGATGGGAATGTTATTAACTAAGGCAAAACATCCATTTTGCCCAGTGTTACGGAAAGGCAAGGCCCCTTGCACCAGTTCCTGGAAAGCCAATATGAAACCAAATGCAACAAAACATGGGGCTGGAATGAGTCTCACTGGATTGGCTAATACAGTGGGTTTTAGCTTGGGTCCCAGTTTCTGTAGGCTCTGTTAGCTGTATCTGAGGAGTCTGAGAATGTCAGGATATGGAATTTGCTTTACAGAGAGTCTGCATTTTCAAGGGAAAAAATTTTAGAGATCCATAAATCCTCTGTTTCCCTGATCTAAAGGACAATTAGCTATACTTGCAGTCACTCTTGACAGATGTTGACCTACACAGATACTGTAAAATATTTTATGCTATAAATATTAACGCTTTCAAACCAACCACTAAATATTAGTATTAATTAACACTATCGAGGCAAACACTATAAATGTATTTGCTTGTGGCAAGCAGAAGAGGGAGGGAAAGAGCTGGAAGTTGCTAAGTAATAGTCACATTTGTGCTCATTAAGGCAGGACAGGTGCACATTAGGTGCTCTTCTGTGAGGTACAATGTTAATGGGCCTTGGAGTAATTTGGTACAATTTTGTAAGACAGAAAAGAGAAAAGAGAGAAAATTAATTCATATCCTCATACCAAATAGTGTTCTAAATGCAATTTTATGCCACAGCTGATTGCTTTTCCTAATTTTGTTTTTCCCTGCTTTTTCATTTAGGTTGCTCTTGAAAAGCTGCTGTTGAGAAAGCCAGTGAGATTGAAGTGTCATCCTTTGGCAAATTACCACTATGCCGGTAGGTTTTATTGTGATCTTTCTATCTGTTACACAGTCCAAGCCTGGCTTCCCAGGCTGGAGCACGGGATCACGTTGCACTCTCTGCTGTCTGCTGCAGGGATGGCAGCATAGAATAGAGATGATATGGACAGTGCAAGGCTCCCAGAGCCGTTTGTTGCGAGTTTAGCAGTTTTATATATGACTGACAATGTTCAGAAGCTTTGCATTTATGTTGCTGTGTTGGATTCTAAGGATTTAAAACTGCCTCAGGTGATTCTTTTTCTGATTTAAACTGAAATTTAAAAATTCATTTTAAAACTGGCGCTATTTATAATTTAGTATCACTAATATCTTAATTTTCTGGTACATAAACAATCTGCCATCCTGCCTGCTTCTTCTGAGGTGATGGTGCACAATAAATGAATATGGTAATCATGAGCATCCTTCCAAAGAGGCAGTGCTGTAACTATTACTAGGATCTTAGTACTGCTTACAGAGCCTCTGTGTGGGGATCTAGTAAAAAAAAAAGTCTGGGTTGGTGACTTGTTTCATAAAACACAGCAAGAACTGCATTGTGGTGTGAACCAGAAGTGAAATACAAATGTGGTGTTAAGTCATTAGACTTCAGTTGTGTCACCTGAGCAGAGATGGCAAATGTCTCTCCTCTGCAGCCCCCCATGCTACTGCTTAATGCATTGTAGTGGCTAACAACTGCTGAGACACAGAATAAGGTTTTACATAAGACATTTAGAACTTCATCTCCAGTTCAGGCTCAATAGGAAATGAGCCAAGGGTCTTCTGGTGGTCAGTCAATCACAGTGTCCAAGGTCATGTACTCATTTCAGTTACAGTCAATGTGCAAGGTAAGCACAGAAGCAGTCTACTTCCTGGCTGAAGAGGAAAGACTGGAAAGACTTCCAAGTTACAAGACGTCTTTGTAAAACAACTCCTTAACCCTGTGGCCTGAGAACAAGAACAGAAACATGTTTGATGTTAGCTGATAATGACAGTGAATGAATGTGAACATCAGGTTTTTGGTTTTGTCTGAGGGAGGTGGTGCAGTGGTGCCTGTGATAGCATTTCTGTTGCAGTCCAGAGGGTGAACATGGGAATGAGTGGAGAAGGAGGACATCAGCCAGGAACTTTGTTCAGGATCTCTTGCCTGAAGAGATGACACCAAATCATATGTGTAAGACAGTTCAAGGGCATGACAGCAGGAAGACACGGAGATATCCCACAGCCTCTTCATCAGTAAACAATCCAATTAGCAGAGCAGATAAGAAATTCCTGCCTGTGTGGCAGAGAAGGAACAGTCTTTACTAAAGCAACTTCACAGTAGTTTCAGAAAGAATTCATTGGGATTCAGGGAGGAGCCAAGAGACTGTTTTGTTTAATCTTTCACATGAGATGATACTAATCCTTGGTAACTAGCACTGAGACCTGTGGGCACCTTTGAATCCCTATTTCTTAAGCAGGGAAGAAAGTTGGATTGTGCTTATCACAGCATGAAATAAAATCTCACCAGTCTGGATTTAAGTGCCATTAAATAACAAGACAAAGCACTACTTTCGAAGGCTATTGCATATAACATGTGATTACAACTTATATTGACAGCATTGCTCTAGCACTCTGCAGCAGCTCTTGAATAACAGTTTATTTCTGATTGATAATCAGCCACTCGAGGCATATGAGAATTTTTCACAATCTAGTGCATGAATAGCTTTAATATGACTTCAAGTGGCATCATTTTGGGATAACTTCATGTTTTCTGCTCCATATTCAGAAATCATGGCTCTCAGGCTTGCCACATTTAAAGGTGGAATACATTGAAACAGAGCATGCCACTTACCCATGAGTATTTACTCATTGGAGTACCACAAACAACAGATACCCAAACTCATCCTTAGCATTGCCTTTGAATGAGGGTACAGGCAAATAGCCCACCTTTGAAACTTGGTGGCTTGTGAGGGAAGCCACTTGTAAAACTTGAGGATTTTATGTTGTGTGCCAAGCAAGAGAGCTGGACATGCTGGCCCAGGGCTCCTTTGAAGAGCACTCTAATCTCTGTCCTAAGAGTTTGCCATCTGTCAGGATGGTGTTTTAGGAAGAGAGAGGGAGCACCTACCTAATGCCGGAGGGGCACTGGTGCGAACACTTGAATTGTTCTCCTTTCAACAGTGGAGTTTCTCAGGTCTGAAGTTCTGTGGTGAGAACTGCAGGAGAGATGGTCTCTGACACAGGGCACTTCACGCAGTCTGGAAGCTTCATGTATGTGGTATGACAGAGTTGTGGGGCAGATCCAGCATATGTTGTATATAGTGGATTTCAGCTACCTCTCTATGGGGCACCCTGGGTGTACACACAGTCCCCTTGAAACCCACAAGTTTTACAACCCAAAGCACACAAATGCTAGAAGATACTTAATGTCAGTTAACCAGTGCAAAGACAGTATGGCAGGTAAAAATCAATTTAGAATAAATATCTAAACATAAAGATCAGCTTTATAATTTGTTCTGTATTCTAAAGCCCCAAATTCTTTTTGCTGCATTGCAGATCTCTCTCTATGCACGTTCTCTATATCTCCCTCAAGCTAACAAGAGCAAAAGTGGTTTCCCAGCAACCAGAGTTAAAAACAGCTTTTCTTCTGTTTCTTTTCCTACACAGGATTTATTCTATTAATTAGGTTACTTCCAATTAACCCACATAATCCTATAAGGGTCTCTGCTAATACCACAGCTATTGGGGAAAGTATGCAAGGCCCAAATTCTCCATAGGTATACAACAAAATTAGTTCATGGAAGTGATTCTGTGTTATTATTTTTATTGTGTTGTCTTTTTTGGAGGGTGGGGTACAGGCAGGAGAGCAGAATGACTAGGGGGAAAAAAAAGGCTATCCCGGTGTCATCATGCTTTTTAAAGTTATGTTTTGGCATAATAAGAGTAGCCACCTGGACTGAATGAGTGCATTTACCCCCACACAAAGGAAGGGTAAAGGCAAATGACTGACGACTTGTGTAAGAAGGAAATAATGCTGGTTCAGAGTGGGAAAAGATGGAAAGGCAGTGTGTCAGCAGAAATATCTCTGGGTGATAACAGAATAAGTAAAACTCGTGGCTTGAAGCCAGTGCCATTCTCTGATGCTTAAGAGATCTTTAAGTGTAAATCTCTGTGGAAATAACTAATGCATACTTATATCCAGTACTGGAAAAGCCTACAGAAAACAGGTTTCAGAAAAGTTAATTTTGTAGTTTTCAGCATATAAAGGATGATGAGATACCTGCTCTGAGCTTGTATGCAGCTTGGGAGCTGATGCTAAAAAACAAAACATTTGTAGTTAATAACATTGATTTTTTATGGTTTTTTTAGACAAAAGTAACTTGTAGAGTTCAACACCATGTGTGGTCCCAAGACCCAAGTTAATTGAAATCAGCGCAGAGACAAGCTTTTTTATGGAGAGTAGTAACATTGACAAGAATATTAGGGATTTCTTTTCATAAAAGTTTTAGACTTTTCAGAAATTCTCAGACTGAAGTAGAATCTTCTCATAGTGTAAGTCATTTCAAAGGCATCCACTTTATGACTACTTGCATATCCTTCCTTTAATGTATGTAATTCTGCCCACTCCTAACAAACAGAATACTGCTTTGATGCAGTAGAGCAATCCTGTTTTCCTTCTGTTTGACTAATATTGAGAAAACATAAATTCAGTTCAATTTAAACGTTGATTTCACATTTTCATGGGCAGTTAGGCCAGGGGACCAAACACAGAATAACAATATTCAGAAGTTCTATATACAACTTCCATTAAATGATAAAAACCACAATGTGCATATTGCACATTGCTACAGTCTCTACCTACTTGTGACTTCTGCCACAGAGGATTCAAATGTCTTATCCCAAACCATGCAAGTGAAGAGCTGCAAAAGGTTATTACAAAAGGATCTTAAAAAAGGATCTTACAAAAGGAGAACAAAAGGATATATGAACTTCTGTGTCTTCAAATGTACAGTGGTGTACATGGGAATAAACAATTCGAGCCTTACATAGGAAATTATGAGCTCTGTGGTGGTACTTCTCAATTAGAATGAAAGTTTGGGATTGTAATGCTAGTTCTAAGAAAGTATCAGCTGTATTTTACAACAGCTAAAAAGTAGTCAAGCACTAAGAGGATAGAACACATGGTGATGCTACGGTGAAAGTCTAGATTTTATGTGGACTTGTGTGCCTTTCTGGTCTTCTTGTCTTTATAGGAATGTTTTAGTATTGGAAAAGGTTCAGAGGGGGATAGCAGTAGTGATCAAAGGTTTGGGAGTGATAGGGCACAGAATTTTGAATAGCATGCAGGTGGTGGTCAAGGTTGGGTTCACTTTCTTCTCCACTTAAAGAATGAAGGGTCATCCAGTGAAGCTACTGGGAGCCAAGAAACAAAGAAAGAGTGATGGTTCTTCATGCAGAGGGTCCACTGACCTGTGAAACTCCTTGGCAAAGGATGTTTTGGGTACAAGAAGTTTAATTGATTGAAAGGAAGAGTGGCTCAGCCACTTAGAAGGGTAGTTACTAAATAAGCAAATTGCAACAGACTCAGGAAATCCCCTGTGGTCAGAGATTAGGAAAAATTAGGGAGATGTACCGTATTTGCTTGCCCTGATCTTACTGTTTCCTAGGCAACTGCCTGTCACCACTGCTGGAGACCAAATACCGGTTAGATGGACTTTAGGTCTGAGTCAGTACAGCCATGCTTGTATTTGGGTAGTGGCAATCACTCACGTGCCTGAGACTTCCTGGTTCTCATTTCAGATACGGCATCAACATAAAGGGGGTGAGTTTTTATCGTTCATAATGATTTCACTTTCTTTTTAAGGCTCTGACAAATGGACACATCAAGAAAGGAGACTGTTCAAAGAGGCGTTGTCCACCTACAGCAAAGATTTCATATTTGTACAGAAAATGGTAAGGTTATTTCTATTCTAGCAATTTCTGGAGTTTTTTTTTTCCTTTTGCTCTATTCTGTTCATTATCCCTCCAGTACCAGAGCAGCTGATTGCAGGCATAGAGGCAGCAGTGGTTACAAGAACACCGATAAGAGTGGTATAGTCATTGCATGTACTTGTGCATTACATACCAGTAAAAAACAGTTATAAATAAATAAAATTTGTTCCTCTTGTTATTACATGTGAAAGTTTTCACACCTGGAATCCAAATCATGGCATTTTATGAATGGGAAAAGTATGGTTTTCCATTATCGTCTTGGTGTTCTCTGGCAGTTTGTTACAAGGTACCAAGAGTCAGTGGCATTGAACCTGGTGCCAAAAAGGGTTGAAACCTGTTACTAATGAGAAAACATGTTTGGGCTTACTTTTCATGGTCTGCCACAAAGCAGAAAGGACAAAGTTATAAATCTCAGGGCACAGTACCCTCCCTACTCATTAGCTCAAATGTTGAAAAATATGTGGGTTTATGCTTAAGTCTTAATTCCTGGATTTCTCAGTGGTACTGTATAACTGAGCTACAAGAGTACATTCTGAGTAATTTTCTGTCTGGACTTTAGAGAATCCCAGAGAAACCTACTGGAGTTGAAAAAGTCAACATAAATTTGACTGAAAAAAAAAATTTAAAAAATAATTATTCTACAATAATACTCCTGTTGCAGTCAAACTGCTTTTTTTTTTTTTTCCTCATTTGAATGTTTGAGGAATAAACCTCTTGGAATATATTAAAATTGTGTTGAATGAAAGCAAAAAATTAAGACTGGACTAAGGAATTCTGCAATTCCTTAACTACAGGTTAAGTCTAAGACAGTTGCACAATGTGTGGAATACTACTATACATGGAAGAAAATCTTGCGTTTGGGACGGAAACACAGAACACGTTTAGAGAAGAAAAGAGATGAATGCTTGGTAAGTCTGAAAGAAGATGAGAAGTTTAATACTTGATAATTTCTGTTTGTCCTGTTTGGAGGAGGAGGTTGAATTAGGTGACATGGGTATCTTCCAATAGAAATTATTCCATAACTCTACGTTATGTTCTATATGAACATTTCATTACCTCAGCTACACCAAGATTTGTGTGGCTGGACTGCAACCAGATAAAAGTGCATTATCTAACTGTAGTCCAGAGAAAGCTCTGTAAATTATCCCTGTGCCTGAGTGTGCTCCTAAAGGCTGCTCTAACATTCCAGTACAAATACCACTTGGGATGTGTTGGTTTGTGGGTTGGGGTTTTTTTGGTTGGATGTTTTGGGGTTTTGTTAAAGTAACTTGACTACAAGTACAGTGTACACGGCCTTTCTGATGGCAGGAGGACAGCACTGCACCTGACATCTAGATCTTTGGAGTCACAGCTCCCTAATACACACAGAGGCTGTCTTGTCTGGAGTACTGCAAAAGAAGCTTTATGTGCTATAGCTTATCCATTAGGGGGTGGTCCCTCCAGTAAGACCAGAAGTTCATTCAGGATGGGAAGAAATACTGATATTGGAAAGCACACGTGACTAAACAATATGCTGTTCCAGAACTGTGTATGCCCTACTATCTGTGCTGTCTATCTTTGCCCATATTTCTAGTGTTCCTTAAATGCGCTGTCTGTTTTAGACAAGTGGAGAAGAGGAAGTGTTAGAGGAAGATGAGGAGATCGAAGAAGACAGAAAGGAAGAAAGGGAAATGCAGAAATCACCTGACCCACCAGCAATCTCTCTTGTTGGACCTATAGATGTACCTGCCGTTCAGGGTCTTTCACTGTCTTCATCCTCCTTCATCTGTGAAATGCCAAACTGTGGCGCTGTACGTGTGTTTGGTATATTTAAGGGGGAGAGGGAGGTGGTGGTGGTGGTTGTATGTGTAGGCCAGTGAATTGTGATTTTGGCTGCTTTTAATTCCCACCCCACAAAATATAAGCAGTTTGATCTAGAATTCAGAAAACTGAATTCTGAGATGATGTACCAGCTAGAAATACTGTATGGCAACAGCTCCAGTTAGGTTTTACAGTTTTAATAATAGGATAGCTCACTGCTTTGTTTTATTGTGACTATCTTCAACTATAGTGGTATATTGCTGAAAGCAAGCACCATTTGAGTGAGTAGATGGTGCATATTAGACCTGTACACTTGTTCTTTTGTGATACGCATTCAGCATCCTACTTTCTGCAGTTCCTTGTTTTCTTGTGATTTCATGGGGTTTATTGTTTTGTGTGTTTTTCTTCCCTCCCCTCCACCCCACTCCTTGCCAGGTGTTCAGTTCCCGACAAGCGCTGAATGGCCACGCTCGCATTCACGGAGGTACGAACCAGGTGACAAAAACACGCTGCACCATTCCTGGCACTAAGCAGAAATCTGGTACGCAGAGCGGATACTGCTCCATCAAGAGCTCACCTGCCCACAGCACAACAAGCGGCGAGACCGACCCAACGACAATTTTTCCTTGCAAGGAGTGTGGCAAGTAAGTGTGACTGTCTGCAGTACGGCATCGCCTCTGCCTGTTTAGATTCCAGATCAGCAGTGCTGTGAAAAAACTTTGTATTTTGTTCTGATTGTCTCGGAAGAAGTTTGCCCCCTAGATGATATGTTCTCTTACCAAAACTTTCAGAGGTAGGTCTGCATGACATTTTACATGCCCCCTGCAGTATTTACTCCTATTTCCCATTTACCTGCTAGAATTTCTACATCTGACATACCAGCTTCCTGCTTCATCGCAGACTTGAATGTGACAGTGGGAAACTTTTTCTGTGTTTCTCTACTTGAGTTTGTCCATCCTAACATGGTAATCCTTCACATTTTCCCTGTCGTGCAAGATGGTTGTGAAACCAATAGAGTGAAAATTAGGATGTGCATAGACACTGAAGCAGGTATGGGAGCTACAAACTACCTCTGGCAAAATCAGAGTAGGCCATTTTGATACCATCAGGATATATAAATCTGGTAATATGTCCCTGAAATTCACACCATGGCATTGCAGACTTCACTGACTGCTATTTCAGGACAAGGAAGCAAATGTACTGATAAGTTGTTGAGTCTTTTTTGGCTCACTTCATCAAAAGCAGTGCATTTTAATCTGATTTTTTTTCCCTTTAAAATTTAGGGTCTTTTTCAAAATCAAAAGCCGCAATGCTCATATGAAGACTCACAGACAACAAGAAGAACAGCAAAGGCAGAAGGCTCAGAAAGCTGCTGTGGCAGCAGAAATGGCAGCCACTATTGCAAGAACTACTGGGCCAGCTGGGCATAGTTTGATCCCCCTGGATCACATGAGTTTGGTTAAACACGTTGAAAATGTTGGTGACATTGATGATGATGTTGTTCCGGATCTGGGTGATGTCATGGAAGAGAATGAAGTTATGGATGCTGACCTCTTACTGGATGATGAAGATCCAGATCTACTGCAGGATGATGCTGAGTTGTAAATAAAGTCATTTGATAGACAGCTACTGAGCACACCCTGAATGGATCAATCAGGAAACCTGGACTGCTTGTTTATTCCCACTGATTGTAAACTACCTGTTGAAAATTATAATTCTTTTATCCAGGTCGAGAAAAAAAAAAAAAATCTGCTTTTTTCCCTTTTTTTTTATTAATTTGTGTTTTGGGGGAAGAAATAAATAATTGGTACAAATATTCTTATAAGCTGTTTTTATCTGAGCTCTTTTTGCTGATAACTTCCAAGGCCACTAATTACAGAAGTTCATGGTTCTGCTATCAGTTCCTACCAGATGGTCCTGGTAGAATCTTTAGTCTTTAACTCTTCCAAGTTTCATTTTACCCCCATTACAAGAATAAATTTCACACACTTCTGATGAAACATTTTTTTTGCCTATATTGGATCATTTCCAGCATCTTCTAGAGAGTAAATGTCATCTCTCTTAAAGATATGATTACATTATTTGTCTTTGTACTGCCATTTTAGGCGAGATGGAGGAAAAAAAAAAAAATCTGGTTTTAACTGTGAAAGAGTTAGTAATATCACAGTTCATTTTCAGTTCTGTCTTGGTTACACAGGACATTTTAGACCTTCCATTTTAGCAAGGTTTTGATCTGCTGATTTTAAAATTACCTAATTTCAAGGATTGAAGAAAGAAAATGATTGTTCTGTGGTTCACATCCTCTGATGGGAACACTGAATCAGAAACGCTGCCTTGGTAATCAGATTGCACTGGAAATATTGTCCCATGACAATAAATCACACTGTGGAATAGCCATCTCGGTGGTTTTTGGGGAGTGTGCTTGAGTACTGCTTGCTCTCTCACCAGGCAAACACAGGGAAGCATTCTTGCCATTGGAAAAGAAACTGATACACTTTCAGCACCTAGGTATAATGTGTTATTCTTGTGCCATTTTCATTCCTCTACATTACATCAAATTCAGCTGCTGTTTGTTTATTATAAACATGCTGCAAAGGTGAGTTGATGTTGCTGTTTAATGATTATTTCTCCTCCCTTAGGTTCCGATCTACATGCTGGACACCTGACACAGTTTATATAAATTTAGATTTGGTTCTCCGATTAAACAGGATCTCGAAAGAATTGTAAGCTGCAGAATAAAAAAATTAAAGAAGAAATGGAGTTAGGTTGAGTGGACCTTTAATTACAGAATGTGAATGCTGATTGCAGAGTGCTCACAGGCAGCAGCACTGGTTTTCTTGTGAATTTTGCACAGTAGAGGACTGTTGTTAACTTTATAGTTATAAGACGTATTTCAGATCTAGGATTCGGGTCTGTTTGGGTGGGGTTTTTTTATGGGTTAGGTTTTATTTTATTGGGTTCTTTTTGCCATATTCCTAATACCTTCACCATAATCTGAGGGATGGTAGGTCTTATTTTCTACTTGTTATCCTTGTTTAACTATGCAAAATGAGGGTAAATCACAACACTTTTATAGGAGTTACTGGATCACACAAGTTCAGAACCAGTGAGACCCACTGACAGAGAGAGGTGCCTTCTCTGTCAAAGCCAAATAAGTAAAGCCAAATGACCATTAGTTTCTACTTAAGTCAAATGTTCTGATGCTAAAGAAGAATTCTTCAGGAGAATGGAAATAACTTCTTAGTTTTCGGTTAGTGAAGTTCCTGTGTATGTGGTTGTTTTAATGTTTTGGGGGGGTTTTCCAGAGGTTTTTGTGGTATGGTTTGACCACTGGGTGGAATTTCACTCCTGTCACGTAAGAGGTGATGTTCTCACTCACTATACCCTTGAGCTTCAGGAGATCAGTCAGCAGCAGCCTTTTCTTCCCCAACCTGCCACTCGGCACATTCCCCAGCAGTTCCTGTCCATGCTGTGACATTTTACTTTTACTATTGCCATATGCAACCCAGGTTCAGCAGTCTGGGTGCTCAGCTGTGTACCACCAGTGAGACCTGCTGACAAAAAAATCTCATAGATAGTGCAAGTCTTTGTGGTTTGCAAAGTGGAGGCTTTTGTGAGCATTAAAATGTGTTGGCTTTCAGGAGCCTCTGTTAGAAACAGCCCAGCAGAGCCTACTCTTCTTCTCCCAAGCTTGTATAATTTTGAACTGTTAATAAAGGATCTTTGTGAGAAACCTCTACACTGGAAATTGGACAGTTTTTCAGTTCCTGGTGGTTAAAACCTGTTTAAGCAAAATTATGATTGAAATCAGAGTTCTGCTTGAAGAACTGGCTGAAATACAGTAGAAACTTAGGAGCTTGATTCTGAAGAGCAGCTCTATATTAAAGAGTGACAGTGGCACTTTTTTAGTAACAATTGGATGAGACCTGTGCTAAACTTAGTATCTATAAATACATATGTATACACACATACATACATACACCTGGTTAAGTAACATTAATTGGGTGCTGTTGTATTGTACAGCCAAGAATATCATAGAACAACGATAACCAAAGAAGTTATTCATAAAGAAAAAAAAGAAAAAGAAGAAATGCACATTTCCTAAGCAGTACATTATTTAGGCCTCAAACATTGACTTTGTCATTATTAAGTGTTGCATTGGCTGATGTTAATTGTGCTGTTCTGACTATTTGTACGTGAGCTGAAATAGTTTTGTTTCAGAAACTTTTTTTCTTGCTGATGGTTGATGATGGAAAACTTCATTATTGGAGCTAGTCCTCTTTGATAAAACCTGTACATACAGAAAACATATTTTATGAGAAAAATCTTATTTTCAATATTTAACTGTTATTTTATTAGAAGATGGTTGTGTAAATATTTTAGGCGTTTTAGTGTAAAAAGCGAACTGTAATTTTAGGTGGCAGAGGAAGTAACAAAATAAAAAAATATATACATTTGATAGAGCTTGTGATCTATGCTGGTTTCAGGTGCCCGTTGTTAGCATTTGACTTGCACTCAATTTTAGGTTAATCTCACTTACACTGCCTACCTGGCTGTGTGTATTTAAGGATGATTTAGTGGCATAAATTACTACTTACTTCCCCACCCCCTTTAAAGATTTGGTACCGATCAGAAGCTGTGTTGTACTATTAACCGCTATTTGTATACGTAAAGAAGAAAGGGGTTTATGTGCTGTTTCCAGACATTTTTGTATTTCGGTAAAATAGTCGGATGGGTTTTGCTCTTACGGGCTTGTATCCTTTTCTAAAATATTTTAAAAGCGGGGAGAAGGTTGAAAACTAGGGTTCGTGTAATTGGTTTTGTTTTGGTTTTTTTCAAACGATTCCTAGAGAACAGGACGGGGAGCGCCTGTGAGGGGACCGGCGGCCGCTGTCGGCGGGAAGCGGCTGAGGGGGAGCCGCTGCGTCGGTGCTGCCCTGAGGCCGCGCTCGGGAGAGGCGGGAAGCGGGGTGGGAGCTGAGCTGGGGCTGTACGGCTCCTTTCGCGCCGTGCGAGCTCCCAGCTCGCCTCCACACCCCCGAGCGCTGCCCCGCGGCCTGAGCCTCCCCGGCGGAGGAAGGAGGTGCGGGATACGGCCGCTCTTCTCCTTCCGGGCGATGCAGGGCGGGCTGGGGCGGAGCCAAGATGGCGGCGGGGTGGCTGTGGCGGCGGCTGTGTCAGGTGCGGCGTGTGGCGGGAGAGGGGACGCCGTAGCCACGTCCTCTTCCTCGTCCTTTTCCTCGGCGTCTTCATTCCTGAGGGGAGTGGGGAAAGGGGGACGTGGCAAATGCTACCCTTTGGGCTCCGGGAGGGTTGGCGCTGTACAGCGTGGGACTGCACGCCATCATCGCCTGGCGAGTCCCTCAGAACTCTTCCCTGCAGTTCTGTGGTTTTCCCGCAGTTAGTCCGGGTGGAAAGGATAGTGAAGATTAGGTGACTTGGAGGCCGTGTGCTAGGCGAGTTTCTAGTTTTAAAATTTTCAAAGCTTAGAACTTACAAAATAATAGGAGAGCATATTGCACTGACGATGTTTGCTAGTTTGGACTTTAAAACAGTAACTGCTTTCTCTCAAATTGAGAAAATTTGATTTTCTGAAGCCCTAAACTGTCTTTTGTGTATGCCGTGTGTTCTGGACTTGCTTTGCAGACATCTGTCTCCCCCTGACACTTCAGAGGCTCTCAGCCAAACAAAATTAAGGGTGTTTTGCACTAGGAGAGGGATATTTATGTTTTGTGCAAAGTCTTGGTTCTGTTGTGTTGTAGTCTTTGATTGTCATTTCCACCGTCTATGATAGCCATTAGCAAGAGCACATCATGAAGGTATTTATGAATTCCTGCCCACTGAATGCCATATCTACCACCTGAGTGTATTGTTTTGTTAAAATTTGCATAGAGCACCTTTAATTTAATGTTATAAAAACTTGTGATTTGATGCGTGTCTGCTTGGTTCGTAACAAAGGGAGATGGCATGTGGTAGGAATAACATGCACAATCAGAATATTGGAAAGGCTGCAGACCTTAGTGTGTGGGATAGGACTCTACTGTTCCATTAGGGTTTATTTTATTAATTTTATGTCTTGAGGACTGAAATTTTTGTACCTAAAACCACATAGCACAGTACACTATAAGTGCATATATTTCTGCATGCAAACAATAAATCCTTATTACCAGGTCAAGCAGTTACAAGTAAAATAATACATAGCATAGACTGCATATGCACATGCATAAAAAAACCCAAAACAGATAAAAAATTCAGTTATTATTACAGTTAATAGCATTACTTTTGTCATCTGGGGTCAGATTCTGTGTCACTTGTACTTGCACAAACAGCTTAAGCCCTGCACACAATAGTCTTTTATGCTCATGGGCTTGTCTGCTTCCTGAAGTGGTGTCAGGTGATTGTTGCTGTGCTTCATATTGGCATTGAATGGAAGGAAGGCAGCATTCTGACTTCAGGGAAAGGGAATTGAGGTGAAAATGTCAGCATAATTTTGTCATAGAATCATAGGCCTGGATTGGAAGGGACCCTAATGACCATCTATTTCCAACCCCCTGCCATTTGCAGGGACACCTGCTAGACCAGGTTGCTCAGAGCCCCATCCAGCCTGGCCTTTGAACACTCCCAGGCATGGAGCATCCATAGCTTCTCTGGGCAGCCTGTGCAAGTGTCTTACTACTGTCACAGGAAAGAATTGTTTTCTAATATTTAATCTACCCATACTCTCTTTCAGTTTGAAGCCATCCCTCCTTGTCCTGTATACCCTCCTGTCCCTCTGTTTTATTAGATGTTATTAGACAATTACTAGCTGTATTTCACTACTTTTAGGTACTAAGATTCAGGTAGTTCCCAACATAAACTTTGAAACTTTCTGAATATCAACTACAGTGACAAATATTCAGTGCTCCTAAAACTGCCTATTTTGTTATGCACTTAAAGAATGTAACAGTAGTTACATTCTCTGTAAAGATCTGGATTTGAAAGGATTGCTTAAGGGGAGGCATTTGTACCATAGTCAGTTTTGTAAACAGAAATCTCCCCTGCCTCTTCCTGCAGTCATCTTTACTGGAAGCAGCATTTGTAGGATAAATTGCAACTGAGGCAGAATGACTTCAGGAAACAGCTTTGCTCTGTATGATGCATACTGGAAAAGGTTAGCATCATAGCATCACAAGGTCAGTTGTGCATACCCATGGGCAACTACAGTAAGATTACCTGCAAAAGTGTAAAGTCTGGATTATTTGATTAAACAGTCTATATAACTATATATAGACTATATATAACTCCTATATATATAAGAGTTATATATATATATATATATATATATAAAACTCTTGGGAGGGGTATCTGTCTTATCTCTTAAAGCTGTGATTCTAGCACATGTCAAAAAAGAGCATCAAGGGGCAAGATATGTAACTAACTTGATTTCAGCATTCTGCTGCAGCCCTGAGGTTCTGTTAAGCAAGAGTTCCATTCCCCCCACCTGCCCTTGAGCAGTCTATAATTTTGCCAAATTAAGAATTAGTGGAAGGAAGCTAGAAGACACATAATGTTCAGAAGGGAACAATTATTCTAGTATGAAAGATAGTAATGTTACATGATGAACAACTATATTCCTTTTCTAACACAGAAAATCATGTTACCTTTTAAACATGGTTCATTTACTTGTAATAAGTATTTCTATTTAAATGTTCTCTTCAAAATAACAAGTGTCCAAAATCACAAGGAACTTTTTTCTGAAAAAAACAGTAAATTTCCAGTAAAATTCACAGACTAAATTTTTGCATTTATAGAATACTTTTTTCAGTTGCTTTTTTAAGTCCTACTTAGGCTTGTCACTTGACAAAACTTACATATATTGTACCATGAAAGTAAAACCAAAGGGAAAATATTATTGTATACAGAAATAGCTTCCGATGCCACAAAAATACATTTTTCTGTTAAAAATATGCTTTGTGATTGCTATTCAAGTGCCTCAGTAGTAAGTGCATACTGTTACTGTGCCCTTAACATGCTTCTTTTTTTAGGGCTATTGTATTCTGAAATACATTTCCATGCTTCTGTTTTCCTGTGTTTTCCAATGGAGCAAACTTCCTAGCTTGTTAAATCAGTGCCTAGGAACGTGCTGTGCTTTGGCATGCATAAAAGTAATCTTTAATAAACCTGTGTTAACTGGCTGCTTTCTGGTTTGGGGAAAAACCCCACAACATAACCTATCTGTTTTATACAGGGATCAGCTTTTCCTGTCAGTTATGCAAGCAGAATTATGCAAAAGCAGTATTTTCTTCCGTAAGTGTAACAGCCCCTCCTCCTTCCACTGCTCCTCCATAGTCCCTGAAAAAATGAAATCCAACTTTAACAACTTATTTTATGCTTTTCCCATGACTTTATTTCTAGGAGCTCCAACTTGATGGGAGCACGGCTGTCTGGATCCTATGGTGATACACAGGAGCCTAAGACTAATCCTTTGGTGAGTGTTCTGTAACACAGTATTTTGTATATTAACTTAGTAATAAAGAGGACATTAAGAAACACTTGAATTCTTATCTTGCAGCTTTTTGAAGGTCTGAGTGGTGTCATATTTATCATAGAGAAAAAAATAATTTAGATTACTGCTATTTGAGATTTTCTGGTTGTTTCGTTGGGTTTTTTTGCCAGGAAGATTTCTGTAGCTCACAGTTGCCTCTCAGTAACTTTCCCCCTTTTCTATTCAGCTGTAACTCTTATGAAATACCAACATTTTGGCCATATTCAGTTCAATGCCTGCAGCAGCTTAGCAGCCTTTTGACAAGGGCTTCAGAAACATCTGACAGGCAGTATTAGATGTACAGTGCTGATCCAGTTTTCCTGCTGTGGCTGGTACATGCTGGATTTAGTGTGCTAAACTGCCTAGGAGTGAACCTCTGGGAAAGTCAGCACTTCTGCACTCATTAAAGCTCTTCCAGTTAATCAGCAAGCCCAGACCATCAGAAATTGATGCTCTAACTGAAAGCCATAAACTTACACTTTTAAGTTGTAAGTTTAACCTGAAGAATAATACACAAATAAATGGGGGAGACTGCTGTGTTTAAAGTAGTCTTGGAGCTGACTTAGTAAAGTGAGAATTCTGGTTGCTGTCTATAATGTTCTATTAATTTCCATACCCAAGCAATCTCTTGGGTATTTGCACACTGCTATATAAAATACAAATATTGTTCCAGACTTGCTTCAACAATGAGTTTCGTTCTAGCCGTTCTTAGCGTTTTCCTCCTTATATCTATCTGGCATTCCTTTTTTTTGGATGAAGAAATTTTACCTAAATGTTCAGAAGTTAGCTATCTCTTCACACTTTGCCTTTCCTGTTAGAGTGAGACCTGTCAGTCAAGGTAATACAGTCAGACTCTGTTAGATAAACTAAAATAAGCAGCTCAACAGGTTGTGGGGTGTTTTTGCTCTCTTACAAACGGGGCATGCAGGCTAAGGAAATACGCAGTGCATGCAGTATTTAAGGAGACCATGGTGTGGTAACTCTTGTTCTTCCTTCAAAAATGCAGGTGTCTATTTCAGATGAGCCAGAAACACTGTACAAGAGATTGTCCATTTTAGTTAAAGGACACGATAAAGCTGTGTTGGACAGTTATGAATATTTTGCAGTGCTTGCAGCTAAAGAACTTGGCATCTCTGTTGAAAAAGTGTAAGTAACTGATCTGTAGAGTGATACGGTATGGAGTGAGATGCTTCTGCTGTCATCTGCTGTAATTCAGGGCCTTTCCTTAGAAGTATTTTTTTATTTTTGTAAGAAATGGCTATAATCTGACTTTTTTTTTCTCAGCTTCTAGATTTAACACTTCTTTGATGGCAGGACAGTGATGAGAAAGCAGCAGCAGTTCTGCACTCAGCAGAACTCAGTGGAACTCAGTTCCACTGCCATAGTGGAAGTGCTTTTTATCTACATGAAGGATTCTGACAGTGCTTTCAGTGCAGCTGTCAGTGCTGTAGCTTCCCTGACCCAATGCTGGTTAATACCATGGTGCTAACCATGCCCATGTGAGTTAATAATAAACTGTACTAGTGTTTCATATTTCCTTGTAGATCTTCTAAATGTCAAGTAAGAACAGATTTCAGCATAATCTTTCAGATAAACTTGTATTATCATCCTTTATGTAACATGAAAATTTCTTTTTCTTCTTTGCTCAGAGATAAGCCCCCAAAGACAATAGAACGATTTACACTTCTCAAATCTGTACACATTTACAAGAAGCACAGAGTTCAGTATGAAATGAGAACACATTACAGGTGTTTAGAGGTAAGAAAGAAGGAAACAAAATGGTTCTAGGTGCACAGTGCAAAGATATTACTACATGCTAATGCACAAATGAAAATGTTTTGGAGACAAGAATGCAGGAAAATACTGGAAAACAGCTGACCTACTTACATAAAACACAACTTATTCTGAATGCACAGCCTACATCATTTTTGGACCAAAATGTTTATTTTGACCATCATCTGAACAGCTGAAAGACTGACTAAAGAAAGTAAGGTAGAATTGAGGGTTACCTTTATGTGTGTTATGCTCTTGATTTCCAAAAGTCATTAGGATGAGAGTTTTCTCAGGAAGGGAAGAAGATTGCCAGTCACTAAGGTTCTGTTCTTTATCTGTGAATTGGTTTGAAGTTTTTGAGCAGACATACTTTTGTCCTGTGTAGCATCATGTGGCAAACTAAAACTGCATGTAGGAAATAGAAGAAAGGAAGCATAGACCACCAGCTTTGTGGCCGATGACACAGACATGTGTATGGTTTAGAATGCAGCTGTGGTTGACTTTCTTAGAAGAAAGGTTTACTGCCAGCATTTTGTGGCTCCTGGGTGTCTTACTGTAATTTGCACAGTGCTTAGCAAAATGGGACTGTGAGTCCCCTGACATGAGTGCAGTACAAGTGGCTGCCCACAGAGCAAAAGCACTATTTTTGCCTTCCAGGAAAAGCTAATAGATCAGTAATTCAGTGGAACAAGGAAAAACTAAAATACCAGTATTTCAGTGGAAATGAGTTGCAGGATTTATAAGAGTCTTGAACTTTGGGAGTATAGAAATAGCTGGTGATTCTTGCATAATCTGTAATTAATTTCATCTGGTACCTGCAGTGTTAAGATCCACTACTTCTATCATAGTCAATACATGTGCTCCCAGGCAGCATGTACAGTTCTGCAGAGTGAAGTGACTACTTTGTTTGCATGAGGGTTGAGTACAGATGAACTGCTTATGTTCAAAATATTATGGCAGTTGGCTTCCTGTAAGAGCTTTGGTCCCATAGCAAGGGCTAAAGAAGCTATGGAATTTTTTTATTATTTTCTTTGAAGTATTATTAATTGCAGTTTATTAAAAAAAATTCTTTCTGTTTTAGTTGAAATACCTAACAAGCAGTACTGCTGCAGTTTACTTGGAGTATGTACAACGAAATTTACCTGAAGGGGTTGCCATGGAAGTGAAAAAGGTCTGTTTCCACCCCACATTATTAACTTTTATGAGTCCTGATGCAAATACCACTAACTACTGAAGTCTTCAGAAAGTCAGCCGAGAAAATGGATGTAGTTTGATAAGAGAATTTGCCGAAGTATTACGTTAAAGAGGCTGTATTGCTTGGAAGTGCCACTAGGTGGCGTTTTAAATCTGATTCATGTCTCAAACCAGACTAAATAAAGTAGTTAGATGTTAGCTGGCTGGTACAGTAAATGGTGTTTTTCTTTCCTTTAGACTAAGATAGAGAAAATACCAGAACACATTCGGAAACCTGTTTGGGATACACTACCTCAAGAAGAAGAAACTGAAGTGAAGTCATGAACACACCAAATACCTGGCTCTTCATACTGAAATTCATTGTTCCTATCAACCTCATTTACTGAGACAGTCCATTATTAAATAAAGGTTCTCTTATAAAGAAATTATATAAACTCTTGTTTCATTAAGTTATTCTGTTCATAACTCCACTACATAAGGACTGAACTGTTCTAAAGTTTGACTGTGTTGTGTGATCAGTCACGATGGTCATTTATAAGTCTGTAGAAAGGTATAGTTTATTTTTACTTATATATATAAAAGTATGTGTATATATACATAAATATAAATTCACTGTCTCCTTTTGATACTAGACAGCTTCTGAATGCTGAAATAATTGCAAATCCACTTCGTGTTTGTGTAATGTTTAATATTATGGATGCCAGATTGTTATCAGTTTATCAATTCTGGATAAATTAGTTTGTTGGATAAACTATTTCCCATCTTCTTTTCTCCTACTTGCACCACATTTTTCCAGTTTTGTTTCCTGACACATTTCTCAGCGAGTGCCAACAGCAGCACTCCAACCATTGATTCAGGTTTTGTCTCAAGTAATCGTCTTTCTACTGAGCAGCTCCTGATTTTCAGTCAGAAAATTTGTAGTTGCAATAAAAACGCCATTCTTCATACCATTTATAGACATCAGAGTTTGAGCATGCTCTGTTGTGTTCTTAGGAGTCAGACATCCAAAGTTTAAATGATCCCTGTCTGAAGTGCCCACTTTTGCATCCATATAGCAAAATTGTCAGTATCAGCAATTTCATTCCCTTAAACAAAGGCAGTATGTGCCACATGGGGTGTTCTGTGCATCACAGCAGATCTGTGTGCTTCACAGGAATGTACATCACATTCCTACCTTGCTAGAATTCTGGTTTGAATATGAAAGGAGTGACTCACAGAAAGAGAGAAAAGACATAAACTCCTTTCTTACCTTTCTCTTTGGTACAAGGCAGCGTTGTAGCGTACACATCTTTCTCTTCATTACATCCAAAGAAGTGCATACAATATAAATAAATAAGCATTCGACTTTATAAGCTATATATGACAGTCCCTTGTGTAATTTACACTGCCTAAGTAACTTAGGGTAAAAATTGAAGTTTTAAATTCATGAATTTAGATAGAAAGGGTGTGACCAATGCATTTGTTCCAATTAAAAACACACTAAAATGAAAAAATCTCACAAGGGAAAGGGCAAAGCCAGAGGTGGAAAAGCAGGTGTGAAGAAAGGAATGAAAGGGAGTTGCTGTGAGACAAAAGAGTGAAGGCAATAAGACAGCAAGGAGAAATCTGTTCTGTTTAGATTAGTAGAGTTCTCTAAAATAAAGGAAGTGGCTTTTAGAAACCATCTGTCTCTAGAGCATCATGCAGATAAAAGTGCTGGAGATAAACAGGTAGCAGCAGCAGACGTCTGCTGACGGGGTTTAGTTGCAGTTGCTGACAGAATGGGGTCAGCAGAACAGCTTTCAAATAATGCAAGCTTTTCTCCTTCCTTTTCTTTCCAATATTATTGCTGGAATCAGAGATGCTGGTAAAAAGAACATTGCCAGTGATATGTTACCATGTTAGCAAGTAGGAGCTCCAGGGTGATTTTACAAGTTCATTTTAAAAATTTGATTTAAAATTTTCAAGTGGAGAGATCTAATTTAAGAGAGAGATCATATAACAGTGGTTACATGTTCACTGGTCTATGGGATATCAGCATCAGTGCTGCTTTACTGCCAATGCCTCACCCCAGAGAAACTGAGGTGTTCATTTCCTGGGAAACACATCTAAGACACACATTAATGGCACCACAGTGTTTTAAGTAATTTAATCCTAAGCATCCTAAAAAATCTACTGCTCAGGTAGAATTCTTCTCACACAAGGAATGGGGAGGAGGGAGGAAGGAGTTGAACAGAAAGAGGGAAACAATCCCAGGAGTATCATTGGTTTCAATGGTCAAATTGAAGTCAGGATGGAGAGATGAAAAAGGGGTCAGAGTAGACTTCAAGCTACAGGACCAAATCTTCTAAGCTGCTAGAAAAACTTTCCCATTCTGGTGAAAAGAAGTGTCAATAAGTGGCCACAGAAGCAAGTTCTGGCATTCAGAACATCACAGAATAATAATGCATTTTTAATTCATAAGGCAACATCAAAAAAGCAGACTGAAACTCCAGAAAGAAGTGTGAAGTATCATCATAGCCAGAATTTTAGTAAGGGTGTGCAAACAACACTGGAGTCTGAGCTACAGGGCCAAGGTCCTATAATTTTCCCTTTTTAACACACGAGTGCAATCCTCAGAGTTCCTGAGCTCTCCTGATTCAGCTCTGAGGAGACTCCTGCTCTTCCTGCTGTCTCCCAATGCCAAATTGTAAATCAAGAAACAATTCTGCAACACTAAAATATACTGCCTTTTTCACATTCATGACAGAAGTGGGATTGATTTGCAGTATTTTTCCCCTTGCAGAGCACGGCTGCCGACTTCACCAAAAAAATATTGGTAGCTGGAAATCGTTTATTTTAGTGTTGTTGCATAACATGTTGGCTTTGACAGAATCTGCCAAGGGAATTTCTGCTGCTGGGCACAGCCAACTGGTGCTGCTGCCTGTATGCTGCGGGTACTGGGAAAAACAGGTCGGTAGAATGGATTTAGACAATTTTCCCCAAACCAGAGGGGTTTATTGAAGGTACAGACCGCAAGATTAACAAACACACAGGAGTAACTCCTAGAGGCTTCTGTGTAACTGAAATGAAGTTTATGTGCTTGCTTGCTTCAGTCAAATGCATGGATGTCCTCAGGTCAAGATAGCCAAGAAGCTACAATCCAAATGCTAAATTCTTTTTCCATGTTTTTTTTTTCCAAAATATTCCATGCCTCCATCCTATTTGGAATTACGTTGCTCTCACTTCTTGTACTCCCATAGACAGACAAACCTATTGTGTGTGCTTTGCACATTACAACACCGTTTACAGCCCCTCATTACAACAGACTACAGGAGTTACAGCTAGGTCGTACAGAAACACGGGGATATGCGACAAAGAAGTTTAATGCAAAGAACTGAAAATTAATTTACTTTATTTGATACAATTTATGGTTGTTTCTGAAAAACTCTCTCCATATGCAGTGAAGCACGCTTAAGCAGCGCTTACGCACGATTCAGCAGTGACTTGTTAGAGCCAGAATTTAGTGGGGTTTCATTTGCAGCTTTTGATTGCGCCTTTTAGAATAAGGCCGTCTGAATATTAAGCACTTGTGTTGCTGTCTCTAGCCTGGTTGCAGAGGTTTTCCCAGAGACTTTTAGCAAAGCACTGCAGATCAGGGGTCAGCTGGAGAAGGTGCTGTAGCTCCACTAGCGTGTGCCTGCGCTCCGCCAGGCCGAGCAGCGCCCGCCCCGCCACCGCCACGCTGCTCGCCGGCCTCACCCCGGCTCCGGCAGCGGAAACGCGTCACGGCCCGCACCAAGCTCGGGCGGGCGGCCGGCAGCTTCGGGACGGGGTTGAATTTGGATGCCGTCTGGGACAAGTGTTTCATCCCGCTACTTTGTGTTCCCCGGCGCGGTTCACAGGCACAAACGCGCTCCCCGCGCGGCACGCGGGCCGCCGCCGGCGGGGCGAGGCCCGGCCCCTGAGCTCACCGCCCTTCGCCTCTCCTTCCAGCCGCCCCCGGCCCCGCCTTCCCAGGCCGCGCCGCCCGCCCCGGCATCACCGTGCGGCGCCGGGCTGCGGGCACCGCCCCGCCGTGCGACAGCGCAGCGCGCCCGGCACCCACGTGGAGCGGGCCGGGCCGGCATGGGCAAGCGGCGAGCCGGGCGGGAGCTGCTGCGCAGCCTGAGCAAGAAGCAGAAGAAGCACCTGCGGGAGTTCGGCGAGGAGCACCCGTTCTATGACAAGTGAGTGCCGGGCTGGGCCGGCCCGCGCGGGGCCGAGGAGCCGCGCTCAGCCCGGGGCCGCTCCCTCTCACGCTTCCCCTGGGCTCCCGAGGGAAGGAGGGCAGTGGCAAGGCGCACTGCCGCTCCTGAGCCGGGAGTCTCGAAAGCAGCACGGAAAGCAGGAGATCTCGGCTCGGATTTTCTTGCAATAAATGTAAACTCTTGTGGTGCTGCCCGGAGGCTGCCTCGAGGAGTCGGGAGGCGGAGGAGTGCGAGGTGGGCTCCCATTTTGATAGCAGGCTGGTCTCTTGGCTTGTCAGGGCTCCAGCTTTCCCACTGGTTAGTCCGTGCTCTTTTCTCATCTCGGAAAGAGTATGAAAAGAGAGCAGCGAAGATTTGTGTGACAAGAGCCATTCCCTTCTCCGCGGGATGCCCGTCTGTCAAAATGACCACCTTCCTTTTATACCCATGTGTAAACTTCTGAGGAAAGAGCTGCTTAGTCCAGCTGCTGTGTGGTGTGTGGTGCTGCTGTAAAACCTTCAGGAGCACGCACACAGTGTTAAGGTTTGTTGTTTGTGTGTCCCCTGGGACCCCCCTGGCCTGTGTGGATTTGGGATGGAAGGCCTGCTGGAGGGAATGTCCTGTGTGCCACCCTGTACGGTGATGCTCAGTCCCACACAAGACTGCATCTTTTTGAAAGAATTGAGGTTAGTTTAAGCCCAGCTTATACAGTGGCTTATTTGAAGAACTGCAGCCCCAACACTGGTTAATTAATGCTGGTTTTCCTTTAATTTGTGTCTTTTTTCCCCACTTCACAGACAAATAATGGTACTAGAAGTAGTTTTTGTTTAACTTTTTTAAAAACTACCCTTGTTGCTAGATTCTTTTCATTCCTTTTGAGACATCATCTTCTGATTAACACTGGATTTTGCTTCAAAATTTTTGTTGATCAGTTGTAATGCCTGAGCACTTAGGCTTCATGTACAGAGGGTGGCACCACCTGAGAGGGTGACCCTTAAGGGTAAATGCCCAGTCTGTTTTCTTACGGAGACGTGTGTAATGGTTTGGTTTTAGGCTTTCCTTTAACTTCCTTAAACTTGCAAAACTGATCAATTCACTCTTCCCTTAATTTCTTTCATCCTGTGTGGAACATTATTGGCAGAATAAGGTATTTTAGTGCTTTCTTTTCAGGGTTTCTGGAAGAGCAGAAGCAATTCAAATATGTGAACTGGTAATGTATTTTTACTCCTTCCTTATTTTTATCTTTGTATAGTTCAGTGAAATGAAAAACTTAGCATTTCGTGTTTCCAGCTTATTCAGGCTGATTAAGTTATTCCACTTAGAAAAACAGGATTTAGGAGAAAAAGATCAATGTGATTTTTGTGTGACTCTGAATTGTTTTCTGTAATGTCTAACTCAAAACTGTAATACCATCAGAGGGCAGAAGCAGCAGGAAATAACAGCAGTTCTTAACTTTTTTGTGTATTACTTAGTCACAGTGAAAATTAGATCATGCTTTAAGTTGTTCCAATAATGTTGATAAACTTAGTGTTGCATGAGTTAAGAGACTTTGTTCTCTGTTGAACAAAGAAATATATTAATACTTATTCTTCTTCAGATTGCCAGTGCTTTACTTTTGTTTCAGTCAGGATTTGGTAACCTCCTTTATCATCAGATTAATAAAAGATTTCAAAGTTTTAATTTGGAAAAATTAATTACTCTGTTTCATTTGTTTCCTTTAGCAATTTGGGGTGTTAATATAGTATTTACTGATTTTTTTTTCCTTTTTGGGCTGAAAGAAACTAAGAAAGGAGTAAATGGTGTTGTATTGATACTCATGGTTTCACTGTATTTTTGGCTATAATATGGACATTGGTTTGTGCAAGCCCAGGACAGAACTGGGTCAAGTCTAGCTTGCTCAAACTGTAGAGCTGTACAGCTGAACTAAACCTGACCAACTCCCCAGGGAACTGTTTTGCACTGACAGCTATTTCACTTATGTTCTTGAGAGCCAGAAGCATTTCCAGCATGCTCTATCCCTTGTATGGGTGCCTTTCTACAATTTTCAATCTGTGTGTGGTTTTCTTAGAAGAATCTGGTGCTGGTTCAGCAAATGCCTTGTCTTTGAAGATCAAGTGTTCTCACTCAGCTGAGATGGAAAGCACTGGGTTTTGTGATACTCCAAGTCAAACTGGTGCAGAAAGAGGCACTTCAGTCTGTCTCCCAAGATGCTTTCAAAATCTAAATGGAGGTGTCCAGCATGATTATTGGCATAAAATGGTGGGTTTTGAAAACCCCATTGCATCTGTGAGAGGGTAAACATAATAGTGCAAGTAGAGGTAAGGATATTTGCTTGCTGCTTTATAGGCTGTTACTGTTGTTGCATTTATACTTGTGGTTTTCTTTCCAGTCTGAGGATTCTGATAAATCGAGTGCAGAAAGCGATTCAGAGACTGAAGTGGAACAGGTCTCTGGGTATCATAAGCTCCTGGCTACCCTGAAGACCTCACCTGAGTCTGAGAGTGAGGAAGAGGAAGATGAAAGTGAGTCAGAAGAAGCTGAGGAAAGTGAGGCAGAAATGGACGGTGGAGGGTCCCAGGAGACTGGAGAAGCAGAGGGAGGTGAAGAAGATAAGAATGATGTTCCAGAGGAGGAAGAAGGTAGTTTGTCTTTTCCCATGCTTCTTTGGTAAATGTTGTTTGACTAACGTATGTTTTTAGTCAAGTTCCTGATGTAGACTGGCTTGTTGGCTGGGTGCTCTTCTGCCTTGGAGACTCTGTTGCTCCATTGGCTCTGTGTGGGTGGGAGCAGCAGCTGCTGAAGGATTTAGCAGGGGAAAGGGTAGCTGTGCTCATTTTCCGCCAGACAGCCTGCTGCTGCTTCCTCAGATGTTGTTTGTGCGGCAGCACAGAGGAAATCCACATGGAGCAGCAGACCAGGGGTTCTCACCCACTCATGGGAGACGCAAGCTGTTCTCTCAGGCAGCATCTGGCTTGGCTGTGCCACCGAGAGGAGGGAAAGGTTTGCCTCACAGCACAGCACAGGAAAGAATATGGAAATTGGAAGGAAACTTCCACTTTTACGGTGAGGTATCCGCATTGATGAAGCCTGCAAAGAAGTGCTGGGAGAGAGGAGTCAACCTTTAATCATTTCCAGTTATTTGGTGTCTTTGGAAACAAAAAGTTAAATTCCACAAATCATGTAACATTTGACATTTGGCATGACTAGCCAAAAGTCATCTTTATTGTAGAATACAAAGCGTGCTTTTATCTTTTTTGATAGAGTTTTGTGAGGAAAAAATCAGTAACTCAAAGGGAACAACATCTACAGACAGTAACTTTTCCAGGAGAAAATAACCTGTTTCTTTCTGACAGCCACAGACACAGCAGAGCAGATGCTCAGCCAGGAGCAGGCTGATGGCACAGATATCTCTTGTGACCCACGTCATGGAGTAATTGAGGAGTTTACTGATGTGAAACATGAATCTGAATTTAGCTTGGAAACCAATTTCATGGAAGAGGAGAGTGGAGATTGCAATGCAGATAGAAGAGACAGCAGTTCTTCACAAGGTCTTTCAGCAGGTAAAAAGTTGATTGTGTGTCTGTGTTTAGGGATCTGCCTTTAGAGGAGTATCTGTAAACATGTTTAAATTGTCCCAACACCCTAGCAATAGGCTGTACAACTTCTAAGTTCTTCTACTACATTATTCATAGTACTGCCCACATGTCAGATGGTTACATAAGGGACCCTTAATGCAGCTGTGCAGCTGAACCATTTGTTCTCTGTAGCCCCTGGGGACTGGGATTCATGTGGGGTTTCTGCTATGACTGGTAAAGTTTGAAGTATCAAGGACTAGAAAAGTGTGTGGAGGGTGTTGTTCTGCTGCTTTAATAGTAGTTTTAAAAGCCACTGTAATACAGAGAGCTCTGCAAGCCTGCACTTGACTAGGGAAGATATTCTTGGCACAAACAGCGCAGGAGATAATCACAAAACTGACCTGTGAGGGCATCCTTCACATCACAGTGGAGTTAGAGGTCAGATTCTGAGAAGCTTGGAGCAGCCACAGTAATTTAGACAAAGCGCTCTCAGAATTTTGAAGGTTATGCAGAGGAATCTGGTTGCACCAGGATCAGGAGAGTATGAAGCCTCAGCAGAGCACATGTAATGTCTTTTAAGGGTGTATCCCAGAATCTCAGTACGCTGATGGATGCATCTGAAGCTCAGATATTGGAGTTGTCCCACCATATGTAACAAAATAACTGTGTTGCAGGGATGTGCGATCCTTCAGCGACATGGCACACCCTGGCACTTGCACAGCTTCTGCTCATATTTAATGCTCTGTGCCTTTAATATCAGATGGCGTAGTTTGAGAGAGAGAAATATGTTTGTAGCATCCCTAGTGATGCTGGCTTGTCATCTTGGAGCAGCAGCTGACATTAGATCTGGGAGGCAGCCTGGGTGATACATGAAATGTGTGGAAGCATCAAAGGGCCATGTGATAGAAAAAACAGCTCGTTCTTGTTACCATGAGAATATGACTTAGGCTGTTGGCATTGCATTTTAATGAGAACAGTAGCTCTCCAACTGCATGCTAAGTATCCTAACAGCTTTGTTCCACCTATAAATGATGCACTACTCCTCAGTGGGTTCTTGTAGCTTGGAAGTGTCTTTATAATCTGTTGCAGAAAATTCATCACTTAAGATAGCAGAAAGGGGATGAATTTCTTCTCTGATCCTGGGGTCACTAAAATTCCTGAAAATGCATCCCATTACTCCCTCTATTTTATTGGGAAAGTGCTGAAATCAGTAAAACTCAACTAAGGAGAGACCCTGCAGTACAATTAAATGATATCCAGTTCATTTGCATTTCTGGAAAGATTTTCTCAATTTTTTTTTCAGCATCATGATCAGTAAATATCTTGACTTTTGCCTGGGTAACTTGTGTGTGGGCTGGCTATTTGTTGGCGAGCACCAGTGTTCCCTAATTAGTTTTCTTTATGCAGCAAATGCTGCTGTGCTGCAAGCAGGATACAGGGCTTGGCTTTCAAAATTAACTTTGCATGTGACTTTGTGCGTGCCAGTCTTTGAGTATAATATGGTTTAACAGTTCTTTGCCTCTCCTTTCCTTTAAAAAAAAGATGCTTATTAAATAAGTCAAATTTTTTCTCACTCCAGGCAATTTTTGCTCCCCTTCTCCAAAAGTTGCCTCATATTTCTCTGTTTAATTACAAACCGTGTTCATATTACTGGCCAAATCCCTGGGCAGAACTATTTGTAAATTAGGAAGGTTAGCAAGTTCACTTGGGACTTTACTATTGACAGCCTTTTTCACCTGCAAGCAATGGACATGTCAGAGCTTAAGGCAAAAAATTGCCACTGTTTTCCACTACATATTGTTTTCCTGTCTAACATTTGATTAGTGCTTGAAAATTCTAGTACTTCCATAAGTGCTTCTTTTTCTTTTTTAAAAGCAATCTGTCAAATCTGTTCTCTCTGTTCTTTGCAGAGAGAATTTGACATCCTTTCTCTCATCTCCAAGTGCTTTGAAATAACTAGGTTTAATTGTGGTGTTGGCCAGCATGGAAACTGCTCATCTCATTTGCAAATCCATTCTGCAACTAGATTCTGCTATTAGCTGCAATAGTTCTCAGGCTGTTTTTTTGTTGTTACTGTAAATAGATCCATTTAAACAGCACATGGACAAAGAACTTGAGGAAAAGGAAATAGAGAAAATGTCTGCGCTTCCTAAAACTTCAAGTCAAAGCCAGGTAATAATGTTCTGTAGTCATCCAGCATTCCTAAGGATGCCTGGATTAAAACAATCCTTTTTTTATACAGGTAAAGTAGATCACAATTGTTGTTAATAGCTGATGGCACTAGAATTACTGAGATTTTGTCACTGTGTTGTTGAACTGTTTTCTTCTTCACTTACTGCTGACCAAGAGTTAAAATGTGCACTCTGCTGTTCTGGAGGCATATGGTGATACATCAGAAACACATAGCTGTAGCGTTTGAGCTGTAGTCCCAAAACTTTGACAAGGAGTGGAAACAGAGCTTGTTTCTGAGTGGTGACAGCACAGTGCCAGGGATGTGCTCTGCAGCTGAGCTTCTGAGGTGACCATGTACACTTTTAAAAGTACTTTTAAAAGTACTTTTAAAAGTACTTTTAAAAGATGCACTTTCACATTCTTGCTTCAGGATGGCTCTGTCCCTGTACACATTTACAAACCAGTGAAGGGGAATTTATTACTTACATTACTTCATTACTTAATTCTGGCAATAACATGTGAATTACAGTACCAGAAAACCACCTCAGTATTTGACAGAGAATATTGGTTTTCAGAATACTCATTTTTAGACAAACCTTTGCTTCATAACTTTTTCACATCTGATTTTGTTTTGGAGAGTTGCCTTCCATTCTGCTTAGCCATATGCTGGGTGACATTCACTGGAAGATACCCAATGGTTAGTCAGAGAGAAAGCTGTGATTTTTTTAAATTTTTTTTTCCAGTTTAATTTATTTTTTTGGCACATGGTGGCCAAAATTACCAGTGCTACCTGAAGCAATGCATGATATATCTTTGCTTAAATTGCTGTAGCTACTTTACGGGGACAGTTGGGGACAACTTGCATAGCGGAAGGCTTAAAGTTTAGAGTTTTCCCCTAGTACACTGATAGCTGTTCAAACTCAGACAGACATCCAACAAGTCTGCATTTAACAACTGAATCACAACTTCTGGGATTAGCCCCTAATGGGTTTGTTTTCTTCTTTGATCGAAGTATGTACCTTAGTGGGGCCAATTGGTAAGCACAGTTGACTCCAGGGTTCTAATCTTGTCCCTGGTTTGAGCCACTGATTTGCTGGGCAGGTTAGGCAGAAAATTCCTCAGTTTCCTCTGGTCTGGTAACAGTTACAGACATATCATTGCAAAATCCATCCATATCTACCAAGCTGAAATTTATTGTTATTTATCCTGGCAGACTCTAAAAGGGATTGCATATTGAAAAAAAGGTTTCCACTTGTATTCTGAAAAGATAAATTCCTTAATTTCATGAACTTGATTAATGTTGATATCACCAGCTGTGGTGTTATGTTTTCAAGTGTGCAAGGTTTGGTACATATGACTCCTCAGTGTTACTGGGTTATTATTTTTCAGTGGCCAAGGCTGGGTCAACTAATTTTTTCTTCCACTTTGGAGAAACATAAAACTTTGAAAGCGGACAAAGAAGTTGATGTGAAACAGCTTCATCTCCACAAGCCTTTGGAATCCACTTGGCCGAAAGTGAATAAACAATTTCTGTCTGCAGTGGACAAACCACTTGATTCCTCTTTTACCCCATTACAAAGAGAGCTTTTCTGTATCATGAATTCATACCAGGACTTGTTCTATCCAGAAAGAAATGCTTTAACAAATGGAGAAGAGATCCGGCACACTTACTGCCTGCATGCCTTGAACCATGTCCTCAAGGCCAATGCCCAGGTGCTCAGCAACAACGCCAAACGGAGGGATCAAAAGCCAGGGACTGACACCGATGACCACAGGGATCAGGGGCTCACCAGGCCTAAGGTAAGAGAGCTCTGATTCCCTGATTCCCACCCTGGCCACCTGCTCTGGCTGTACAAACATCCTGGTAGTAGTTTACCCACAAGTATTACTGTTGCTGTTCTCTCAGGTGATGTGTTCCTGGGCATGTGCTTTTCTAGATCCCTTTATCATGCCTGGAAGCTGTCCTCCATGGCCAGGGAAAATGCCATGTGAGAAGCAGTGAGCTCAGGGTTGTTAGCCAGCCTGGTTCTATGCCAAGCCATGAGTTTGACTTTTTTTGATTCCCTATCACCACAGACTGACAAGTTTTCCTGCTTCCATATTTAAATCTGCCAGTGCAGACAGGTGCCTCCACATCAATCTTCAATATCAGTGCAGGTAGTGTAGTCTGTCACTCAATGTGGCATGTGCCAGAAATTCTTTCATCCTTAGGCACTTGGAAGGACTTGCCTGCATGGAAGGATCTTTCTGTACCTAGGAATACCTCAGGGAATCACAGCCTTGCTGTCAAGGCCACCTGTTGTAACTGGGGGAGTGGGCCTCAAACCAATCCTCCCAGGATTTGCAGAGTCCCATAGTTGATAACCAGGTGGATTCAGCTATGGCAGCCTGTCACCAGTGTGCCAGCTGCCTGTTGAACAGTTCCAGAGTTGAGTTTCAGTGTTTGCTGCATGCCTGGAAAATCTTTGGTTTCCGTGTTGACTCCCCCATCAGCTATTTATGTTCTGGGGTTCTGTGCAGAGACTGTTGCCACCCACACAAGGGCCAGCCCTTGACCCTGTCTCTGTGTCACAAGGCAAGCTCTTGCTTGCCTGGGGCTCAGGGAGGAGAGGAGAACGTGCTTAGTTTTCAGTTCCCCTGTACTGGTACCCTGAGTGAGCTGGGGAACCAGGCTGAGCTGCTGGCCATGACCAGGTCAAGAGCAGTGCATCTTCCCTCCGTGCTGCTTGTCAGAATGCTTTTGTTTGATTGTTGATCACGGGGGCAGATCCAAGCCAGAAGTTTAATTAATGTACATTTAATGGCGACTTAATGGGTTATTCTCTTGTAACTGTTGATCTGCTCAGGTACTGATGATAGTGCCCTTCAGGGAATGTGCTCTGCGGATTGTGCATATTATCATCAGTCTCCTTGAAGTGAATGACAAGAAAAAAATAGATGTAAGTAATAAAAAGCGCTTCAAGGGGGAGTTTGGCTCTGACCCAGATGAGAAGCCCCCCAACCTGAAAAGACCTGAAGATTATGAAGCCATCTTTGCTGGCAACATTGATGACCACTTCAGAATTGGTAATGACCTACTGAACAGATGATTTTTAGCTTGTATGGAACTGCTAAGTAGCAAATTTTTCCCAAATGCCTAAGAGCTATCAGGGCTGGAAGTTCTGTTGAGATTCTAAGCCACGTGGTATTCCTGCTGATTTTGCCCTGGCAACCTGGATTTTTCTGAAAATCTTTCTTGCCTTGCCAGAACTTAAAAAGGAAGAGAAAATAGAGAAGTAATTATTTTCACATCAAGTTCAGAATAATTTAAAATGCAATGACAGCTTTATTCTAGCAGGACTGCCCACACCTCATTTTGGAGATAGCCTTGATTATGCAGCAAAATCTTTTCATGTTATAAAAAAAAATAAAAAATCTTTTGGGTTTAATTAGCCTGTTCACAATGTCTCGTGTAATGGTTGGAACAAAATTAAAGCTCAACACTGAGTAAAGCAGTTTTCTGCTGTGCTTCCCGTGGTTTTCATGGAAGCAAATGGGTAGCAGCAAGTAGGAGTGTTGGACAAGCAGAAAATGTGAGACTGTTTCATAATACTGTAATCTTATGCTGTTTAGTAACTCAGTATGCAGAGAACTAGCTAGTGGCTTGGTTCCTGGAGCTGCTAAGATGAGAAGGCAGTTTTTCTAACTTGACAGATCAGAGGCTTTTGAAATAGTGCACCTTGAAAGATAAATTGGCACCCCAAGAAATGTAATGATACAGTGGAAGATGTGAGCAGGTCACACTCAGTCTTTCTTCCTTCCCCAGTGAATATCTCTCAGATGAGAGCATCTTACTTTCAGTAGCATAATAATTTTCCTTTTAGTCCTCTCCTGTACCACACTCTACTTGTTCCACTTACTGAGTGTTAAGAAATGATTGAAGAAACTTTCAGTGCTGTTAACTTGCAGAAGCAAATTATAGAAGCAGAATAATTTCTCTTTCTTACTGTGCTGCACACCCTGTTACTTCAGCACAAAGATCTAATTTAAAGCACATTTGTTATGCCTTACTGAAACCACCACTCACATTTTTAAACAGAAAAAAAGACTTGATGTTTCTAAACTGTGTATATGCTGTGACAAGTGATATCTTCTTCCTGGAAATTCAACCAATTGAACCTTTATGATTTTATTTCTTTTTCCATTTTTATCCTTGGGTTGAAATAGACAGCAGGAGGGGCCCCTACTGCTGCCTTTGAAATTGTTGGAAGGGCCTTCAGCTGTACCTGTGGTACCTGCCTTCACATGGACAAGGAGAGAAGTTGGAGAGACTTTGTTGGGCAGATTGAAGGGGATGGTTTAAATGTGGTCAGGACTAGCTGCATTTTTAAGACCAGAAAACTGTGGGTTTTAGAAATACTGCCATGTAGCTATGACACAAACTCCTTTGATTCTTTCCCTTTGGTGTCTGTAACATGAGAGCTGATGGCTTAAGCTGGTTCAGAATGTACCCTGCAACACATAGTGTGAGAAGCAGTATAGGTGCAAGACTTTAGTCACTGCAACATGAAGAACTTTGTCCTTTGTGGTTTGGTAGCAAATCTTTTAGCCCTGTAAATAAAGGCAGTTGATAGTCAAGAGATACACCCCAAATCTTTCATGACAGATTAAAGTGATATATAAATAATCCCTAAAGGCAGAGACCAAAGTTTAGGATTCAGGGAGAAAGGAGTAGCTCATAATTTCTGGTTAGTTTTTTTTTTTCTTAAGTTGTTCAGTCTCCTCATTACCCTGTTCAGCAAAAAATCAGAAACAATGTGTTTCAGGTAAAAATTTTCATTCAGATGATGAAAAATATTTTTAAAAATAATACAGAAATGCTTTGCTAAATTACATGAAAATTTTCCTAATGCTTGTCAAATGGGGGTAAGCACTTTCTGGGTAGAGTTTCAGACAGATTAGTTGTGTCCAGCTGTATTCATCAGTGTGGGGAGAGGAAATGGGGGAAATTACTGCTCTAGAGCCTCCTGGAAGAATGTGGTTGATAATTGATGTTAACTGAGAAGTTGCTGTTGGTGTTGTTGGACAGGGGTTGCGATCCTGCAGAAGAGCATGAGACTCTATGCACCCTTCTACTCCTCAGACATCATCATTGCCTCTCCCCTGGGCATCAGGACTGTCATTGGTGCAGAGGGGGAGAAGAAGAGAGACTTTGATTTTCTGTCATCAATAGAAATCCTCATAATTGATCAAGCAGACATTTACCTGATGCAGAACTGGGAACACGTTCTGGTGAGTTTTCCATATATGTATTCATTTTTGTGCTGTGCTGTGTCTTGCTGGTCTTGATGTTACTCATTTTTGGCAGTGAGCAGTATAGCTGTTTTTTACTGATTTGATTCTGGGCATGGATGTTCATTTTTTTTTCCTCCCTTCACCCTTATATTTTCCTTTTACTAAGAATATTCTTTCTACAAATTTTGGGTGTATTCAGAACATGTTTTCTTTGAAACCTAGTTTGGTGCTTTAGTAATATATTTAATCAAAGGTGGTTTTTGGACAGTTTTAATTATCTTGCAGCAGGAGAATGATGATTCCTGTAATCACATCTGGGAGAAATTATGCCAGCTGTCTGACTGCCCAGTGTCTCAATCAGATTGCAGCCATGGGAGGAATCTGTGCAGCCTAATTCAGGTTCCTCCAGGAAGCAAGAGGAGCTGGTGCACATCTCCACTGACTGCAGACATACTAAGCATTAGTCATGTCCAGAGTTAAATAGTATGAAGGGTTTCCTGTACATTTAATGCAATTAGAGCTCTTGGATTGTGGCTAGTACCCCTCCCTTTTGGCTTTTGGTTAATAGAAGTTTTCTGGATTTAAATGGTAAGGTTTTCTTTTCCACATAAAAACACCTCCAAGGTACCTGGACCAGAAATTTTGACTACACAATGTCACTGTGCGTTTTGGATGAGTCCAGAAGGTGCTCTTTCCTCAGGAGTCACAGAAAAAGGGCACATGAGCCCTCACAATATCCAAGGAATGAGTCTTGGAGCCTGCGTTCTGTTTTTCCCTTTAGGTGCAACTGCCTGCCAAGTGGTGGCAGGGATGCCAGTCCTAGGCATTGTTCCCTGAGGGCAAAATGCAGTGAATTTCGTCAAACTCTCCCCAAATGTGATGAGAGTTGAGCTGTGCTTGGGCTTCTTTTAGCTCAGAAACCAATGGGCCCATTGACTTTAATACAAACAAATCCATTATACTTGCCCCAGGAGAATATTAGAAGGTTACTGCTCCTGGTGACTAAAGAGATGGTAGCTTTCAGTTCTGTGTCAGGAAATCAAGTAAATTGCTCTTGCTGTGGTCAATAAATTCCAGACAGGGGTGTCTTGGGAGATGCTTCTTGTTTATATTCTGCACTGCCTTGCTGGTCCCTGCCCTCTTTCCTACTGCAGTTAAGGCTTTTGCAGGCAGTCGGGGTTGTCAGCAGTGATGTGTCTCCATCTGTCTGTGCAGCACCTGATGAAGCACATTAACCTGCTGCCTCTGGATTCCCATGGGGTGGACTTTTCCCGAGTGCGGATGCTGAGTCTCAACAACTGGTCCAAGTACTACCGGCAGACGCTGCTGTTCAGTGCTCTCCAGGACCCCCAGATTAACTCTGTCTTCAACAAACACTGCTTCAATTATGTTGGGCAGGTGAGTAGCTGGAATGCTGGTGTGGAAGGGAGGGGGAGAGGAAGAGAAAACCCAACATGTAGAAAAAATCTGTAACTCAGTTGCTGACCGTCTATGCCTACTATTTCCCTCATCCATCTGAATCTCCATGACATTGCATACTGTGCCAGAGGCACAAAGAACTGCTTCTCAGGCAGTGATACTTATTTGATACTTTTATTTCATAGTAGCTGCTGCTTCATGTCAGAAATTGGATTTTTTTTTTAATTTGACAGAGTCAAGTTATTTTGTTTTACTTATTTTGTTGTTAAATGGAGAGTTCATCTGCTTCCTTTTTATCTCCTACTGTGTAAGATGCATGTATTGTTAGTATTTTGAAAGAAACAGGAACTAAGTAAAAACTTCAGGAGACTGTCTCAGATATATGGGATTCAGTGCATAAGCAGTCATAGTGTGTTTAACAGACCTGGTTTTTCTATCATGACTGTAGTTTTGTGCTTGAGTTTTCTTAAAAACAGCCTTGTGCTGTCAGGTGCCAGCTGTGGAAAGCTGGTTGCAGTGTGCCTGCCTTTGGAATGCTGCTTCCCTAAACATCCAACTTCCTTCTTACAGGTGGCTGTCCGTAACGTGCCGCTCACTGGCTCCATCAGCCACGTGGTGGTCCAGCTTCCTCATGTTTTTCGGAGATTAGAAGCTGACAGTATCTCTTCTGTGATAGATGCAAGGTACTGTGTGTCTCGGACTGTTTTGCTGTGCCCTAGTGACTGCAATTTCAGATTTAGTGGAGTGTCCTGCAGAGCACACTGTGGGTTCACCACAGAAGTACATCTTCTTCAGCCCTCAGGTGTGGGCTGGGCTCTGCACAGGTGGAGGGGAATACTGACCTTCTTCTTTCCAAAGGCTCTGGAGAATAGAATCTGGGGAAGGAATACCAATCTCTACCGTAATTGCGTAGTGCTGCTAAAGTCTTTTATCTTCTACACATGTAAAAATCCTGTGAAGTTAAAAGAAGGAAAAATGTAGTGAAAATCTTTGGCAGTCTGTTGTTTGATGATATACATTCATCAAACTCATATACGTGAGTTTCCTGAGCTCATCAGAATTAGAAAGCTGAAGTTTAACCCTGGTTAAAACGTATTTCTTTTTTTTAAATTGAGGTTTCAGTTTTTCATTGACAAAGTTCTGCCCGAGTACCGCGACGCCATCATGTCCCACACACTCATTTATGTCCCATCCTACTTTGACTACGTGCGCCTTCGAAACTACTTCAAGAAAGAGGACCTGAATTTCACTCACATCTGTGAATACACGAAAAAAGCTGCTGTCTGCAGAGCAAGGCGCTTCTTTCTCAAGGGAGAGAAGCAGTTTTTATTGTTCACTGAACGTTTCCACTTCTACAAAAGGTGAATTGCAGACCAAGTTTTCCCTCTGTGTTGTGTGTGTGAAGGTAGAGTCTGACCTTAGTCATAGATGGGCTGTGCTGCTTTTTAAATCTGTTGGATCCCTCTGAGGACTTCTTTGACTGAAGTCAGAGTTGTTAAGTTTACTTTCAAGTTTTTACCTGTGGTCCAGTCCCTTTGCAGAGACTTTAGTATTTTGTTATGAGCAAAGCTTTATTCAGGAAGGTAAGTGCGGCCAAGTTCCAGTGATACCAGGACAGGATGATATTGCCTGCAAATGGCAGGCCTTTTATTGGCCTATTTATTTTTGGGCCTTCTATTTGTGTTCATCTGTGCCACAATAATTGTATAAAATTCTGGAAGTAGTATATAATTGATTAAATAATACAATACAGCAAGCTGAGACCACCTGGAAAATTTGCTACATCCTGACTGGAGTTGTTTACAGATTCCTAATGGCATCCTAATGGAATAGGACTTTTTTTCTGTTAGAAGATGTTTTAGCAAATACAAAAAGTTTCATTAGGCTCAGTCTGATCAGGCTTCACAGTATTAAAATCCAAGCTGAAGAGGCTGACTACTTCGTAAATTGGTGGTGGTTGGTACTTTAGAGGAGGTCATTGTGCATGGCAGTGAGAGCTTTTCCCCCTAAATTCTACTTCTCTCTTTAGTCTTCAGTCCATGGCACAGGGTTTGTAAAGTTGAGCTACAGCTGATGTGCACTCAGGTTGATGGAAATTGGAAGACTCAGTAGAGGATTGATGTTTTAACGTGCATATTTTGTAAAATTTGCCTCATATTTTTTGGTTTTTTTTTTTTCTACTGCAGGTATACAATAAAAGGCATTAGGAACCTCATTTTCTATGAATTACCAACATACTCCCATTTCTACAGTGAGATTTGTAACATGCTGAAGGCCACAGACAATGGGGTGGATGCTACTTGGACTTGTACTGCGCTCTACTCCAAGTATGATGCTCAGAAATTGGCTGCAGTGGTTGGCATAGACCGCACAGCTCAAATGCTACAGTCCAAGAAGAATGTGCACCTCTTTGTTACAGGAGAAAATGATTAAGTGATTCTACAGACTGGATGATAGGATGGACCTGCATTTTATTCCTAATGCAGATTTTTATATTGCTTTTTAAAAAAGTATTAAACTTTTAACTCCCTTTTGTTAAATATTCTGTTGAAAATGTTTGCATAGTATTAAATTTTGTATTTCAGTACTCTTCCCAACAAGAAATGAAGGATGCCATTCAAAAAAGCACAGCTTAGGAGGTGTTTGCTGTGAAACAAAATCAATCCAGAACTCTTTTTCTTGTATATTAAAAAAATCATGGGTCAGTTAGATTCATGCAGTGATAAATTGTCGCTGCTGGACACGAAATGATTCACACAGACACAGCTCAATGTGTGATAGGAAAAAGAGAGCGATTTATTCCATGGTTTCAGTATTTTTAGATCCTCAACAATGACCAGGGATTGGATAGTCAGGTTAGCACCTTCCCACCCACGCTGGTCATGAGAAACGTCCATCAAAAGACATTTCTTTAATGGAATGTATAAACATCTATGTTTATAGTTACTTTCCTGGGAAAGTGTCTAGAAACTATGAAAACAAGATCAGAAGGTTTAATTCTCAGGGCGACAATAAATAGCTTTTGATTAGACTGTTTAATTTCATTTTCAGGTGTAGCAAATGCACCTTCTTTTCTCAAAGGCAAGGTTTTCTTCTTGTCTAGGATAAGAAAAATGCCCAAATATTTAATGAGTCACTATTCTGTAAGCCTACACAAGGGAGGTGCAGGCAAGGCCTCTACAGCACAAGTGTGTTGCTGAATGAGAGTTGGACTTGCTTCAAGTTGACACTTGTGAGAATTCTTAAATGTGCTTGGGTAGGAGCTATGGGTTTGTGTTTTTCTTGGAGTGACCTAAATATCTCTGCCTGCTATTTCCAACAGACCCTCTGGCTGGTCGGTTTTACCAGGGATAAGTACAAAACTTATCTGCAGGGGATGCAGTTTGGAAATGCCCATGGAATGGTATCTGGCAGCACAGGTGGAGGTGAGGTAGTTGGTTTGTCTGGTTTTTCTCCTGATGGTTGCATGGACAACATGGAAACATTATGGTGCTGACTTTTTCTTTCTCTTCTTCCAGGAAGTTAAGTCTAATTTAAAAGGAGCTAAAAGTAGAAGGATTAGTTTTTGTAAGCACGTGCTAGGACTGCAGGAAGATTGTTCTCCAGAGGGGCAGGTGAGCCCTGTGTCAGCCCAAATGCAAGGAGGAAGTATCCTGTAATAAGCTTTGAGGGAATTCTTGTCTAGGAGGCTTAAGTAAATACACCAAAGTGAAAGAGACTCCTTGAGTAAATGAGGCACATACTTTCTGCCAATTTTTGTCATACTCCTGATTCCTATACTCCTCAAAGGCTGTGATCTCGAGTAGTTACCATTTAGTAGACATGAAAACCCATGCAGTTTCTTGCTTTGCTTTTTAAGCCATGTCAATTTTACACACCTCTGTTGTAGCACAGAAGAATTAAGAGCCAGCCCCAGCAAACTTTTCCTAGTGGACAATCTGCCTCCTGTACAGCACAGAGTAGTGGTGGCAATCAAGGATTTTTATTGTATGACCCAGGCTGGATGTGGAAGAATTATGGCTGTGCATATGAAAACAAGCGCACAAAATAGGATTAAGGAATTTCCTTTCTACACCGGATGTACTTAGCAGAGATAATAGCTGACCTCTGAGGAAGCTAAAGTGGGATAGCTGCTTAGGGAGATAACATGATGCAGTGCAGCTCCTGTTTAAAAAAGCAGCAAGAGTTTTGTGCCAGAGCCTTACCTCTGCAAGGATTTTTCTGCCCACATTGAAATTAAAAGCGAAGTGTTTTGATGGGAGTAAGGCCAGACTGTAGACTGAGGCCCTCATGATTTTTTTATCAGCTACCTGGGTTTGTTCCAAAGACAAGCATACTTGGAAATTTCAAATGTGTATACCAGTGTCACATTTCTGATATTGGTGACTAATTATAACTCACTGATTGCCAAAGCAGTGTGTAAATGCCTCTTCACACGCTCAGAGTTGCCAGCACAGAGCCTTGGAGAGTTGTGCATGAGGGTTTTGTGGCCTGACAAATTCTTACTTGCCTTAGTAGGGAGCCTCATCAGCCAGCGCTGATCCTAGGCAGGAATTCTGCGTAGCAGCCTGTGGCAGCGGGTCAAACGGGTTTGTTGATATGGGGAGCTCTCTGTACTGATACAAAGATCCATTTTTTATCAGCTTAAGTAATTCCCTGGTGCAGGGGTTTGTTCAAGACTGGTTCCAGAGAGAGAGTTACTGGGGGATGGTGAGCACCAAGGTCAGAGTTTGGCCCATCCTGGATGTGTGTTCATGGACACAAATGCTTCGTTTGCTGGGAAAACTGCTAGCTCCAAGTGAGTTACTTAGAGCCCATCCTCTTGGTGATAATGTGGCTTTCACAAAGGTGGCTGAGCCTCATGCATTTGTGTGGGGACACTAAGTTTTAGAAATGGAATTCAAAGGATTGGGTTTTTTTAAACTGTTCAACCCTTGTTCAAATTCTGACATAAATGGAGTAAGAAAGGTGTTAGCAAATACAGTATTTTACCTGTTTTTACTTGACAGCATGCAGTCTCTGCAGACTTTGCCATATTTTCACAAGAATGCACCAATGATGAGTAATTACACATCTCAACAAAACAAATGTAAAACAATTTCCTTTTCATTTTGACCTCAGTACCATACCTTTGTGAGGATGATGGTATCCTTAAGAATCCATTTTTTGTTCATTGTTTTAGGAGGATCTCAGAGTACTGACAACTAATGCTGTATTCATTGGGAAATGTGCTTTACCATAGTGTGAGAGCTGACTGCTGTTCCAGGCCCTGGCTGCTAACAGGCAGTGGTGCCAAAGCATTAGCACCTAGCTTTGGGAAATTCAAACCCAAGGGTAAAAATAACTGGAGTTAAGCTGTTTAACAAGAATTTCTCCTTAGTATCTCCTACTTCAGGAAATTTCTAAGGAAATCTACTAATGGATGACCAAGAGAAAGACATACCTGTCTCTGTAGGAATATTGTTCTTGCAGCTAATGAGTTCATGTTCTAATGGATCGTTTTTTCACTAGCACAACCTAATCAGCATAAGAGGTCTACATTTTGTTGCTCCTTTCAAAGATGACAAAAAGGCAATTTTTTTTTTTTCCCTCTGAAAATGTGTTTGCAGGATAAGAGCCAGCCTTCTGCTGCTGCCAGTATTAATGTGGAGGAGGGAGGGAAAGGTGACTTGGGGACAGTCTGTCTCCACACTGGAGAGCTGCCTCCTGTGAAGGGGCAGGTTGTTGGTTTTGCAGCAGTTATTGGGAAACATGGGACGAATCACATGAGAGAGAAACTGGAGCATTCTGTTAACAGCAGCAGAATTAACAATTACTTTACAGCTGTGCTGTCAGAGGCTGCCAGGGTTTCTCAGCTCTCCATTAGTCATGCTCCATGGCCTCAGCCCCAGGAGTTACTCTCCAGGGTTTGGGGTTTTTTTGAGCTTGGTAACCAAGCATGTCTGATGAAACAGTTTGTGGAGGGAGCAGTGGAGAAACCATCACGGGGGGGGGGATGCATGAGCAGCCTGTGCAGAGAGGGAGAGGGCTGTGAGCAAGGACAGGATGCAGTCAGGCCCTGCTCTCCCCCAGCTGCCTGGGCTGCCCCAGCGCTGTCCTGTCTGTAGACAGCAGAGAGGACTCCTCCCTTCACTACAGGGGTCTGGTCAGAGAGCTCCCACAGTTCTGCACTGGGGAGGGAGCAGATCCCTGGGGAGGTCACCGGCATGAGCCTTCATCTTCCCCTCTGCAGATGCCAGGTGACCCTTAATCCCATAGGGAAGGTGAAGGTGCTGCTGGTGTGCTGGCTGAGCTGGGCCAGGCTGCAGCCCAGGAGGGAGATACAAAGCCAGAAGTCTGACTGGAAAACACCACACAGGATTTAAGATACACATGTATTACTGGAGCCATAGCTCCTCCTGGCCAATAGGGTACCTTTGCCCGTATTAGATCTAAGACATAGTTTAGTCCCTGTGGTTTAAAATATCATCTGTGCTGAGCTTGACAATAAAGAGTAATTAAAGAGCCCAGGGCTGATTGTATATTAATTAACCATTAGCTTCAGTGGTGCTTGAGGGTTGCTTGTTTTATCAGGTGGACTGGGAGTCGGGCTGAGACCAGCTCTGGGATGGATGAACAGCTAACAGGTGTGAGCTGGTAATGGGAATTGGTTACCTGAAATGGAGAGGAGGGAATGGCCATAACATTGAGTGGTGTTTAAGGAATAGTTGTTTGATTATGTAAGAGAGGTGCAGGAATCACAGTAAAGGACATGAGAGAGATGAAGGTAAGGTACAGGAAAACAACACATAGAACAAAATCAGGATTGTAAGCATGGAGCAGTTGACAATATAATTATGTAGCCACAACTATAAACAGGAATTTGGCCTTGTTCTTCCAAACAAAACAGGAAAATCACACTGAAGTCCTAGATGCTGTACATGACATTACATTTCCAGGGTCAAATCCTTACCAGTGACAGTGGCATAAATCTAAAGAGATGTTGCCAGAATTGCTAAAACATTATTAGCCCCTCTTTTACGCCCTTACAAAAGGGGGACTTGGTGGCTGGGACCACAACTGAAAAACCATGACCAGTACCTTGTTATTAATAATGAAGAAGCAGAAATTTCCATTTTATTTACTTGCCCTGGGTGTCACGTGTCAAAAGCTCTGACTGCCATTTAATTAATGCTAGTAAACAATTACTATTTAGTTTTTAAAAATGTATACTTTTTAAATCAAAGTAGGAAAAGCAGAATCAGTTTTGTATGAAGTCAAGAGTTTTGATATTACATGAATAAACAGGAACCAATTAATATAATTTATTTGTACTTTTACAAGGCTTTTGAGAAGTTCCTTGATAAGGGGGGGATTCTAAATTTTTTGGTGAGGCTGGAAGGATCATGGCTGCTCATTGCAACAAAAACCTCTAAGTTACTCCATGCCATGTTCTCTGATGACTATCTCTCTAGCATGAGCTATCACATTTCCCTCTCCAACATTATTCTGTGTGTCCATCTGGCCCCACTTACTAGCTTAATCACAGAATTAATGCTCCTCTAGCCTGGGGAAGAAACTGAAAGGAAGGGAGCATACCTGGCCTTGCAGCCGTTTGGAGCTGGGCTCAAGAGGAAGACATGTCCAGAAAAGCCCATTGGAGCATCAAGAAATGGATGACCAGACAGGAGGTGTCTTTGGGAAAAGAAGCCATGTGGGTTCCTCTGGTGCAGCCAGTGCTGAGTAATTGGAGAGTAAGCTGGGTTTTCTGACAGCTCATGTTTCTTAGACATCACTGAACATAGCACTATGACTTAAATATGAAAATTACCTGCCCCTAAGCATGGTCTCATCCTTTCCCTGTTAAATTAAAGGACATGTTGAAATTAACTAAAATAATGAAATTTGAGGTTGCAGGTCTGTAGCTTGGCTTCTGCTCTGTTGCCCTCCCAGAGCAGGGGAAGATCCAGTGGTAATTTGCATTGCCTCTTCTGCCATTCCTGATCCTTCAGGCTGCTTTGTGCTTCATTTCTCCCTCCCCTTCTCCCATGTGGGTATTGTCAGCGGAGTTGGGGGGAATGCAGTTAAAAGCTGGTAAAATGCAGCTAACCCAGGAAAAGAGCCCCAAAGGAATAAATTAGTGTCTGAATTAATTCTTGCTACAAGCTGGAAGTTCTCCAGTAGCTTCAGAAGCTGCTTGCTTGAGTCCAAAAGAAGGGGAGATCATTCAGAGATGGAGGTGCAGGAGCTCTTGGAAGTGCTTACAGGCTTTGTGAAACAGCTCACCTGAACTGCAGGCATGGGAATGTTTGCTGGAATTGGCCCATGGGCGCAAAGAAGACTGCCTTGAAGCAGAAATCAGAATCCCAGTAAGGTCCTGTTTCCAAAGAAGACCAAATGATGGTGCTCCAAATCTGAGCATTTAAATGCACCACATGAGGTACTTTGGGAAGGAAAACAGCAGGGCAAGTCTCTGTTACTGGGGAGTCACAGTATGGGGATACCCCAGGGCAAGCACAAGGATCAGGGTGTTTCTGGCAGTGCACAAGGAGCTGTCAGCACCACCAAGACAGTGTGACTGAAGCAGCAACGTACAGAGCAAGTGCAAAGTTTCCTCCTGGGAGAAGGCAGGCCTCCAGGAATTTTGCTGCACTTCTTTTAGAGGTACAGAACAGAGTGTGGAAGAAGCTCAGATCCAGGGAGCTTTCCCCCAAAGCTTTGCAAGAGGAAAGGAAATTAATGGTGTAAAGTACTTCTTTTTTTCCATAATCAGATGCAATTAGGTATCCTTTGCCTTCTGCTGACTTCTGCTTAAGGGAGAAAAACAGTGGAGAGCCTCTTTCCCCTGGAAACCTGTGAGGTCTGAGGCCAGCACAGAGCAAACAGTGAAGGAAGGTGTGGTGTCTCCACCAAGGAGAGGTGGAACAAGAGTTGCCCTTCAGGTGTCTTCCATTTACAATAAACAAATCTGCTGCCACTTTAGGGAGGGTTATTTACACCACCATACGTCACTGTAGGTCTGGGTTTGCACATGTGCTGCTTTTTATTTTTAATTTCCTGCTAGTCTTTCCATTTTTTTTTTCTTGGAGGAGGGGCTTAATGCACATAGGTATGGTACAGATGTTTTGCCTGTGGTGGTGAAACAACAGCGGCTTTGCCCTTCTATAGCAGAGAAAAGGAAAGAGCAGCAGGATTTCCCTGGATATTTTGTAGCAGGAACCTCAACAGTCTCTTGGAGAGTAAATTTAGTCTTTTCCTGGTATTGTATTTTACTAAAGCTGTGGAAATAAATCTATTCAGTGGGTAGCAGTGAAGCTGTATTCTGTGAACTTGTATCCTATAGACTTCAGGTCTCATGTGGCAGTTTTTCAGTTTTTTTCCTTGGTCAAAAATAAAGAAAAAAAAAAAAGAAAAATGTCTTCAGCAGTCAAAGTGCTAACACATTTCACTTGCAAGTGATGAGTAAGGGGCCAGGACTTCTCAGCAGGTTATAGAGCATCTAATAGATCATTTATTGGCAGGGTTTAGAGCAGTTGAACCTAAAGGAGTTCTTTTTTTGCCTGGACTCACCTTCCGTATGAATTTTTCATGTGCTTGTGTACATGTAGTAGTAAATTTAACAGATACAAGGCTCCCAACTTATAGAAGCAAGCAAAAGATACATTTGGGATAATTTGTTTCAAACTCTCTCGCTACATGTGTTTTTTCAGTTCTTGGATGCAGGGGCCAGTCTCACCTTAAGAAATGACACTTCAGTAAGTGGCACTGTGCTGAGGAACCCATTCCAAAGCCAAGTCAAAGGCTGTATCAGCCTTTGGGCATCTTCTGTTACCTGCAGAGTAACTCAAGCATTTTCTTGTGCTGTGCTCCCTCTATTCCCACCTTTGCCAGCATGCAGGTAAGTTCCCAGCTGACCTGTCAAACGGGAATGGTGATGAGGAGTCCCAGTCATTCACAGCGAGGACATGCGGAGCGCTCCATTCCCTGCTCGTACTGTGAGGCAATTAATGCAATTTGTGCTGTTTGGCTGAATGAACAATTCAAAATGAACCATTGAGCCATCTGTTCCTCCAGCTGACATCAGTCATGGCAGGAGTAGCAGTCAGCTTTTGCTGGGGAAAAAACATCTAGCTGTCATTAAGGAAAGTTCAAGAAGGGGGGGGGGGGGGGGGGGGGCGTAGGTTTGCTTTTTTTCTTCCCCTTCTACTATCTTTAAAACAAACTCTTTCTTTCATATTTTCTTGTGGCTCAGGCTATATACCCCAGAGACTTTTCTGTCCTTTGGTCTGCGTCTTGGCAGTAGGAGAGCGGCTACACCAAGCACCTTCTTTTCTGACTTCTGATGCATTTGATGAGAGGGAGGTTCTCAGCAGCATCTGAGTTTTACAGGATTGTTTAGCTCTTCCCTTGTTCTATCCATCTCCATGTGCTGCTTTCTTGAGCTGAGATGTTCTACAAACAGCCTCCCTTAAAATTAGTTCTCATGAAGATTTTCAAAAGGTCTTCTGGAGGTCATATTTTATCCATTGAAATTATTAAGGGCTACCCGATACAAGGAAAAAAAAATAAATCATTATTTCATTAGTTGTAGAAAGACCAGAAATAATTTGACCTGTTCCTCACGCAAAAGAAATGCTATGTACAGATGACCCTCAGGAACTGGGTGCTTGATGCTTATTCTGTGCTTGTGCTCACTGAAAGAGAGCTACAGGGAACAGATGCTCATGGAGTTAATGCTGGTGGCAAAGGGATAAGATGAGCTTAGGGCAGGGAAAGTGTAAGCAGAGACTTAAGCAGAATATTTTAAGATTAAGTAGGCCTGGTGGACTGCATGTCAGAATAATACACAGAGATGTGATGCAGGATTTCTCTTAACAGTTGTGGACAGGCAAGTTACAAGCAGACTGGGGAAAAGCAAGGACAGTGCCTGTTTTTAAGAATAGCATCTGTGGGGAGTAGAGCAAAGTTAGGAAATTTTAAAGTCTTTGCACCAGCTCAAAACTTTTAGGATGAATTCCCAAAACAGCCTGAAAGCACTTACCACAGAACTGACTGATCTAAAAATAAAAACAAAGGAAAAAAAAAAGAAAAAGAAACTACATCACACCAAGCTCATTTTGTTCTAAAAAACAGTGGTCAGAGAAAAGCCATAGATGTGCTTTACCTTGATTGTCAAGGCTCTGGCAGTGTGGTACAACATTCTGGTTAAGAAAGCTAGTAAAACACTGAAAGGCCAGGGGATGGGTCCGAGCTGATGCCCAGCTGGATGAGAAGCGTCTCTGGAAGGCAGCAGTGGCAGCAGATATTACATCACAAGCTTTCCATCATTCTCTGCTCTGGAGCAGGTCTTTTAATGGGTTTTTTAATAGCCACTGCTGGGCAAAGGCCTGTGCTTATTACATCTGCAAATGATAAGAAGCTTCAGGATCTGTAAAGGGCAGAGTTTGAATGCCAGATGTTATCAAGAAATAGAAAAAATGGCCTGGGAAAGAAAAGAAAAAAAACAAATTCAACTAGGACAAGATCAAGATCATGGTCTTGAGCTGGAATGCAAAAATGCACAACACAAGGCAATAAAATATGATGCTTAACAAAAAGATCTGCAAAAACACAAGGGGGTATTGTCACATGCTAAACAGGAGTCTGCACTATAAGGATACCAACTAAAAAAAAATCTTTTAGAGTTCTTTACCTTTATAGGAGTATATTCAAAAACACCAGATACTGGAGTATCCATCTAATCTGAGACACTGCATTCAGAGCAGGCATAGGCCTATTAGTCCAGGGAAGTCTGAAAAACAAAAGAAGAGACTGAGAAGTGAAACAGTTTGGTCCTCAAAAGCACAAAAGCTTGGTCAGAGAGCAGGAACATCAGCTCTTTATGGTAAATAGGGTAAAAACCAGGGTTCAAAATTAGGAGAAACATTTTTATGGGGATGATATGAAGGCATAGGAGCTCACACTGCTCAAGGAGGTGTTTTTTTTGTGACCTCCCTGTCTTCTTGGCATAAATAGAAGCAAAAGTGCTGCTGCCATTGCTGCAGGAAGAAGATCTGCACATCAGTGCCAGAGAGTGGGACACAGCATGGTGGGTGTTTGTGTCTTGAAATGGGAGTGTGGTCAGGGCCCTGAGAGCACCAGCAGGCTCTGCCTTCTCTGCCCCATCCTGCTGCTCTCCCCCATGGGGCAGGAGGGACCCTGGTGCAGCACAGCCTGGCAGAGCTGGGTTTACTCTGTGGATAGTTAAAAGGCACCTGCAAGTCTTGGGCTCACATTGAGTCAGGTGGAGGATGTTCCAGGGAAGGCCATGCTTTAAAGTAACCCTGCCACAATTCACTCAGCTCTGTTTTCCCTGTGGATGCCATCTCATGTTGCTGGACTTCTCTGTTTCTAGGAAAGAAAGGACATTTTTAGCACAACGGTGTTTTCTTGGAAAAATGAACCAGGATTCTTCCTTTAATGCAGAAAGCATTTGTGCTAAATGGACAATAATTTCCCCAATTTTATGGTCCATTATCCCTTATAGCAGAGGAAAGCAAAGAACTATCTTAAGCAAATAGATAACAAAATAATTTATTTTTTAATGCAGACTGAATGTTCTCCAAGTTCTGTGCAGTCATTTTTTTTCATATAGCAGGAATTGCAGCCAAACCAAGTTATGTGGCTCATCTCTGTTTTATGATCATTTCATTTGTTCATAATTAATGTCCTACATCCTGCAAAGCCAAGCAATAGCGTCTGAGAGCTTCTTTTCTCTCTCAGTAGTCAGTAAACAGGCATCTGGCTGAGACATGCTTGGCACTGTTTAACCAATAGACAGTTGTGTTTTATGGGAGTGTGGCACACTGGGCCAAATTCCAGTCCCACTGGAAGTCCTTGGGCCTGCTCCAAGGAATTCAGGGTAAGGACAACAGAGACGTCTGGGCCCATTCTTTTTATTCTGGTAGACGGATCCATCCATGCCCTATCGATGGCTTTTCACTGGTATGGGGACATTGTTCTAAAGCTGTCAGGTGAGGTGTGAGGCAGTGACTCACCATCAGCCTACTAAGTCATCTATTAACTAAAAATGGTGGGACTGTTTCCAAAACTGTATCTAAACAGTGCCCAAAGGCATTTTGGCTGCCTATGTGCTTGATATTTGTCATTATTGGTGATGCAAAAACACTCGCTCGTGGTGAGAGACTTCTCCAGGGTCAAGCTGTTCAAGTATAAGCGATTTATTATAAGAGTAAAAGGAGGGGAGACCCGTGTCCGCCACCAGCCTTGGCGTCCACGTGGTCTGGGGGAGGGGAGAGAGAACAGGTAGAGCAGGGAAGGTGAGGTTGGATGGGGGAGGGAGGGAGTAAGAGAGCAACAGAGGGAAAGAGCAGGGAAGGCGAGAGGGGTAGGAACAGGGAGAAGGGGGCTGTGAGTTAAGAGGGGGGAGAGGGGAGAGGGGTAAAGGGAGGAGGGAAGAGAGAAGAGTAAAGAGGCAAGAGGTAAGAGTAAAGAGCGAAGTTCTTGTTACAATCCAATATATCTTTTTCTATCGTGAATATTCTAATTACCAGAAACCAATCACCATGAGACACACCCACTAAAGAATTTACATACAACCTATGGGCTTCCCTATATTAACATACAGTGTTGCATTTTATACTCTACAGAGCTTTACAAGTTCTTTCCTTGCTTCTTTACTTTTGGACTCTTCTTATCAGCAGAAGGACATTGTTTTATCAACAGGGATTCTCCTCTAGCTGGCTAGGCTATTGTTCTTTGGTTAACCAGTACTCAATATCCTATAACTCAAAGCAGGCTTTCATTTCTACTTTGATTCTAGCCTTCATATTTTCACAATCTAGTGCCAAACAGTCACATTCATAAGGTTTCCCTGTTTCACCTTCCCCAACAGTCATAACACATGAAATCCTTGTACCTTTTTATTTGGGATTCCTTAATAGGCAGAGCTTGATTGGAAAAGAATGAAGAGGCCAACTGTGCTGCACTTTCCACTGGAACAATTTAGGAAGAAATGTCATGACTGTGTATCTATTTTAGTAGTTTAAAATGTAAGTAATACAGTCCATCTTTGGCATAGATTTTATGTTACGCAATGCACTTTGCAATGTTTCACACTTAATTTTATCTCAATGTTCAAGGTAAACATTCCCTTAGAATCCACACTTAGTGAACAACCTTTTCAAAATCCTTTCCCTGTACTATTTTACCAGGCTGTCATGAGCAAAGGCCATTGTTTCCCTGTTTGAGACAGGAATTACCTCTTGATATGAATGCATACCCTGATAGGATTTGCTTTCCAGATAAAGAGTGAGAATTAATAAAGTGAGAGGGTCCTTTTCCCAGAGTTAAGACGCAGGTCCCCAAAGCGTTCCTGACGGATTCTGGGGAGGAGAGCACTGGGTCCATTCAGGGCCAGCCTGGTGAACAGGCAAGAGACCCCAGAAGGAAATGATGCTGGAGCAGAGAGGGTGAGAGGAGCTGGAGCCACCTCCCCTTCTTCTCTTTTCCTCTCCCTCTCCTTGCTGTTGCTTCCCACGCTTCTCCAAGTGACAGAAATTTTTCATTAAAGGAATGCTGGATTCCAACATTTGGCTTCCTATCCATTAATGTAACTATTTTATTATTTGAAATTCAAATGTGAATCATCCATTTCTCCAGAAGAAGTCTAAGAGAGAGAAGGAGATTTTTTCAATACCCGAAGTTCCCCAAGCTTTCTCAGGTTCAAGACTTTCTAGTGTGAACATGGTGATAGTTTCTTGCCAGCTAAATATTCTTTATGTTGCAGGAACATTTTTCTGTGAGGGCAGATGGTGTTCGATTGGTAGTCAGAATAATACATGAACAGCAGAGAAGATGTGGGTTGATTAAATAATTAGCATACTGTGACATTCTATTGCTTCACTGTAATTTAAAGCTAGGTCAAAATGTTGGTCTATATTGCACCTCCCTCCCTCCTTTCTTTCTTCTGGTTGTTTTTATGCTTACTCCAAAGCGAAATTTAACAGAAATCAAATTGTTTTGTGGTAGCACAGTGTTTGAATTTGTTACTCAGCCCTGTATGTTACAGTGTAAAAGTAATATAAAGGAAATTAAATTTTGCTAAATGAATTTCAGTAGCCCAGCAATGTATCATACCCAGTGTGGGATCCAGTCAAGGATCATTGTGGTTTAATATGTGGCACATGTTCAGGCCAACATGTGTAATCTTGGAAGCCAGGACTAATGGGAGGGCTGAAGTCTGATTTTCAGTCACCACATCTGCCTGAACAGCTCTTTGCCTTCAGAGTTTGTTTGCATGTCTATTAGAAGTCTAATTAGTTAATCTTATCAACTCTACTGCATCCTGTCCCCCTGCTCTCCAATGGTACAATAACAATAATTACAGGCAGTTTGCCATGAGACGAGGAAGAAACATAGGAAACATGCTTCTCTAAGCAAGGATATCATTACTCACTTACTAAACACAACCCACTGAATTACTCATCCTCCTCTCTAAGTCCTGCTATCTATTCTGGGTTTTTAGAGACTTTTTGTGAATAAAAATGCAAGAAGTTGTCCTGCTAAGAAATCACAAGAAATCACTGTCCTCTAAAATGTTAGTGCTGACTAAAAAGAGAGCAAGTATCTTTGGCTGCTGTGTAACCACTAGCCAGGGTGTGTAGTTTTCTGGATGTCCCTAGTGCTGCAGTCTCTAGTACCTTAAAACATCCAGGAAGAATCCCATAAAATTGGTAAATCTCCTTTTCTTGTTTTGCCATGAAATAAATTTTAAGGTAAGGATTAAAATTTCATGTTTGAGAACCATCATGGTAAAATGGACCTGTCCATAATCTCTGCTTTGATGGGCTGGCACTGTGAAGGAAGAGCAATAGTGCTCCTGGAGTATCTGGAGAGGATGCACACTCTCACTCCATCTGAAGAAAATACTTTAATATGTCTTTGTCAAAGTGCTGCAAACCCAAACTATATAATGTCAATAGTTCCCTTCAGAGATTACACTTGGAAATCAAATTTCTTGATGTTCTTTTGCTTCTTTAGAGAACAAAAGTTCAAAAGTGATAGTAAACAATCCAGTCCGTTTATATTAAGTTCTCTGGAAGACATTTTAATACAAATGCTGCAGTTAACTCCTGTTGTTTCTATGACCAAATACAAAGTATTTGTATAACATGGAAGTAGAACGTCAACCAAAAGGTTAAAAAAGAGAAATCATATGCTTACAAATACGTGTTGGAAAGGAGGAAACTGCTGCCCCTAATGCAAAGGGATTGATGGCACCTTCCACTCTGCAACTCAGCTTGAAGTTCATTTGCCTCCTCCTGAAGTCCGTAGAACCATTTGCTGCTCAGGACTGTGGTGCAAGGACTGAGTGCTATTCCTGAAGGCACCTTCTGCCTCACAGATTTCTGGGTGAACATTCATTTGGAAAGTACATTCTTTGGTTCCTGTCCTAAATTATTAAATTCCACTGCTGTGAAAAATTATTCCAGCATACCCCTGCTTATCTTACAGAATATTACATAGCTTAATCAATGCATAAGTTTCGGGTCTTTAAGTAATTACTGCTATTGTTATTTTTGAAGTAGTAATACAGCCAGGCCAGGAGATTGGAATCATTGATAATTTATGCCCTCCTTGTGCTGGAACTTGAAGGAATGACATGATGAAGACACTGCCTTACTCAAGTATTGAGACCCACTGCTACATTTCAAGATGCAGAATAAATTGATTTAGATCACATACTTCACATTCATTTACATTTTTAATTTATAAAATGCACCTTGAAAAACATATTTGCTTAATGTAGAAGCTCAAAGTCAAATAAAGAGGACCGGACTGGACAAGAACAAACATATCGAAGCTGGCATCTGTTTAGCTCAGTCACAAGCAGAAAACTCAGTGTTCCTAAAGTTCTTATTCCCCAGATGAATTATGGGGTTAATTTTCTCTCTAGCCTAATGGAAGGAAGAAATCTAATTACATTCAGAGCCCTCAACAAGAACAGGTATAACTCTTCATCTAGTTATTAATATTTACAACCGTCACCAGAGGGATTATTTAGAAACACAGCAAATTCTCTTTTTTTCTTGACCTCTAGATGGTTTGAAAATTTGCTGTCCATAAAATATGAATAGGTCAGGTTTATACCAGGGTGCTTAGATGCAGACAGTGAAAAGGACAGGCTGTGAGCATGAAGCAGATGATTTTTGAATAAGAATACTTTTGGAAAAATACATTTATGGTGTTAAAGCTGTGATTCTGAAGGGCTGAGAAGGCAGTAGATATGCAAATCTGTTGAAATTCAGAGGGAATGATGGCAGGATTAACACACTCAAAGTTAACTGGTGATGATTGCCTCAATTTTGTAACAAAATCCCATCCAAGCAGACTGAATTACATAGCGAAACATTCTTATGTTCTAGATCTCTGTCCTCTCTTAATTTTGCTCTATCTACCATGCTCTTATAAGAAGAGAGAGCAATCATACTAGTGGGATGTGAGGGTGGTTCAGGACTGAGTGTCATCATTTGGTTTGGAGGGTCCCAAAGACAAGCCATATCTGTTATTGAATATTATTGATATGTGATATGATATGGATCATAGTCCACACAGATAAAATGGCAGCAGCAGGCCTAAAAACCATAAAAAAATGCTATTTGAGTGTACAGAAGTAAAAAAGCATGATCATGCACCGTATGACATTTAGCAAACTGTCTCTGTTATGCTCCTTTGATCTGAAGAATTTACCCAAAGAAAAGTTCAAAGGATGAGGTCGATAAAAAAGCTCACAAAGACACCAGTTACTGTGTACATTTATAATTTATATTCCTGGCTGGTTTTCTTTAGGTAATTAAATCTGTTTTATTGGAAGCTTGATGCTGAGATTATTTTCTCAGTGGCAAAAATCCCCAACCAAAAAAAAAATCTACCCAACCCCACCCATTTTCCTTAAGAAAAACAACATTATTTTGAGGTTCCTGTGAGACTGGGACCCATGTGATGCTTTTATACTTCTCCCATATTTCACACATATTATAGTGAAAAGGAGTTTTTTCTCCTTTATTGTATGTGCATCTATTTTTTCAACATTAGTCTGGATTTTTACTGTTAACTGCTGCAAAAGTTCCTTGCATGATAACCTCTTTCTTATTTCCAGTTTGTCTGGATTATAAGGGAGAAGTTGCCATCTGCCATTACAAAATATGCTCAGCCATCAGTATCAATAAAACCCGCTAAAAAAGAGGGGAATTTTTAAGGTTGCTTTGTGGATTTTAGCATCCATCTTCTGATTTACTGAGAAGGTAAATGATGTGCATGAAACATATGGATGATGAACTGTTCTGAAAGATGCTGTGACTAGAAGTGCTGAAACACGAGATGCTGACTCAAAGGTGAATTTATATATACCATTATATTTCTTTGGGTTTGTTCCAAATAACATTGGAATGGATTCTAAAAGCTGCTCTTTCTATCTGGAGGAAAGAACAACAACATTCAAAACCATCTTCAACTTGTTGCCTTTCTTTGGAATTTGCAAGTACTACTTTTTTTGCAGTTAGAAATCTGAAACTTCATTGTAGTTTAGTTTGTGCTGTACAAAACCAATTTTGAAACTATTTCTATGCAGGAAAGAAGTATCCAGCTTCCTCTCTGAACTGGCCCATGGACTGCACAAGAAGAGAAGCAGGTCCTGGTGATCCAACCCTGCCAGACACCCCACTGGAGAGCTATGGAAAGCCTCCAAAGGTAAACTCAATGCTCCCTGGTTGTTTGTCAGCTGCATGAAGGCCTAGTCTCTCTGAATAATTTAGAGATGTTCTAAGTTACTCTCATTACAAATGGCCTTGAAAAGGAAAGCAAGTAGCGATCTGGTGGGGCCCAAAAATATCCCACCCGTGTCCTTTACATGTCTCCATTCATTCCCTTTCTGCTAGCAAGGTAACAGAAGGCTCCCTTTGCATATTCATGCTCTACTTGTGCTCAATAGCAAGAAGAGGTCTATTTTAGTACATCAGAGTAGACACACTGATGTCCAGAAAAGAATAGACTCTTTTGAGGCCATACTACATTCATTCTATTAACCCCGTTTCCCTTCTGGAAAATTTGTTTGAAGGAAGGTGGCAGGTCAGGTCCCACATCATAGCTGTGCTTTGTGTTTGTTTTGCTCAGCACTGCCCTTAGCCCTCTCATTTTCTGTTGTGCTTTAGTTGTTCCTGTGGTGTTCATCCCTTTTTGGATATGTAAATTAAATAAAAATAATTAAAGACTAGGTGTTAAGGTTTTTTTGTGGCTAGGAAAAATGAAGTGAGAAGTGTTTCATAATGATAAATAATACCAAAATTGGTATTATATATTTACTTTTTCAAGGTTGAGTTTATTGTGAATATTTTCAGTGCAGTCTCAATCAATTGTATAAGTTGTGCCACAAACATGAAAGCATTTTCTTATGTGAGTTTAGAGGATTTTTTTAGATCTGTGTATGAGACTTGATATAAATGCTGTGCCGGTGCCAAATGGATGGTTGAACGTGTAGAGTGTGATTGAAGGAGACAGGCTGAGGTTTTGGGGATTGGCACTATCTAAAATGAGATTTTAATTCAGTCATACATAGTACTTATAACATTTCATGTCAGTAGCTTCAAAATTAAACATATAACAATAAAAGCTTTCCATTAATAAAACTCCATCAATCAAAAAAGTTGGTTCTGCTGTATTTCTCATCAAGATAGTCAATTTTAAAAATGATTAAAGACCTAACCTGCTGATTTTTAAAAAGCCACCAGGATAGCAAACATATTTATTGCATGAATGAATTGCCTGAAGCTTTTTGTGTTCTGCATGTTTGAAACAAATCAAGGCAGACTTTCTGTGTCAGAGTGAATGGATTTCCAAAGCATGTATTTCAGCCATTAGTACCTAAAGATTACTGAAACAAACTCCATGTTCAGATTAGTGCAATACAACTCTCCAGAAAAAGGTATCTTTTGCAGGGTAAATTGGGATATTGAAAACCAATACAGATTTTTTAAGACATCCCCCAAAATCAATAGTGGAATATTATTTTAAGACTCATTTATTTATTTCCTCTTCTATAGTAACACATTTACTATAGATCTGGTAAGCCTGGGACATTTCTATCGTTAATGTATCTGTGGTATGTCGTCACAAGGTACCGATGCCAGCAAAGCAAAAGAACAAAACAGCAAAGAGCCCATGGCCTATGCTGGAAAGCAGCCATGGAAACACACACACACACACATATATATTTACATATGTGTACATACCTTCAATAACACTGGGAGAAGCAGCTGTGTTGGCTACCCAGGCGATGGGAGATCAGGCACAAGTGCACCTGTAACACAGATAATGTAGATGTAAAGAAATAGGAAACTAAAAATCTCTCTCGGAAATTCTTTTATAGGGCAATCCATCAGTTCACTGGAGCCAGCATCTCCTCGGTATCTCCACTGCTTCTCTAGGGGACAAATTATTCTTGTGTTTTTAGTACATAATTAGAAATAGAAAATATAGGATAAAATCAAAAGGGAAGAAGTAGGAAGGAAAGACAGGAATTCACCTGAAGATCTTTTCTCTTGTGCATAAATGGTATGATGCAGCTTTGGAGGAACACACTATTTTTCTGGTTTGTATTTTAGACTTCATGAACTGTATTGTGCTCGTAAACAATGCATAATTGATAGGGTATAATACCAACCTGATAAATTCCTGGCACTGTTTGTATACAGTCGGTAAGTGAGATAAATTGTTTAACCAGGAGCTGGGAGGTGACAAGAGAATTGGTGCCTGCCCCAGTCACCCACAAAAGCTGGGAATTATATTTCAAAGTATTATTTCTGCATGTATGGGAATGATTCAGTCATTCACTCTGGCCAGCACACTAATGGAAGAGGTTTCTAAAGAGACCTCTACAATACTATCAGGTCAAGTGGAAGATCGATTTCTAATTCAATACAAAGCTTTTATCTTAAATAAATACTTTAATTGCAATGTTAGGTGGCCTGTGGGTATCACATGTTCCCTGTGTTATAAACTGGCTTAAATCTGGGACAGTGCTTGCAACAAGTTATGTATGTAAAAGAAAGCTTTTTGTAACAAAAAGCTTTTTGTAACAAAGTAAATGAAGAGGAGGGTCAGACTGACTCATGAAAAACTCTACCAGAGGAACTGAAATTATTCCTTTGGTTACTTGGTGTCCCTTAATTACAAGGACTGTGTGGGGTAACATAGCTGGACATAACTTTGGTTTTAATTTAAAAAAAAGACGGAGTTCAGACGTTTTCTGTGGGCACTGTAAGGCAAATCCTTTACAAGGGGCTTCAGATGAAGTTAGGAGGGCCATATATCTTCTTGAAGACAAAACATAATGCTGTTTCTTCAGAGATTGTCCTTTAATTGCAAGAACAGTTGCCTTATGATTAGATGGTGGCATTCTTTCCCACCTAAGCTACATCTTTGCCTGTGTTTTCCAGGGTGCAGGAGCTCCTTTCTGAGTTATGAAAATGCTGTGCATAAAAATGTTTCAGAAAATGAAATGTTTCAGAAAAGAGTGGAAAACAGAAATGAGCAGAAGCAGGGCTGGAAGTGGATACCCAAGGGTTATAAGCAGTAAAAAAGATTGCATGTGAAGGACAAGAAGTTGAGCGAAGGATTTTTTTTCCTGTCCCCAAAACCAGTTTTCAGTGGCCACAGGGAGAGGAACAGGGCACCACTTCCATCTGGGAGCTAGAGAAAGAAATTATTGAAAATTATTTCTGCTATAACTGGTGAACTGAATCTTAAAAGCATCAGTTTAAGTGTTGCATAGCTTACTCATGATGTATGGGTATGTTTCTAACCTCATATTACAAACACTATTACCTTGTGTAGCAGAGTTAGCAATCAGAATCTCATTATGGATGGCATTTTACAAATGCTTCATCTTTCTTGGGCTTGTAGCCTTTGAGCACATTAGTGTTTTACTGGAAGTTTTCCATTAGGAAAATATTTACCCTCCTAATTCTAATATAATTAAGTGCTTTGCTTGGAAATTTTCATGGTCACTAATTAGGTTAATACTGATCATTATAACAAAAACATAATTAATTTCCCATAGTAGTAAAATTAATTACACATTTAAAGCTAAATTGAATCAGTCAACAGTGAGAATGAACAATGGTTGTGCTTCTGATTTCACTGTCTCAAGGTTCCTGAACTAAAACATTCATTTACATAATAGAGATAGACTATCTGTGTGTTTTCATATAATAGCATTTCCATCCACTAGCAATAAACTAACTAGAGGGTAAAGAAGAACAAGGCCTGACATTCCAGAAAATGTGAAGGAATCACTTAATCTTTTGGGGGGATGAAGGGAGAATTTGGGGTTACTTATATGCTTTTGTTTCTTCTTTGCTGAACAAAAATAAGCAAATCCCCCTGACCTGCACTCAGCAAGAGAGATTCTCTGGGCTTGTTGGCTTTCTCATACCATTTAGGAGATAATGTTCTTTGAGGTGTCTTTTGCACATGTGGATGTGGTGTTGCCCTCTGCTTTTTTCCAGAGAAAAAAGATAGTGGTGTGCCCTCTCCTGCAACCTTGCCTGCATCCAGTTTTAACAGCAGAGTTTGAGCCTTGGGCTGTTTTTATCAGATGTGTCAGGTGGATGCATCCAGATTCTCAGGCCAAAGAGGGTCAGCAAATCTAAATATTATTGCTTCAGGACAATTCCTATCTTGATGCTTTTTGATTCTTCAGCTTTCTTTCTTTCCAGGGAAATAGGCAAGAACTCAAGAGCCAGATCTTCCTTCCCCAGGTCTTCCCCACCAGGAACTGGCATGAGAAAACTTGAGAGACCCTTCTTTGCCTGTAAGCCCATGTAGTTTTTTCCACTGGAGGTGGGGAAATCACTGCCAGGATTTAATAGGAAATGTAATAGGGTTAACCTTAATTTAAATAATTGTTAAGCTATTAAAATAGCTATTAGCATGCCCTATCATTTGCTATCAGACAAATGCAAATATGTGTCACCGCATCAATTCACAAGAACACAGATTGGGAACTGATAATTGTTACTGTAGTTCCCACCCCAGAGATCCAGGAGGTTTTTGTTACTATATGATGAACCTCAGCATTTGCAATAGCCTCTCTATCTGCAGCAGTAAGCTGAGGTGGGTGTAGGCAGAAATATAAAGGCATTTTCATCCTCCTGCATTTGCAAAACAGATTTACCTTCAGTAATGCAAAATGGAATATGTCCAGAATCTAACCTCTGAATATTTTTATGTAGTTTTATAGCAATGATCCCATCCTGTTTCTGTTAAAGATTCAACATTTTAATGAGCAATGGATGAACAAGATCTTCTGGCCTGAGCCCTAGAAGTGCACTACTGTCTATAAAATATGTGTTGTTAAGAGCCACTGCGGAGTCAAATGGAGCATTATGTAATTCTTTGGCAAATGGGCTCTCTGTGTAAGTACTTGGAAGTTATAAGTTTGTTAACTTTGTCTTCCCAAGCTGTAAAAGGGTCCCATAATAGCAATTTCTCTTGGCTTGCCAGGCACAGAAATTAACTCTAGAAAACTATGTAACAGAAGATTAAAAATAAAGCAGTATCTAAAGATGCATTATCCTGTTATGTGCATTATTTACTTCCAAAAGAACTGAGTATCAAGTAAATAAAATCCAAAATATTTTTTCCTTTTTAGATGAAAATGATGTAAGTTGTAGTAATTCTAAAGAATATTGATCTTAAGATAAAATTCAGGAGGTAGGTAGGTCTAATCCATGACTTTTATTTTTACATGAAGCAGTCCTTCTTTTTGAGAACACTGTCACGATGTATTGAGAATATGGTTTGATCTGTCTTTTTAAAAATAATTTATTTGAATGTAGATTAAGTTTCTTTTCTTGGCATTTATTCTTGTGACACCAGTGCCAAAACAGAAATGGCAAGCATTGTGATAAAAGAAAAATTATTTCATTTCCCTGCAGCTTCTGTAATTGCCTTTTGTCCTTTTTTGAATGGCTGTTCTGCAACTCCTCAGTCCCTTCCTTGAGCAGCAACTCATTGTTCACAACTTCTTTGCCTATGGCAACAGGACCTTAAAACAGTGAAAAATCTCAGATATCTCCAAATTGTGTGGTAGAAAAGAAACTGATTATTTCTCCACTCATATTAATAGATTCAGTTCTCAGAGCTTAATTCCGATCACTGCCCTGAGGACAAATGAGAGTGTTCAGCAGAGTTATTCTGTGCCGGTGATGAAGCCACCCCCAATCTTTTCCCAGGTTGGGCAAAATTAGCATAAGTACTCCATGTACACAGCTGCAGCCTCCAGCATGCAGAAGCTTCTGCAACAGCTTCCCTTCCCCAGGAGGGGATTTTGCCAGTGGTATGGCACTGGCATGGATTCATAAACCATACGCCTCCTCTTGCTTCCTACGCACTCTTTTGTACTGTCACCATGGATCAGTGTAGAAGCACAGCTTCACAGGTCAAAGCCTGGTTAGACTCTGCTGAACATGCTTCCTGAGCGCTGTTCTCTCCCTGTCCCCAGAGTGCAGAATCTCTTTCTCTGGGCAAAATGTAAGCCAGATGGGATAATGCATCTGAAATCTTGAAAGTCAGATCCTTTGAATTTTTTTGCTTTATGATCTTAATTTATGCACATATGAAAGCGAAGCACGGCTTTTTTTCTTTCTCTCCTTGTCTCTTTAGTACCCAAACATTAAAAAAAATAATTTTTATGGATGCTAAATGCAAGCAGTAAGCAGGGAGCACAGTGCCTGTGGAAAAGCAGGCCGTGTAACTTTCTCAGACTTGCCTGAGAAAGCAGCCTGGGAAATCATAAGGAGGAATCAAAACAATCCTCAGAGATAGAAGACAGCCTTGCAGGTGCTGTTTTCTTGAAAGAGAAGGTCGAGGAGTGGTGTACCCCACTGACCAATGAGGGTGATGTGTTAGTTCTCTGACCAATAAGGGTTTTACTTTTCCGGACTTTCACGTATCTGTCTATAAAAGAAGATCTGGGGTAATAAACCTCGCTCTCCTGTTCAGCTCAAAAGAGAGTTGTGTTGTGCTTCTTGCTGTTCCTAATAGTGTGACAATTTTCCAATAACATTTAAAAAATTTGTTTTAGAATCAAGAAAATTTGGAAAGATAACTCATGAAAAACTGTTCCAGCAAACAATTGTAAAACAAACCATGAGCTTTATTTTTAATTTTCCCTTATCAGCTGCATAAGGAACACCTAAAAAAACATGTTTTGCTGTGACTTCCATGGGACAGCAAAAGTGGGTTGGATTTAGACTTTCACTTGTTATAAATCCCAGTACTGACTCAAGGAATACAGCCAATATACACCAGAAATGTAAGCATTAACAAGTAAACTTAATTTAAATTATCTCTTACCCTAAGCATGCTCTCACAAAAAGCAAAAGTTTTGTCTAAACTTTCCAGGCTGAGGCTAAAAATGGAAAACATTGGACAAATGTTTTAAATTTGACAGCTGTATGGTCAATTGATGAAGAGATGATAAAATTTGGCAACTGAAATAATGCCTTGATGAAAGGCTCATCCCATTAGAATTATTAGTAAAAAGGATGTATGGTCATTCACAGGCAGCAATGGCAAATGTTTATTTCCTTTCCAAAAGCACAAAGTTTTATAGGGTTAGCAGTTAGCCTTGATGTTGAAGCTCAGTGTGTTTTTTAACACAGTGAGGCATTTATCACTGGAGTCACTCAGGACTATTCTCTGCCTACTGAACAGTAGCACGTAATTGCATGCTCTCTGTTCAATCACATACTGCTGCTCATTTGAGACACAGAGCAGTATATTATCTTTAAATATAAATGTCTGATCATTAACTTGGAAGATAAATGATATCCATTTTTCTGATCTGGCTTGTCTAATACGGCTGTAATATGATGGCTTGGAACAAATGCAGACTTTCAGAAGACCAGTATAGTTTGTGGCAAAGCCTGTGATTGGGACATGTACAGCATGGATCTTATTCTGCATAAAGCTGGATTATCTCTACTCCTGTGGCCTTAATCATACCATGTGGGCATATAATTCTGCTAAAATTCCCCAGTATAAATATCTGCAGACAAGGTATAATGCAGCTAATGACTTTCAACTGTTGAAAGTGGAATCCTATCCTCAAAATTCTGGAACCATTTTCTATATGAACAGGATATTTTATTCATAGATCATAGTTGGAGCCTTGATCTCTAAGGTGTGCCCACAGATAGCTAATTACCAGCTCAAAGAAACTGAGATAGAGATATCCAATATCTTGCTCACAGACAGACAGCAGATTAACAGCAGCAGTGGGAACACCAAGTCTTATGACTCCAACCTTGTGCTCAGTGCACTAGATCACAGTTGTCTTGTACATATCACTATATTTTCTGAAAGGTTGTTTTTTGGTGGCTTTTTTTTTTCTTCTAATCAGATGCTTGTAAATTAAGTTGCTGACTGTAATCAGAAATGTATTTATCACTGACTCTGGCTCACAACCAAGCACACTGTTATTTTTGAAACAGGACAGCATGTTCCTCTCATTCCAAAGAAAAGTTAATTATGAGTCGCAGGAGGCTATGTCGTGATTTTGTTGTGGCCATTTGTCCTCTATTGTGTCACTATTGCAAAACACAATTGGTTTCCTAATTCTCATTTGGTGCAACAGCATTGCCTACAGTGAGCTGAAGTTTTAGTATACTGACAAAATGAAGCAGGGTAATTTTATAAAGCTGGTGACAATGGGAAGAAATAATCTTAAAGGGAATGCTTTATAAGTGAGGGAGAGTGAGAAGACAAAAATCCCTCACTGCTTTAATCGTTCAATAATCATCAGATACCCTAGATACATACTGTCCTTTTCACCAACAAAGAGTATTTTGTGGTTTGTAGCTCACCACATTGTAAAACAGAATGTAAACTCCAAACTCTGTTGTCTGTGCTGTCATGGCAGCAAAAATCTTCCACATGAATGCTGGCTGTCTAGCTGTGGGCATATTTGCCTCACCTAAGAGAACTGTGCTCTGTGCCAAGGAAAAGGTCCAGTAGGAGTAGCCATTTGGATGGATTAAATGACAGTACTGGTCTGCTAGACCAAACGTGCTGGATTTCTGCTTGTAAGTGCCTGATAGCAATGTTAAGTTAGAGTTTAGTGGCACAGTGTTTTCATGCAATCTCAGGCCCCATATGCCATTGCTTCTTACAGTCTGCACTGTACTTCATTTAATGTAAGTCTATGATTTTGCATAAGTTCATTAATTCAGTTTGTTTATTAATTCACAGTTCATGAATTGTGAATCTTATCGACTTTAACAGCTAAATGAGTAAGTATTTGCTTCAAACCATACTTTAGGCTAGAGACATGTAACAGAAACACCAGTACTCTTTTCATAAAAAAAATACGAATGCAAGGGAACTCAGGCATCAGAAAAACATTGCTGAATACGACATCTGTTTGAAAATAATTTCTATAATGGCTTATGGATGCAACTTTTTCACAGAGAGAATGAACAAAGGTAAATTGTTTTACAATGGTGTCATCTTCCATGTTCTGAATTGCCCTGGTATCAGTATCATCTATACCCTGAAATAGTGTGTATTGTATTGCGTAACTTTACATCATTCAGTTAGTATAAAAAATCTACTCCATTGGATATTCATGGCTGGGCAAAGTGACCATAGTATACCTAGCCCACCCAATTAGCACAGGGCCCTGCTTCAGGGAATACTGATCCTTAGCCTCATAAAATACTTGCAAGACATTTATCACACCAAAATTGCCACTGCGTGGTGAAAAAGAACCCATACCTGTCCTGTAACCTATATAGTTTTCCAACACATTCCCAGCAGACTTGTCACCCTTAACTACCTCTTGTACCATCATAACCTGCCCAATGGCATGCAACACCTACCCATGTATCAATAAATGCCATGAATACACACTGGTGGACTACATGGAGCTCTTGTGTTATTTGAGACATCTGAGTAGGTGTCATGGAGTTACTTTACCTTTAAGGGAGTTGGAGTTGCTGGGAAGTGCTTGGAGTCTTTTCTCCTGATTAATTATCGGTCATTGCTGAGAATTGACAGCAGTTTAGGCTATTGAAAAGTGGGATCAACTTGTGAACCTTACCTTAAAGTGTAAAAGCAGAGCTCTCTGAGCTCTCTTTGTTTTCTGGCTGTGAAGGGTGGCTGAGCTCTAGGCCTCCCGTCCCTGCCCAGGCCATGCGGCCGGGCGGGGATGGGGCCGGGCCTGCCCCGTCTCCCGGCCGGGAGATGGGGGGGCCTGGGGAAGGTTTTCTCCGGGCCGGGCCAAGCCGATCTCTGGCTCGGCTGCAGGTTTTGCTGTAACTACATTCACTAGAAACTGCCCAGTGAAGGAAGAAAGAAGCCTTGGACTTGCAGCAGGTTAAAACAGCGACCACACGCTTCAGAGCAGCCATGAGGACTCTTCTATCGCAGACGGCTCCAGCTCCTGTTCGGCAGAGATCTCCGAACCATCTACAAAAGCCTGGGCAAGATTTTAACTCTTTCATTACCCAGATGAGACTTGCGGATTAATCTTTTTATCCAGAGAGAGAGAGAGATTAACATGAAAAGAGACTTTATAAACTACCAGTGACAAGAAGGAAAAGAAGCTTCAGGAAAGGTAGAGAATTAAGAAGATGCTTTAATTAAGCTGAAATATCTCCCTGTTAAAACTATGGAGATGGACAATGAAGTCCTGAAAAGAACTCCTTTAATTCATGATATAAGATCTAGAGAGGAATAGTGTTCAAAGTGTAAATTTGAGTAAAGAGTAATTATAGTATAGTGAAGTACTAAGAGATTAAAAGCCTTGAGAGGCCATGAGAAAACTGTTGAGAGATTTGAAGCCCTGAGAGGCCATGAGAAAAACTGTTTTCTGGTGAAGCTCACAGAAACAGATGAAGAAGACTTTTTTTGCCTTTGAATAACTTATCCTTAAAAATGTTATCTCTAGACACATGGCCCATACTTACTTCAGAGTGATGTGAAAATGGGAGGAGTGAACTCTAATAATAGCAGCTCTGAGCAGCTAACATTAGGGCAATAGAAAACTATAACAAAAATAGTTTTCTTGTGACAAACTCCATAAAATTACAGGAAGAAACTTCTGTTTCTCTATAAAAACTGGTGAACATACTAGCAAGAATTGAGACTGTTTTAACCATCAGAGTTCCAGAGTTTTTGTCTCTGTTGTCATGTGAACAAGAGAATAGTGGGTAAATAAGAGATGGAAAAGTTTTTCTGGAAGTTTATTCTGGTGTTCTTATTATTGTAGTTTGTCAATAAACTTTCTTTTTTTTTTTTCCCTTTTAAGTTGTATGCCTGTTTTACTCTTATTCTAATCCATATCTCACAGCAAGAAATAAGTAATTTTCTTAGTTAGTGGTTTAAAACCACGACAGTAGGGAAAAAAAATCATGGCTATGATGATGATGTCATAGGACCACAGAAACAGTTCATGAGACAAAAAAAACCAACCCAGGACCAGGCACAGCATGGAGACATCAGGCTGTGCCAAAAGACCCCAGAGACATGGGATGGTCCCTGGTCCTGTGTTATTGGGCAGTGTGATTATAGCTTCTGCATCACTGTTATTTACCTTTAAAATAAGTGAAATTTCATTTCCTTACTTTGCAGCAGTGTTGTGTGGACTGATACAATGAAGATATAACCAAAGGAACTTGATTTCTCTTTGATTAAAATATTCTATTATTCAATGAATGATTAATCTCTTTAAATAACTTATAGGGCCAGATCCTGTCCTAACTATGGTGATATAACTCCAGTGGAGTACTTTTCTCTTTTGGAGAGTCACATAGGCTGCAGTTGAAAGAATACTGGGAGCAGGTTCAAATGAAACTCAGAGCCAAAGAATGACCTACCAAGGGCAAAAATGTGAGTGGAGGAGAGGGAAAGGAGAACACAGATGATAACCAGCAACAAGGACCAATGACTTTGGGAGAACTGGCAAAGAAAATGGTGGTAGAGAATACAGCTTTCACTTGGACTGAAAACATTTCTGGGAGCCAACAAGAACTGCCAAAGCAAAGTAATTGTGTAGATTGAGATCAGCAGTGGAGGGGCTCCAGACACAGGTAATATGTAGCTGGAAAGAATGAAAAATAAGTTTAGTATTAGAAAGGGACAAAGAAGGTGGAAAGTTAGAAAGTACCATTCTAGACAGCTGTTGCCTCACAGTTGTAACAATATTATAATGATAAGCCCAGCTCAGTAACTTGGGATTTAGGATAAATATTTTTGAAGTTTCGTGGCCGGTTTGTGAATATTTTTCACATATTCTTTGAATTTTCCATTACATTTTTTCCAGAGGTACTTGTGTATCTACCTCTCTTAGAAAAGATGTGAATACTAGATGGTCATTTAACACATCTGAAATAAAACAGTTTCATTTCTGTATGTCTGCATTAAGCTTTTTGAAAAGCAGAGAAGATACATCTTTTTGGGGAAAACATTTAGATAGCTGAAGTAAATTTATGACTAAGTCAAACTCACACCAAACAGAAACAGAGGTTTTAAAGCCATATGACTAATACCTTACTGCCCCTTCATATCGTTCCCCACTCTACTAACACAACTCATCCTTCCCCTACCAAACCAATCCTGCTCTAGTGCCATCATGCCCTGAAGGAATCATGTTCACTTATCTACTCTTCCAGGATAGAAGATATTTCTCCATGGACAACTTCCTCATTTAAATGTAAGTTTTCAGTATTCCAATCTTTTATTACCATGGGGTATCAGTAGGATAATTAAGGGAATTAAGGAAGTCAGACTGGAATATATATCACTTTATTTCTTCTTTCATGAGAAGCTGGGTCTTAGAGAAGAAGAGTTGTTTGAGTGGCAAACTAACTTCAGTTTAGTTTGTTACCAGGTCTTTTTTTAAAAAAAATAATTTCTGCCTCTGTGAAGTTCCCCATTTGTAAGTATTTGTATTTCAGAAATCTTTGTGAAAGTTTCTGCTAAATTCCAGACTGAAAGTTGGGCAATTTTTGAAGGCACATGCTTAATCTAGCAAATATAAAATGGTTTTAATGAACTAATTCAGTAGCTTTTTATTAATTACCTTCAAAATGTAGATTAAGCCTGAGTATTTCATATACGTAGTACTTTGTGATTCTACAGCTCTTCTGCAGAATTCTTAATCTTGATGTAGTTGTATAAAAGAACAACTTTTAAAAAAATCAGCACTACCAGTTTATGTATAATTTGATTTTTTTCATGGAAGGAAGCCTTTTAATAAGGCAATAGAAATGTTAATCAAAAAATGCATTTAAATAGGTTCCTGCATTTAACAGTGACTTTAACAATTCTGCAGGTCTCATACATTTTTAGTAAAAATTTTTCTTTAGTTTCAGAAATGTCATTAATGCATCAATAGAATATTTGTGGTGCCATCAGAATGAATGACATATTCTGGTAGTTATTTTAAACGTAAGAACAGAACGTATGTTCAGAAACAGCATTAAGAACAGCTCTGCTGTTCCAAAAATCAGAGTAGATCATATGTTGCTGTATGACTTTGAAATAGTTTAAATAATTAAAAGGCAATCTAAAGCTTTTATCAGTAAAATGAAACATGAAATTAGATGGATGCAGCCTTTTGAACCCTTATTTTTTTAAAAAATATTTTTACAATACTCCTCCTGGGGACTAAGTTCAGTGGGAAAGGAAGTAACAAGTACTCCAGAGGCTTGAGCTCTCAGCTGTGCGGGAACATATACAAAACAAGTTGCTGCAATTAGAGAGAAATGAAATGCAGATTATATACTTAGCACAAGCCTCCCAGCAGGAATGGTTAAGGACACCATTTCATTCCAGAGAGACCCTACGAGGTCTGGCTGCAGCTACAGCCTTATGGTTGCTAAGGGGACAGTGTTTGTCAAGCACTTTCTTTTGTTGCTAGACACTGTCGCCCTCCTCTGCAGAGATCATCTTTGCCTGCTTTTCATGCAGACCAGCTACACAAAAGTACTCAGTGCAATCCAGGAGTGGTGGCTTGAGCAAACCAGGTTACAGGTGGGAGGACAGAGAAGCAAAGCACGGAAGCAGGGAATGTACTAAAGGCAATTAGGGGGAGATGAAGAATGAGAGTGAAGGAAGCTGTTTCATGGCAACAGGAGTGACTTTGCCAAGGTTAGCCAAGAACAGCAACTGTGGGTAAGTTTGGCCAGGGCTAGTCAATAAACCAGTATTAGCATACATGCTGTGGGTAACTAATGCTGTAAACCACCTTGTGAATCTCTTATCACTTCCCCTTCCTTGGGAGTGTGATTAACTCCCTGTGCTGACACCACCACCTATGCATGCACCACTTTTCCAAGCTGCCTGGGCCACAGGGAAGAGAATCTCTCCCACTCTCGGATTCTCAGTGCCAGTTGGTGAGCAACCAGCTTTAAGAACACCCTGACAGGAAAACTTCTGTACCATTCAAGCAGTTTGAGAATTAAATGTTTTAATAACCAACACTCTGACAGCTTTAACTCTGCCTCTATGTATGCTGCGGTTTTACTGCTTGTTGCAGCTCAGTCTCTGTTCACACCATTTGCAGCTTCTCCTCTCTATCAGATGAGGTTGTGACAGCAAGGTCATTCATTTTATGCTGGCATGAACCAGCCCAATAGGCTGTTAGCATCCAGGACCTTGTTCTATCTAAAAATAGCCCTTCAGGAGAACTGGATCATATCTTTCAATCCCCTTTTAATATTTTAAGTATGAGTAACGGAGATTGAATTTGATTTTGTTCCATGGTATTTCCTTTGATGGCTTTTTGATGAAGAAGATTTTTTTCCATCAAAAAACTGTGTGTGGCTTTCTGAATGGCTGGCTGTTCATACTGTGTATTTACCTGTTTTCATATCACTATTTTATACTATGGCTTCTCTAATTGTATGTTCACATAGCTCTTCTGTAAGAAAGCATTTGTTTTCTGGGATGTTTGTATACGATACCTGTCTTTGCAAGAACAGGGTTTTTTTTTCTGAAAATTTGCATTAAAATGTATGCTTGGTTTTTAAAGTGTAGCTGAATGGTTCATTTTTCATATTTTGTTGGAGTCGTGAAGGCCATTTGTTGGGCTTTGAGATTTCTAATTCCTAAGCAGATTAGGTTTATGTGAACATGTTCTCTTTGTCAAATGCTTCTTCCTGGGAAAGCTGAAGGAAGCCTCAGCTTAGGAACAGTGGGTCAAGTTCATCAAGATCCCAGAAATATTTAGGTTCCTTCCAGTTTCAGGGAAACTAACTTCTGCGTAGAGGAAAGAGAATGAAACTAGTACCCTCATTGAAGAAAAGGTCAGGAGAATCGAGTAATTACTACAAATCATCATTAGTACTTTTCATTTGACAGCTTCTCAACCATTCAAACAGCCTATGCAAAGCTCTGGAATAATTGCAACATATCCTGTTAACACTGAGAATGCAGCAGAGGATAACATGAGGTTAACCTAGAGATGTCCCACTGGGGAGGGATAGAGATAAGTGGTACAGAACTACATCTGCAGGGCACCCACTTCATTAGTTCAGCTTCTCATGGAAAAGCTGGCACATCTAAATGGATTGTGCATGAATTTGGCATATGACTTTTTTTTGCACACTTTTGGCTTACCATTTCTGTAGTTTGTGTGAGCACATGTGCTCAATGATTGACACATTTCTTTGGAATTGCATTTAATAGTCCTATGTGTATCTTCATGACGTTTTTTGGGGTTTTTTTGAGCAGTGCAAGGCAACACAGGGGAATAATATTAACTTTGGTTTTTTGCGCCAGTTAAGATTTTTACGAGTGCACCAGTAAGAGTCATTATGTTATTAATCCAGCTCTGAAGTTTGCACGTGACTTATGGCTCACTGAAGGTCCACTAGAATGAAGAGGCATCAAAAAATCACTTTTTTGTTTATGTTTTCAATTTTTATTTCTGTAGCAGATGCATTACCCATGGATTAACAATGTGAATCTGAACAAAAATCTTTCAATTTTGATTTAGCTCATAGGACCTTTTCCAACTGTATCCCAGTTGGAAATCCTACCTTGCAGAGTCCCAAATTTGGCAGAAGGAAGGTGCTGCTGGAAATGCTATTTTCCAGTTTCTCAATAGTTTATTCTTGAATATGAAGTTACAAATTGAGTATTATTTGGCCAAATAATTTGCTTCAAGAGTTTTGTTTCTTTTCCAAGAAGTGGAGACTTGAGTGTATCTGGTGTATCACTCTTACCACATGTAGCTCTGCAATTCCAGAGGTCTCAGGCTGTCTTTTCTAGCTTTCAAAAACTATGAGAAGCTAAGTAAGAGTCACAGGTTATTTACTTAGTGCCAAAAAACTTGATAATGCAAACCTTAATATTGAAAGGTCAGGTGTTTAATGTCCTAATAAAGAACACTGTGCATGCAGAACTAATCTGATTGCAAATCTGATTGGCAGTGTTCAAAAAATTGCTGCCAAAAATCCTTACGGGAAGTTGTAAACTGATATCCCAAATAAATTAGGACACAGCAGTGTATTGTAATTCTAAGCCATCTTTTCATCTGCTGGAGTAATAATGTCTTTGGAGATCTTTCTTAAAAATACTTTGGAGGTTGTGTTTTAACTCCAACATTATGGGTTAGAGATTTTGTCTATTTGTCACTTCACTTCAACATTGCTGCACCAGGTTTTTTTGCATTCCTATAAAAAATCTGCAAGGAAAGAACACCCTGGAAATGCATATCATTGTGCTTCTTGCTGGCACTTTTTTAAGGCTCCTGGTCAAAAAACTAGAATTTCAGTTTTGTGGGAGTTTTGATCCATTCTTTAAAAATCAAATCTGATTTCTTTTCAGACTGAAATACAACCAGAGAAATACACAGGGAGATGTGGCTGTATGCACACAGTTTTGGAACACCCCATTAACTGAAATTTCAACAAAAGACTGAGTTTTCTAACTGAAAGATCTTATCTATATAAAGATCCAGATACTTCATTTTAATGACATAATTTTGTTAAAATGTAATATGAAGGAAAAAGTCTTGAGATTAAAAGCTTTTGTCTGAAAAGCAAGATTTTGGGTATTTCACCCCCTTCCAAAGTGGCATTTCAGTGAAATCACTGTGCTTCTGCAGAGTACCTACAGCTGAGTGAAATGGCAACATTCCACGGGTTAATTTACATCCAGCTCTTGGAAACTTTCTGCCACTGTTTGCTTAATTGTGAACTCACTTCATTCACATCATGACAATCATAGATACCTTATCTGCCTGGCATCTTAATTAGCAGATTACTAATCTAGGGCTTCAACCTTTCTTGTTACTGATAAATCTGCATTCTCTAACACTTCAGTTAATCTTCTCATTCACACATGCCATGGTTTACATATATTCTAAGTTGTCATGAAACACAGAATCTTAAATGATATCTGGTTTAATAGTAAGATTATGGCTAAAACAGAAGAGAAAATCCAAAAAGGTCTGGCAATGATCAGGCCTCAAATGGATCTTTAATGTATTTCTCCTCCTAGAACACTCATGCCAAAGCTTCCATCAGGTTTTGGTTTTAATTGCCAAAGTACCTTCACATCAGTGCAGTGAAAGAAGTTTCTCCAGTGTAGGTAGTTTGTTGAAAAGTTTAGGGTTTATGGGATTAAATTTATCCTATGTCTGTCAGATAGTTGCATTGTTATCATCAAATCTGTTGTCACAATAGGTTCCTTTGACAGGGAACTCTTGATAACCTGTAAATTGTTTGTACATTAAGGATTTATCACCTTTACTTAATGTCTGGAGTTGAGCTGTAGTCATGTTTGTGTGCAGCTGTGCTATTCTGCAAAGGGCATACTTGTGGGATCACATGTAAATGATTCCAGCAGAATGAATTGCCCACCAGATTCAGTAAAAAACTTCTGACATATCCAAACTTAACAGTTGTACTCCTTTTGTGCAGGGAACAGATGAAGCTATGGCTTACACAGTCTCAATTACACCATAGGAACAAAACTAAAATAGTTGAATTTTGGAAGTTTGTTCAAGATTTGTACCTCCTGGTAACATTGAAAAAAAAGAGACTGTTATGGTAGTGGGCAGGAGTATCTGCTGTTTGAATAAAGCTTAGAAATTTTAAACATGTACTTGTGAAACTTAAGCACAAATAGAACAGACTTGATTCAGCATAGCTCAGAAAAGTCGTGTTTTGGTTCCTTACACATATATTTCACAGCATGTCTTTGTTGATGTGGAATCATGTTTGTCCCAAAACTGTTTTTCCAACCGAGCTTTCATTATTTTTGTGGGAAAATTGTATTTCTTTTATGTTTTGAAAAACAAACCCCTGAACCAAGAGTTACAATCATTAGTGTCACTAATTCAAAACATAGGTTCATTTCTCACCCTCAAAAAGAGTTTGTTCAATGACATGAACTTCTGTATCCCATTATGGTAATTGCATGCATGAATCATGGAATCATGATGACATATGAGGCTCTCCAAAAATTTTGGATGACTTTTTAAACATCTCAAAAGCTATATGCTGGATTCTGTATGGGTGGATGTCTATGCCCTGGAAAGATTTGATGACATCTGACTGGTAGTTCCTTCATACTGGGGATGCTGCCAAAAGCAGGAGAAATAAAAAACAGAGCAAAGAAGAATAATAACTCTATCTATGTACCTGATCCCACAGGAATCTTCATCCCTGTACTCAATACAGCAATATCATCAGAAAGATGGCTATCAACACAAATTGTATGGAAAACTTCAGGGTTGGAACACTGTCTAGGAGCAGGAGGGCTGAGGAAAAGGCATGGAAGGAAGAGGAAGAACAGCAAATCATCAGGGTATTTGAGGTAAATGTCAGTGCTGGTACAGAGAAATGTATTTGTCATTAAGCTCTGCTGACATTTTCTCTTTGAAGATCTTTCTTACAGTTGGTTCTGGTCTGGACATATGTCTGTCATTTGGGACTTGTGTTTTTCAAGACAGCCATTTTCGTTGGCTGACTGTGCTTTTAAATGCCTCATTTTTAAGTTTTGGGGGTTTTTTTGTTGGTTTTTTTTTCCCCCTGAGGTGAAGAACAAATTTGAGAAAACACATTGATTTTTCTATATGACAAAAGATTTGTGACGGCTGTGAGGCTGAAGGGGAATTAAGGCTTCCAGGATTTGAATGGTGACTAAACATTTGGCAGAAAGATGATACAAAAGGTACAAAAGGTATTCCTCCTTATCATCTTGTGAAAATTTTCCTGTTTGGCCAATCTACCCCTGTATGAAAAACATGTTTGCATGTAGTAATGTGTTTTTTTATAGCTCCAAATTTTACCAGGTCTTTCTTTCACAGTAACAGAATTTCATGTACATCCTACATCCTGTAAAATATTACAATATAAAATTAATAGTGCAAGCTATCTGCTTGACTGTTTTCTCTCTTAGTTGCAGCAGCCATGCATGGTTTGCCTCAGATGTCCTTCTGGATCCTTGCAGTAAATGCTGCAGGGCCTTTTGAAAAACCCTGTCCTCTTTTCTCACTGTGATGATACTTTTGCCACTTCTGGGAGGCAAGGAAGAGAGTGTAGAAGAAGGATGTCCTGGCTGGGACAACAACTACAGAACTCCAGGGAAATAGAGGCCTGGTACAAGTGCAAGAGAGCTGAGGAAAAGGCACAGAAGGGAGAGGAAGAACCTGCTGCAGATGGGACAGAGGAAGGAGTAGCAACAGAGGTTCCAATACCTCTTGACCTGCTCCAACAGGTCCACAGGCCTCAGAGCTGAATGTGGTATCCTAGGTATGTTCTCGTGAGAGTGGAATAGAGGGGGAGAATCCACTCCCTTTAAACTTACCTCCAAAAGACAGCTTCAGCCTGGTATTTTAAAAGAAATGGAAAAGAATCCTGGAAAAGACAATCAGTAGAGGCGGTACTAGCGCTGCCATGCGCAGTTTTGTTCAGTTATGGATGTGATTGGTTAATGCAATGAATCAAGTTGGTTTTATCACAACCTGTGAGTGTTTGAGGTCACTCGGTCTGTTCAGCCAGCAGGAAACTGAGGGGAGATCATTGCAGTTACAACTTCTTCCTGAGAGGAAGAGCAGGGGAAGGCACTGATCTCTTCCCTGTGGTGCCCAGGGACGGAACCCAAGGGAATGGCCTGTAGTTGTGTCAGGAGAGGTTTAGGTTGGATATCAGGAAAAGGTTCTTGACCCAGAGGATGGCTGGACGCTGGCTGAGGTTCCCCAGGGTCCCAGCACTAAGCCTGGCAGAACTCAGAAAGCTTTTGGACAATGCTCCAAGGGACACGGTTTGACTCTTGCTGCGTCTTGTGCAGAGCCAAGACTTGGACTCGATGATCTTCTTGGGTCGCTTCCAACTCAGGGTGTTCTGTGATTCTGTGAAGCACGGCTTTGCTGACACTTAGCGCCCTCAGAGCTTCGGGTTCTATTTCAGCCCCTCGCTTTGGGAAGGAAACCCAGGGAACAGCACCATGGAAAGCGCAGGAGCTTCCCTGACGGGCAGCCTCGGCCCCCCGGGGCCGTGAGGGCTGAGGGCTGGCGGCGGCGGGCGGGCCCGGGCGGCGGCGGGGGGAGTGACGCGCGCCGGCCCCGCCCCGCTCACCTCCCGCCCCGCCCCTCCCGCCGCTCCCGCCTGGCAGCCGCGGCGCCCGGCAGCGCCTCTCCTGCGTGCGCTCCCTCCGCTTGGTACGGCCCACCCCGCCGGGGATCATGGCGATTGATGGTAAGTAGGCCAATAACGGGCTCCTCTCTCTCGCCCCGAACCGCTCCCCTCCCCCAGCCCCCTCCTCTCCCTCTCCTCCCCCGGGCCTGGGGAGAGGGGCGGCTCCGGGGGGAGGGAGGGCTCCCACCGCGGCGGGAGGTGGGGGCGCACCGAAGCCGAGCGGGACCTCAGCCGAGGAGGGCGGCGGGGGGGCGCCTCCTCTGCTTCCCCGTCCCCCTCGGCCCGGCTGCGGGGGCTACGGGTCAAGGGCTCTTTGATGATGGGGGAGAGGTGAGTGTGGTGCTCCCTCCTCCCGTCTCCGTGCCCAGGAGCCGGGCGGAGTAGATAAATCCCTGGCACGGTGGCCGGCATCCTTCCTCCTCCTCCTCTTCCTCCTCCGCCGCCGCCTGCCCCGGGGATGCCGGGCGTGCGCCCGTGGGCGTCGCGGAGGGGACCTGAGGAGGACGGAGCCATCCATCCCCCCGTGCCGTGAGCCGCCCTTGCTCCGGCGGGGTGGCGGGGGCGGCCCCCGGGCTGGGCTCTGCCGCCCCTGCCCGCCGCCGGGTCCCGGACCGCCGGCGACCCCCGCACCCGGGCCGGGAAGGTCGGTGCCGGAGGCGCGCAGCCCTGTCCACCCTCCCCGCAGGGACTTTGCCAACTGCTCTAAAACTCGTTGTCACTCTCCTGGCCCCGGAGTCTCTGAAAGCTGAGTCCTCAGGCTAGGGATGCTCCCTGCTCTCCGCCGGTTGCTGGGCGCTAACAGGCTGCACAGGAGCTGCTGTCCGCAGATCTTTCTAGTCATCACTTAGAAACAACAACAACAACAACAACAAAGGAGCGAGATGTACTAGGCACTTGTTGGGTTTGTTTGGAGATGCTCATCTTCAAAGGCAGGGCTTCTGAGCTTTGCTTTGAAAGCTCTCCTTTCGACTCTCAGAGTAATTTTGCACCTCGTTAAAAATCCTTTAAGAAAAAAAACCCAAACAAACCGAACTGTGTTTCTACCCAGACAAGGACCTAAGCTATACAGCTTTCTCGGCCGAGGGGTTTCTTTCTGAAAGCATCTGTTATAACTTAAAGGAATTAGGAATACAGTGTATATGTGGGGGAAACTGTTCTCGTTTGTTTCGCATGTGGGATGCTTCTCTGCTGTCAGCTTCCCTGGATTAGTAACTCAGGCCTCTGTAAGGAGAAGTTGCACTGATCAAGCAAAGCTGCATGTTCACCCTGTCTTGGAAGCTGTGCACACCAGGAGTCTGAGCTGGCCAGCTTTGTGTTGGCTGGGTTCTTTTCTGCTGAAAAGTCCTCTTAATATTATCAAGAAGATAGCAAAAAAATTCTGCTTGGTCTGGACATTTTACATAACTTGAGCTCGGAAAAAAAAAAAAAATTATCCTTCAAAATCTGTCTCTGTTTTCATTTTAGACAGCATTATCCCAGAAATCTGTGAGGATCTGTTAGATCTGAAAATATTCACAATATGTGAAATTCATGTGTAATATTTTCAGAGGATTGAGGGTATTATTTCTTTAAAGTTAAAGCAAATAGTCATGGATGAATGAAGCGATCTAGCCTTTGAAAAGAATGCAACACTTCTTATTATGGCCAGACTTCAGAAATAGCTCAACTGTCTTGTAGATGCTTATTTAAAATATCCAAAATGGGACTTCAGCTCTTGAGAAAATTGGGTGCACAGTTTACATTTAAATGTGAGGTGGGATTAAAACATATTCCAGTCATGAAAGGGGTGTGCTAGGTTTTGATTAGGTCTCTTCCTGAAGACAGCAAATACAATGCATTTTTCTGCTGTAGCCTGTAGCAGGCATGCCTCCTCCTCATTGTTTTCAACTGACTGGCTGATTGCTGTAGAGTTGTTGGTACATGTTACAATTTTTATTCCTTACCTTGATGCTCTCTCCCTCCTGTTTGTGCAACAGTACCTTGCCTTGATTATACTTTTTAGCAGTGCTGTGTTCTGGCCAGCAGTGTTTAAAAATATGAGTTTGATTGGGTTGAATATTAGCGCTTGAACCTCAAAGCTCTTGAAGGCAGCATCAAACCATGTGATTTCTAGCCTAAACTGTCAAAATACAGAATTTGCATTGTGTCAAACTAATTTTTTAAATGTATTTAAGTAAACAGAGAAAATACTTTGCTCAGTTTTAGGGACACAGCATTTGGCCACATTTAATTTTTTTAATTTTTTTTTTTTTTGGTAGAGGCAGCAGAGAAAATAAGGAAGATTGAAAACTTCTCTTTAAATAATAATTATAGAATAGTTAAAAAATCCTTCAAAGCGGGACATAGATGTGAAGAGTGCACAAAATTAAAAGAGCTCAAATTAATATAGAATTTCTTAGCTCCTTTTGCCTGTTCTTAAGAATGAACACTTTTTCAGAAATACCAGTTTCCAGTGGTTCTAACACTAAACCTCAAAGTTTTTGTAAAAGTGAGGCATTTTGTGTGAAGTGTTACAGAGGACCAGGCTGCCACTGTCCATGGCCAGTGACCCTTTTGGTCATTGTCAGTGCTTTATTACGCCAAATGACAGACATATAAAACACAAGTATTTTTCATATGACCAAGTTCAAAGCCCTAATCTAGTGATTGCAGGAACTATTACGTCTTTTTCTTTAGAAAGTTCATGTCATGTTAAAACATGTTCCATTTGTATGTCTTTATAAAGACATCCAGTTAGATTTTGCATAGGTCAGGCAATCTCAGATGTGTGAGGAAACAACAGAGAGCAAGTCTGTTGGAAAAATTCTGGCTCAAATGAGTTTAAAGAATTGTATTTGCAGTTCTTATTTTCTGTATAGTTATCTTCCAAATTACGATTTTTACTAGGAGCTCTGTTTTATGATGCCGAGTTATTTATTGCTTAATATGTCCACTTTTTCATAGGGCAGGATTAGTATGGAGAGTATCAGAATGGGGAGCTGTTAAATGTGGTAGAAAGGCCAAACTGAAAGCAGTAGTAAAACCAGACTGATGGACAGTCTGAGATTAAAATCCTCCCATCTACTGCTGCCCAAGCCTGGGGTCTTGTGGCAGTTCACTGGGAGTGGGGAAGAAAGTTGAGGAGTTACTTCTGAGAATCCTTCAGCACTGCTCTGGTAATGTTCCTTATGGCAGCATTAACTTGACTGCTCTATGCTGCTTCTCCTCTTTTGAGCAATAGTAAAGCTTTTCTGCCTGCCTTAAGAGAAGTCTGTAAAATTGAGGTCTGGGTGAGAAGTCAGCAATGGAAACCACATTGCATTGCATGAAGGGGCAAGGAAATGTTAGAGGTCACAGGTGGAATGTTTTATAACCTAAGGCAGAATTGTGTGTCTTGTATATCCTGAGGAATTTACTTTTAAAAGAGTTTTGGGCCGCACTTGAACATGCTGTGATCTAGTGCAGGCTGTACAAGTTAATATTTCTCAAGGAGGGGAATATATCTGGAAATGAACCTTCTCAGACTGAGCTAAATATTTTTGATTTTAAACTTTTTCATATGTTTTCTATTTTGAAGTGTTCAGTGCTAAGAAATGAGAAGTACTATTAAAGAGAGTAATAAGCTGTACAGGTAAAAGGAATCTGAGAGAAATAGAAGAGAAAGAATTACAGTGTGGTGTTGGTGTTGTCATCTAATGAGTTATTGATAGAATAATGAGACTAATGAACTTCCCCTATTTTCCCCCTGTGCTCTTACCAGTTTAACACTTCTCTTTCCCGATGTAGAGGTCAAGGTCTTTACCAAGTACATAACTTTTTTTTGATCATTTTGTTCCCAAGTGTCTGTGAAGTGTCCTGAATCTCTCTGAGGTTTCTGAGAAGATTGTCTCCTTTTTCCCCATCTTCCAGCTGCTTGGTTTGGAGCAGGCAGTTGCACCTGTGTGTGCTGTGCAGGGGTTCATTAGCTGGTGGGGTGTCCTTGTGTTTTCTGGGGCTTGTGTTTGTGTTGTATTTGACTGCTGATTTTTATGAAACATTAAATTAGGTTCTTAAAACTTTCTGACAATTTTGTCTTAAATTAGCCAGAGAATTTGTAAACAATACAAGCATGAAGCAGGAAGAGAGCTGTTTAATTATATAACCCTCATTTCCTTGGGAAACAATGACAAAAATTACAGAATGAACCTACTTTTTTGTTTATGGATACAAAAAGAGAGAGTATTTAGAACTCTGCTTCATATAGGTCACATGAAAACTATGCCTAGTTTGCCTAGTTGCAAATTTCCAGAATCTAGAAAAGGAAACAACAGAGCAATGAGCTGATTACAGAGCTTAAGTAGGAGTATCATGTGTAGCTTGTAGGTTGAATCTGGCCTGGGGAACAGTTTTATCTTGACTTCCCGGTTACCTGGGCTATGCAGGTGTCACTCCAGGGTGCACTAGAAGGGTGTAAGGTGACATGGAGATCCTCAAGTTTGTGCTGAGCTGAAATGACAATAGTGCTTCTGAATCCAGGTTGGTGTGGCCAGGGCGGGGGTTGAGCAGCATCATCAGTATTTAATGAAGCCTAAATATAAGAAGATATATTTTATACTTAGGCCCACTTTTAAACACATTTGTCAACTATGTGGTGGATCACATGTCAAGGTATCATATTGGATCAGCCACACAGAATTGGTTTAATGCTGTCTTATGCTTATTCAGTGTCTGTGGTGGAAACTATTCAGTGAGTATGGCCTGGTATTGTCATTGTAAGGATGATTCCCTGCGTTATTTGTTGATGACAGTGAAACCTAGGAAAAATCACCAGTTTCCTGGTTTGAATATCTTCCACCATCATTGCTGAAATGATGGTCATCATTATTAAAATAAAGAAAGCTGGTAGGTCTCTTATCTTTTAGATAACAAAGGGGGCAACCTTTTTTAAAAAAACCCCACCTAATCTCTAATGTTTTACAGACTTCTTTTTGACAAGTTCCCCGTGGGCTGAGATGAAGCTATCATACTTAATATAAGAACAGCTGATGTGTTCAAAGTGAAATTTTTCTTGAATTCTCTTAATTTTTAATGCCTAGCACTTCTACAGATTGGAATTCTTGGCTGTCAGGATGGGCATGCAGGAAAGTAAACATGCAGTTACTACCTGATTAAAAATATTTGCCTGTGTTGCCATCCAAATACAGAGAACCTCTTAGAAAGGAAAGAGGTTTGCTGTTTTCCAGAGAACTTTCAACTGTTTCAAGCATTAGGTCTTATTTTCTCTTCAGCCTAATTCAGTTATACCTCTTCCAGCTTTTGTAGTGAATGACGCAAGAGATTCAGAGCTGATATTCTCAAACCTTTTTCTGAATTTTGTCAGGTTTTGAACTGCATAAGGCCAAGGGTCCATGTTGCATGTAAAAGTTGATTTCAAGTCAGCAGTTAATCACTGAACCTTGTAATTTTTGTGCGTTTCACTCTTGGAGATGTTTCCCGATTTCTGTGTAAATCTGTTTGTAGAATAAGAAGGGGAAATTTTGGGAGGACTTTGCAAGTTAATTCTAAGACAGCAAATGAGTGTAGAGTTTGTGAACTAATAGGTCCCATTCTGCAGAGGAGAATAATCTTTAATGTGAAAAGGGGTAAATTCAGTATGACTGACACATCTTACAGGTACTTTTGTTCTGTAGGCTAAAATAAGCAGTTTTTCTACCAAGTGGAATCTTTTGCAATACAAATTCTATAACTATGATAGTTACTTCCCTCTGTATCACAAACTTACTGCATTATCTGAAGTACCTGAAAGTGTTTCTAAGAGTATATTTTTTTCCATATAGTTCATAGAGTCATTTTAAAAGAAAAGTTTCTCAGTTTACTTTCTCTTGTGAAACTTTACTCTAGAGTAGTGATGAGTGGTGTTAATTAAAAACTGTAGGAATTTGCTAAAAGTCATACTAATTTTCTGTCCTTTTCTTTGTTGTCAGCTTTTGTTGTTGGCATCTTCTTTACTTCCTGAACTTTTGATAGCACTGTACATTGCTTGGCAATGTATGTTTAATATTTTTTGTCATTTTCAGAGAAGTTGTTTTCTGGTTTTCTTTTTATTTTTAGTAAAAAAAAATTATAGGTTTTAGGTCAGATTTCAATCATTTATACTAGATGTTTTTATTGCTAGTTATATTTACTGTATTTTTTCATTTGTTGTACCAGTAAGACTTGTCTGAAGCAGTACTTGACTGAGAGCAAGGTGACATAAAGAACTTACTAATATTTTTGTTAGTGCTAATTATGTTTCAGTTGTCAGAAGAGTAGAGAAAGAGAAGTTTGGGGTCATTCTGTATAGAAAGGAAGCAAAGATAATACTATTTATATGAGAAGGGGAAAAGGTCCCAAATAACCTCCCTACTTTAGGACTTAGCCTAGCAAATCCTTCTCTTTATAGCTACTTTCAGTACATATAGATGCTTCCATTTATTTCAGTGTGGGCAGGATTGGATACAAAATTTGCTTGAGAAACAGAAATGGCTATACTCTTCTTGATCAGTTGTTACTGATTGCTAATTCAGTGATCAGTGTCATTGGTTCTGTTGATTACAAATATAATTAAAAATTATATTCCCATTTTTCATGTCCCATGGGAAAAAAATCTAAAAAAAGTTTTGATGTTTGTCATTACTTTTATAGCTGGACAACAAACCCCAAAATATTCTTAGGACAGGTAAATAACCTATCCTTAGGGTAAGAAATTACTAGATAGGGATCTTTTTAAATGGTGCAAGCAAAGAAGACAGTCTTCACAGTAGGAGTTTGTATAATAAAATTGAAACATAATTTCTGACTTTTACTCTTTTTGTCTTGAAAATGACTGCTGCTAATTTAGTCTGATAGTTGTTTCTCTTATTAGTGGGTTAGACAGTGAATAATTGTTCTATATTCACCTGTTTATGTCCACCATCTGTTGTGGAGTTTTTTTCAGGTCCAAGACTCTTAGTCGGTTAAGTCACTCCTCATATGGAAATCATTTATGTTTTGGCCATTTTTATTGACTTTTTTTTGGTCTTTCTCTGTGTCTTCTGTGGTTCTATTTTATTCTTTGAGGTTGTGGGACCAAGAGGGGACCAAAACTGCACAAAATGTAAAAGACATAAACATACAAACAAGTACATAAAATAGCAATTTTTTTTTTAACCTTGCTGTCTCTTTCCTTATAAATTAAAGTGTTGTTTGCTTTTTGACTAGTTCTCAGCATTCAATTTTAAACATTTCAATTTTTATGTATGCAATATTATTTGTAGGCTAAACTTGTGAAAAAGGATGCTAAAGGAATGCAGAAGTGATTTTACACCATGAGTGAGGATGGGCTATATACATGATTGTATGTAACTTTTTCAGGAAAAGCACTGATGGCAGCTGTAGGGTTGCTGTTGTGTAAAAGTCTTCAGCTTTGTTTATTTTCCATTACAGTTGGCTGTCCATTCATCCAAGCCCAGATTCTTCCTTAAGTTCAGTTCACGGCGTGAGGCAGTTTTTCAAGTAGATTTGTTGCTATATAGAACCCAGAAGTCTTTCATTATAATTTTTTAAAACAAATTGATAACAATAAATTTTAAAAATATATATTTTTTTAATAAATTTGTAGCATGTTGTATGAAACTCTTATCATAAGAGTGGTTTTCTGGGGTCTCTTGCATTTCTAGCAGAAGCATTAGTGTTTCCACGTGCTTAGACATGGTAACATTTACACTGTGTTAGGTTTTATCACTTGTACCCTGTTTTATGTTTCTGCACTGTAGCACCCTCTTCCTGCTACTCAACCTGCTCAGCGTGTCGTTCTGTGCTGGAATGTCGTGGGTTTGCCAAGGGAAAAAATAGTTGTCTATTGTTGAATAAATGTTGAATGTTGAATAAAATGTTAAGTAAACGTTTTTTGAATGTGATCCAAACTTATGAAAATGCTAATTAAAAAACAATTCTCAGCAGGAAAGTAATTTATCATGTAAAAAGAGCATTTGAAAAATTACACCTGCTGAAAGAAGGCTTTTGTGATACAGTGTAATGTTCTGCTGCAGCTATGAACATGGATATTTTGCTGAACTGAAGAATAATGAATTTTATACGCGGCAGCCTAAGTAGCATCATAATTTTGATGCTGGAACTGGGAATGTGCACTGTTGGTGGGATGGAATGTACCCTGGCTGAGTTTATGGACAATGCCAGGAAAGTAGTAGTTAATAAACTGGAGGGCAGAGCTGCTGCCTGGCAAGTGCTCAGCAAGCTCAGGGTGGGCTGAAGGATCCCCAGAAACTTCCACAAGAACAGGTGAAGTCCAAGCCCTGCACTTCCAGCTGCAGGCAGGCTGGCTGGGAGCACCTCTGAACAAAAGACCCTGAGGATCCTGGCGCACGGCAAGCTGAACATGGACCAGCCACGTGTCTGTGGCTTGTATCCAGCTGTGTTAATCCAGCATGAGAGGCTGACAAACTGGAGAGAGACCTCAGCAGAGTGCCACTAAGCTGGGAGGGAATTTAGAGTACCTGGCACATGAGGAGAGGCTTAGGAAATACATTTGTGTAGTCTGGGGAAATTTGACAGGCACCCTTACAGCCTTTGATTGTGCAAGGGGGTCTGAGAGATGGAGATGGTTTTTTAAGCTGGCCAGTGAAAGCATGTGGGGCAGTGGGTGTGAGCTGCGCCAAGGGGAGTCCTGGCTGACTGTAAGGGGGAAGTGCTTGCAGTGACAGGAGTGACAACTTCCCCCTGAGAACCACTGGTGTCTGGAGAGATCTTGTAATGGGGGTCGTTTCAGAACGTGGTTGGTTGAGGCTCAGAGGAACTTCCTGTAACGCTGGTCCTGGTCCTACTCTGAAGTCTTTGAGAACACCAAGTGTCATTCATTCCCAACCTAAATCACTCAATGGTAATGCCTATGCTAAATTTCCCTAACAATTATTATCAGCATCTAGTGGTGAAGTTCCAGCTAAACTCCAAACATAGTAGAACTTTGAATTTTGAATTGTACTACTTTAGAAAGACATAAAATTTTCAGTTAATACAAAATTCAGTATTCATCTTGTTCAATGTATATCTTGTAATCTTGTTGCTGCCATAGTCATCTTGGCAAATAGAGACTTGGTATACAAAACCTTAGTCTTAAATTGAGAAAGTTGAACTTCATCAGGTGTTTCAGCTGCCTCTGGAAAACATCTGGCCATTCTTTTTGTGTTCAATGTTTGAATGATGTAGATTCTTAGAACCACTAGGTGGTTCTTCTTGCTCAAGAAAATTAAAATGTTTTGTTGAATGTGCAGTTCTAAAATTATTTGATCTTTCATTATTTTTCATTTTACTTCCATTGTCTGACATTATGAAAAGCTCTATGTACCCAAGTGGGTTTGTTTCTTTTCTCAGATTACATTTTGGACAGAGTATTATGTAGTTTTATAATGCAGTCTCACTTAAACTTTAAAATATGCAAACTCACTTAAAACGTTGAAACTCACATAAAACCATAAAATCTTAAATAGGAGATCATGTTCATAGTCAAGATGGAATGGAACTAATAATAATTTGTGTCTAAATCAAACTTAAATTTTAATTACCCATAACATTATGGTGAACTATTACTATACTATCATAAATTACCTAAAAATAGTATTTAAATAATAAAATTTAAGTGTGTCATGCCACTGAACCTTTGGGATCTGTGGGCTAACTGACACAAACCCACTATTTTCAGACTGAAATGCTAAACTAATGGCTGGCATCTTTCTGTTATGCAAAATATTTCCATATTTTCAGTTTGGTTTCTTTCAGTAACTAGTTTATTAAAAGCTGAGAGAATTCTTGGGAGCTGTAAAGATCAAAAAACTTGGGTTTATTTGTTAATCCATGAACAAAAGCAAGGTGTGAATAATGTATTAGTTCCACCGTTTTGAGGACCACAGGGGAAAAGAAGAATCTGTGCAGGTCAATTGAGGATAAGATTTCACATCTTTAATACATTGGTTAATTTAAAATATAAATTATACTTTCTTTAACTTTTATATCACTTGATTTTTTTTTTTTTTTTATTTAACACTTGATTTCTATCCAACAGCAGTTTGAAAAAAAAAAAGTAATAAATGAATCACCTATTAAAAAAAGAAATAACATTCTGGCATTTCTAGGAAAATGAAAAGGAATAAAATCCTAACTCTATGCCTATTAAATGGTATAAATTTATTTTGTAGCCCTGTGGTCAGTAAAAAGTAACATGTTGATTAATGTAAAGGCTTTATTTGGTGGAATGCCATCTTATATTAGAAGTTAAATGTTTGAGTGAAGACCTCTTGCTTTATAGAAAAATAGGTAAGAACGCAGAATCCAAATCTAGATTTAGTAATCTAGTATTTTGTGATACGATTTGAATCTGGTTGATTTCACTGAGAACAGTCAATATAATTAAAATCTATTGCTGCTTTCTTCCCTTAGTTCTAGGTGAATATTTTTTTAACTGTCTGGCATCTGTGTAATGAAAAATCCTTTAATTTTTTGCTTCTTTTTTTTTTTTTTTTTTTTTTTTGTCTTCACTGCTGAATTTAAAACTAACACAGGAAAAATTCTAGGGAGAAGACTTTCAGTCACTCTTCTGGTTTATCTTTTGTACCCTGAAGATGATTGCAATAACTTTAAAGAAGATTGTAATCTTCTCCCTCTGTCTGGTTTTAGGTTTTGTTTGTTTGTTCTCTAATGCCTTGTTATTATAAAAGCGGATTATATTTTTAATTTAGTTTTTCTTATGTTTTCCTTCCAAAATCCTTTCTGAATAAAAATTATGTTGCTCAGTTTCTAGAATGCACTGAAAAGAGGGAATTATATAGCTATCACAACTGACTTTTGTAAGGGTGATGAATCTATGAAACTCCTGGGATTCTCAGCCTCACTGATACTTGATTTCCCATTCAAAAGTATATTTGAAGCTTGTATTTCATATTTTTGAGTATGCTAACACAAAACAAGTATTTTTTTTTACTTTTACAGACATTTAATTTTATTTTAGAAGAGTTATGTTTTATTCCATTTATTTAATCCTTTTAATTCTTTCTCACTCCAATATATGGATTTCCTACAGTTATTTCTTTAAAGTATGAATTTAAGTAGAAATATGGGTATTTTCTTAAACCTTTACAATATCATCTGCTGGTGTTACCAATCAAGACATTGAAATATTGGTTGATATCATTATATACTGCATTGTATGTCGTAATTATTTTATTTTGGAATGGAGGACAGCAATAAGTGCTATATAATGTATTTCCATATCTTTGAGATGGGGAGAATTTTGTTACCCAAAGCTTGTTTTAGTGCATCTTTTGAAGTGTCTGGAGTCAAGGAGTGATTAATGCAAATGAAATAGAAGTTTTGTGAGGTTTTGGAACTCTGTTTTATATTTTCATGAGATTGCAGAGAACTTGGTATGAAAACCCAAGCAGCTCCCCTCAGTTCTGTATTCATATCCATGCACTCTTTTGTTGTCATTGGAAAAAGGCTGGGTGGGTTAGGGTGTACTTAAGACAAGCTATAGCTTGATGTATTTTGGAATTTCAAGGTTTGATCATGGAGCATATCACTCCAAAATATTTTTAGTTTAGATATTATGTGTTGGGTGTTTTGTTTATGAGCTGTAATTCCAATTAAAATGGTTTTTATTAAAATGTAAAGAAAACATAATATTTCTAGCAAAAAAATTTATTATTCTCAAATAAATATCTCAAGTTCTTTCTATACAGCTGTTTTTTAAATTTAAAATATATCTAAAAGAGAAATACTAGGCAAACTAAGTCTTTGTTAATAGGGTTGGTTTTGTTGGTTTTTTTTGTTGGTTGGTTGTTTTTTTTACCATGGAATTTAATCATAATGTTATTTTGGCATTCTACTATACTGGAATTTTCTTTTTAATATTTTCACAATTCTTCTGTAGATGCCATTCTATAGGGTCCTTTTATCCAAACAGGAATATATGTTTATACTTGGGAAACATTCGTGTGGCTTCAGTTTAAGTTGCTTGCTTTCCTAATTTTATCTGTATAAATACAGTGTAAAGCTCTTCAAACCATACCACCATTATCAATATTAAGCCAAAAGTATATTTGTTTTCTCCAAAGGATTTAATGTATAATTTGAAAATTTGTTAAATCAATCTTCTGCATTTTTATTAATTGATGGAGTTTTGGAACTTTCTTTTTCACTGTTTGTAAGGCTATTAAGAAATGAAATACATTTTGTTTGTTACTGTTTTCTAATGGTGTATTTCCACACAGGTGGAGAACGAACTTGTGGTGTACATGAACTTATCTGCATTAGAAAAGGTAAGCAATGTCTTGTGAAAGTGAACACCTTAGCTTGTGAATATTCCTGGTGAGAAATCTCCTGCCCAGCGTTATGGTCTGACTTTTTGTGGATCTAAGTGTTGCATCTTTGTGTTGCAGGATCTTTTGATGCTGACAATACCAATAGGAAAAAATAGTGAAATTATAAAATAAAATCTGATTTTTCACCAGAGGAAAAAATGTGCTCCTCCAAAATTCACCAAGTTACATGGAATTTGTAACCTGTTGTTTAGCTGTGATGGGTAACCATGAAAACTTTGATCTCTGCTTTATCCAGATATTTGCAGGATGATATGATTTTTAGTAGTAATAGAAAGTTGTGAGAATGATGAACTGGCAATCTCTGCCTCTGATTTCAGGTGAGATCCTAATGACTCAAACTTCTTGGAAAACAGCTGCAACAATAGTGAGACCAGCAACAGACAGAGCAGAGCTGTGCTCCAGGGAGGGCTGTTACAGCTTAAAGCTGAGCTACAGTGACTGAACTTGGAGCTCGACAGAACAGCTCAGCTGATGGGAAGGCTAGATACAGTTCTGTTTTCTGTCCCTTTTGGCAGCTCTGTGCTCATTCCTGCAGCATTGCTGTTGGATTTCTGTCTTCTCATCTGAAAGCTAAACAAAAAAAAGAATGTTTCTTCAAGGATTAGTTCCTTGAATTGAGTCTCTGTTAGGTCAGAAGAGTCTCAGTGCTTTCAAAAGGAAGGAGTATGAAAACGTGGTGGGAGAGGAGCAAACCCGTGGGACTCTTTTGACAACAACTTAGGGTTAGACAGGCTCAATAGTATTGTCAAACCACATCATACTCTGTGGGAAGAAATTTTTTTGTCCTCTTAATTTCCATTGCATTCACTGAGGCATTTTGGAAAAATTATTGGGATTTATTGAAATATTTATTTAACAGTACCTAACCTCGGAATAAAGTCTACGTGTTAAGGTCAAAATAGCTTTATGGTTACAAATAATATTTTCCAAATATCTGTTGAAAGAATTTTTGAGTGTATATGTGTTACAGTAATGTAATTAAGAACATTTCTCCACTTTTCTAACCTGTGAATCATTTAGATCTTACTTTTTTTAATTTCTTCTCATTTTGGTGGGGAGGTGAATTTTTTCTTTTATTGCTGTCTCTGTTTTTCCATTGATAGATAAATTGGCACATACAGTGCTCTGTATTTCTTCTGTAATAATTCTGTTTATCTTTCTGAATTCTGAAACTCATTGGAATTTCAGAAAGCCTTCTGATAAACTTTCAAGACCTGTTAATCTTGCTAATCCTTATTTATTTTAGGATGCTGTACTGATTTTAAGAAAAAACAAATTTTCTGCATTCTTGGAGACAGTGCTGTACAGTTTTAATGTTAATTGCTGGGAAGTTAAATTGAAAAGATGTGGTTTTTTTTTTTCAAGATTCTGTGTTATATTTGAGCAATTCTAAGCTCTGTTATCCATTGGTACAATAAATTAAATAACAATAGCATGGAACTTGTTTTAGCACTGGTGGTTATAAATTAGCCTAGGGGGTAAGTGTGATTAAGGGAGAAATATCCTCTTAGTGCCATTTATACTTGCATTATGTTGGGTTCCTTTTTATTTCATGAGTTTCCATGTATATTCTAACCTTGTGTATCTCTATGTTATTGACAAATTTCTCCTTGTGGTGCATGGATTTGGTGCATTCTTGTCTGTCTTCACTCCCTACTCAATGTGTTCCTTTAAAGCAGAAGGTGCTTGCCATTGTACTGCAAATCTTCCAGTCACCTGGAGTTTTGGTTACTTTATCTAAGACTTTGCATCTTCTGATGCACATTCAAGATGCTTTTATTGTCCGACCAAGGCCAGGCTCCTAAAGATTACTTTATTTGCCAGTTGTCCAGCTCTGCTTGCTTGCCAGGATGAGAGTGCAGACTCAAGATCTCTACTGACATCCTCAGAATAGGAAGGCATTTCCAAGCTGAGAATTCGTGGCTGCCAGCAGTCTCGAGCTGGTCAAATCAGACCTTCCAGCTTTGTGCTTAATGTCACTGATTGCTCATGTCAAGCTTGTACAGGATGGAGTTTCCCATCTCTTGGATGTGCCCTGAAAGCCAAGCTGTTTTTTCGTCTGTGAGCTCACAGTAGAAGCTTAATGGACAGATTAAGTGTTCACATTGACACATGGGTAATTCTCTGCAGTCTTCTCTGCAGAGAATTACCCATGTGCTGGGTAAGGTTGCAGTGTGCCCTTCTCCTTTTTCTCTGATGTCTGTGTGACTGTGGCACCAGGAGAGTACATTCCAGCACTCCTGGCATTAATCCACTCCCTTATTTTCATCGAATCCTGTCCGAGGCTTTGAGAGCTGGTGGTGTTTGACAAAATGATTCTCCATTTGCTATTTGCCTGAAAGCCTCTCATTCTTTCTGCCAGGGGATGGTGGGTAACTGTGACTGTCCTGTGACTGGAGTTGGAATGCCCCTATGGAACCTCTGAAACAAACAGTAGTAAATAGCCTGCATTAGGTAACTGGAGTTTTTCCAGTGTACACTTGTGCTTTGTTTGTCTGTCCATCTTTCTTACAGTTCTTCCAAGTACATGGCTGTTGAGAAGCAGCTAATAGGATAAACAGTGATGTTCCATCTTATTTTTCCTGCACTGAATAGGGAAAAGGGAAAAGTAAGCATGCAAGCAAGCATGTGTCTTCTATAAATAATGCATGGTAAAACTTTCCGGTTTCAAGTGATGGAATGTAATTACAGTTTATATGGGGATTATATGACTTGAAGAATACCTATTGCTGGTGGTTAATTTTTCTTTCTAGTCAGAAAAGTAACCAAAGTAACACATTCCTAAATTGTCTTTTTCTTGCCTGCCCTTTCATTTTTTGCTAGAAAAATAGGAACCTTGGAGTATCAGATGATGAAATATGGAAAGGGAACCAGAAAGGTTTGCAAAGCTACATGTGACTACACCATTTAGCTCAAATAACATAATGAAGACTTCTTAGTTGTAGTTGAAGGCATAGCTTTAAAAGCAAAACCTAAGCCTTAAAAAGGAAATGTCTGCTCTAAGATTATTCAGCTGTAAAAATGAAAATAACTTGAAACCTCACTTTGCCTGTTTTTTAGGTTTTGTATTTCTCATATTAGTTAAAATGATAGAGGTTTGCAAGTACCAGTTATAATGATCATTGAATATCTGAGATTATGTCAGTTCTAGAGTAAATATGATCCCAGTGTGGTGTTGATACAGAACTCAGATTTGCTACCCAAAGATGTAGCAATTGTCTGGCACAAGCCTCCTCCTCTGTCACATTAATGATGTTACAGTTTTGTAGCTGCCCAGAGAGGTTGTGGTGGGTCCCCCTCTAGGCTGCACAAGAAAGATTGCAGTACTTTTATAGGGTTTTGTTACTTGGTTTCCTTTTAGCAGATTCATACATTTTTGAGAAGAATCTGCAAGGAGCTGATCAGGAGTATGGAGACTAATAGGCTTTTCTGGAAAGCCTTAAAAACTAATTCTTATGTATTTTTAAAGAGGCTTTCTCTAAATGCATAAATATAGGGAGTGTGTGTCATGAAAATGGAAGTATTTTGTGGCTGTTATGTAACATCTAATAGCTACGAAATTCTGAACAAGTCACTTCCCAGCTTGAAAAAAGAACTTTAAAGATGTATGATCAACTATTAGGGAATCAATGAAATATGTGTCTCATATGTTTAACATAAGTAGTTGAAGTATTTGTGCGCTTTTATATTTACACATTGTTAAATCTGGAAATTAGAAAACAAGGAAAAATAGATTCTTGCTTTTATTATAAATTAACATCTTGTTTACTTCTATTATTTAAAGCAAGTCTGTGTTCACATATTTATTCAGTGTCTGACAATACAAATTGAAGACTTGGCTGTGAAAAGAAGAGTCCTGCTTAGTTTTTGATAGCAGAAGGTGACAGAGTTTCTCTGAAACTACTCAGTTAACAGTTTGTCTTTTTGCTGGATATCTTCCTAGTATCCAGCTGACTCAGAGAGTCAGGATATTTGTGTTCCTTTGCTATGGACATAAAAGAATTCAGGGAACTTGAGATTAGATTTGAGAAAAATATATCTTTTTTTAGCTGTATAGTGCAGCTGCAAGTCTAACTTGGAATTAGCTGTTGTAAGATTTAGTAATATTTTGATTAAGACTGTTTCAGGTTCTCTTTGTACAAGACAGATTTGTGCTCAGTGTTTACAATATTGAGTTATAACTGAAGAAACTCCTCTTTAGTATATTATGCTATGTATTCACTGTGTGACATGGAAGTGACATTAAAGAAGATATATGGCCATATTATTTTCAGGTTTCTTTCACCCAACATTTTTCACTTGTTTATTTTTGAAGTAGTACAAAGTGATACTTCGAACTCAGCAGTGTGTTTTGTATTTAATTTATGGAAATGTAGATTTAGTATCCAGGTAAGGACTGAGTTGCACAGAGGTTTAAAAATTATTTTTAAGCCCTTTTTTGCTTTTGCAAGATGTTCTTTCTTTTCTATTGTTGTGGCACTCTTGCAAACAAAGGCAATTATTCAGCAAACTGACTTTGTGACTAAGAATGGAACAGAAGTGCTCTCTTTAATATGCAAAAGAGATGTTGCAAAAAGACAATGTCTTTGTATGACAATGAAAAATGTCACTTGTAATAATAATTTTGAAAAGATAAGAAGGTGTGAATTTTTGCTTTGTCAGAAGTATGTTTTAAGTAGAACTATTACTCTTTAATGTTCTGGTCAACTATCTTTATCCATTTGCATATGTCTGAATATTAAGCTGCCAGCTGCATTTATTCCAAATGGAAAAAAGTAACATTTATTCATTAGTTTCATTTTAAAGTAGAAACATTATTATGTTGAAAGTCAACTGCATCTGATACTCAAGTTATCTTAGACTATTTGTGATAGTCTACACTAAGGGTGATGCCACAGATGGTAGCAAATTTCTTTAGATTAGATAACCTCACATTAATGTAAAATGTAAATACACGTTTCTTCATTTAGAGGTTCAATTTGGACAGTACAAAGTAAAGCGCACTTCCTCTTTACAAAGAGGAATAAAAACTCTTCATTTAGAAAGTATAAATGATTAAAGCTACTTTTATAATATATGAAGACAATAGTAATTAATACTTTTTTATAAGGCTTGAAAAAAATTTTTATCCCAAGGATAGTAATCTTCATGGACTTGGGAGATATTTAGACATATTGCTACATGTTAAAAAAAAAAAAAAAAGTAATAATGTTAACACCACCAGAATATATGTTTTGAATTTGCACTCTGTTGGAAAAATAATCAGTAAGTACATGTTTTGGATTAGAGAAAATTCAATACTAAGTAAATACGTTTCTTTGAGCTTACTGATGCCCATACAGGAAGCAGAATATTATTTCTGTGTGTTCTTCTGTGTTTGGAGTCTTCTGCAAAGCAGCAGCTACTGGGGTCACTTAATTCCAGCTATGGCACTATCTTTTCTTCCGTAGCAATGTTTGTGTATAAAAGCTTTATTATATCTGAACCCTGGCATTTCTTCACTCAAGTTCTCATGTTCGTATAATCATTTTTACCATGCAGTACTTTGCTGTGTATCCTTGTTAATTACTGTTGGATTATACAGATTGTCTCATGCTTTGTTAATTATAGTGTCTGATAGAGAAAAATGAGGTTTTAAAATACTTTCATTACATAGATTATTTTTCATTTCCCATAGTGGAGAGCTACTTTGTGATGGGTATGAACTTTAAAACTGCAAGTCTCTACACCCCTGTGGGTCTTTAATACTTTTGCTTTGGAAGGATTATTTGAGAATACTATTAAAAAAATTATAATCACTGCTGTTCTCTTACCCACTGAGTGGATAATAGTCATGTAATATGCTGTGTAATTCCAGCAGATTACTAGGATTTGAAGGTAATCAAGATGATTCCATGATCAGTGTCTATTCCAAGTGGCAATTGTTATACTTCCTTCACTGTTTCTTTTCAGAGATTTCTGTTGTGAGATATTATTTAGTCAGAGATGAATTCCATGTAAGAGAGAAAAGACATTGAGGGACTGGTAAATCAGCAGGGGTGGCAAGCTGACAACTTTCTCAGCACATACAGATTTAGGAATTAAGAGATTTCTGTCTAAAGTTTAAATCTCCATCTCAGAGTATGGTTTCACTTATTTGTAAATTCTTAGATCAGTGGCATTTTGGAGCCAAGGGCCCTCTTTTTCCTGTAATTAAATTTATCAGCAAAAGTTTCAGCATGGTGTTTTAAAAGAAAGGGAAAAGAATCCTAGAAAAGACAACCTGTACAGGCAGTTCTAGAGCTGCTACAAATATTTTTGTGCACTTATGGATGTGACTGGTTAGTGTAATGAACCAAGCTGGTTTTATCCTAAACTGTGAGTTAGAAGTAGCTGAGGTCACTTGGTCTGTTCAACCTGCAGGAGACTGAGGAGAGATCATTGCAGTCTACAGCTTCTTCGTGAGGGGAAGAGAAGGGGCAGGCACTGATCTCTTCCCTGTGGTGCCCAGGGACAGGACCCAAGGGAATGGCCTGAAGCTGTGTCAGGAGAGTTTTTGGTTGGGTATCAAGAAAAGGTTCTTCACCCAGAGGGTGGTTGGACACTGGCACAGGCTCCCCAGAGCAGTGGTCACAGCACCAGCCTGACAGAGCTCAAGGAGCACTTGGACAATGCACTTATTTGGGATGGTGTTGTGTGGTGCTGAGAACTGGACTTTGATCCTTGTGGGTCCCTTCCAACTCAGGATATTCTGCAGCTCTAGAATCGTATTTTATGAAGTAAATGAACTCTATTTGATGTAATTATTTAGTCAAGTAATTTAATTGATCGTAATAAAATTAAATAAGCTGGATTTGTTAATGAAAATACATTCTAGAATTTCTTCCTGTGTATAAGAATTCCTGGAATCTAGATGTTAAAATGTATTTTTCTTATTAGTTCTTGTAATTATATATTAAGGAAACAAAGGGAAAAAGAAGTTCTTTGTCTCTGTAGCAGTGCATAATAACCCTCAGCCAGGATGAAGTTACATAAACCGAATGTTTAAAAAATTGTTATTATTTCTGATAAATTTCCACTGGAATAAGAGTGACAGTGGAGTTAGACCAGTGTAACTTTCATGATACTCTAATTCCAGTAGTGTATCATGTTTCTTTTCCTGTAAAGAAACACATTATTCAGCAAACTGAATAAACAGAAACACACTTATTTTTTGCTTAATATGACCTTTTTTAGAATTAACCCAAAAGTGGCATCATGTATCACTTTAGATGAATATAAGCTTTGTGTGTTCCTCAGTATTTCTTTGAGAGGTCTATTTAAAGGGCACTGTAATTCCAAATAGTACCACTTTCATCCTCGTTTCATTCTGTGAGTCTTAAAAAACTTCTGAGAGGTTCATGTTGCTAAAATTGTTTATAATTTTCTTATTTAAGAAATGCAGCACTCTTTTCAATTTTGCATTGAAATTGAGTTGTCATTTCAATTTCATGCTCATTTGGAATTGCCATTGCTCAGGGTTGTATCCTGGATGTCGATACTTAAAGTGCTGAAGTACTGGTAGCTCATGTTGCGGGGGCTTGTAATTTGTACTGGAGAGTGTGTAAACCTGCAGTACAGCAAAGTGCAAGATGCAGGAACAACAAACCCAGAGGAAGGAACATCATAAGACTGGCAGAATAAAATGTATTTAGCATAGTCTGCTGAGAGATGTAGCTATCAGTAGTGGGCCAAGGTAAGTCTGTGCTGCATAAGGAAAGGCAAAATGCAAGTTTGAATTGGAGGGGGCAGCATCCTTGTACAGAAAAGCTTCAGTTTTAATGTTACCTAAGTGTAGCTAAAAATATTAAAGCATTAATCTATGGGATGTAATTGTGTGTTTTAAGTTGAGCTAAAAGACTTCCTGATGTTTGTTTTGGCAAAACATAGAAGAAATAGGTAAATTTTTGAAGGGAATTATGTAGTCCAGTGTTTTATACGGGAGATAGAAGAAAGACTAAAACAGGAATCATAGCATATATGTTTGGAATTTTATCTCTTGACATGTTCAATAAAATGTTTAGAGTTCATTGTCTATCACTGATTTTTAGCAACAACATCAGCTAGTCAATATTTGTGATGCAGTTGCTTTTGTTTTTTATATGGGAAAGCACTCTAATAGTGTTTCTGCCATATATAGTTCATGTTTGTGGAAGAGTGCAGGTAGTCAATCATTTAATGTTTTAAGTCAGAATTCTAAAGCAACAGTGAATAAACTACTACCCTCTGTAGGTGTGTAGCAGTTTGTTTAGGTAAAAAAGATTCTATTCACTTGTTCCTTCTTCAACTACTCCAGTAAACACTAAAGACACTAATTATGTACAAATTCACAAATTGCTGTGAAACACTGTGTATTGAGTTTCCATTGTCAAAGAAAAGCTGTTTAAAAAGAGCATGAAATCTTAGGTAGCCTTCAAGTTCAGTTACTTACTTTTAAAGAGGAGACAATCCTATGTAATTAGCAAAAATAATTTACATGTAAATTGACGCAAATGAAAGTACAGTCCCTACTCCTTTTGAGTAATCAGGCCAAAGTACTTCACTTGGGAGCAGCAGGTGTAGAGGGATTTGTTTGGTTTTTTCTGTTATGACATGAGTTGTCTGTGAAAAATAAATATATCCTGTTTGGAGATAAATAATTCAAGCACGGAGAAAAGACAATCAAGGCTCAAATCTTGTTGTTTTGTTCAGTAACATGCTCAGCTTTCTAAAAGTATGTTAATTTCTTTTGCAAGTGGCAAAATTGGAAAGAAGTGACAAGCAGCAGTGAATGGCATTTGGATGAACATGTTTTGAGCTGGACAGTACAGATTATTTTCATGGAGTGTCAAGATGTAATGGTGTAAAAAATAAGTTACAGTAAATCATTCTTCTTCAGGACTAAAAACAAAACATCAGTCCTGTACATTTAAAAGAACTTAAAGGGCTAAAGTATCTTTAAGGTATCTAAAGGTCAAGTTGTAAAAAAACCCCAAAAACCCAAGTTATAAATAAAAACAAGCTTGCATATTACATTTCAAATGTTTTTTTTTGTGCTAGGATCCTGAAGATAATTGGCATTTTTCATATCATACCCCCTAGTTATTTAATTTGTGTACAGAAGAGATAATATTGCGTTTGTAAATGAATAATTGAAACATCACTAAGAGAAGTGTGGCTTTGTACATTGCCAGCTAAGTGAGTGGTATGATGTAGAGTGTGAAAGCTCCAAAAATAATTTATTGGATATTATATAAAGTTTGGGGCTGGTTACATACTAAAATATTAAATGCTTTTAAATTTCATATTAAAAATGTTTCATATTTTTAAAATATCTGAGGATTTTTATTGTTTTGGTGGCATATATTTGAACATGTCATTATTTTCTGAAGAGTTTGAAACAGCTTTTGAAAATGAAAAATTATAACCTTGTCATAGGAAGTTATTATTTGAGAAAGAGGTGCTAATTTGATATTTAAGATGAAGAGATGGTAGGTTTCTGTGTTCTAATACTTCTGATTCTAGTGATGATAACAACAAAATGGAATTAAAGTGATCTTAAGGTGATACTTCTGTAATGACTATGACTTTCTATACCACTTCCATAGCCAGCAATTCAATTAGTCTTGGTAACTTTGTAGAAAGATGTTTGTTATTTCAGTATTTCTAAAACTGTCTTATATTATAATGAATTTCAAACATAAATACAGAATTTCATTCTTGTTTTTCTCAAGAACTGAAAATAATTATGAAGTTTATACAAATAGGAACTCTGAATTTGAAGTATGACTTTGAGAAAATACTGGTTTTCTACTGGTGTCTGATAGTAGAAGAAACTGCTGGGAACCTCTGAGCATTTTTTAAATGCTTTTCATGGTACAATTAATTCCCAGACAACTCAGAATTTATTACAATGTGTTTTGAATCAAAATAATTCTGGTGGCGAATGCGGCATAAATGTCTTTTTTATGTAAAAAAGGTCTTTTAAATTTTTTTCTGTCTACGAAGTATACCTGAGAAACTAACTGAAAAGATTAATGTGATGTATAAAACCTGTATTCGTAGATGGGAACCTATACACATTTAATGTAGAAAATGGAAGTACATTTTTTCCCTTGGCTTTATAATGGTAATACTTTACAGGATTTCAGTTTGATAATTTACCTAATCTGTGAACAAGTATCCTAAGACTCTCTACATGAGTGCAAATGGATACAGAAATATAATTTTCAAGTCCTATGTTCACACTGAATTACATAAATAATTAATTAGTTTTGCTGTAGCGTAATTTTCATTCTTTTTGTAAGGTATTAGCCAATGTTTCTTTTTTCACTCCAGAAAAATGTCATCAGATACTGTGTTTCCATAGAGAACTATAAGGCTTTCAGACTGTGCCTTTTTTAACTAATTAGTACCCAGGAGGTGCTGGAAAAAAAAAACCCAAAGTACTCAGCTTTCAGTTCTTTTTAGGTTGTGGTCAACCTCCTTAAGCACATACTTTGATGGATCAGAGCAGTTTGATTGCTGAACAATAGAAGCATAAGTAAAAATTTAAAAATTGCAGTTTAAACATACAGGTTTAAAAGCTGAAATGTGACATATGTCAGAATGTTTTTCCCTGAAGATGTACATTTACTATATCTTATGAAAAGGAGACTGTCACTGCCCTTTGTTGAGAATCATTCCATGACTGGAATTCAGTTAAATCTCCTCCTCAAAGCAGTGTGGACACTGAATTCAGGCAAAGTTGCTTAGGACAGCCTGCTCCATAGTTCATTCACAGGTCCCATTATCTTTATCTGCCTTCTGATCTGTCTTCTTTTTTGCCTTCTCGTTGCTTTCTGACTTGTTCCATGTACCCCAAATTGGTGTCACACCTTCTTCATATCTCACACTGATTTCCTCCCTGAACATCATTAACCTGTGCCGCCTTCTACTGCTCTTTCTGCTGGTCCCTGTGCTCTGATGAATCACAGTTCCCTCTTGCTGCCTTTTCTGCCTCTGCCTCTTTGTTTGATAGGGGATATGGCTGGAAGTTATTGAAAATTAATAGTTTCTGTTCTGGGCCCTGTCTCTAGTCTCATTTGGGTCAGGATCAATAATTTAGATAAAACTGGGTGTTGTTCCAATAACCTCAGATACTCTCAGTTATCCATAATACAGTCTTGAAAGAGGTGGGAGCATGCCCACTGCCAGCAGAACTTTGGGAGATTTCATCTGTTTAGCTTTGAATATATATGAACTGAGGCTTTTGTCAAATCTCAGAGTATTCTCGTGTGTGGTAAACAGACACCTGAAAAACAAGAAATCAATGACACATGCCAAAGTTCACGATAATTAAAATATTAGTTTTTAAAAAAAAATAACTGCCTTTCCTCTCTGTTCCAGAATAGAAATCCACTTTTCTCACCTTATTAACCCTCTTGATGCAGCAGGATATCTCATTTGAAGTTGTTGGCAAGTTTCTTTTCATGGGAAAATTTTCAGGGGTGATTTAGGTAAAATGTTTTATGATCTCTTCTGGTCAGAAGTAAGAAGTGAAGCAAAAATAATTGTCAGTTTTAGATACGTCTGGATGTCCAGCTCAAAAGAGGAGTGCAAATTCGATTTGTTTTCCGTGGTGGAAGGCGCATTTCTTTGGATCTTTCTTTCTTTGTCAGACTTTAAAGACACCTGTATAATAATATAAGAACAGCACCACAGGCACAAATGTTCCCTGTCATCCTGCAATATGAACTGAGAAGGTTGTGGAACTGCATGTATTTCTCAGTCAGTACTTTTACATAGATGTATGAGCCCAGATTTACAAAGGGCATGTGTTGAATCAGAGAATGATTTCATTTGGAAGGCTCCCGGGAAAGTAATTTGCAGTTCAGTCCCCTGCTCAAAGCAGGGATAACATTGAAGTTGGATTCTATAACTGATCTAGGCAATCTGTTCCAGTGATAAACTCCTCTCATTCTGGACTTTCCCGCCTCATCTCCAATTGGAACTTTTCTTGTAGTTATTTCGGACTCTTGTGTCTCGTCCTTTTGTATTGCATCTCTGAGAACACCGAGTCTGATGCCAATTTTTCTTTAATCCCACTCCTTTTTAAATAGTGAAAGATGCCATGCAGCATTATAGTCCTAAAGTGAAGTGCCAAGATCTTGGCAAACAGAATTTGTAAATTTGATAAAGCTTCATAAATATCTATTAAACAGAAAAAAAAATCAACCCTCAAGAACAGGATTTATGGAGTTGAGTGTAGAGTCTTGCAGGAGTTGCAGGAGGAAGAAAAGGGGTATGTGAAATCCCAGCTTTCATCCAGATAAATGCAGTTGTGTTCAGCTCTGAAAGATGTGTTGTCTGTGTGTTGTAGCCACAAAATCCACTCTTAGGTGTTACTCTTCCTGTTTAGAATGCAGGTTTGAGACATAACTGAACCTATAGTGTTTCTTAATTATCAGTAAACTACTAATAAACCAGTTAACAGTTAATTAATCTGTTACATATCACTAGGAATCACAGTTCTGTAATGCTTTACACAGTAGTTAATTGCATGTGGTTATTGAGTTCTATCACATTTTTGCTTATAACTTGCACCAAAACATTATTTGAATTGCAGTTTTGTAACCCTTCACTTTAACCTCCCACCCTACTTCATAATAAATTTGCAATCCTGTCACCATTTTAACTTCTCACTTCAAGATTTTTGGATACAAAAAACTCTCATTGCGGAGAGTCCGCTGGGTTTCCTAAGGGCCTTCCCTCTGACATCCTGGCAGCCTTTATTAATGAAGCAGCTAATTTTCATTATAGCCTGTGGGCATCTGCACTCCTTTCAGAAGATGTGCCCTCTCTTGGTCATTGAAATGCCTTTATAAATTGTTACTTCTTTCTCACATTTCTAGACTTTTGTTTTTGCTGCTCTTCTATATCCCTTTCTCTGCCCACTCTCCTTTTCAATAAGCAAGCTGCCCTTTAAATACTCTTTCCCCTTTGCTTTAATTTGCCACATCCATTTGCAGATTTCATATTTCTAAAACCTGCTCCTTGATAACCTTAGTCTTAAATGGTATAATTGATGTTAGGTGCTGAGGGACTTCAAAGATTCTACACCTGCCGACACTGATCCCCAACACTGCCTTTCGGTTATCTGCTTAATAGCAATTACATATTCTGTATTTTACATACTCTTACTTTCTAAGACATGTCAGCCTACTTTAGCCTTTTTTTTCCCTCAAACCTGGTTTTGGTTTTTTGCTTTATCTCCCTGTAGCTCTTTCTTGGTTCATATGCAAGTGAATGTACATGGTTTTTCTCATTCTGTTTTTTGCTCGTTATGTGTCCTGCTTACCAGGGAGCAGGTGTGCCAGCTGGTTCCTGAGGGAACAGAAACCAGGTGCTGAACATAGCAAGGTGGACAGGGCAAGGGCTCAGTCCCTCCTTGGTAGCACTGCTACAGAGCTGGGCCTGAGCAGAGGTAGCAAAACCTCCAGAAGATGGGGCACTCAGCTCCTTTCCAGTGCTGTCTCTCAGGTGTTCTGTCAGAAATTGGTTTTGGCAACTTGTGATAATCTCCCTGTTCCTCTGCAGAGACTGTCCCATCCTCCACCAGAACCTCTTGCTCATAGTGTCAGTCCCTCTCAGATTAGGACCAGTTGCTTTTCTGTTCTTGAAAAGATGATTAAACATTAACTCAGATTTAAATTGTGGGGTTTTAATTATATCTGACATATATATTTGCATCTTTCAAGGTATTTATTAACGATCAATTCTGATAATATTACAACTTTGAAAACTTTTTCAATGTTTTTAAATGTATTTTTCTTTCTGTTTCTTTTAGTATCTCCTGAAGCAATTGGATTCCTGTCTGCAGTCGGGGTGTTCATTATTCTCATGTTGCTACTTTTCCTATATATTAATAAGAAGATGTGTATTGAAAATGTTAGTGGTTTCCCAGATCTCGATTCAGGATACACTACAAGAAAGAATTCACAAGATAAACTTTGTAAGTATCTGACATATAGTGTACTAAACTTAATTATAAGAATACAAATTTTTGGAAGGATGTAGCAACACAACAATGCTGACTTTTCCTGTGACTGCAGTACTTGAAAGGAGTAATCCTTTGTATCCATAAGTCACAGAAATTCAATAGCTATATAACCAAAGAGTTTGCATTTACTTATGGGGAGTTACTTCTCTTGCATTCTGAGAATACTCTTGAACTTATTTAAACATTCCATAATTTTGTACAATTAAATCTTTTCAGATAAATTTGTGAATAGGATTATTGGATTTTCACTCAGCCAAATCCTTCACCATATTTTTTGAATTATTTTATTCACTTGGAAAATAATTTTAAATAATAATTTTAGTGATATCTTATATCTGACTAACACATTATTGAATATTTTTTAATACAACAAGGTCTTTAAGGATCATGAAAGAAATTAGACCTTGAAAAAGATATTTTGGTTTGTTAAAACAACCTCTTTCTACTTTTGTATTGTGAAAATGGAACAGGCTTCGTTAGCTGACTTGAGAGAAGAAGTCAGGCACCAAGAACAGAATGTGAAATTGAAGAGGCCTTCTTCCCCTCTGTCTCTCTAAAAGATGGAGCTAGATTTTTATTTTCAATTTTCCAGGAAGCAAAAAAAAAATTCTCCTTAGAAATTGTCTGTCATATTAAATTTCTTTTTTGCTACAAAACAAGTCTTGATATTCCAAAATATCTTACCTTATGTAGAAGACAACAAGTACTTTGGGGTGATGAAGTCTCCACGATGTGTTGTGTTATGTTAAAAACTTGTTATAGTGTGACATTGATAAAAAATTAAATGTGTCACAACTTCTTCTTCACAGGTTAGAATAAAAAAAAAAATCCATCTCACACAGTTGTCATGTTTTTGAAAATAATTAATTTTATTATGGCTAGTTGATGCTGCAGTTGATGAAAGACTATGGTTTTTCTGGTTGATTGTGGCTTCATTTCAAGATATTTATTTAGCTGTTTTCTTATTATTTTCAATGATTATTGAATGGAAAGAGAAAAGCTTCAACTTCCTCTGGTAAATGTATTGATTTTTGAGATAGCAAAGGCAAATAGCTCTGAAATTGAAGCTGGAGAAACAGAGACGATCAGTTTGTGAAACAGAGGACCTCTCAGTATTAAGAGCTGTTGCTGAATAGGCTGGACAAATGGCGTTTTTTAGAAACCTTCACCAAAATCTGAGCCTTCCCTCTGTGTCTTCCCTGGTGGACACGCTCAGCAGTGCTGTGGATGACCTGGCCAGTGTTGTTGGTGAGGTTGGCTACTCTGTGGCTGACTCAGTGACAGAGCAAGTAACGAGCATGATCAATGGCCTGCGGGCTGAAGATGAGAGCTCCAAAATGCAGAGTGATAAACCTGTGGAAGTCAGAGAGGAACACACACCATCATTAACTCATTCTCAGGAAATTAATATGAAGATGAAGAGAGATGCTGCAGAACATAAAGAGACTCATAATTTTAATTCGTTAGATTTTGTAAAAAAAGGCACAAGTCAAGTTGGAGTATCTGACCATGTCTTGAACAAAAACCAGTCGCAGTTAAGAAGCACAGATCATAATAATCCTGTCAGTGATGCAGAAGTAGCTCAGGATTTGAAGACTGTAGGAGGACCTTTTAAAAGGGAAGTAGTAGGGGGAAATGAGTGTTTTGTAAATGAGAAGTTCTTGAAGGGTAGTAACCTGAAAAGTAAAAAACTTACAATGGAGCAATCTATTGAGGAGCAAGATAATTGTCTATATGCAGTATCAGAAAATTCCAAGAATCATGAGTATAAAAAAATCGAACCGCAGATACCTGGAGTTGATTTTAAAGATTCTGATAAAGTGTGCAGTATGAGTGTTCCCCAAGATATAGAAACAAAACTTGTTGAAGTACAGAAGGAGAAATTATCAGATTCCAGCTTGAAGAAGATGCACAATGACCGTCCTGTTTGCCTTAATGAAGTCAAAGAAAATAAATACGAAGGCTTCTTTGACAGAAAAAGAAAACCCATCTCAAAGGATGAAGGCAATGTGTCAACTACAGCTGTGAATGAGGGTAAAAGGAAAAACTCAAAGAAATTAGAAAGAGAGCTATGTAATAAGAAGACAGCAGGAAAAGGTGAGGAGTCTGTCAGCAAACTGTGTTCTTCAGCCTTTCCTGAAACTTGCCATATTTCCTACTTTTTTCACCTAATTTACACATTTAATAATAGTGTTTCCTGTGAGTGAAAGTAGGTTTGTTTCAGTGTTTCATTTTCTAATTATGTTGTATTTCTTGGAAGTTAATTACTTTCCAAAGTATTATTTAAAGGAACTGATTAATAAATGCCTTTTCTATGTTCTAACTTTACTCTTTCTCTATACAGTTTCTTGCCTTCTCTGCCTTGTGTGGTTTCTGCTGAAAACTATGAATTAATTAATACTGGAAATTAATACTTGATCTGTGAAAGTGATTTTTATTTTGGTTCTTTTTAAAAAGTTTCTTTTTTTAATTTTGTTTGCTTTTTAAAAGCATTGCATTGAATGTGCTATGACGATAAAAGGAATAACTTCTTTTGCATTTACATTACAGTAGACCTTCAGACCTATTTCTGGGATACGTAAGATGATTTTAAGACACAATGAGAAATGAGAAACTCAATAAGAAATGGCAATTAAGTGTTTTAAAATACAGAAAGAAGTGAATGAGGCTTGTCTTAAAGTTGTAGTCTTAAAAGAAAAACTGTGTTTTATTGTTATGGATACTTTGTGTGCTGTGTTCAACATCCAATCTTAGTCTGATAAGGGAACTGCAATAACAGTTTATAAATAAGAAGTAAAACCTTGCAATTTTATATGCTTTAGTCTGCATAGTAAATTTTTAGAAAGCAACACATGCTTTTCCAGAGGTGCTGATTCAGTACAGAAATGAACGATTTCCTAATAGAAACCCATTTTTTTTCTTCAGTTGTGTGTTTTCCTTACCTGAAAATTTCAGTTATCTGCTTTGTTGAGTTTTGGTTTGGTTTTGTTTGTTTGGTTTTTTTTAGTTTGAATTAGGAGTGTTTTCCATGTTTGTATGATAAACTATGATCTTACCTATTTCTTTACATAATAATATATTTGTAAGGTATATTCTCTCAAAAATGGCATTTAGGTCCCATAATAAGCAGATTAATAGCTTTCAATAGGTTAATAATTGCTCATGACCTGTGTCAGCCAAATAAAGGAAAGGTTTTACTAAGAACATAAATTCTCTTAGGCAAGTTTCCAAATAAGGTATAAAAATCAAATGAGAAGTGGCAAGCAAAGGCATAAAATTCTGATTTTTTTTTTTTAAATGTACAGGAAGATTGTAGGAAGATATGTACAGGAAGAGATCTTTTCCCAAGAATCTGAAATCAATCTGCTTTGTAATTAAAAAAAAAAAAAATAAAAATTGCATGGATAGCTTATGTTTCAACTTGGAGGAGGTTTTAAGACCTCTGAAGAGGTCTTGCTTCATGACTTATAATAATGGCATACATTCTCATTCTTTTATGATAGAAACTGGAGAAAAAAACCAAACTGCTATCACTGAGAACTTCTGGATGCTTACAAAAATCAGTGTATTATTAGAGACATAACTTTCAACTCTTCTTTCAAACATGTTGCTCCCATGTTTTGTACTACTCTATTCTTTATGCAGGCTGATTAATTAATGAACCTGTTTTCATATTTGTGAATACATTTCTTGTAATGTTAATGGATGCACCTAATACTGATGTCTGGCACTGTATTTTAGGCCTGGTATGCTCATCTTTAATTACAGTTGTGGAAATCTGTAGAAGTTTCAGTGTGGCAGGTCTCAACCCCAGGAGGGCTGTATGAGATAGAAAATTTTACTCTCTGTTACAGCAAAGGAGTTTCCTTTTTATGGGCAACCTCTTGCAGTGAATGTGTTATCCAGAATATATCCTGCTTGGTGTGATATTTTCAGTAAATGATCACTGAAATGGAACTTGCTTTATAGTTATCCATGAATAGGAAGAACCATATCTACTAGCCTTGAATTTATAGTCCAGAGTTGAAAGATCTAGTTGCTCCTTAGAAGTCTTTCAAGGCACTGTTTTTCCTATAAATAGTAAATTAAGTTGATCTACACATTGTACGTAGAGCTGTAGCCCCCATCCAGTTAAGGTTTTCTGACAATTTCCATTTCAGGACCTTATTATGAGTCTCCTAAATTGTGTGCCAAATTTGAAAGAATTGTGAGGGAATTAGGCATTTTTTCTGTCTGAGACCCTATTGTTTGTTTTTTTCCCTAAGTTATAGTTTAAAATATTTAACTGTTTCCATAAATAGGATATGGGAAAAGCATGCTGGGTAATGTACCAAAAAAAAAATAAAGTATATTTCACCTCAGCTTTACAAAGATGCTGTGGCACCTTTGTGTATTGGAATATGTGCTTGAAATGTGGGAGAGCACTTCTCCCATGTGAGAGATGCCATGTTCTTCTATGAAAAGCACCTAGGTTTGATAAAGTTGTAAATTTTTGGAAAGTTTTCTTTTTGAAAAGACATGGTAAACACTTCTTGTACTTTGCTTGTTAAATTCACTGACCATCCCATTTGCACTCATATGCTTCACTGTAGGGATTGAAGAACGGAGCAGGTCTTACCCTGCCTTTGATACTTATGGTTACTGATGGACACTGGGAGTTTCAACAGAAGAATGGAGAATAAACATATTCTATGTGAGGACAGAAACTTCCTGAACAAATAGGACCCAATGCACATGGTAGATTGGGATTTGAACTAGGAAGGGTGACAGCTATGGACAGAACTGATAACTTCATATGAAGGTGGAGAGACTAAAGGTGAAAAACCAAGGTTACGAGAGTAGTTGGTTAGATGCAAGTCAAGATAATTTGGGCTTGAATAGCCAAAAAAAAAAAAAAAAAATAGAGGAAATCACCGTAAGAAACCAAAACGGGGTGGTTGGAACAAGAACTTGGAGAATGTGGGGCTGGGAGGCAGGAACTTGGTATAGGATTCTACTTGATTAAATGTAACTTTCCAAAAGGTTTCTTACCTAAACTTGCAGCAGAGGTTTTTCTTTATGAGTACCAGGGAGAAAAAGACCTCTACTGGAAGTGATTCTTAAAAGTAGGAAAGATGGACCTCTTCGTACTCTAAGAGGCAAACACTTGACTGTAAAAGAGGACTAGATGGCTGGCATACATTGAGTTAATTTAATTTTAATTGGATGAATTTTGAATAAGTTGATCTCTCTTTTAGCAGGAATATCCAGCCAAAGAAGTGAGACTGACTGGGCATGAAGACAGACATTAACGGGAGTAGAAATGCCAATCTGGAGCTGAGGGCATAAAAGCAGGGAGGGGAGAAGCAGTTGAGCATGGCTGGATAGCATGTTAAAACAACATTCCCTCAGATTTGAGAGTTGAGAAACAGCATTATGGGCATCTCAGAGCTCTGCTGGTAAATGCAAATGCACTGGCAAATCATATACCATAGATTTGGTCTCAGAGAAGAGGTAATGCTGACTTCCGAGTTTACATGAACTCTTAATGCCTGTTAGAGTCTGAGATCTACAGTACTTCTGCAAGGCATGTTAAATTTGGACAGAATCCGTTTGAACTTTGGAAAAAGGGAGGAGGAAGTTTTCCCTATACTGAAATAAAAATACAGCTAATCTTTGATTTGTGGGAGGAAGTCGTGCTTGAGATGTAGTTGGAAAACGCTGGCCACAGGAGTGAGCACTACATAACTGCTATAAAAGAAATGACGGGATAGATTTTTTCCCTACGTAATTTTTGGTGTTGTCAGATGTCCAGATGTCTGCAGTAAAAATCAGCATTAATTTCAGTTATTGAACAAGGAGCTGTTTATTGTAAGTTAAATAAAACTGTGCATGCAAACATCTTTCACTAGCATTTTCCCATTTGTTATTGTGAGTATAAGCACTACTGGCATTAGTGCATAACTATCCTAAAGATGATTTTGTTGTAGGCTTCTTTTTGTAAATCAGTTTCATTTCTATGCTACATACTCAGAGCAAAAATCAGCTGGGAATGTAGAATCAGGAGCTGCTTGCTTGATGTGTTAGGTATCCAAATGTAATATTGCAGCAGTGTTGGATTTACTTTACATAAATTATTTTAAGCATGTTCCTACTTAATGAAGGGTTTCAAGAATGTCTGTGTGCCGCCTTACATGGATTGATCTGTTTTCTGATGAATAAGTGTTAGTATGGTTTTTTGGGGTTAAATAATCTTTCAGGTCTTCTAGAAAATGAGAACAGCTCGCAGCAACTACAAGATCACAATGCTTGTAATTACAACAAGATATTTTTTAAATATTGCAGAAATTTTAATTGAAATGGCTTAAGTATCTTCACTGATAACCTCTTACGGTTATTTTCTTGTATTCTATTTTGAGCTGTAGTCGATTTGCTTTATTTTATTCAAACAGACAATTCTTATATGAGTAAAGACCAGCATGGTTCATCATCTGAGAGTGAAGATGAAGCACTGGGTAAATATCATGAGGCCTTGTCTAGAACCCAGAGTTCCAGGCTGCCAGTGGTGGATGGCAGACAGCAAAAAAACTATATATGGGAAACCAGACAAAAATATAGTCCCCTGTCTGCAGAATATGATGGATACAGTAGTGAAGCCTCAATAGAAGAAGGTAAGAGTGATTTAAAAGCCTTCCTTTTATTCCAAATTTCAGAACTATGTTCTGGATAAGTAAATCCTAGATGAGAGCAGCTTGGCTAGCAAATAGTCAATGTCTGCAAGAAATATCCAGACACCTCTTATATTAGTGCATGCTCAAAAAAAAATAAGAAAAGCACACACTTGTATACATTCTTCCAGAAATACTACAAATGATACAGTATTTTGTTATATTAAGTTTCATTTAATTTTATCATTATCCATTTCATTTTTGGGGCAATTTAAGCTGTTTTGATGTAGGAAGGACACATGGCAACTCTTGTTGAATTTGTGGTATTATAAATACAAAGTAGACATATTATTCCTGTATTGATAAGCTGTTCTAACAGCAAAGTAAATGGAATTGGTTATTTGCTACAGTGTACATGGTCATTGTAGTGTGCATTGCTGGAATGTTCTGTATCTTTTCTTCTCTGAAATGACAGAAAGAAATTACTACAAAGATTTGATTAATGCATTTTTACATGGTTCTAAAAGTTGGATTTAAACATAGATGTTTACTTACATGCTATATAATTCTTGATTTTAAGTTGGGGTGACAGCTTAATGTAGAGGCTGAGAAATCTGCTGTCAATATTTTGTTAATATGCATTTTGTATTTGAAAATAGGTGTGTGAGAATTGTGTCTATAGCCAGTTTTAAGCAGGAAAAGTTAACTTTTCTGGGAGTTAGGTAAAAGTCAGATTCTGATACAGGTGCTGTATTGTAGTCAGGCAATTTTGGTCTTCCTTTAGTATGTTAAAATGCAAAAGTTTTTAGTGTTTGATGTTTTCTAATAAAAAGTGGGTACATGTAATTAAAAGATATTTCACTTTTAATGTTCTATACAGTCCAGAAGGGCTTGAAAGAATTTGCAGTTTCTACAATTTGATATAATTAAATTATATAAAAATTTGTTTGCTGTTGAAATTTGAAATTCGTACATGGTCATTCATGATTCCAAGCTAAGACTTGAAGTACATGAAAACCATAGTTCAAGTAAATTGCAGAGTAAAAGGACTCTCTTTTGATCATCAGAAAATTAATTTCCTTCCTTTGTTGTTAAATTGTAGGAAGGCAGGTGGTCTGAGTTCCAGCAAATAGTGGAGATGCAGAGGTGAGGTCAGATGGTAAAAACTGATCCTTGAACACTGTGATGGAGAAGAAATGGGGATAGTAAAAGTATGTTTGGTTTAGATCTCTCAACAGTGTTGGTGGGGGGAATATGAAAGATAAGATACTCAGGTTTTTTTATGGCTTCTGTCACTGTTGGGAAACAATGTTATGTATATGACGTATACATGATGTATATTAACAGATGGAAAATTTAGTAGCAAATAATACCAGATATGAATTATACAAGAAGTACACAGGAAGACTTCTTTCAGATATCTAGAATAAGATATTTCTCTCTCTGCAGATTACTGAGGCTAGTTGTTGAAATAGCCATAGTTATATGACATTCCTCTTTTTATTTTGTAATTGCTCAGATTTTTTTATCCAATCTCATTCACCTTCTCAGTGAAAAGTCCTGAGTTCATCTGCACTTTTTACTTTGGCCCTATAGGAGTTAAGCTGCAAAAGCATTGTGCTAGTCAGTATCCAATTTTTTAAAAAATTTTTATGATTGTGCTCCGTATCATCCTTTTAACTCATCAGAGTTTACAGTTACTGATTTTTATCCTGGGGAGCGATAGTTTCCAGTCTGGAAATCTGAATCAGGGTTACAATCTATGACAGAAGAACCTTTTTGGCAAGTCAAATATTGTATCTGGAAGGTTACAGTTCATACCCCCACCTCATTTTTTGTTATTCTTCTGTTGCTAAATATATCAGTCACCAGGTGCTATTCCTTTTCAATACTCTTTCAATTCTGGAAGCAGGCTGGATATAAGCATTTTAAAATTCATTGTAATGAAAGAACATTCAGGGTTTGGAAGCAAAAGAACTTCTAAAACAAAAGCTATCAAAACATTCTAACTTTAAAACTTAAATTTTTTAACCACATACTTCTACTTGCACAAAAACTTTAATAATGTCAGTATTTTGCTTTTGCTGCTGCTTATGAGAGCATTCTCTTTCCACATTTTACAAGGAATGGAGAATAAAAAGTGTTATTTTTTTGACAGCCTGCAATCATTCTACACCGTATGTTTGGCAAAATGCTTGCAAATTAGAGTGAGGATTTTGTCTTGTTTTATTAATTCATTAATCTCAAGAAAATTTTGTTCAGTACTATTGAAAAAGAGTTTTGGACATGGTAGCAGATTAACAACCTAACATTTTTCACTCCTCAGTGACCTGAAGGTGGCATACTGGAATAATTAGTGTTAATACCTTTTATGTTCTTCCTAAATTACTTCAAAGAGTCTTTGCACAATGATAAAAATGTTTTCAAATAGAGAAAGAGACAGTGTATGCCTTATGTGATGATCATTGCAAAGGGAAAGCTGCCCAATGTAGAACTTTGATGAAAAGAGGTGAAAAACCTCATGAAGAAGGCCTGCAATCAGAATTAAAGGAGAGATTATTACTACCAAGCTATTTATATGTTTTCAGAGAAGCAGTTCACTTAACAGATGACATTAAAAATCTCTGATTCCAAGGGAGAAGCATCAGCATTCCAGATGTTTCAGTGTGATTTTTAAAAATACAAAGCTTTACTGTTCCTTAAACTTGGAAAAAATCTATAGAAGACTTGATGCCATAGGAATACTAATTTTTTTTGTTAAATACTTGGCTTTTTTGGGTATGGAATTATTTTTATAAAAAATGTACAGACAGATGATAGAACCATTTTTTGACTCTTCTGTGGAACAAGCAGTGTGTTCCTATGTACTTTGGGAAAAGTTGTAAGTGCATTTGACTTTGTGTGCTTCTGTTTTCTCATATGTGCTTTACCATTTCCACTTCTGAGTCTTCAACATTTTGGCTGTGCTTCCATTATAAGGCACTGATCAGTCCATATGTTTAGCATATAACACTTGGTAGAAGTGATGAGAGGACAGAATTAATTTTTATCTCACCACTGTTTTCCTCCTGCTCATTGCCAATAAAGCAACCCCTGATCATTAAGAATAAGGACAAGGGGGAGTGGTTTTAAGGAGGTCTGGAAGATCTACTGAAACATGGTAGGTTTAGATTAGATATTAGGAAAAAAAAAAGCTTTTCTGTGAGGGAAGCAAGGCACTGGAACAGATTGCCCAGAGAAGCAGCGGATGCCGAGCTCTAGCAGTGTTCAAGGCCGTGTTGGATGGATTTCTTAGCAACCTGGTACAGTTGAAGGTGTCCCTGTCTAGGGAAGAGAGGTTGCAATGTGCTAGCCTGTAAGGCCCCTTCCAACACAAACCATTCCGTGGTTCCATGACTCTATGAATTCCATCAAAGATGGAGTAGAAGTAATGAAAACTATATTTAATTTTCAGAAAATTTTGTATTTCTCTGCTGAATTTTCTCTTCAGCAGCCAATCTCTCTCACATGATCTATTTTGCAATAGTGACCTGTGTGTTTTCGAAGGAGTCAATAAAAAATTTTACCGATAACTGTTTACTCTGAACTTCTTTCTTTTTAAATTCACTGGTTTAGATGTGTGTGTACTTAAATCTGCATACACAAAATTTAACAAAGAGACAGAAATATAATCTTGTCTTTATTAATACAACCTGTGTATTTTGCTTGCCTTGCTAAAAAACGTGTATAATACTAATATGTTTGCATCATTCAGACCACCAAGATGTTTGAACATATTATTGCAAGGTTCACTTTTTATTAGTTCCGTAATTAGTTTATTACATCCATTTTCTGGCTGCATGCCTCTAAAAGCATCATATTCTGAAGTCTGAAAAATTGTGTTGTATGTTTTCATAGCATTCTTTTCTCCTCTAGATGGCCATATTAATCTTTCTTTTCAGCATATTTGTATAGAACTCACATGGTATTTTGTGTAATGTTTTTGACACTGAAATGAAGAAAGCTATATGCTCTGCAGGCTTTGTTGGTGTATTTTCATGATAGCATGTTCTAGTAGCACTTTTGGTAATTCTGTGCAATTCAGGGTTTTAAATTTTCATTCACAAATACCTGCTTATGGCCAGTGTCTGACCTACTTTATATGTTTGTATTGCACATTTGATGCATTTAGATTTTTACATGTTTTGCCTATAGATACACTAAATGAAAAAAAAAATGTTACTGTACTTGGATGCAAGTATTTATACAGATTGTAAGCCATTGTAAGTATAAAACATTTGCAATGAAATCTTCATGGAGAGGCTTAATTCCAGTGTATGAAAGGAAAACCTAATTCAATAGCAAATCAAGTTGATGACAAGGGTCACCATTAAAAGTAAAATGGTACAGAGGTTTATACCTGAAATTTTCAACTCTTGCACAAAAGACCGAAAGTTTTTAATCTCAGAAAAGAGAAACCTGTGTAACTACAGGATGTGTGGCTCAGTCTCTGTGCTCAGGTCCAGAGTCCCAGAGTCAGCTTGAAATTTGAAATCTTAATTTTGCCAATAATATTATTTTTGTACTTTCTCATATTATCCAGTAAAGTATAAATACTTGCTGAAGTGACTTCTTTTTCCTGTTTTTCTGACAAAACTTCCTTTTAGGTTTTTATAATGTGTATCTTATTTCTTATATTATTCTCTACCATTTAAGTCTTGAATATATAGTATTGTCTTTATATGCTCCAACTATTTGTAGTACTTTAGAAGAGGGGATTAATATAGACTGTAATATTATACATTTATTTCAGAAAATAGAGACTAAAAAATAAGGGGGGAAGAAAAAACAAGTAAAAACTTGATATTTCTGCTAACAAAGAGTTATGAATTGAAATAGGGATCTAAATAAGGAAGTGTAAAAATTTTATATTTGAAATCGGCATTAAAATTAAAATTGGCAGTCTTTGTATTTCATAATAGAAATATTTTTTAGTATCTATATTGGGATCTTAAATGGACCATGCTTTCTTAATAACTTGAATTTCAAAAAGCTGTACAGTATTATATTGAATTGGCCTCTTTGTCTCCAGTAATGGCTGCTTCCTCAACTTTGAATAGTCAAGCATTATACTGACAAGTTATTGTGTTTTTAGTATATCCATAAGCTTCATAGGCAATGTATTTTCTCTAGGGAAACAGCCCCCTAAATTCCTAAAAATTGAAGTTTTTAAGCTTAGAAATGTTAGGATAAATATATTAAAACTGCAATTTTGCAGGCAGATGTCAAAGACTATAGATGGTTCTTTGCTTCCAAAATCAAGATTCTCTGAATCTCCTGAGATGAGAAAGGTTTTTTCATGGTTAATTTATGATATGCTTAAAGCATTACTTCTTTAACATCTGTGCAAAATTCCTGATTAAGAGCAAGCAAGGAGAATTGATCCCATTTTGAGGCAAAATAAGTCACATCATGAAGGAAAAAGGAGTAAGCTCTCTTACTTATTTAGCATACTTAGATGTACTTTATTTAGCTATAGTTTACCCGTTCAGTACAACCACAGGTTCCATCTCCAGCTTGTTTTAAAATCTTTTTCTAACTTCTCAATTGGTAAAGCCCTCTGGCTGAAGACATGTTATTTCTGAGATTGGCCCAAGTGCCTTACATTTCACAAGGTTTTTTTGAAACATATGGAAGCACTAAAAGACTGCAGCGAGAAAACATAAGTTCTCTTAAATGAGAATCTGCTGCTCTAGCAGGCATATGCTACTGGATTTTATCCATCTTTTCCATATTGTGAAGGTAGAATATGGTTATTTTTGTAGTTTATCTTCTCCCCTTCTATTCTTCTCCAGGCTTTCGGCACTTTATGTTGATGTGTCTGTGGACATATGTTTGCCTTGTTCCTCAGTGTCAATCTTTGCACGTGAAGGCGACTGTTCTTCTGGAATCTCTTGGATCTGATTCTTTATGCAGCTTTTTGCCTTTTCTTTCTCTCTTGTTAGCTTTCATGTCTCAGGAAAAGTCTCCTCACTGAATTACTTAAAGTATATATAGAGATTTCCTCTCAGTATCTTTCCAATGTAAACACTGAAAGCTCTTTCACAAGCATCTCAGAACGCGTATAGAGGTGAATTTCCCCAGTCTGTTTAAGCAACCTGGGGAGTTTTCATTAGTAAATGCAGTCTGTGAAGCAGGATCCTGCTTATTCAGACTTTACAAGCTGAGGTGAAAGCCTTTGGACAGGCTGAGAGGGAAGCAATGGATCACTCAGTGAATTCCATAACATACGGTTATATGTTTTGCAGTTTAGTTTCTATCATTATTCCTTGCATGTAAGTGGATCTATTTTCAAACCAAGTATGAATGAAAACTTACTGTTTTGAAATTACAGAGTCAGGGCCTCTGTATGGCTGTATTGTGTTCAGCAAAATAAGGCCACAAAGTTCTCTCAAAATTGGTCTCTTTGTAATTTCAGATACTAAGAATTACAGGTAATAAAAGATGTCTGACATGGGAAAGAACTGTGTACTGGTTTTCACACTAGACAACTGAAAGCTCAGTTGAATAATCAGTTATAAATAGTTATTTCTCTTATCCTCTAATGGGCTGTAAAGAGATAAATACGTTCAATGAAAAGAATATTTAGGATGAAGGTGGCCACACACTTTTTTTCTGATGTGTCTTTATCAGATTACCTGTGAGATTTCTCTGGTATAACACCTATTGGAAGCAAATACTCTTTTTGTCCAGCAATTTTGGAAAGGCTTAGCACTTCAAATAGTACATTTAAGGTACTTTGAAAGGGTCTTTAATGAAAAGATTTAAGACAAGTCTTAAGACTCCTTTAGAACAGTATTTCTAAATGCTTCAGAGTGTATTTTGAAGGCTGAGTCATGTTGCAGATGGGAATACTCCAGATATACATACTTGTGTATCTTATCTGATAGTAGTTGTGTACTATCAATTGATGTTATTGATGTACTTTTTGGAGATTTTGTGGATTTTTTAGTTACAGTATTTCTTGAATTGGTCCAGCTTCCTTATTCTTGTTTTTCTATTATGTGGGCATCTACCCTTGACATTTTTTATTTTAGGAGTAATTAAAAATCTTCCTGTAGTACAGGAGAGTGCAGTGATGCAATACTAATGATACAAAATTCTGATTCCTGACACACGTGTGTCTGCCTCCTCTGGTTAATTGAAATGAGTCTTCATTGGCTCCAAGCCCTTAAAAATTTTAGAATGGCAATATCTTGTGATTTTGAAGCTTCTGGGGAGTGTGGCTGTTGAATCCATTGCTATATCAAGGGAGTATTTAAGGATAGCTTTGTAAAAAATATACTTTTTTAATTCAAGGACCTGCAGAATAGTGTCTAGAATTAACCTGATTTGCAATGCCTTCTACTTAGCATCTGTGATGCTAAGTGGGTTTGGGTTTTCTTGTGGTTTTTCTTTAGTCAGGTTTTGCTTGGGTTTTAGTGGTATTTTTTTGAGTTCCAAAGTAGCTTCCTAGTGCATTATGACAGACCTCTATTGTTCTTCTGCAATAGTGGAAGACAGTTCTCTTAAGTGCTTGAAATTATGATGCATGTTTCCACAAAATATACTCAACTGAGCGTTGCAGAGACTAAGGTGATTTAAAGATTAACTCTTGCTCTGTCTTTTCAGTTTTACAGAATTCATGTATTTTTTTCTTCCCAATAAAGTATAACCCCTTGTCTTGTGAGAAGTTGCTGATAGAAAGGAACTTTTCTTGTAAGTAATTGGGCTATGATCATATTGAGGTTAGCTCCATTACGTGTATGAATAGCAGACATGCATAATGTTTACAAATTCTTGAGTCCTGGAATAGGCTGAATTCACAGATGGGGGTAGAAAGTACATGTGCAATTCAGTATTACTCATATAATTTTCTTGAGGAATGTTATGGAGGAGGCAAGACAAACAGGGGGTTTAAATGCAAAGGAGATCTATGTCTGAGTTGAAACACAGTTTGGAAGAGAGTGACTTTACTTTGAGGACTTGTGAGTTTAAAAGCCGGATAGATAGTGTCAAAGTTGTGCACAGTCTTTTCAACCAAAGGAAGCATGTGGAAGTCCTTGATAGAATGAATTTGGGTAATTCTGAAATCAAGGGTTTACACTGTGATGGGCAGCAGAGATGCTGGGAAAAAAAAAGATGCTGTTTAAGTATGCATATCATCTACTGCTGAGAGAAGAAACCTAGTAACAAAATTCAGAGTTAGGGATGATGACAAGATTTTCCACAGAAAAATTCCTTTTCCAGCTAGACCAACTCTGAAGAGGAGTAAAAACTGTCTTCCAATGGGAAGGAGCTTTTTTTCATGATGCGCACAATTGAGCTAAGCAATCTCTCAAATTAAGTTCCTCCTGCCAGCATTTTGAAGCCTTTGAAAAAATACTCTTTGCATTGATGTGAAGGCTTTGAAGAACGTCACCCTTAGCAATGTGATATCTCTCAAGTGATGTAAATCATACATTAATGATAACAGGAAAGTTTCCATTTTTATTGTAAACTTACTCTTTTAATGGTTCTCTTATTTATTTGAATCTGGAATTTATGGGAAGATCATTAACTTGGAAAAGTTCACAGACTCAAATAGTGACTGAAATAATATTTACAGTAGATGCTCTACACTCATAAAATGTAGAACTGTTTTGTGATATAAACACAAGAGATCATACTATATCAGCAGTTAAGATAATTTCCTTGATGAACCAAGTGCTTTTGCTGATTCTGAGGGTTCATGGCTCTGTCATTGAAGGAGTGATTAAGAAACAAGATTGAACAGTAGACTGGAAATCTCTGTGTAGACATTATTAGGTACATTGGAAAAAGGAATTTTACCCAGTACTCACCTCCTGAGAATAATCATGCTCCTTGATTAGCACAATGGAGCAGTTTAAGTAAATATGAGAACTAAAAACTAGAATAGCTTTCATAGAATGGAATCATAGAATGTTTTGGGTTGGAAGGGACCTTAAAGATCATCTAGTTCCAAACCCGTGCCATGGGCAGGGATTCTTCCCACTAGATCAGATTGCCCAAGGCCCCATCCTACCTGATTTGAACTTTACATATGAATATGACAAAAGAATAGCTTACCAGTTCTTTCTCTGTAGCACCTGCGGATAAATGGAGCATTTTTCTTACCTTTAAAGGTTAAAACCAAAGGATTTTTAACTAGTCTGAAACTAAAGTTTGCCTCCCAGTTGTGCCTTTTCCCTGTAGGTTAAGGACAGGTTACCATTAGGACTTTTTGTTTAGATTCTGAGCACATTACATTTTAACTTTCTCTTTGGTAAAAGAAGAACATTGTAGTTTTTTTGTAGCTGAACTCTTTTTCTGTTTTGTTACCTAATGTAGATTGTTTTCCTTATGCATATGTATCAGTTTCATAGACGTACTATAACTATCTTGGAATGGTTTAAGGAATATTTTACTGTTACACAAGTTGAACAATGTAACCATTTTAATCTGATAAACATGTATTTTATTGTTAGAATAACTATTTTCATAACTACTTTGCATATATTATTGGAGACTATATTGTATCCAACTAAACAATATAAAATTGTGTCTGTAGCTTCTGTGGAGGCAAAGATCTGTAATTTGTTTACTTGCAAAATGAGTTCTTATTTGCTGTTTGGAACACTTTTGTCTTATAAAGTTATCCTAAATTTTAGGAATTATTGGAATATTTTCCTTGGGGAAAGGGGTAAGCATGCTATGTTATAAAACTTGAAGTAATTGTTTTGGTTTGTGTCCTTTTAGTTTTGGGTGAGCTTTTGGTTTTGGCTTTTTTTGGGGGTGGAGGTTGTTTTTTTTTCCAATTACCTTTCCTCCACTGTATTTACAAGTTGGAAATAGGTACTTTGCTAATGTTATTCCCATGCTTCTGGTCCTTTTGTTGCAACTGAAGATTATCTGCTATGAAGGAATCGTGGTCTCATGAAAGCACATAGGAAAACTTAAAGGGAAAATTATTTTATTATAAATAAAATCCTTTGAGAGAAGCTAGCAGATATGCTTAACTGGGTGTAAGCTTATCTGTGTGGTCACCTATGCCAAATTCGATTAAAGCTTGATCTTTAAATTTGTAAATAGGGAATCTTGCTGCATTCACCTTCTCACCACTTAGTAGTTCAGCAGCATGTGTTTTTGTGTATATATATGTACAATTTGCCTGAAAAAAAATACTAATAACCCAGCTCTCCATTTTGACCTTTGGTTTCAGTCTTGTTGAACCATTCTAAATTCTGTCCTTAAAAGTATTTTGTAAAAGATTTTCAATTATTATGATTTCCTAATTGTTTAAATTTTTAAAGAAGTTTTATTACATGCCTTTTCAAATATATCAATTTGTCACATAAAGGTTAAAAATTAGATACATTTTATTCATGTTAAAGTCACACCCAGCTTATTTAAAGGCAGCTTTGACTTAAGAGTTGCAAGCCTGAGGATATTGATTTGAATTATGCATGACTGTCTGGTATGCAGTTCCATTAGCCTGCTGGATGGATAATGTAAACATGTTCAGAATTTTAAGTATCCTATATGAGCGGCAGGTTAAAAATAGAGCTGATAAGAGCATGTGTATCTGAAAAATCCAAATCTTGGAGAATGAAACTACAAAAGGTGCATGTCTTCAAGAGGCTGACTTCAGGTGTGAATTTCTTTCCTTTGAAACTGCTCAGCCCGAACAAATACAGCTGATGGGTGTGATTTGAACAGGTGACACGATTGCTGTTGGCTGCTGCAAAGCATTGACATCTGTACCAGAAAAAGACGCTCACTACCAAAAGGCCAGCACCAACTCTGCGACTTTTGGCAAAAAAAGAGGGGTTGTACCTGTTCTGTTTTAAATTGGTCAAGATTTACTCTAGGGATCAGTCTAATTTCTTCATATCTTCAAAGAGGATATGATTTGTAATGGTATTTGATGTTGCTCAAACTTTCGCTGGCTTTCTGTTCATGGTTATATCTGATCAGTTGTTTGGTTATCCCTGTGTTTTGCTCTGTCAGTAGTTTGGTAGTAGAAATAATGACTTCTGAAACTTTGTTTTTAAATCTTCAGCACTGTGCTTAGTAAGATTTAAAAATAGTACATTTTTAGAATTTTGCCCAAGTTCCTGTGAATTTTAATAAAAACAACCCCCTACTACTCTGGAGTGAAAAGTACAATGCCATCTATGTTACATTTTATAAAGATTTAGTATATTTCCAAGTGTTTCTGTTGCATCTGTAGCATTTGTGCAATTCGATAAGTTAAATAAAAATCAAAAAAATAATATTGCACTTATTTCCAATATCTGATGGATACAAACCAGAATACTAGTCTAATTTGGCATTAATTCTTACCCTCCTTCTCAAAGCTATTTTGCTTGGAATCCTTTGTATCTGGCTTTGTTAAATGCTATACATAATGCTAGAATGGAACTATTTTTAGATTATAAAAATGAGAGAGAATAATGATGTCTTTTCCTTTGATTTTAAAATTTTCATTTACTTACATCTTAAAATAGCAATAATCCTATGAAAATTTGTACGTATATGTATGATTAAAAGTTGTTCTTTATGATGAAGTTGATTATACTGCTCTGATACATTTTTTTCTTTTCCTCTCAACTCTTAGTCCATGAATTGTATATCCACACAAAAATTTGGCCAGCAGATAATTCTTGGGTAGTACTGGTAAAACTTGAAAAGGTGCTTTGTGTTGATGGTCATTTTCCCTCTTAAGTGACGAATAGTTATTCTGTTAAGAGATGGGAATCTAATGCTCTCCTTCAGAGAAACTCATCATCCTGCTATTTGATCACAGCTGTTATCTTGACTGTTTTCAGAGCAAAATTTCTTTTACTGGCAATAAGAAGCACTGCTCTCAATCGTCTGCTTGTCCTGGCGCCATTTCTTTCCTGTTAAGAGAAGGCACTTTAGAAGAAGAAAATCTTTTGAAATAGTAACAGTAGTTGTCATAAGTGTTAAAGGCAATCTGTTGGCCACAGAAGTCTAGGGAACTGCAGTGGCAATTTCCAGAGAACTTCAATATTTTGAAAAAGAAGAACTTTAGAGGGATGGTAACAATGCTAGTTATTTCTTTAAAAAAGACTACTTTGCACTTTAACTCTTCTCAGAGAAGACTGAGGGAATCTCTTGTGTGTTTTTGTGCCCAGTGAAGATAATCCAGGAGAATATTATACAGAGGAGAAATAATAGCATGTGTAACAATGAATGTAATGGCTTGAGTACTGAGCCATTCTGTAAATATCTCCACTGTTCCAGATGCTCTTTATTTTGCTAAGTGTTTCTGACATAAAACTGCAGAACTGTAATATTTTGGTAGCACAGATGACTTAGCATAAATGCCACCATGTAGCAGTCACTTTTGAATTCCTTTTCCTTGTTCTCTAGCTTTCAGTTACTTCTAAAAGAAATTTTCAGGGGGCAAAAAAAGAAGTGAGATTTAATTATCATTGAAAGTTCAAAGTGGATTTTTTGGTCCCCAAAAGGAAGTTTGAGACAGTTAGAAGTTAAATTTAAAGGTTAAAAGAAATCCAGGTAAATATAAGTCTAGCCTACATTGACACTGTTAGAAAAAAGAAAATATTTAATATTTCTTCATAAAGAACTTTGTGGAAAACTTGTGGAAAACTTGCAGGATGATACAGTTATTTCATAATACAAGCAAGGGTAAGAGTGGGGTTTATGCATCAGTGTCTGGCTCAGATATTATACTTCAAACTCAATGCATTTTAAAGCAGGGTTGAGGAGGGTTGTGGATGTGAAGAAGCCAAGTATGTTTTTTATTGAGTGTTTTGTTGTAATACTTAGAGAAGTTTAGATAACTGAGGAAAAGAGGCAAGAGTGGCATTTGTCTACTCAATCTTCACTGTTGTTCTTAGTTGCCATCATGACACTCATTTATGCAGCTGATGTCTTTCCAATGATTGAATGCATTAAAAGTTGGGAGACAGTTCTGAGTTTCTATAAAGTTTATATTACAATAGTTTTTTTCCTCTTCTGGTTATTCCCCTTTACTTTTCACATAAATTCAGATTATGCTATCAGCACTTGGTTTTTGAGTACTGTATAAATTTTGCTGTCTCAGTGAGAGTCTTTTGTTTTTACGAAGAGGTCAGAATACAAAAAGCATAATGGGAAAAGTCTGTTTAACTGCCCTCTTCTACACTAAATAAGTACAAATTATTCCCAGCTTGTTGGAAAGCAATCTGCATTTGAAAATGTCCATAAAAAATTGGTAAAAAGAGGGAGTTCAGGGGAGTTCTATTTACTCTAGTTTATGTATAATCTCAGAGTTGCATGCAATATTTCTTCAACTCCTTTCAGAAATACTCATCGAGATTTGCTGTGTTTTACATCTTTTGTGGATATATTGATGTAGAAACACTTAAACTCTGTCAACTGAAATTAAGCAGCAAACTCAGAATGATGGTGTACTCCCATTTCCATTTCAACACTGTTTCAGTGTTGGTCAGATTTAATTAATTTATGTCTGTACCTTTTTCCCCCTTTTGTTTTCCTTGAGCAAAAGTCCTGGATTTCAGACAGAAAGGAACCTGCCTGTTTATTTCATTACAAATGGTAGTATATAGCATACTTAAATTTGTTTTCTGGGGGGGGAGAAGGGGAATACAAACAATTGAAGGGGTTGGATATTCATCCTGTATAGATGGCTTAGATTCCTACTGTGCCAGTTTTCTGGTGTTCGATAAGGCACACAAAGCAGTTGTGGGAGAAAGCATATCACTTGTATCCATGGTAACTCGAAAGATACTTTGGAACTCAAAAGGATGGAATAAGCCAGAGTAATAGGTCTCATTATAAGGGCAAAATACATAAAAGGTTCAGGCATATGCTTTTAATTAGTTGCCAAAAATAGCTGGAATCAGGGATGATGCAATGAAACAATAATTCTTGTTGTTAGAAATGAGCAACACTTGAAATCTGAAAGATGTGCTCAGATGAAAGGCTTTATCTTACCATCTTATGGGTATTCAGACCATGAATACTAATAGGTTTGCAATGGTTTCTTAATCATGCTTAGGACATGAGAGCGCACGCTGATAAAAGCTCCTGCAAGTCTCTTATGACTGTAAGTTTCTGAAGTTCCATAGTGATGTTAATTCTCATGGCTGTGATGCATCTTCTTATAAATGGTACGTGCAAAGAGCATTCTCTCCTGTCTCACAAGGGCAGTGCTGGAAAACTAAATGTAATCTGTGCCTCTATGTAGGAATAACAAACAAGTTGTTGAAAACGAAGATTAATTTGAGGTTAAAGATCCAGTATTTTTCAGAATAAGTCACTTTAATTAATTTAAAAATAGAAAGGTAAGCAACGGGGGAAAGTGTGAAAACTTCAATGGATGGACTAGAATTGAATACCAGAGAACAAAAATAGTGCAATCTATGAAGTACAAGATATAAGATATTTGAATAACCATTTTAATAAAAATACAGTGAATAATTTTGAAGTTTTCTATTTGAACGCTAGTGTTTGTAAGGAATCCATCTTGTATTGCAGTGCAATTCTCCACATTATTTCCTCTGTTGCTATAGAAACTAATTCTAGTGCAGCTGTGATCGCTTATCAAAATTCTAATGTTTCAATAACCATTTCTTATTTTGAGTTATTTAAATAGCCTTGTCTTACTTTGAATCAAACTGCACATTTCATCACTGCTGAATTGTTGACTGGTCAAAATGTTAATGCAAGTGATGGCAAATGCTGTGGGGTTGTGGTTTGTTTTTTTTTTCTTTTTGCTATCTAAGCTATCATACTTATTGTTAAAGTTTGAATAACAAGCAAATTAAGGTTCTTTTCACTTGTTAAATTTTAAAGGTCAATATTTGCTGTCTAACATCAGCATTATGTAATGCACATTACTTCGTCTCTGTAATCTTAATTATATTTAATATTTTATAAACCTTAAATAGTTCCTGTTACTGGTATGTGACTGTGGGGGCACGTGTGTGTGTGTATATGTGTGTTTACATATATGTCTGTATAAACTATTTTTAGGGTGCTTTTAACCTGAAAGTATATGTCTCGATGTTTTTATTTTGTTGAAATAAAATTTTCAGTAATACTGCAGTAGAATGCCACCAGTTAGCAAGGTATTCTGGATCTCTTTTGCTCCTTGTATTATTTGTTTCCTTGGGGTTTGGGGTTGTTTTTTAGTGTTGCTAGTGGTGGGTTTTGGGGATTTTTGTGAGGTTTTTTTTGGCTGATTGGTGGTTTTATTTGTCTGTTTCTAACAATGGAAGTGCTACGCTTGTAAGTTATATGTATTTAGTGCAGGATACAGCAACGTTCTGATTGTGAACCATGTTAAACATCATTTTGCTGAGTGTTTTCAACTGTAAGGCTAAGATCTAAAAACTTCACTGACACCAAATTATGAGGAAGGGTGTGATGATAATTGGCCCGGAGACATGTGTTGTATACTTTCTGCTGCTGTAGCACAGCTACCGAAATGTTCCTGTAGTACTTTTCAGGATAATCACTGACTTTCTAATGAGCGTACACTAATTTCATGTAGAGTGAAATAAGTAATTTTCAATTTTGAAATTATCATACAAACATTTTGCAGCTGTAGCTGTCAGACTTTGATTACTAATTAACTGCTGTGCACCACCTTTAAGTCTCTTATTCAGCAAGCTGCATCAAACAGTAATTTCAAATTCAGTATATAAATTTTTTCTAGTATAAGAAAGGTCTATGAGAAAAAAAAATGATGGATAAGCATATTTTCTTCTTTCTGTGCCAATGGCTAGTAGGTTTATTACTGTGTATTATTAGATACTCATGGTATATAATTGTAACTCATGGTATGGTGAATATAAGACTATGACAATACAATTTTCCAGATAGAGTTTTGAGAAGTTCAATGTGTTGAGAATCCTCAACTGTTCGGTGCTCTTGTTTGTTTGGGTGGATGACATGGAAAAGCAGTTCCTCTCCTGCTGTTTGCTGTGGGCCGAAGCATCATGCTCTAGGTCTTAGGAGCCATTATGCAGCTTGGCCACTGTTTTCTCATCCTCATAAGTTCTTGCTTAGCTCTTACAGCTGGTGCTGTGGCTGAATGATAATATCTTCACCAGCCAGACTCGTAATCATTTAGTCTTGTCAAAATGCAGAAAATTATCTATTTTGTGAATTGTATGACAACTATGGAAACATAGCAACACCTACATCACACGTTACATGTAAGCCTAGTAAAGCAGCTCATCTGTGACAGTGGGAGGTCTCAGAAGCACTGCAAAGAAGCGCAGGAAATTTAGTTTTGAGCAATTGTGTTTCTTTATGCATGGAGAAACTTGTTTGAGGCCTTGCTGGAGTGAGCAGAACATACTGACATGCTCCCTGCTGCTTAATCTGTGCCTTTTCTTAGCCCTCTTACTAGCTGTGTGAAGGAAAGATACCTTTGTTTCAAAGCATATCCATTTCCTGTGATTTCACAGTGTCTATTTTGCCTTTCTTTTTCTGGAGAGTTGGCTCTGGAAATGATACCAGAACCATTCCTAAGCTTTTTTTCTACAGGTACTAATAGCTAAAAGGTTTTAGAGGAATTCTTGACCCTAGACATAGAGAATTTTCTTCTATTGTTGACCTGTTAGGTGCTCCTGCAAACTGAGATTGTAAGTAGATTTTTTTCCTGGGTTCTAGCTGCTTTTTATTTGGTAAAGTTATGAGAGCTGTTTCAAAACAAAGCAAAAAAAAAAAAAAAAGTTCTGAATTTTGTGGATTACTTTTTTCAGAAATAATTTAATATACTGCAGAGAAGACAGTCCATTTTACTACAGCAAGTCACTGAGCCATTGTGTCAAGGAGAGAAGGAGAGAAAGTGCCTGAATAGACCAGAGAAACCAAGGTGCCTTGGAGTTGTAGGATCTGAATAAATAATTACAGCTGTCTTTCCACCTAAAGGAAAAATAACAATAAATCTGAAATATAAATTCAAAAAGCTTATCATGGAAAATGTCTTGCCTCTCCTGGAATGTAGCTAGCTGTGTTCTCTAGATTGTGCAGATTTTCACCTCCAAATATGGATATTCCCACCCATCAAACATTGCTGATTTCTCTTTTATCTCTTTGCTCTATTGACATTGCTTTTTTCTCAGAACTGAACTACTTTTTTGCATGTCATATGTTGTTTTATTTTCCCATCCCTCCACCTTTCTTCCTCTGTCATTTTTGCTTTGTTATTTTACCTGTTTGTAATTTTTCATTCCTGCTTGCATCTTGTTTGTTCTTTATCTTTTTCTTTGGGCTTTCTCTCATTTTCCATACAGATCTACTAAACTTCTCTCCTTTTATTTGTTTTCTTTGTTCATTTGACAAAAAAACACTTTTTTTTTTCTGAATCACTGCACTACTTTCTCCTTTCGCCTTTTTTCCCCCTTATTCTCTGTACTTTTTTTTTCCACCTGCATGATTTATTTTTTATTTCTGTTCCTTCTCTTCTACTGCAAAGCTGATGATATTGGAAAATTCTGTGGGGGTATTTTATGGGAGTTTTTCATGTTGATGGTGTTGTATTTATGTGAGTTTTTCATGTTGGTGATGGTATTCATTTCAAGTGAATTTTAGATTAATAATAATTTAAAAGCCTGAAATATAAATAAATAAAAATTTAAAAACAAACAAACAAAACCAAACCCTCAAAAATCAACAGAAGAAATGGCTAGAGCACTAGTTGTAAAATACTTGGTTTCTGTTTTTCTGTTCCATAGATCTCTGAAAGCTTTCTGTGATGAGGAGCACTTCTGAGCTAGATTCACAGCAATCCTTATTATCTCATTTTCACCCTGCACTTCAGATCTCCATCTGCAAAATACCAAACATGTTAACTTCTATTTTATAATGCTACTATTATCCACCCTAATATATATTTCACTTATATCTATATTAACAGCTTTGAGATAGCCAAATTGTGATCATATAGCTAACTGAAGTCGAGAGGCAGAAAATTTAACTCTTGCCCTACTGAAGTGGTTCATTCATAATCCTTATAGTGCTGCTTTGTTAGTGACTCACTCCAACAGAGTATCCTTTGCAGTCAAAATTGCTGTGAAAATGAGGCAAAGGAATCAAGCTTTGTGTTCCTATTCTATAAACAATTCTTGATGGAAAGTATCTTTTAAGGTTTATTTTCACCTGTTAAGTAATAAATGGAAAACTTAAATAGATTTTATTTAAAAATACCCTTTTTTTTATTTTTTGTATTTTTTTAAATTACAAAATGCAGCTACCAGGGTAAAGGTATTTTTAAGAAACCATGAAGTTATTGCATTTTAAGTTGCAGAAGGAGTTCTCAATAAGAGAGTAGTTTTGTTTTACTTAAAAGTGTGAGAAAAAAGAATGATGGAACTCTGATAGTTAAGTATTATCAGTATTGTATATACTGCTGAATGGATCATGTTTATATCAGTAAATGAATTAAGATCTTGAAAGGGGGGTTTTGTATCTCTTAGAAAACTTGGTAATTTTTATTTGTGTAAAATATAAAACCAAATGTGTCTGAAATGAGCTGCAAAAACATTAAAACTCTCAAGAAAATCATCTGCACAACATATTAATCTTGCTTTCTAATCATGCTTTGTTTCCTCATTTGAGACTGAACAGAGTGAGAGCAGGAACATTACAGGAATATTAGCTATGTGTTACAATACTTCAATGGGAATTGATTTTAGACCTCTGTGGGATCTTTTTCACCTTTTCAGCTCTTCATTGCTGCTCAACTCCTGTGCTTAATACCACAGCTGCAGTAGGATTAAACTGGACTGGAATTTGAGCTTTAATTTAAGGTGATAACTGTACTCAAAAGAAGTATAACAACGACAGGAGAATATTTCCTAAGCCCACATCCTGCTGCTGCTGTTTAGAGGGTTGAGGGAGATGCTGTTGTGCACACACTGGTGAGAAATTGGGGTTCTCAGGGGCTTGGGATACTTTAGTTTAACTGCTTTTAGCTGCTAAGCTCGGAATTTTCCTTAAGCATCCATAAATGCTGGTGAAAGAGCCGAATTTGGGAGAATTTTCGCAGAGATGATAAAAGGCATTTCCTTGTCACCAAGATACTCCTAAGATTTCAAAGCTGGTTGTCAATCACCCTCAGCAAGCAGGACTTCTAGCATATTTTAAAAGAGGGAAGGGTAAATAAAAGGAAGATTCTATGAATTGATTCAACTTACTACCTTTTTGGAAGTGATTTTTTTCTAACAATTTTGATAACTTGTTAAAAACAAACAGTGAGCAGAGGTGCATAGGAATTCCTGTTCATTTATTAAGTTAGCCAACATAGCAATCTGAAAAGTAGTGTAAAGGAAAGTTGGCTGCTTATAAAAAAAGTGAAAGTGTAACCAGCATCTAAATGGAACAGAAAATACATTTTTCTACCTGAATGTGCATACTTAGTACATATGCTTTACCTAAGGAAATATAATTACAGAAGGGAAAGCACGCAATTTCACTTCTGAAAGATCACAGCTTTCAAAAAGCTTTGCAGCTAGATAGGGTCTCAGAAAACTAGAGCTTTTAAAAGTAAAAAAAAAAAAAAAAAAAGTGATCTGGAGCTTGATATATTGATATTCATATCAATAAAAATTAGAAATATTGAACCATTAGATTTAAGCATTATTTCGATATATTCTGGACAACTGAAAAGTAGAAATACAGAACCAGGTAGCAGTTCTCCTTCCTATTACAATTAATATCAATGCTGTACAAGGAACCAGAGAATGATACTTAAATTGAAAACAAATTAATTCAATAGATGGTAATGTGTAATTTTCATTGAAAGACGACCAAAATATTTGGGAAGGAAACAAAAGAATGTCTTTGACAGCTGGTTCACGATAATGCTTTTAATAATGTATTTGTAGTTAAAATGCTACAAATGGGACTAATTTTGGAAAGAGTTTTTTTTTTTTCATTAGTGCTGGGCTTTTGTATTGCTCTGTAAAACAGACAATAAATTCTTACAAATAAGAAGTGCTCTAGTAAGTACAGAGAGCAAATTTCTTTTTTAGGGAAACAAAACTGAGCTGTAGTTCTACAGGCTCAAGATGTAAACAGATACAGTAAAAAAGATGCTATGTGTGTTTCAGCGATTTCAGTTGGTCTTAGACCTCTGCTGTGGAAGAAAGTTAAAGTTTTAAGGACTGGACATAAAGATAATTATATCATTTTAAATTACTGTCATTTAAAAGGACAAAGAGAACCTTTTTATTACCTGAATGATCAGTAGCATTAGCTTGAGGGAGTGAGGAAAAAGCAGTGCTAAAAGCATCACATGACATCAGGTGTAAATGATAGCAATGCTGCTTTGATTTCCATAGGTCTGGGATTAAGCTAATAGTGTGTAGAATTTTCTAACTTTAGGAAACACTGTTATCTATTACTGGGGGAAAAAAACCCCAGTCAAACAGATATGATACTTTTTCTTGTTTACGGTGAATTGCCTAATGTAGAAGATAGTTCAGCTGTAAATAGAAGTCTAACCTGTGGCAAATGCAAGAAGAAAGCAAATGGAAAAGGAGAAATTTAATGGGGGGTCCATAATGACCCCCTACCATTCCCATATTCCCCTTTTTTCATTAAGAATGACTCATGCCATAATTCTTTTGGAAAAGAAATAGAATTATGCCAAGATAATTTGTTGTTCTGTGAAATAATTTGGGGTTTGTCCTCACAAAAATGCATGTAAGCTTTTAATTTTAAAGGAAGGAGAGACCTGAGGTTTCATTCAATATTTAATGTTTATATTTTATACTCCCTGTAATGTGGGGTAATTCAGTCAACATAATATTTTTGGATGGTAGAAAAGTTCAAACATGAAAATTCCATTTGGACTGTCTGTGCTGCCTATCAGAAATCTCTAAGGGTATTAAATCATTCAGAATAAGAAAGGTTTCTTTAATTTTTAAACATGTATTTCATTTTATGTTTTATTTAAATTGTCTTAACATTTACATAGAACTCCTTGAAGGCTTGAAAACTTGAAATTTATGTTTGATTAAAAAATAAGAAATTATATAGCAGAGTGTGAGCAGAGATATATTAGAGAAAGGAAAGGTACCATTTGAGTATGAAGATATTCTGACAATTACAAAATATGACTTGCAAAAATTACTGATTTATGAAGTGATTATTTATTTTAAAGAAACTGGAAGTCAGATTCCAATAGGGGTGTTGTGGTACTGTTGCCTCCCACAACAGTGTGAATTTTTAAAGAAGTACTACTGTACATGAGAAACCCAAAGCTGCAGAAGTGTAGTTAATGATGACTTATGAGACAGAGGAATTAAAGGCACAAGGGTAGTTTCTTTTTACATGTTAAGAGATGGGTGTTCTTGGAATTACTCAGGAAATATGGTCTAAGGGAGGTTGGGTTGATGCTGCTGCTGTGAGGAAAGCAGCTGCTGCTCTGGGAAAAAATAATTGCGATAGGAAAGTCTAAATGCTGTAAACATGGGATGAGGACATCACCAGCTGCATGGTGAAATGTGCAGCCTAGCATGGTCCATGAGAGACCAGAACAGAGAGGAGAAATGAGCAACATTGGAAGGGGCAATTTGAAGTAGTAACTGAAAACCTAAAGCATTTCTTATGCATCTTTAAACTTTGATTCCCCCCAGCAAAATGACTGAAACATTTCTGTATTTTCTCATAGTTATCAATTGTATGTTCCAGGAATGCTCAGTTTGGCCTAGGTTACTGTGTCAGATTTAACTTGCGAATCTCTTGAGGTTGATGGCAGGGTATGTATCATCCCCCTTTGACTTGCAATATGTCCTACAGGGGCTTATGAAAACAGATGAACCTTCACTGTTGAACAAACAGTACTAAAAAGAAGATATTTATTTACTTCTGACTTAAATGTGCTAATGACAGTTTACATGCTGTAATTTCTAAGTGTACCAGCAAAATGCTAATCTGCTCAGGTTTGTCAGGTATCTCATTTATGGTTCTGGTTTCTTCAGCTGTTAAGCAAGGTCCTTACTATCACCATTGATGACTAAGGGAGGATGAAAACTTTTATTAAAGCTGTTACCTATTTAAAAAGCATTTATTCAAATATTCCTATTGACACCCATACACTGTATTCTCAATTTAGAATTTACCAAATACTCGTTACTAAACAAATTTGGTTTCACTCATATCATGAGAATGCCAAGTATTTTCACATCCTTTGGGTGGAGAAATGAATGTGAGGTCTTTATATTTCTCTTTTCTCTGTTATGCCATTTTCTGGCTGGTAGGAACCTCAGACTAAACCTGATTTGATTTCTCCACTATTGTATCTTACTTCCACTTCTGGGACATATATTGGCTTTTTACCCTGTCTATCTAGTCCAAGGTGATGTGGTCATTTAATATGATTAATTTAATTTACAAATGAATTTACAAAAGCTATTTTCTATGTGATTTGAAACCTGCATAGAAGCAATGCAATGATTTTTTTTTTTTTATTTTCAGTGTAACCATTTGCTTATAACTCCTTGGCAGATGTTATTAGCCATGTTTAGTGATCTTTGGGAGGTATTCTTTGGCTTTGTCACAGTACAGAAGTATACATAACTGTGTCTGAAGTTCATATCTTAAATAAAGGGTACAAGGTATGTAACACACAGGGGTTTCATGTGTAAATATGCACACACTGCAGATCATCTTGCCATTCAGCTCCAGATGTTTTTCTCCAATACAATTAGTGATAAGCCAGCAAGCACTAGCAGCGGTTTTGTACTTTAAACTTCGATACATATGCAAAATTTTGTTAGATTGTCCAAGTTAGTTGCTACTTCTGAGTAATTTTTAAGGAAAATACCCAGGATCAGATATTTAGTATTGCTGTATTCACTACTGTCTGTGATATCATTTGGCTTTGATATCATCAGTCATTAGAATGTCTCAATGGAATTCAAATCTTCATAGTTTTCAAATAACCATATAAAAAAAATATTTTATTGCATCATTTACTGTGGGGAGCAGAAAATTAAAATGAGACATTTTCACCTTGAGAATTAATATGAAAACTTAGATATCTTTTTATGTAGAGAAAGCTGTTGTTCAAAACCAGTTTATACCTCTCTAGACAGAGGTATCCTGAGATTTTTAATCCCAGATATTAGTTTTAAGAATTTGCATGTTATTTCAGTTTGTTAAACTGCAATTTGAAAAATATATAGTTGAAACCTGCCTCGGTGCCTTAGCTTTTCCTGAGATCTTTGAATCACAGCTGTTTAATAAGATTTTTTTCTTCACTTCTTCCATGCCTACATTAAAAGCACCTTCTCTGTCACACAGCCTGTACAGTTTTCCCATAGGGACATATAATGGAGCTCATCAAAGTGAAGTGAGTCACACAGTCATTTATTTACTCATGTAAGACAATAATGGCGTTGTTAGTTAACTGGACATGTTTTCATTTCATTAAACTATGGAAAAGCTGGGCATTAAAAATTCTTAGCGGACTTGGTGGCAAGTGAACAGAAAGAAACTCGGGGCTGCCAGGTGGTTGCTAGCTCATTTAATGCCGTTTGTTGCCTTTTGGCAACAATGAGCAGAAATGCTGTTTTTCTGAATTTTCTAGAATATTTAATTATATAGATTATGACAAGGAAGTCCAGTTTTCATGGTATAGAGAGACAAATTATGCATATTATTATTTTATTATTATTAAAATATCAGTTTAGATTCTAAAATAATATTTATCTAGTTTCATGGGTGCAAGCTGTCTAATATTCATAGGTAAGGTTTAATGTTTATCTACTAGAGAGATGTCTGCAGTTCAAGTATTCCCTGCTGTCTGTTTTGTTTTCCAGCCCTGTGGGACTGGATTTTCAAGTGTTAGTAGCACTGGCTCACTAACAGCAGAAGACCTTTTGCAGGAGTGCTGAAACAGTATTTTGGAATCACTCTGAATGGCGGGCTGGCTCTGATGGGTTTATCAGAGACGCAAGGGTTCTTGATAGTGGTTTCATCTTGTAGGAGTGTTTTAATTACTTGTTTGCCATGGTTCTTTTAGGAGCTATTGAAATAGAGAAGAGCCCTGCATTCCCCAGTTAGTACTTTCTTTACCTTTCTTGTTTGGTAGGTTTTTCTGTGAGTGAAATGGTATGTCTGACACTAGAAAACATTTTTGCTTTGAAATTCTTATATATAAGGTAATTCTTTATGTCAGGGGCATTGAAATCTTTATTAAAATCTCTACAGAAAATGTAAACGAATTATGAGGCAGTTTCTTACCTGTCCTTGATATTCCTTTCATTTCAGCTGCTGCACACTTTGCTGTCTTTTCCCAATTCTATTCAACTCTGTAATGCTGGATAGTAAAATATGAGATAAAAATTTGAAATGTAATTTATTTTGAATTAACTACCTGTGTCTGTAGCCATGCATCAGGTTTAATTTCTGAGGAGATGTATACGTTTCTTTCTATCATCTATCTATCTATCTATCTATCTATCTATCTATCTATCTATCTATCTATCTATCTATCTTTCTAGTGTGAAAAGCAAGGATGGTCAGCATCAAGTATTTATCCCAAGCACAAGATTGCTCATGATCCTTTTTCCTCTGTCTTTAGTGACTAGAGGTAGTGTGTAGCTTCCAGACACTGGATATGTACCCTTTAGCTGTTCTTAATAAATAATAAAGAATCCGAGGCACTGCTTCACTTTTTAAATTCTGGTGAGCAGAGTTCGCTTGTGTGAAAAGTTGCCTTTATTAGTACCTTACTTGTCTTCAGAGTTTAATTTAGTATCTCCCTGGTGGGCAACTGCATGGGAGGTAATCAGCCTGATATCATGGCTTTAGGGAGTGCATTTTGTTTCCATAATTGGCCTACATTACATCTGCACAGAATCTGACTTAAGATATCCAAAGGTTTTTGCAAGGTAAGCATCCCTGAAATTCAAGTGTAGAATTTTTGTCATGTCATATCTGTGCTATATTTATTTACATGTGGTTTGCACAATCCATTCTGACTGTACACTCAAAACTTTGCTTTTATCTAAATTTCTTTCATTTGAGAGATCACTCATTTCCGTTTTTAACAAATTTTTTTTTCAGTAGTATTTTTCATCTGATATGAAATGTAAAGTTAAAAAAAAGGACATACATAAATTTTTAAATTCTCTGTCCAGGCATTTAGATTCACATTTTCCACAGAACTCTTTGAACTGTGAATAATCAGAAAGTAAGTAAAGCTTTTTAACTTATTCTCAGCAAACTGCATTCAGAGGATGAGAAGAACACCTCCGCTGGATGAACTGCAGCCGCCTCCGTACCAGGATGACAGTGGTTCTCCTCATCTTTCCTGTACGCCTTCCGAAGTCGGAGACAGCAAATGTGAATATTCCCAGTGTAGCAACAGCCCGAGGTGTTCATATAAGTGCCCTAGTGAGGGAAGCACGGGACACGAAATAGAAAGCTTTCATAACAAAGGATACGAAGAGGATGTTCCGAGTGATAGCACAGCAGTTCTTAGTCCAGAGGTAAATTAAAATAGTTGAGTGTGGTGAAGCACTTTTTTAACCTAAAGATCAATGCACTGTTATATGGGCACTAATACTGCAGCTCATTTCATTAAAAAAAAAAGAGTTTGTCAGAAAATATGACAATAGGATTTCAGATTGCTGTAGTTATCTTTATGGCACCTTAGCTTTCAAACCAGCTCCCAGTAAGAGTGAATTATTTTTTACACCAGTCAGAAAATTTCATCGCTCTTTAAGGACTGTAGTCAAAATTTTTCCACATGATTTTTTAGACAACCCAAATAAAGTTCTGTTAATGCTTTTTCATATTGAACACCCCATAATGTAAAGCAATTTTTATGGGAGGGAAAAAATATTCCAAAGGTTTGGGTTTTTTTTCCAGTTGTTGATGTGGTGTAGTGATTTGGGCCACTTAATGTTCCTATTTTTCTTCTATAAATTGTAATGATACATACGTATCTTTGTCTGTGAAGAAATCTTCTTTTCTGACACATATTTCATTGAAATGCCTTTAACAACCAGTTACTGCACTGACATCTATGGGTAAGTCTAATTAGTGATGCCATGTGCAGAAGAAGCTCTTTTGGTACAAATTTATCTTTTGTTGCTACTGGAAGTTTTGAAGTGCGTGTTAGAGCTCACTTCTGGTGTTTCTGTTTAAGTAGCCCTGTTGGGAAGCTGATGTTGTGTACCTGGGGTGTTGTTGCAAGGTCTGGAAGACCCAGCTGCAAGGCCTTCCCATTTTGTGTCACTCCAGTCGTTAATGTAAGCATATTTCAGTAAGAACTGAGAATGCTGCCAACTTTTTTTATAGCCACACAAAGCTTCAGGATTGAAGCCTTTAGAGGAATGCATTCCCACAGCTATGTGGCAGCCAGGTTAAAATAAGAACATTTCTTAGCCCAGAAGGCTTTGTTTTGACATCTATTTGTTCATGTGAACAAGACACACTTGAAATACCTTTGTTTTGAATACTTGGAATAATCTATTATATGAGCAGTAGGTTGACCTGTACTTGTAAATATTTTCTGTTTCAGTATCCCTATTAAACTCACTGTTGTAACTTTATAAGGGACCAGTATTTTACTCAAAATTTGATGTGACAATAAACCATCTGAATTTTAAGTTTAAAATAAAATTTTAGGACTAATGTAATTTACAGAGAGTTCAGAAGATGAGTTCAAAACTTCTACAGTTCCAGTAAAATTTCATGAATAAAGCCACAATAGTGACATCCTTGGCCATAGCAGAGGGATTGGAACTAAAAGATCCTTAAGGTCCTTTCCAACCCAAAATATTCTGTGATTCTATGTTTCTAGGATAATTTTTAGCATATTCATATAACTCTTGTGGACTGCAAGAGACTGGAGCTGTATGTGCAAGTAGGTTTGTAATTCCTGTATTCTTTGCTGCCATATCCCTGTGCTCTCAATCATTATCTGTGTCTTCAAGCAATGTAATAGGTGAACTTTAAAATATGTATATGAAATATGTGAAATTAGGTGGTTTTTATCTTGTAACAAATGTATATACTTTTCAACATGTTGGGCACAGAAGAAGAGATCATTACAGCTTAATTCAATCTGAGTTGATACTGACTGGCTCCTGGTTTTTGGTGGTATTGGCCAGGTAAAGTTTGGATTTCATCTTGACTGCCAGTCAGCCATCTCCTTGGGCTTTCAGTGCTTAATAATCTTGTTTATGAAATGAACAAAAAAGATCATAGTGCCTTCATATTGTCTAGAGTAAACCATATATTTCCATTCTAGATTTAATAATAGAATACAGTAAATAAATAAATAATTGGCTTTTTTCTCTTCTTCTTCAGGATATGTCAGCTCGAGGATCATCTTCACAGCTTCCTAAACCTTTTGATCCTGAGCCAGTAGCTAAATATGGCACACTAGATGTGACTTTTGACTATGACTCACAGGAACAGAAGCTTTTGGTGACAGTGACAGCTGTCACAGACATTCCAACATACAGCAGGACAGGTGGAAGCTCGTGGCAAGTACACCTAGTTCTTCTCCCTATAAAGAAGCAGAGAGCAAAAACCAGCATCCAGCGGGGACCGTGCCCTGTCTTCACAGAGACATTCAAATTTAATCACGTTGAGTCTGAGATGATTGGGAATTATGCAGTTCGCTTTCGACTGTACAGCGTACGGCGCATGAAAAAAGAGAGGATTGTGGGAGAAAAGATTTTTTACTTGACAAAATTGAATCTTCAAGGGAAGATGTCAGTGCCAGTGATACTGGAACCTTCTTACAGTCTGCCTGTGAGTATTAAATGAGGCAGAATAAGAATGCAGTGAGATACAGTGTCCTGAATTCTGAATAAGAATAGTGTGTATATTTATAGAGTCATCACATCCACTGAGTTTTTTGAACAGTCATAGCACTGCATTAGCACAATGAAAATTTCCTTAGAGCTTCTGTAAATACATTCACTTTCCACCTGCAAAAGCTGTCCATATTTTCCTGTAAATTGCTTCAAAATTTCCCGTCCATAAATAGGGATATAGTGATGAATGCATGTATCCATGCATATAGATATGTATATGTATATGTGTGTAATAGTATTATCTTTACCACCTGCAGCACTTCAATTTAAAAAGAAAAACACACCAGAGTGGAAGAAAGAAGAAGCTATACTAGCAAATGTTCTCCATCTGTTGCAATTAAGTCTTGTTGCAGATAGGTGTTTTCCTTGAAAGAAAGAAAGAAAGAAAGATAGGAAAGAGGAATTTTGAGAGTATAAAGCCATTTTTAATAACTTCACATCAGTACCTTGGAAATAATTGATTTCTGGTTCAGTCTGAAGTGAAAAGCAGCTGAAACAGAAAAGGTTTTTTTCTGAAAAAACAACTACCTATGTGATGAACAAAATTATTTGTCCCCCAAGTAATATTTCTAATAAAGCAAAGCAACACTAATTAAGGATAAACATAGGTATCATTATCAATAAACACAGAAGATCCCTAAACTGTCAGTGATAATCAGCTTTTTTGTTTTTATAAGAATTTAAGTATGCTTTTATCCAGAAAGAGAATGTTTGTCATATTGTGGTCTGGGCATCCTATACTGGAGTGCTTGAGTGTTCCTTGCTTAAGAGTTACATGTGTGCTATATTGCAGGTACATTTTTGGGGGAAAAAAATGATTATCAAGGACATCCATATTTGGTCATTGTATGTATTTTGTGGGTTTGTTTTTTTTAAACAATCAATAAAAGAAAAAGAGTGAGAGAAGGGAAAGAAAGGAAAATATTTTTTATGTAAAAAAATAGGTGAAAAGCAATTGATTTGTTCTGCATTCTGAAAAAAAAGGTTTGGATTAATCAAAATGGCATTTCTGTTGAACATGAGTATTGTCAAAGACTCAAAAGGCTGTTGTATTTAATGACTAAATAAGTATTTATTAGTAAATGCTGAGATTAAATCATGGATCTGGTAGAGGATCAACTGACAATAGAACAGATTTCTCCAGGTCCCTTAAGAACCACTAATCATTCTGATCTAAGGATGAGATGGTTCACCTCTCTAGAGCAAAATTCCTTAGTGAAAAGTTTGCTAGTTTCGCAGCTTGGGAAAAAAGCACCCCATGACACAAAACATTGAATATTCTAAACGTACTTGCTTGATTTGTGTGTTTTCAATAGGTTTGTGAATAAAATTTACTAAAGTTGGTGAAAAAGGGCAGTGAATGGACCAGGTTTGTGATTGATTGGTGTATCCCATATGTGAACTGGCTATTCTTCAGTATTATTTTCATGAGGTTTTGTGAGAGGCAGAATAAAAACAAGTTCCATGGGGCCTGAAAGATGATAAGGCTGTTCCTTATTTTCTATTATGGTAAGGCATCATGTTGTCAGCATTTTTTTCGCTTCTCAGTTTTTGAGGGTTGGAACAAGAATAAGAAATATTGGTAGAAAGTGAAGTGATCTTCCAGAGTTTGTTGTTGTAACAGAATTTAAGTAGCTCTCTACCTGTTGCTAGAAAGGATCCTTCAGAGTCATCATTGCTTGAATAGGATCCATGGTCTTCTGGAACTATGCAAATCAGTTTTTAAACCTCTGGGAATTCATTCACTTCTGAGTTTATAGGTATCTTTATCTTATCAATATAGCAAATAAAATATTTTTTCAGTGGGCTGATTTATTACAGGATTTAGCATCTATTTGTTTTGCAAGAGTGTTAAAATTCATTGTATTTTTAGGATGTATGACTGGAAGTGAAGGGCATCCTTGGGCTCTTGAGCTCAAGCCCTTGTTATTGAGAACAGCCAGGTCATCTTGATCACAAAACTGTGAATTTTCATCTGAAAATATCAGGTTGTTTTGTTTGCAACCTGAATTTCTTCATGGCCAAGTTATTACTATTTGTTCTTCTGCCAGCATTGGCCTTGAGCTTAATTAGTTCCTACCCTTCTCAGGTGTTTGCCTCTGGGTATATTTATACAAATTTATTGTATTCCTTTTTAACTGTCCTTTTGCTACAATAAACCAACAGTCTTTATGTACAACTAATCATAAGTGTCAGGCAGGAGTTATTTAAAAGAAAAATGTAAGTGCTGTTTGAATTTGGAGATATCCAGTTGCTCAAGGATATTAGTAATTCTGAGATCCATGATGAGGCACATTGTACATTCAGAATTAAATTTGCCTTGTTCAGTTGCAGAGGGTTTTGTTGCTGAGAAGTGTTTATATGTGACAGCTTTTTTATGAAGATATTTCTTGGACACATGACAGTTGTCCTATTTTTTCAACTGCTTCTCATTATATGGATTTTATATATTAAATATACCTTCTGTCAGTGAAACTTCCTAATCCATTGAAATATCTATGCTAATCTCTTCTGCAGAAATGTATTTTATTTCCTTCTGTCTGTGCCTGATATTATATTAATGTATTTCATTAGCTAATCATTTGCATTCTGATTGTATAAGAAAAGTTTGTATCCTGTGAAGTTCAGTATTTTTTCAGTTCTACCTTAAAGCTGTACACAAGGGAATCTGGCTAAAGGTAGATCAGCAAGCTCAGTGCCTTTCAAACATAGTGACGTGTTGACATGAGCGGGGCCTGCAATTTTAACATTGTTAAAATGTGAACAAGTGCATGTCGTGGGGGGGGACATGATACTAGTATGTTCCTTAAGTAGGTTTCGAAGCTACATGTGGCTTCAAATTTACAACTATATTCGCAAAATATAATTTTCACCCAGGATTTCACCCCATTTCTCTCCTTCCCACATTGTGTATAATGTCTTACATTAGCAGCTCTTATCCCCAGTCCTGTTGCCATTAGTCTTTAACAGCCCTGTGTTGCTGCAGTTCTCCCACATAACAGGGATTCCTCCTCAGCCCCCTTATTTATCACACATTTTCTCCCAAGTTCAGCATATGTTTGAATGAGGAGGAAGCAGCGAAACCAATATGAGTTGGGCAGAATGCAGTTGTCACTGTTATCTGAGACTGTCTCCCTTTCAGATTTAATAGAAATTGTCCATTGCATCACATGTTTAATAGAAGGGGTGTACATTGTGGTTTTGTCAGAGTATAGCTTGTGTAGGAAGGTATTTGTTGATGCTTTAAGAGAAATTTTCCCTTTAGTACAGTGGAAGACAAATTTTTCTTCACCCATCTTGGAGTTTAGAAAAGCTGTTTATTCCTCTTCAGGAAATCCCTGTGGACCTGTTTTTAGTTACTCTTCGTTCTCACCCAGAGAAATTTTCCTGACAGTGAAAAACAGCCTCTAGTATGATGTGATTATAAAAACACATAAGCAGTTTATTGAGTGAAATCTGTTTGGAAAGATCAAAGAAACGTGCGTAATCCCTTTCACCATCCCATAGGTTGCTTTTTGGTGTAGAATAACAACAATCAATTATGTTTTTTATGATTGATTTGGGAAGTACTGTTTGGGTGACCAAAACACACCTCTTGCTGCTAAGCAAATCTAGTAATCATTCCTTATGTATCATCAAATTACAAGGTGTTTACTGGGAAGAATTCAATTTATTTTGCTTTCTTTCTGTAGTATTCTCCATTTCTAACATCTTGAACTCCCAGTGTGATCCCCATAACAAAGAACCAATGGTATAGGAACTCATAGGTGTTTAAATGATTATTTTATACATCTTTACTATAAAGATCCAGAGTGTCTGGATAATTATTTTAATTAGTTTTTTTGAGTGAAGGCATTTTTGCATGCAGTGTATAAAGATGCTCACTCTTGTACACACACGCATGTATTCTCCACTATGAGGACAATGGTTAATCATTTAGCATGCAGTGGTTTATGCACTGTGCTTAAGGCCTTTATTTCATGTTGTCCTTTATGTGTGGTGTGTCTTCGGTATTCCTTGTAACATTTATCAGCTCATCAACATTGCAGGAGTAGAGGCTACAATTATGGCATTTCTTTCTTGGGAATTCTTGTCCATTATAGAGTCATGCTGTCAGGTTTTGTGCAAACGAAGTAGAGGAGTTACTACTGGTGACTTTACTACTGTGTTCTTATGGCATGATCTATCCAGGATTATTTCTGGAAGGCTGAATACTAAAATTCATATGTGTAAACTGAGCTTTATTAAATACCAGTATGATACTTTAAGCCGATAATAAGAAAAATGACTAAGATTTGTCTAGGGAAGAAACAAAAAGAGAAAATATTTTGTGCTTAGTATTTTCCCTATAATACTACCTAAATGAAGACTTCCTATGTGATGATATATACTCTTGGTTGGCTTGCATAAGTTATGTCCATCAAAGTAAGGGACAGTTACGTTTAAACGCTGAACACATTTTATCTCAGGAATAACTTACACAATTTATCTGAGTTAGTGGTAATAATACACAGAAAATCAGAATTAATCCTTTGATACAATAAGAAAGATGACTCCTGCCCGTTTCTTTGAAGGAAGTTATTAGGTGATTGGAAAATGGTGATAATGTTAGTGAGGCTGCAGGAGAACTTGACAGTACTTGGAAAACCAAGCATTCTCCTTGTGTTTGGCTGCTCATGTAACATTTCATGGCAGTGTCAACAAGAAGCAGCCATTTCTTCTCAGTGTTGTTGCTGGGGGTAAAAAAATTCATTTTCAACTCCCTTGCTGATACACAGATGGGAAGCAAGTTCCTACATGGCTAGCCAGATCTATTACCATAACCCTGAATGTCGGATACTGAGCATTGTTTTTTTAAAGTTTTTTGAAGTCAGCAATGTAAAGAATTTCATCTAGTCGTCAAAATCGTGACTTAGTCACACAGAGTAAAAACAGACATGCTTTGCCTTCAGTTGATGAGTTGCTTCAAAGTTACTTACACAACTTGGTCCCTACAATCTTTAATATTTGCAAATAATGGAAGCTATGTTTCAGACATGGTATTACTGTTTTGAGTGTATGATGATGCTTTTCAGTCTCTAAAGTGCCTCCAGTCAAATGACAGGCTGTGAATGACTGTTCTCAAATTAACATTAACTCAAAATAATCTTCTTGAGCAATCCTCTTAGTCCAAAAAGCCAATCCATCAGTGGCAAACAGATTGTCTATGTCTCATTTTGATAATCTTTAAAAAGATAAAATAGAGAAACCTTTTCAATACATAAAGCTAAAAAAGTGTGGTAACTGTGAGATTCTATCGTTCTGTGTAGTAAAAGTATTGTCTCCCAATACTTTTACTGTGGACTGTGACTTCTAAGAGCAGTAAGGAAAATAATCATACTGTAAATTTGCCAGAAGTGACTTTTAGAAGTTAAAAATTAAGATTATCAAGGTTGTCCCTTGTATGAAGTTTCCACTTTTGAAGACTATGAGCTGCTGCTCAAACCTTCCTCAAGCAACTCTTTCAGTGGAGGTACATTCTTTAACTTCTCAATCCAAGTGAAATTCCTGGTTCCCTTGAAGATGCTGAATTTCCCAAATATTTTATTTTCTTATAGTTTTGACTCTTCTTGTTTGCATATATATGTACTCACAAATACCTTCTCACATTTGTTAATCTTTCAAGAAAACTAGGAAAGGTCAAAACACAGAATTAGTTCTCTTTGCAGGTTTGAGCACCCTTCAGCAATAAGCATGTGCACCATTTTCCTTCAATTTATCTCTGTTGAGGGAAGTCCTAATCAGAGATTTTGCACAAACAGATGAAGTCACCTAGCCTGCAAATTCATAACAAATGTGGTTGTGGAACTTTTTAATTAGTTTTTGATTTATTTACTGGATGATTGTTCGTATTACTCTTGTGGGCTTTGCAGTATAACTTAAATCTTCATTAGCATTCTTCATTTCAGACTTGAGTATCTTCAGGTAATCACTTCTTTTGTATATTCAAGCAGCCTGTATTTGGTATCAGATAAGCATTTCTGTTCATAGGGTGCCTTTAGCAAGAGGTCTTTTAAGTCGTAGTATGTCAGCCTCTTGTCAGGTTTGCCCTTTATATCATTTGACCTTGAGCTGAATCTTTCACAGCTCCTATCTTTCTGTTGGGTTTAATCAGCTGTCAGCTGGCCCCAGGGGAATCCAGTTTATCTTTTCCCTTTCTTTTTTTTGTGTAAGATAGCTCTAAGAACTGAAGCAGATCCCTTCCGACTGGAAACACCTGGTGGTCCTCTGATCATGAGATTAAATGTGACCTGAGCAAATCAAAGGGGCACCACTAGCATCTGCTAATCACAAAGAGTTTACCTGACAAATACATTCTAAATGTACAGTTAATGATATGGGTTTGTTCATTGTGAAAAATAATTGCATGTATGTTTATGCAAATACTAATCCATAGATTGACTACTCATAAATTGTGCTTACTGTTTGATTGCTGAATCATTCTCTTTTCCCAGACTGAAAGGGTGTAATCAAGAGAAAAATGAAATTATTGCCATTGATCTCCCCAATGAGCACAGACTCGATCCAGCTGGACAGAGCATTGTCATTTAAAGAAGTGTGTGGTCTTGGAAGCTGTCCCACAGTAACATCTCCATGTTCTTACATATTTGACAGGGAGTAAAGAGAGGGGGAAGTGTGAGTGGATCTGGGTGGGAGCTGTTAGCGTAGCTTCATCAGGAATGCAGGTAAAATGTCAGCATTTTGTGTCAGATGTTCTTACCTAAATTGCTAACACAAATACCTAACAGCTTTTAGTGCTGGAGTGTTTCTTTATGTACCTGTCTTATCACAGAAAACAGAATTCGATAATAAAAGGCCTCTTGCCTCTTTTCCTTCCCTACCTCGTGGCTGTATAAAAAGCTGCTAGACTTTTGCAGTGTAAAAACAGTACTTTTGCAAATGCTGTAAATTCCAGTGTAGGTTCATTTCCAATTGCCTCCTCCAACCGCTGCTGGGGTTTGCTCTGCAAATTTCAAGCCCCTTATGTCTGTGGAACAACCAGGTGACGTTTTGTCATCTGCCAAGGCTGTAATTTCAATACAGACTAGAAGAAGTTACAGAAAACTTAAAATGTTCCCCTTTCAGTAGAAAATTAATGTTTTGTTCTGCAGAGCTGATTATTAAAAAAAAATTTAGACAAAGTACTAATATCAAATTCTCATGAAACAGGAAAAACAACACAGAAATCTCTCTATGAACTTGTTCAAAATTTTTCAGAAAAGTTGAGTGTTGATTTGCCATTACTAAGAAAATGTGAATTTTATTTTCTTATTTTAATATTACTACTAGATTATAATATCTTAAATTTGAAACCAAGCCTTTCTTTATCAATGCAGTATTCTTATTAGAAATGCCACAAAGTTTTAAATTTTTTTAAACTAATTATTTTAAATTATTTTAAAATGAAAATCTGTGTATTATCATAATGTATCTTAGGAAGTTTGTTGTAGTGTCTATGGTAAATTAAAACTGTGTATAGAATTTTTAAGGTTTTAATCCTTTCAATCTAGTAAATTAAAGAATTTTAATTTCATCTCAATTTTTCAGTGTTCCATCTATGTGAAAACAATGTATTTTTTAGAATTCTGCACCCAGAAGTTTTTCCCTCTTGAGAGTAAAAAATAGCTTCTAATGAGAAATGGGAATATTATCATTTCATATAATCTGATTTTCAACTATATTAATAGTATTTAATAACCAAAATAATTTTGATGTGAATACCATTGATGTTGAGTGGATTTATTTGCTAAAATTGGAATTTTTGACTAGGAAGTCCTTGTAATATTTAAAGCATGCCATTTTACCCAAAATAAATGTTTTTTTTCCCTAAGATCAAGTTGCATAATGGAAGGATTATTAGACTATTTAGCTTCATGTTTGTGATTTAAGTTGACTTAGTAATGCTGTAAAGTGTTAAGTACATGAATAAAAATGCACTTTATACTTAATTGGAACATGCTTCAAGGAAGCTATTAAGCAAAAAAAACCCAAATAATTACCTGTCATAGATAATGATACTTTCCTAAACTTAAATCTTTGTGAGATGCTTAAAACTATATGTTTCAATGTTTGCAAGTTCAGGTTATAAATTTAAAGCAAAATACTGATAACTATGTGTTCTCCTAATTTTACAGTACAGGACAGCTGGCTTTAAACTTTGACATTCCTAATTATTTTACACCCTTCCGTTTTCAGGGCTGAGTTTGTCAGATGGTTTAAGTTCTCTTTCCCAGGAATGATAATTTTTTCAACAGCATTTTAGCTTTGAAACATGTTTTTATAAAGTATCTGGTGCTGAAGCCACTAATGAAGGATGTGGAGCCTGTAGGTTTGGTTTTCCTCTCTTGAGAGCTGGTCTGGAGCCCATGTGGGGCTTGGGTTCTCTCCTCACCTCAGCAAGCTCAGAAGGGAACAGGAGCTTCAGGGTTCAGCCCTGGGGTGGTCATTGAATGCTTCCATCTAAAAACTTTTGGAGACCTGGATTGAGGACCCTCCTTTGCCTGCTAGGATTCACATTTCCTTCCCTAACCTCTCAGTTGTATTGATCTAGAAGTAGAAAAAGTAACATGCAATAAAAGTTCTTTAAGAGATTAGTGGTATAACATTAACATTTAAAATTGGAGAGAGACATTTTGACAAGTAACATGCTGTGAATCAGATTTTTGTTGCTGAAGGATTGTCAGCAAGGTTTCATCTTTTCTGTGTATATTTTGAAAAGCCAAAAGAATCAGATGCTCTTGTTTCGAAAGCCTACAGAGACGTGATTTTAACCTGTGCATAGAGGAAAATGAACATTTTACTGCCTTCAGAGCATGGCCACATTATTCCCTGTCATTAACTCCAGTTGGCTTAAGAGCAAAATTTATAAGCAGAACTTCAGGATATAGAAAAATAACAGTAGGAGATGAATATGTAAGTAACAAATACTGTGTTTCCATGGAATTGTGGAGAAGGAGGACAAATAAATACATTTTACATATATTACAAAGAGATGCAAAGAGATGATCCTCTGTGTTGTAAGAGGGGAGAGAAAAACACTATTGAAAATGCTTCTGAGGGGCTGAATACATCATACATCCTATGTGATTGTGTCCATTGGTATGAGGGGGGGAAAAAGAGTGTTCTTTTTTTGGTTTCCAACTTGTGTATAATGGGATCATATGAAATACAAAGCCTGCTTAATGGGAATGTTTTTATTATATATTTATTAAGAAGTAATGTCTCTTCCCCAGATAATATATGCAAAGAAGTCATCAAGGACAATAGTTTGGAGAATTAGTAATTAAGTTTGTGTAGAATATGACACATACTAGTTTCACAATCTAGTGGAAAGCAGCAATTCTTGAAGGTGTTGATCAAATAAAATCAGACTATCTTTATTACAAAGTACTATCCTGTGGTGAATATGAGAAAAGTCTAGGTCCTTTGCACACAGCTTTGTCTTAGACAATACAAAAGCTGAACATTTTTTATTTACTGCAATGAGACAGATATACGAACCAAATATTTGGAATAGACTTCACCATATTTTTTGCAGTGCTTACTGTTAATAATGTATTTATGGCTAAATTGACAAAAAAGGTTCGGGATTAAGTATTAATATCCTGGAGACAACCTTAATGGACAGTCTCTTGCAATGTGAGCAGATCAGCAGTATTTTGACAGTTCATCTAAAAAATCCACATACAAGGTTTTGTGTTCCCACTAGGCTCTTCTGTTGCTTCACTGACCTTGAAAAGCCTTTGCTCTTAGGGAGCCTTAGTCCTTTTCCTTGCTTGTTATATTACACGCAGTGTTTATAGAGGATGAGAGGGAAGGGTTATGAAAATAAACTTACACAGACATTATTTCAAACAAATAGCAATTTTTGGTCTGAATCTTAAGTTTCCCACAGGGAAACAACAGTATCAAAGTGGGCTACAGATAGTTTTACAGACAGATTGAATGCAGACCTGCATGGAGAGGAAAAGCATCTGGTTGCACCGTAATGTTGTCATTGGAGCTCCATCTATATTCATGTTGTACCAATGGGCAATTTCAGTCTTAATATTTTATGATTCAGCACTTGATTTTGGAGGTTATATTTTGAGCAGGTAAAAGCATAACTTCTTGTCTGGCTTTTTTCTTGATGAGTTTGTTAGTGCTCTTCTAGAATTCTGACTTGCTTAACCAGAAAAAAACCCTCTAAACAGAAACTTTAATAAAGCTTTAATTATTTCCAGTTCTAGAGCAGCATATGACTTAGCACAAAGTCGGGTTCTTACACACAGATGTTGTTATCATGAAATATCTTCCTTAAAACAATGAATGGGTCTCCAAAATGCAAAAAATAAACTCCTGGATTTTTTTTTATTCTTTTTTGCTGGAAAAAATTCTTTTGAGAAGACATCTAATAATACTCAGTATCTCTGCTTTTAACTTTGTCCTGCAATGGAAAGTCTTTCTTTAGTTGTTGAGCCCAGCTGATCTCAGCTGTCTCTTATGGTCCCTGATTCTGGTTTTTCCTCATAAAACTTTTGTTTTCTTTTAAAAGAAAACTGACAAAATGCAGCCTTGCTCTCCCCTTTTTCTCAGGACTTTTACATACTCGTCCCTAAATCCTCTGTCTTCTAATCTGCTTCATTTTCCTTCTTAGCATTTTACTTTCTCTTGTATTAGGATTTTCCAGTTCATAACTAAAAAGCAGAGTATTTCTTTTAATCCATTTGGGTCAACATGAAACAAAATGATTTGAAGTTCTTTTAGAGTGAAAAAAACCAAAGTACCATTTAGATTTTTTGCTTCAGTGAATTTGATTGCTTTATTTTAATAGCTTGTCTATGTCCCCACAGTTTTTTAGGAAGGAGATCCATAAGTTTATTATAAAATAAGGATTAAACAACATTAATTTTTCTCAAACCTGCAAAAATATTTTGGTTTTGAAAATGTTATAGCAGAATATTTAAGTTAGATGCACTTTCCAGATTTTTCATCTAGCTTACAGCTACCAGTTCTTTCTGTACAACACTTCTAAGATACAGTCATTTAGTTGCATTTACATCCATTTAGGGTTCTGAAGCATCATCTTGGTCTTCTCAACACACTATTCAGCTGGTGAGATCCTTTTGCCTGGCCTTGGGAAAGTCAGTCTTGTCCTTCTATCCACTCGGGATTCTGCTGTAAAGGAATGGTATTTCTAGCCCATGCTTATGTAACTTTATGGAACCACACATTGAATTTTTTGGTTGTTTTTCTCCTTTTCTATTATACCACACAGAAACTACTTATCTTCTCTTTCTGTGTACTTCAGGAGTCATTTACACTTGATAGTCACTCATTTACTATTGACTATTTCTAACAGGCTAAACCTTACTCTGATACCCATTGTAGTGAGTTTGACTGTCATAAACTGGTTTCTAAGTCCCTTCTGGGACATCTGTAAACTGTACAAATAAATTCCAATTAGGAAAAGCTACTATCATCACCTTCTCTCAGCATGTCACCTTTGAGGATCTGGGGACGTTATTCAGCTGCCTGCTTTGTGTTACTTTATTATTATTATTATTATTTTTTATTTTTTTTGTGAGCCTGCATCATGACCTCAATCAAATTTGAGACCTAAGTTTTGAACAGTATCAGGTGGACTGTGCTAAAATTCCTGGCTCAAGGAAATAATAAGGTGAATAAGCACCATGAGGATAATGTGTTACAGTTTTTAAAGACCAGAAAGCTGAAGTAATAGCTGCAGTTGTGACAGGCTGAGGCTTTCAAGTGTGCAGTGTATACTGTGACTGCTGAATCAAATCATCTTTCTTTGAAACTTTCCATTTTTCTCCTTCTGTTTAAGTTGGGAATCAAAAGTTTCCTGTTCTATGAATGACAAGAATCAGAGAATGAATGTATACTTGTAATTAATTTTCAGCAATTAACAATTTGCAAGCAGTTTGAAATTTATTCCTGGCATTGAATAAAGAGCTTTTGGAGAAATAACTGAAGATTTGAAATTCTGAATTTGCAGCTTGGGAGTGGGAAGTCAGAGAAATTTGTTGAGGTCCTTCTTCAGTATTAAGAATACATTTGCTAACAACAGCGAATGTTTATTAATGACTAACTGGATTGCTACTTGAAATTTCTGCTAGACTTTTGAGAAATGTTCTGTTGAAAAGAACTAGTTAAAATGTTAATAAGAGGGATATTACTGTAGGTATCATATCTTCTATAATTTGAGACTCTATAATGCATGAGGGCTTTATATGTCAGCTGACATTATTTGCTTATAAGGTTAACATTTATCTTGATGAAGATTTGTGCTATTTAGGTTTTAGGTCTGATCTTATGCCCATGTCAGCTGTTGCTGGAAATGATAGAGACATTTAGAATCTGGAAGAATCAGCTTCACAGTATCATCATGACTCCTTGAAAGAGTGATGCCAGGTTCCCAAATGAGTCAAGCCATATTTGAAAAATCTGTGGACCCAATTTACATTTTTTGTGAGAGAATCATAAAGGGATGTGCTGATAATTCAAAAGTCTCTCCTCAGCTACCAAGTACATTGCCATTCCACTGGCTACTTGCCATCCAGTTTTTTGTTTTCTGTTGTACCACTATTATGTGCCAGTGCAAATGAAAATAGGAACAACCATGGTGTGATTAGCATGGCAGCATAAATAAAGTATATTTTTTCCCTTTTTTATGGCAAATAATGGGGAGTTAAAGTGATAAAAATTAGTATTAGAAACTCCCATTAAAGATGTGATGTAGTGAGAATGCATGAGAGATCTAAATTTTTTGGAAGCTTTTAGGATGGAAATTAAAGCATTGCTTCCTTTCCCACCCAAGACAAAGGGACTACTGCAGTTCTGTATCCCTGGATCAGTTAAATTCCTTGTAAGCTAATTTATACTAGATAGAGTGCATTTTTCTAAATGCATGTGTTCTGTTGCTACTCATAAATTCTCAGTCCAGAGAATAATCTTTACAAAGAATGAATAAGAATTTTCTGCATTTTATTATCTTCAAAGTTCCGCTGATATTTTCAAATTTTTGGAAAGAAAATGATCCAAGGTTTAACATTTTCCAGGATGCTGACAAATTATGTTACAGGTCTTGCCATAGAAATTGAAATAAATAGGGACCATAAAGGCTGTTCTTCATCTTTTGCTGTTATTTCTCCTTAATCACGAAGCAGTGGAAGCACCTAAGAATTGTTTTCATTTCAGACCACTTCATTGTTACCTCTAACATTTTCAAATTAAGTATATATTAACAATGTACATTTCTTATTGGGTGATTGAATGGAACTTGTTATTGACACTAAGTTGCTTTCAGAATTTTCTATGCTTTATTCTAAAAATTGACTCCCCAGTAACATTGATCCATAAGACACACAGAACTTTTTAATCTGTTTTATAGGGTTGTGACTCTCAGATGAGCATGTCAGAAGTGTCCTGCAGTGAAAGTACCTCCTCTTGTCAGTCTCTGGTACATGGCTCAGCTCCAGAAATCCTCATTGGCCTCCTTTATAATGCTACAACTGGAAGATTATCAGCAGAAGTGATAAAAGGCAGCCACTTCAAAAACTTGGCAGCGAACAGACCACCCAGTGAGTGAAAATCTTTTTTCATCCTAATGCTTCTGTACTGGTGGGGCTCTTGGTAGCAAAGACTTCAATCCTATCACTTAGTCTTACCCAATCAAAATGAAATGGAGCAATCATCAACTAATCTGTTTCATGTTTTATATTTCTAGTCAGTTGGGAAATAGCAAAAATCTAAAATTCAAAATATTAATTGTAAGTTGACAAGACTGTTTTAATTTTTCATGATGACTGACTAATAAATTACCTTTATCATAATGATTAATTGCTAAATTACTAATGCCTCACATCACAGGCCAAGAATAAAAAAGTCAGTGTTTAAAGAGAAAGTACATGCCAGTTAATATTAATATAAACATTCTGAACAGTTATTGCTGTTCCTAGAGGGGTTGATACTGCAGTCTTTAATTGCTTATGTGCCTGTATATATGTGGTAATATATGTAATTTGGGAATGTCAGTAAAGACAAGGAGCAAGCACTTGAGACCTTTGGCATATTTACTGTACAGGAGGAATGTTCACCATCAGAAAGGACTTGAATTGTGTCTTCAAGCATTTGTTCAAAAATACATGCCTGAAATATCTGTGAACTTTATATACTTCTTAAGTGGAGCCAGATGGAATGTCACAGGGAGAGAATGTTACTACTGTCTCTAGCTCTTTGACATAGCTTGAGAAAGTTCAGTAACAAACTTCTTAAAAAGATATTTTTTATTGTTTTTTAAGATGGTGTGTCTGATTCACATAAGTGTTAATAAGAAATACCTACCTGTTCCTTTTGATTTTGTCTTGAGGCTCAGGTTTTATCTACTCTTTCTGTTTTTTAAGCCCCAGATTGATATGGCACTAGCAGATATCTGCTACTGGATTATATATTAGGCTGCCTACATTTTGTAAGTGGTTTGCACATCTCACTTTGTCTTCAGGGTTTAGGGAGTATGCCAGACTTGATACTGATGCTCTCTCCTCTTTCTCATTTTCTTGACCCATGTTTATTGTAATCATAATTGGCTCACCTTACTCTGCTTTGCTTTCTCTATACTTTTCACACTGAGAGAGCCAGACTTTGTTAAGCTGGTCAGAGAAAAAAGGTGATAGATGAATCTCTAATACTTTTATATAATTGGGTAGCTGCCCCAGAGTCCCCTCTTAGGAGACAAAGTATAGAAAGAGATGGGAAAAGCCAAAGAGGTCCAAGGACATTGGCATGTGGGAAGAAATGAAAGAGAGAGAAGAGACCATGTGATCCCTTAAAGCAAAACCAGATGCTTATCTTTCTGGAATCTCAGAGATGGGCAGCTTTTATTTAATATTTAGAATATGAAAGTTAGGAGGGGTTCAGTACTTGTTTTGAAAACAGAGATGTTAATTCCCTAGAGTGTTAATTCCCAAAATGTGCTCAGTGGGCCCATGCAGTGTAGCTAACAGTTGTGAGTGTCACTGGGGTCAAAAATCTGTTTCAGATTGCAATAAAGGAGCATAGAACATGGCACATAGCCCTGTTCTGTCTAACCTTTTTAGAGGGAAGAGCTTCCATGCTACCTTTTGTCCCCCTGAAGGATAGGGGGAAGATTTGATATTCGTAATAACAATAGTCCGATTCTTGTTTAGGCAAATGTGGCTTCAGAGTTCTGTTGTTTCTAGAAAGCTGGAAACTAATGAACTTTCTGGGTCTGGTAAAACCATGCACAGAATATTGTGGAATCCAGATTTCCCCTTTGGGCTATATTGTGCCATCCCTCTCCCCTCCCCCCAGCAGTGGTGGCACCTTTTAAACTCCTGGACCCAAGTCCATGCCACTGCCATCTACTAACTCCCTGTTGAACGCATCGTGGACATCTGCCAGCCTCAATCTGTGCCATCATTCCCACAAAATGAAGACTAAGGCCTGAATGGATGATGATGATGATGAAGAAATATCCTGATCACATTTCTTGTTTGGACTATCAGTGGTCCAAAATCCTGAGAAGTGTACAGTTCAGTTTTCATTCATGTATTGAGGAACTGTGATAGAAATGGAAGCAATTACTGTACCCCACATTTCTGTAGTCTAGGGCTTGTGAACTTATGAATTTTTGTGAATATTAATTTCTACTTGCTAGTGCATGCTCCTCTGCTGCATATTTATATCTTGCATAGTAACTCATTTAGCAGTTGAATACAGGCAAAGAGACAGTAACAGTGGATGTGTCTCCTTTGTTTCTTTGTGTGACAGTTAATATTTTGTCTGAGAAAAAATGCTTCTCAGTTTTTCTTAAAGTTTAATTGAAACAGGGTATGAGCTTTTGCATATTAAATGCATGTGTGAGTATGCATGCACACATACATTAAATCCATAAATATGTGGATTTTAATAAGCAAAATCTTTACATCCTAAATAGAGACCCATTGCTGAATTCAGATATAAGCATCCCTCAGCTCTTTTTAGAGATTACATCAGAGTCATTCTTGTGGCCAAGTTCATTACTACTCAAAAACTGAAGTATTACAATCAAATATCAATAACTAGAAAAGCTAAGGGCAAAACCAGCTTGGTCTTCAGTTCAATGATTTTTCATTTTACTGCTTTTAATATATGAAGTTTAATTACTTTACTGTGTAGTTTTCCTAAATATGCTGGAATTTGCATGAAAAAGCATAAGGTTTTATAAGGATATAGTGGTTTTTACCAAATCTGCTATAACTTAATCATTTGCATGATTCTTGCTATGGTAGGTGTGACTTAGAACCCAATGACTATTAGTTCTAAGATAACCCATTATGTAAGCAATGTAATTTTTGTTGAAGATTACACAAAAACTGCACGAAATTTTCATTTCATGAAATTTTACCTAACAATCCTTGTGTTCAGTCCTTTTTCTGATCTGTGCTGCTAAAGGTTTCATGTTCTTCCACTCCAGTGAATAGTGTTTCCTTTTAAACTTTAACCTTTGATCCTCTCTCACCCAACTACTGACATCTGGTCATTATTTCTTTTACTGCTTTCCACCCCCTGTTGTCAGATGGACTGTTCTGTTGTCTAAAACACTTGATAGGTGGACAGGTTTATATAATCCGAGGTGAGTTCCTGTAGAAACTAATTGAATGTTGTCTTTTTCATGCAAAAGAAACCTGCCAGCAGTAAAATATCCACATATGGCTGCCTACCATACCAGTTTATAAAAGTATATGTTTATTTTTTGTGGCACTTTCTAATGCAAAATTTGCATTTATCTCTGATTATGGATGTTGGGATTTCAGTGTACCTGCAAAGTGAAATACTCAATGTGTTTTTTTTAACATAAGCTCCAACCTTTAATTGATATTATCCATTCATATGAAAAGACCGGACTAAAAATTGAATATGAGATTGTTTTATACAATTTTATATTTCCTATAATTAGTTAACTTCATGAAATCTGCATCCCTCTGTAGGAGCATTGTTTAGTGCTATTGGTCCGATGAAAATAGACATTTAAAATTAAGGGTTTATACCCAAATGTTAACGTGTAATGTGTGCTAACTACATTACTTGCATCAATTTCTTAAGTGTATGCTTAAAAGCACCATACAAGCTACTTTTTCAACAATCATCTTGAATTATGCAAAAAAATTTGCTTTTCTTTAAACATGCAGTAAATGTATTCCTTCATGAATCTAGGAAATAATAGGGTTTTTTGTATTGTGTAAACTTCCATCTTGAATGCACTTTGCTACATTTTGGTTTTCAAAATAAAGAAAACTGAAAAGCCCAAAATGAGAACCACATCCATGCAGAGATTATTCTTTAGCATTTTATCCTGGCTGTTTTGATATCATCGCTGCATATTGACATAATTTTTTTTTTCCCCCCTCATCATTAATTGCCTTTATTCCACTTCATTTATCCATTTTCTTTGAAATTTCAGTGGTATGCTTTACAGTGTTGTGGCTAGTTGGAGCTTGCTAAGTGTTAATGCAATTTAAGTTTTTTTAGGCTAAGCAAGGGGGTCAATGGGAAGAGGATTATGAGGTATACGCCTTTAACTTAACCCATGAACATAGTACTGGAGCTAGTTCCTTTGTTAGTGTGTTTGTAATATTTTGTTTCCTTGTCATCTCTCCATGTGTCTAAGCTAAGCTGTATTCAGCCGTCCTGAATATCACACCATATCCTTGCTCTTTGTAAATACCTCATTCTCCAAATCTGTCTTTCCAAGATATCTGACATTCCACAATGTGACTTCTTTTGTAGATACATATGTTAAGTTAACACTGCTGAACTCGATGGGGCAGGAGATGTCCAAATGCAAGACTTCAATCCGCCGAGGGCAGCCGAACCCCGTGTACAAGGAAACCTTCGTTTTCCAGGTGGCACTGTTCCAGCTCTCGGACGTGACACTCATACTGTCCGTGTATAATAAACGCAGCATGAAGCGGAAAGAGATGATAGGCTGGATTTCCTTAGGTCTCAACAGCTCAGGAGAAGATGAACTCAATCACTGGACTGAAATGAAGGAATCTAAAGGACAGCAAGTCTGTAGATGGCATACTTTACTGGAATCGTAATGGATGGTAGAAAGTGCAGCTGCGGTTCTAAGGGAATTCGTTCTCCTGAGAAGATGATCAGCCCTGGTCACAATCAACAGATTTGTTGTGAGAGTAAAAAATGGAAATTGCTGTCAACATTCCATCATAAAGGATGAACAACCTGAAAAATGGTGGGATTTAATATAGAATCTTCACTTGGTGTCATGAACTTCCTTGGTGTCAGTGAAGCCTTGCTCTACACAGATAGGATAGCGGTCCCTTCCCTGTCCACCTGATGCTGTGTTTGTTTGGGTTTGTTTTGTGGTTTTCAATTCAGAAACATTTTGTGTGAGGTTCTCCAATTTGATGTAAGCTCCTCCTTGTGTACCTTTTGTATTGCTTTAATACTGTAGCTTCTGACCTGCCTGCATTCAGATTAAAGGTCAATAGATTGCACTTTGAGAAAGTTAATGGTCTGTAAAGAAAAAGCAAAAAAAAAAGAAAAAACACTGGTGAAAGAACACTTAATAATATAGCAAATAGAAATATACTGTTGTTTTGCACTGAGTTTCTTTCTGGGAGCTTAGTAAAGTAAGTTTTCATTTTTTGATATGCAGTTGGTTTGAAAAATACTAGCATTTGGGCATCAGGTGAACTTTGACATCAAACTAATGTTTCTTCAATCTGTGACAGGAACGAGCTCTATATAAGGCAAAAATTGGGTTTTTCCCTCTTGCCTGTACTTCTGCCTAATCCAAAGAGACCAGATCATTATTTTGGTCCCTTCCAAAACTCCTTAGACAGGTTGTACTGTAAAACTGTGTAACTTTCTGTTGAAAGCACTTCCTGTATTCATGTATTCCAATGTAGGAAGCTCATAGAGCACGACTTTACTAAAATATATTTTCATTAAGCAAATTGATACAGGTTTCTTTAAAATGTCAGCAGTGGGAAATTAGTTTGAAAGATTGTGAAGGAAGTGGCAACAGTTTTGCACTCTGAATGAATGCAAAATACTATGGCTTTGCTTGAAACAGGTATCCATTCAGGTCTCTTGTGAGCTGTTTTAGGAATTACCATATGCTATTTGTTGGAAGTAGAGAGAGGACCAGGAGTTTCTACCTTTCTTCTTGAAGAAGAGCACATCAGTAAGTTATTTTTCTAGTGATTTGCCAGCAATTGAATGAATGTTCACACACAAAATAGAAGTCTGCTTTGCTTATGTTCAGGTTGGGAAACACAGCTTTCTAATGATGCAGTGGAGAAGCTGCAGTATCACCAGATAAACACTCATGGCATCCACCAAAACTGGGGAAATATCAGTGCTTCTGAGATTCCTATTTGTCCTAAAGCCTTTAGCTGGACTCATGCTAATTTAATTACTGCTGAATCTAATTCATATTACTGAAAGTGTGCATTTCTGAGTAAAAATATTTTTAAAAAGCTTCCCAATTCTAACATTCATTTTTTGCCTGTAATTACAAGCTTTGTTTATTTTTAATTGTTGTTGTAAAGAAAGCAAGCAATTTCTTTTTTCTTATAAATGGTGGTGATGCCTTCCTAGTATGAGACCTCACTAACTGTTGTAGCACTTGGTGGGTAGAAGAGTAAAGTGCTGGATTTTGTTCAGACTATTTGTGTTAGTCTGAAGTGTTCTCATTAGGACAGATGTGTTCCTCTTGAATTCCTTTATAACACCTTTGAAGAATTCTGGCTTTGGGGTATACAGACAGTCAAGTACAGTGAGACTGGTGATGGTGCATATGCTGTAATAGAGATATTTCACATGGTACTTAAATTCTTACACTATTTAACAATTTCGTTAAGTCCTTTTTATAGGAATTTATAATTCCATGTCTTGATTTATTTGGTGTATTTTGAGGGACTTATTTTCAGAGCCATGCTTTCAGTTTTTGTTGATTTAAAGATTTAAACGTTATTACAGGCCTCTGGTTTGTTTTTTTCCTCCTGATATTGTGCTGCTACTTTATTTACAAAAACTTCATTTACTAAATACAAATAATGCAAAAACTTTCTTCAAACAGGAATGGTCTTCATCACACTAATACAATGCAGGTTGTCTCAGTCATTTTTGTTAGTCCAGTTTGAGAAATGTAATGTTGAGTGTAGAATTTAATACAAAATCAGCATAAATTTTATATGCATAAGGGAAATGCTCAGATTCTCACAATCTTTTCAGCTTTCCGTATAATAGAAGCAATGACTTTGAAGCTGTTGTAAAGCAGTTTTTCATTGGGTGTGGAAGTGGTTTTAGCTATTCTGTTTGTGGATATTTAGATGCTCTTTCCTAAAACTGAAAATTGTCTTTTGATGGTTGTCTCTTTGTACAGGTTTTGCTATTTAAAATAATGTACAATATTGAACAGCAAGAACTGGGTCAGGTAATTCCAGTGGAAAATATGCTTAACATCATCACTGAACAAATGAAGAAGTCAGTTTGGAAGGTGCAGCAAATAACCTCTTACAGAACCAAACTAAACTAAACTGTGTCATGATTTGGGTTTCTGTTTGTAGGTTGCACTGCTTCAGCTTTGCATTTCAGCATTTAGATTTCTATGGCACTGAAATCTTAATTTAGACACAACAAAGATCTATGGTACTCTGTGTTGGGCTCATTTGGGAAGAGGAATCTCTCTCTAAGACTTTTCCTAAAGTATCCAGGACCAGTCTGTGCTTCTGTGCAGAAGAAGGGTTGATTTATTTGTATTTATACTGTACAAAGGCTAGGAACTGAATGTATGAAGAATGGAAATGAATGTTTAATTTTGACGCAGTAGAATATAGATTTGCCATGCAAAACCAGTCACACCAATAATTGGATTCACCTTGGGATTTTTGTGAGTTAATTTGTGAGTACCAATAGCTGTCATGTTGTTTTTTTCTTCCTAGAACCTATTCTTATTATTTGATTTGTTTGTAATTTTGTTTTTCGTTGCTTATGCAAACCTACACTTTTGTATTTGAAATCTGCCTTCAGCTATTGTGGGTTTTTTAAACCCTACCTAAGGGCTTGCATACACAGTATGGTTTTGTGCATTCAGTTAGGTCTTAAGCACAGAACAGAATTGTGAAGAACAAAGTATCAGCAACAAATTAGAGGCACTTGTGTTTTCCCCAGAGTTGGCTGTGTTTTTTCATAGCTTTTTGTTGTTTGCCTTTGTTCAAAAGTACAGTAAGTACTTGAAAAAATGTATCAAATTAATTACTTTTCTGTGTGCCAGCAAACCATGTAGAAATTGCAGATCTTGAAATGAATCTGTTTCCTGTCAGTGTAGCTTTAAATAATTGTAGAACAGTGAGGTTCCTACAGATTCTATTCTTGGAAATATTGTATCCTTTCTGTATATGATCTGTTTGATTTAGTGCTTAGAACATTTCTAATAGGTCATCCTAAAGTATTATAAATGTGAAAAAGCTGGTCAGTTCCTCTCTGTTCAGGGCAAGGTTGTGAAGGGCAGGACAGCCAAGCTTGAAATCTCTGCACCGAAGGAGGAGAGGTTGTGCAGCTCCTACAGGACATCGCTGTCTCCCCCATCCGTGGAGGCAGGAAGGCAGCAGAGCCATCCTGCTGCTCCCATTCAGCCAGGGGCCACAGGGAATGAGGGGAACACTGGAAGGATGCAAAGCTTGGTCCCCGTGCTGCTGCCTCATGCTCAGGATGTGAGACTACCGTGTTGTAGCTACACTGTGAGGTGCGACTGCAAAGGCAAGGTGTAAGCTCTCCCATGGGAGAATTATGACAGAGTTTCTAAATGAAATCAAAGTCCACTGAAGTCCTTAATAATTAGATTTGGAAATTTTGGGAACCCTTGGAATGAACATATGTGCTTTTGTGGGAGATAAATATTGCTATCAGTTTGGAGAATACTTGAGCTGAAAACAAGATTTTGTGGCATTTACTGTAGGAAATATTTTTACCTGTAAATTTTTGCAAGGACTTTTGATGGCAGATGCAGTGTCAGCATCAGTACCTTCCCATTTTCACACTTTTGGAGCAATTCTTTTATTGTTTAAAATCTGTGTTTGTGTTCTTGATTTATTGTCTTTTTTTCCCCCATTGTCTCACTCCTGCAAACTCCCCATTGCCCTGAAAAGCTGCCTGTGGCAGTCACTGCACCTTAGAGGTCAGGGACACTCTGTACCTTAAGGTACTGGTGCAAAATCTCTCTGACCTCTCCAACTCCCAAAGATTTCTGAAATGCAAACCATCAGTTCTAATACAGCGAACCAGAAGAAAACTTCTTTGAGGGAAACATTTTCATGTAGGAATTGAGTACAGATCACTCTTACGCATCCCAGTTCTAATAAAAATTCTGGGGTAAGATCAGGGAATGAGGTTTGAGGGGAGGCCTTTTGGCCTGAGCTGTTCCAGCCTGAAACTAACAACAGAATGCCCTTTCAATTGAACTCAGATTTGTATTGAGCTCTCTACTTATAACATTTTTCTGGAGGGAAAAAAGCTGTCCTGTTTATAGCAGTCTTTAAAATCCTGACTTGTCACTTGTTTGTAAGGCAGACTGACTTCTTTCTGAAACTGAATTCTCAATAACAGTTAAACATCCTTACAGTTTTCCCACTGATGTGCATGCCTGCCTGCCATTCATGTTAGTGAGAGGAGCCCACAGGTGTCAAGAGGAGAGCAGACCTCACCCTGAAGGTGTGAAGAGCAATGGTATTGGTAGGTTAGAGGGGTGGTACAGCCTGGCACCTGCAAAACAGTCAAATATTATTTCAATTGTGAATGGAGGCAAAAAAACAAACATCCAGATACTGTCACAAACTCGTTATTTAATCATTATCTCTTTTTATTGTTTCTTCTTTTCCTCAGCTTTTGAAATATTTTAAAAACTTATTATTAAAAATGTTAAAGCAGTCCCTAAACATCTTGACCATTTTAACTGGAACATGCAGCAATGTTTATTGTTAGAAGGAGCCATCAGGAATGTTCTGGTTTTTTTGGTCTCTAACTCAACTGCTAGATTTTGTAGTACATCACAGCTGGATTTCAGACTACTTTGTTCTGATGTTAGTTCTAGAGGGAAAACTCACAGGAGCATTTCCTTGTCAGTGAATCACCAACACCCATTGAAGAGATGTTATCTGAGAGCAAGAGCATTAAAATAAGAGATGGCTTCTTAGAGTAGCAGCAACAGTGACTCATATTCCTTTCTTGGAACCTTGTGGCCCTCAGAGGGCCCTGCTCAGACAAACTGTGACATGTGAGTTGTGAAGTTCATACATTCAGAGCGGTGCTGGTCTCTGTGGACATTGTGTGGCTTCTAAACCAGGGTATTTTACAGAGGGTAAAGGGTTTTTTATTTGCCTTGGGTGAGTAGGGCAAGTGCCAACTGGCCTACAGTGGCATGGATTAGTTTAGCCTTAAGAACTTATCACTGCCCCTCCTTAAATTCAAGCAGGGTTTCTTCCTTTCTGCAGACTATGCAGAAATCTTATGCACCCTTATCTGCTTATATTATGTCTACCTGAATATGGCACAATTATTAGTGCTGGTGAGCTTAGTTCTTACGTGGCGTGACTGAAGCAATGGATGGGCCTGGTACATGCTGGATCAGGTTTTGCTGTTCAGGCTTATGCTGGATCGATGTAGAAACATGGTCCTTATGCAGGGGAATGTGCCAGGAGTCAGGAAAGTGGGTGGTACTGCTCCTGTAGGAATGAAGATCAGGAGACGGCTCTGCCCAGAAAAAGGGCAAAGCTGTCTTATAGCAAGAAGCTGTATTTCCTTGGAAGCATCTACTGGTTGAGCTGGCATAAAGGCCCCACTCAGGAGAGCAGAAGCAGTAATACCATACCACTGAAGGAATACCTCATGGACATTCAGGGAACTAATTAATGTCATCTGTTTCTCTCTTGTATCTGAGGACAAGAGTCTTGCCCATTGTATCAATATAATTTTTTTTCTGTGTTTTGCAAACCCCATGGACACTGACTGCATGCTGAGGGTCTAAAGTGGATTGCTTTTTAACTTTTGCTTCATTTCCAGAGCGTGAATTTGAATGAATTTGCAGAATTAACCAGAAGCATTATCATAGCTTTGAGATGTAATCTCTAGGCCACAGTACAAGCAAGGAGCAGGGCATTGAACCAGTTTTGATTGTCAATTTTGCAAACGGCTTATTATGACATTTAAAGAAAAATTTCTAAGCAGTTGAATGTAGTAGGGAATATTTATAAAAAAGGAGATAGAGCAATGATCTTTTTTTACTATACAGCTAGTTTGCTGTCCTTTCCAGTAAACCACAAGGTTCATTAGTGCTCAGTACTGTTTCGTTTACGATAAATGTTTTTAATGTGATTTTCATGACAAAGTGTAATTAGTGAAACCTTTTATTCAATTTTTCCCTTTATTTGCTTTTTTTAAGGAGAGATTTCTCCTTATATAGTATATATACTTTCTTACAGAGCTTTCTTACCTATTTTTATATAAGATGATTTAACAATGTAAAATTAAATGCTCTATGAGCAAGCTATATCACTGTTAACGCAATCAAAAGTGCTAATATAATGACTAAGGGCCTGAACCTTCTGCCTTTTACTTAGGTCCTGGTTTAACCAGATGTCTTTCATGCTGTGTAGAACCTTTCCCTGTAAACACTTCCATCTATTCTTGGGGATGTCTCAGAGAAAGGCACTATTAACATGAATAACAGTGGTAAAACTGAGCCTCCTCTCCATTCTTAGTGGGACATCTGTCATGAGTAAAGGCTGCTGGCTCTGTCCCAAAGTATAGTTTTAGATTATAGTTCCCTTGATCTTCAGTGATTTTGAACTTGTTTTTCTGGTGACTATAAGCTAATAACTGATCTTAGTGAATACAAATACTGAATTGTGCTGTTACCAGCAAGATTATTAAAATGTGTTACACATTTTAATTCATTCTTTCATTGGGATATAAGGAGTTGGATTTGTGAAGCATTATATTGCATAGAGATAGCACACATTCACCACATTTCTAAAAGATATGAAATATACAGTATGTAGCATTTTCTTGCATACTTTTATACTGCCTGTACGTCACCGAAGCACTCGGTGCCTTCCTTCTTTTGTATAAAACTTAATATGTAGAGAAACTGAAGTTATGATGTGTAAACAATGTCACTGCAACCGAAGAGATGTCTTAAACTGATTATTCCTAGTCCAGGAGGTTTCAAAGGGCAGTTCAGTTTAACACAATGCATTTCTTTGAATTTGAAGTTTTCCCCCTTACCTTCCTCACCCCCACCCCACCCCCCATCCAAGAAACTTCCTCATATGGCTGTTTATTCTTAATTGATTCCTTGTCTGATGTAAGTCACATGGTGTTAACCAAAGAACCAAACCTGTTTCTAATTATTTGAACAAAAAATGTTTGGACTTGCAATTACTTAAAGACAAAAATGATATGATGGATCTCTGTTAACAAATATAAAATAGGCTTCTGTAAATGTGACTCCCAGCTGAGAATTCCAAATACCTCTTTTCTGACTGGATGTGCATTGTTGTATCAGTAGCAAAGTGTTTGGGTTGTGTTTCTTGGTGCATTTTAATCAAAATCCTATCACAAACAACAATATCAGTCAGCAAGTGCTGTTGGATTAGCTTGGTTTACCGTGTTATACCTATATCTGAAGTGTGCTACTTTGAGAACAGATTTGGCTTTCCTGTGTCTGAAGTCCTGATGTTGTACAATAATTATCTGGTGTATGCTGGTACCACAGGAACAGACTGATGCTGCATCATATGTACGTTTCCTACCAGTGTCCCTTCATTGTACAACTTCTGTAATATAACACAGTTTTAAACTACTGTTTCAACCTGAAATTCCTTAAATTTCAATGCATGTATAGCCTTAAACATCTAAGACACCAAGCACAGTTTTAACAGGAATAGGTTATATTTGCAAGTCCTGTTTGTCTCAGAAGTCATAGAATTATTTTTATATATCAGTAAAAGATTGTAAAAAATTAGTACATTGCAGTTGTGTTATCAACCATGCTCCTAATTATATGCACTAAAAAAAAAAAAAAAAGGCATTTTTGCTAAATGTTTTAGAGGTGAAGTATCAGTGCTCATTTCCTTTCTTGAATTTGTTTTTGTTTTTATACTTTCATTTCTGTACAGAACCTTGATGCCCTTAACTAATACCTGTGACTGAATTCACACAGATTTTCAGTATTCCTCGAGCTGCTTTTCTTTTTTGTTCATGTTTTAAATTGAATAAGCACTAATTAAAATTCTCCTAAAAAAATTTTCCTTTTTTTTTTTTTTTCCATTTTGACAGAAACATAATTAGAGCAAATGACTGTTTGCAGCTGCTTATGCAGCTTATTAGAGCCTGAGAACTTTGTTTGAAACTGTCATTATAATCCAGATGAAGACATACGTTTCATGGCATTTCAGTCCACATCAGGTGAAAGCAGGAGCTCTGGCGATGAATGTGCAGATCTGCACATGGTGTGTCAGACTCTGAATCCCCAGAGGGAGTTATAATTAAGTGTCACATTGTATCTACAGTATCTCCAGTTGTGTGTTGTCAGATACTTGTTGTTTTGGTTTTCTTTCCTATTACCTAGCAAAAAACTACTTTTATCATTTTTGTGCTACTGTATATTAATCTTGAGGGTTTCCAGTGTGCAAGATCAGTTTAATGTTGTCAGTTCTCTTTCTGTAAAAAAACCCCTGGACTTTCAGCATACACATCCCATCCCTATTCTGGGGAGAGCCAGAATGCCACCAGCTGGTTTTAGTTTTATTTACCTGTACAGCACAGGTAACTTCAATCCCATGTTGGTTTGATTGAAACATATTTTCAAACCTTGGATCTGTTACAACATTAAAATAGTCATTTTGCATATCTGAAACTTTGCAGCTGTGGATTTGTATTTTGTTTACTCTATCTCTGTGAAATGTATTTTTGTCAGTTTGAGGACTTTGGATATTTCAAAGTATTTTCTGTATGTGAAATCAGCTCTCTGCATGTGAATTTAATTGCTGGAAACTATTTGGAAAAAAACAGGAAAAATCACTTTTAAACCTGTTGTCACTTTCCTTTGGAATTCATTACCTTGTAAACAAAACCCGACTTCGTTGTTCAGAAGATAGCAATGCTTGGTCAACCACTGGAACTGCTGTCTGCATTAAAGAAAAAAAATAAATGAATTTTGGCAAGGTAATCCTAGCCCTTACACACATTTTGGCTCTGTTTACAAATTTCCTAAGTTTTCCCGATTCCCCTTCTGTTCCCCACGGTCTTTGTTGATGTCATGAACCTTCTGCTTAGAGAACTTTGAATTAACCAGTGTGACAATGTTCTAACAAATATGATGTGTGTACTGGCAAATAAAGACACACTCAGGTGATCGTTCTGTTTGACTTTATACAGTTTCCTTCTGGGGTCATCTGTGGTTCTTTGCTTCTTTGTCCCACATGCATTTCTCAGAAAAGGTCTCGTCTAACATACTTCTGCTTTCTGAAGAATAAGTAGGATGAAATGAGGCTTGATTTAAACATCAAAGAACACTTGCCATAAGTAACAATGATAACTTTACTGTGACCCAACTTAGATCTTCTGTACTATCCTCTGATGGTTTTTGTGATACCTATTAGAAAAAAAAAGATTTTTGGGTTTTCATGGCAGCTCAGCTTTAGGAGGTGTTGGAATATATGTGTGTTTTAATACCTAGTAGCATGCATGAAAAAGAATTGTTAGAACAATTAAAGCATTTTTTCCTAACCTAAATGTGGGAACACTTAGTATAAAAAGCTTCTATTGTTTCTTCCCATTTCTGCAGATGGAAGAAGCATAGCCCAGTGACTTTTACTGGATGATCCTGACTCTGCACCATCACCATCTGTGCAAATCCTAGAACTCCTGCAAATAAGATAAAATGGTAGTTGCTACTGTTAAGGCTAGTATTTTCCAAAGGCTGTACAGCTAAAAATAACATAGCATTCCATATGCAGATGGTTACCTATTTGGTGCTTGAGAAACTTTGAACAGAGCACTTGTGACCATATTCTCTAGAAGATGTCCCAAGATCCTTTGGTATCCTTGTCTGTCAGAAAAAGCAGAAGCCACGAGTGTCTTTCCCTAGATTATTTAAGATCTATTAACAGGTGATAATAGGAAAAAGGTTCCCTTTAAAATGAGGATTTGTGGAGCTATGAAAATGTGGCAGAATAAGTGAAATAGAATCTGTTGACTGATAGTTGGTCACCAATTATGAACAGCTATTTTCTACTCAAAGATTACAGAAAAAAGAGTTATTACACAGCTTCAGCTGCATGTGTGGTTCCTTGCAGTCACCTATGGTTCGTACAAGTAACTGAGCAGAATTATGTATAATGCCCATAGTTGGTAATTAGTTTGTTATGAAACAGTAGTTGCTTCAGACAGGTAGAGCCAAGTTACATCACTTTTAGGCAGATACTACTTTAACTTTCAAAGGTTCTCCCTGAACAATTGTCTTCATGTGGCAAATTCCACATTAGATAGTATTTAAAATCCTTTGGAAGTCACTGCTTACTTGGTTCTGAAGGTTCCCGAGGGCAAGGGCTATTTAGCATTTTTCTGGATGAAATTTGTAATTTCTTTTCTCTAGTATTTTTCTTTTTTTTTTTTTTACAGTCCAACAGTGCAGTGCTCTATTCCTATTAGACATTTCATTTTACTTTTGAATTAGCCCTCCCAAATGAATGAGACTCTTGTTTGTCACCTGATAATCATATTGAATAACAGCATTTCAGCACAGGGATTCAAACCCCAAACTTACTGTTGTTTTGGCATAAGAATACTAAGAATAGAAGGAAGAAAAATTGCAAAAATGAAATAAACCCTTATCAAGTAACATCATGCAACAAATCAGCCGGGCTTTAGATAAATGATTTATTATTAAATTTAAAACCTAATAGGTTTGTGTGTTCTGGGTGTAGTTTACACTGGTTTGTTTTCCGCTTAATTAGAAGCCTTACATTTCATCTTATTAATAATGAAAATCCTCTTGTCAAATTGTGTAAGATCATGTTGAACTAATATGTATATTTTAGAGGCAGAATAAAATTTCCCCTCATAGTCTTTCATATTATTTCATTGCGTTATGCAAAAATTATGTTCTGCTTTTAATTTTGCTAGTGTGAAGTAAGAAAACTTCTTCCATTCCCATCTGAGAAAGTCCTGGTTTCAAGAACTGTGATCAAGAGAGTCCAATCGCTGTGGCCCACTGTTTGCAATTAAATGTTAACTGCAAACAGAAATTCAGAATACCAGGCCATCTGAGCTTTACAAATGTAATGAATATGGGTATAAAAGATAATAGTGACCAAATCTAAAGTTATATCCTATGATATCAGTTCTTGTTGCAGTGGTTCAACAGTTCAGAACAGGAACAGGCTTAAACATGCCAAAAGAGACCAGAGTTGTACTCCATTTGCTCTTAGTCTCAAGTACACATTTCCCATGACACCACAGCATTTTCATCTGCAGAGACCTAAAGTACCAATAGACTAAAACGTCAGTCACAAGCCTTTGCTAATTAATGCCTTCACTGGAAAATGTCTGGCGTTCTTCAGAAATCAGGGAGATACAGAATGCAGAATTCATTCATATTTATATTAAAAAAAAAAAAAAAAAAGGCAGGAAAAGGCAATGCCACATAATCAGCTGTTTGATAAAGCTCCAAATCAGTCAGCTAGGCTAAAGGTCATGAATATGTAGCTAGATCTTAGTAAGGCTCAGTGGCAAATCATCACACATGCTTGCTGCAGTTTCCTGAGACCGTATAAAACACTTGGGAGCACAAGCCAGGCCAGTAGGCTGAGAAATGACATTAACCATTCAGCCTTTGCCATCTGTCACCGTGCAGCCAAGCAGACACTTCTGATGGAGTCGTTCTGTGTCTCCTCATCTGGGTTTTTAACTGAACTTCTTCACATAGGGCTTGCCAGCAAATACAAAGTGCTGTCACCCACAGCACTCCCATTCTTATTCTCATTGCTAAAATTCCCGTTTTCTTCCACGTCATTGATATATCCAGGCAGTAAATGACCTGTCATACTATTAAATTAATCAGTGAAACCAATGCATTTTTGAAAGATAGTATGAAATACTTTGTAAAGCATCACTATATAGAAATTGCAGCCTATGGCATAATAGAATGAAGAATGCTTTTCTGCTTATGCTTAAACATCCCAGATATGTTTGCTGAATACCTTAGTTCTGCAGACTTCCACTTCCACTTACTATCAACAAGAGCCACTGAAGGATCAGGATAAAACCTAAAAAGACTTTTTTAGTTTTCAGGGAGATCAGTGCCCCAGTGTGACTGAATTGGAACCTAAATGAGTGCCAGTGCAGGGAGGGGGGTGGAAGTGCACAGCTGGAGTTGAGCTGTCCTTCCCTGACAATCTATGCATACCTCAGCTAAATGCAACATAGAAATCACTACCTGAGGAAGCTGTTCTGAGCATGAAGGCATTTCACACTGACGACTGTTGCCTGTTGGAAAATAACTAAACACTTCTCATCTTAGTTTTAAAAAAATCTTGTAAAAGTTTTTGAAAGTTCAATCCATAGGTGCAGGCAGAAATGGATCTAAATACTTTTGGAACACCAGAGAGTCATTTTGATAGGACAGAAATAGCTACTTGTTTCTAGTATAATAATACATCCTTTAAAAAAAGAAATTTAAAAATTTATAGCAATATCATATTTTAAAATTCTGTCCTTTTAATACAGTTGATGTTATTTTGGGGGTTTTCCTAAACCTCCAACAATGTTCCCTCTTTTTTTTCCTCATCTTACACCTCCAGAATACTTGTCCCACAGCAGGACCCCCTTCAAGGTTATAGGTTGCCCTTGCCTTCTGACACAAGAGCAGTAGAAGGATTGCTGCTGCTGGTGCTTGGACCCCAGGGAGCCTTTTGGGAGGAAGGGTGATTGTGTGTGACCATGTGGGAGGATCAGCACCACTAGGAAGCTCAGAGCAATTATTGAGGGTAAGTCAGAAGCAGGTGTCTCCAGACAATCTGTAAAGATCCAAGGATGCTAGTACCCAAACCACTGCACATCTCACAGGCCTGCTGCTCTGCGTTTTTCTTGGCTTTTCTATGGAATGGGGTGATCCACCCTTTGGCAAACCTTTCATTGCCAGAAATATTTCAAGGAATTGTTGTCTGAGTGCATATACCACCCTCTCTAATTATGCAGAGTATTTCACTGAAAGCTTTCTCAGTAGGCAGACACATGGCATAAGATCGACTACATCAAGAGCCTGAAATACAGAATGCACTTGAACTGTTCATTGTCAGTCTGGACAAACCAAATTTGGCATCCCCAGCAAATGCTGCCACCAAAGAACAAAGTGATTAAATGAATTTATAGTCCATGTAACCACTGGATGACAAACATTTCTGCCTTGTACCAAAACTGGGAATGTTGTTGTTTATGCCAGGGGTGGATCTGAAACAATGTTAACACGTCGTGGTGGTCTCCAGTTAGATCTTCAGCCTTCACATGTATCCACTAACTCCATTTGCCAGTGGATTTCTCAGCAAGTTTATTGCACATGATCTTTTCTGGTGTGTTTTCTCGATACAGTGTGGAGTTGTGCTTTTCACATTAATTTATTAATAATGTTCTTTTGAAACTTTAACAAGTACTGATTTTGGTATATAATCCTGGGTCGGATGAGTGTATTGATGTTCCTAACCTAACCCTGAAATCAGACAGCTTGAAGATGAAGCCTAGAAAGCTCTTTGCAGTTCAAGCCACAGCTGCTCACCAGTTTAAGGGAGGAGACAAATCCATCAATCCTAATTTAATGGGAGAATTTTCAGGTAGTCAGTAATTGAGTTGGAATTTGGCCAAAGCCTTGGGGTTAAAGAACCTACTGTAAGGAAATGTGTTAGAGGATCTTTAATGAATACAAACAATTGAGATCATGGATCCTTCTCTTCTGCAAGGGGCAGCAGAAAATGCTGATTTGCCTGAAAAAAAATAAAAAAAAATAAAAAAAAATTGGTGCCTGTAATCAGGCTGGGACATTGAAACAAATATGCCATCTTCAGAAACACCAGAACAATTTTCTTACCAATGAAGATCTCAGTGTGGTGACCTGTAGGAGGAGTAGCTGGCCCATGTATTTTAGTAATAACCCTCACATCACTACTGGGAAAGAACCACTAAGGAAGTAAAGAAATCCTTAACTAACATGAGTTGACTCACATTAGATCCCACCAAGTTGGGAATTTCTTCCCTGTTTTTTGGTCTCAAAAAATCTGCTGGCTTGCAGAATAATTTCAAACAAATTTATTAAGCCCTTAAGTTGGACTGGACAAGAAGGTCTCCAGACTCGCTGTTTTCTATAGATAGGTATACCCATATTCGTAAGTTCTTGTGGATTTCTTACACATGTTTATTTCTAAGTATAGCTAATGATTGGAAAGAGGGTCATGACAGGAATAGTCCTTGGCAGCCTAAACATGAGGAAAAATTAATGCCTTATAGATACTAGAATTGTTTGCCTTTGAAGATCTCTGGGTGAAAAGAATCGTCTCAGCCAGCTGAAGCCCAAATGTAAGTTACTGTGTGCTCAGAGGGGTTGCATTTTGTTGTCTTAAGCCACATTTAGTGTGGGGTACTTTATCAGCTGAATCAGAGAAGTCCCTTTAAAAGCAGCAGTCTTTAAAAGGCTTATGAAGGTATTTACTTCAGAGATTAAAAAAATATGCGAGTCAAACTTTATATGGGTGATTACCCATCACCCATGGGTGGGTGGGACTTGAAGTGCCGATGCATTATGCTGCGTTGCATCAAGACAGCCCCCCAGAGCAGCAGCGATTTTGTAATGCTACCTGTTAAAGCTAAATTCTTGCCAAACTAATTGAGATAATGGTTTATTTGTGCCTTCTTTAAGTATGCACTTACTTTTCATTTAAAGCTCATAGTGGGTATGTAGTTCCCAGCACACTGACAGAGAAGGACCTGACGTATCAAGTATCTCCAGGAACTCTGGAATTATTCCAAGCTGTAATATTTACACCTCTGTGTGTGTGTAATGGCTCAGGTGGTACTGGGTGAATCATACTTAGGCCAACCAGTGCCCTGCTCAGAGTATAGAGGGCCTGAGAGTGAACCTCAATTCCAAAATCTACACTAAAATTTATATATTTAACTTTGGGCTTCTATTAAAGAGGGTACTTCCTTTGTACAAGCACAGTTTGAAACACAGTCTCTGTTCTGTATTACCGGGATTAGAGTTTGGAAGGTAAAGTCAACTTTATTTAAAAACATACACAGTATGAAAACTAAGTAAGTAACTCAATTTTAGTGCCCTGCCTGAGATTCCCTGAATTGCCCTAATGCTTTCCTCTCCAGTCTTAGTCCTTCAAAACAAATAGACAGCAAAACCTGGGCAAGTGGTTAATTCCTTCAAGATGACATGGAGTTGGAATCCAATGAAATACTATTCTTCCTTTTATATTTTATTTTTGGTTTGGATTATTCCAGGATATTTATCCTTCTCTCTTGGAATAATTTTGCTTTTGGAAGAATTTCATCAAACCAACATAGTACACAGTTTAACTTACTGTGACCCACTGGCTCCTAGAATAACTTCTACTGATTTATTTCTCAACTGTTGGCTATGCTCTGCTGGCTTTTAACTCCTTTTATGCCCCTCAGATCTGGAATTGCTGTTGAGATATTTTTTCCTGAGGACCTTTTATTTCTGATTTACTGTGTGCTTCTCTAAGTAAAGGAATTACTCTCATGGCTGTAAAGTATTAGGAAGCTGCTAATGCTTTGTGAGAGCAGAACCACACACAGGAGACACATATAATTTGCTTTGTAATTGAATGGTACATTTCTCAGCATCCATACTTTCAGCTGTTGGGATTTCTCTTTTAAGATGATAAATCCTTCAGAGGTTGCAATGCATTCCTATTAAAGACATGTATTTCCCAAGTTCATAATAATAAGTTACCTGAGCACAGAATTGCTGGAGAATCTCCCTTGGGGTTTTGCGTAATCCTCCGGTAACCTTGTGCAAACTTCTCCTGGGATGTAACAGAAACTTGGCACCTTCTTCTGGCTGTCCCTGAGTTGGTGCCTCTCAGAGCAGTGCCCTGCACCGTTGCTGCGAGCTTGTTTTTGTGTTTGGACTGATTGGATCTTTCTTCTGGAGGCCAGGTTGTGCCAACTTTACTGGGGCTGTGCTCAGTGAAACTATTCATGGAGCGAGGTGAGCTTGAGGAACTGCTCAATGGGAGCTGGGCTGGCACTGCCTGGCCCTTGGAAGCAGAGAGAGGAAACTTTTCCTCCTTTTGTGAAAAGCAGAGAGCATGTGTAACTGAGAGAGATGGTGAGCAGGAATGTGTCAAGAAGAAGTAGACATGGGAAGGAAATTAATTTTTGATTCATTATCATGGAAGAGCAGCTAAGGTGGAGCCAAAAAATACTTGAGAGATTTAACATGAGATCTAAATTTTATTTTAGAATTCATACTGCAATTTCATTGCAATGGCAAAAATGATTCAACTGAATAATTGAACTGAAGCTGATCATTATTCAGTTTTTCTTGATGGTTTGATGGATGAACTGATATTGAAGTTTAAAAATCTCTCTCCTTTTAGCAAAAAAAAAAAAAAAAAGTCACTGTTCTGCTCCAGAGTGCATGTTTGAGAAGGACTGGATATACAGTGCCTTTGCTCTTGCTGCTGTAGATGTAGGTGAATGTGGATATGGACACTGGAGTGAGTATCAATATATTTTACAAACCTTGAAAATATAAAGGAATAACAACTACTTCTCCATATCTTCTTTTTTCTTCTTCTTTTTGTTTTTTTTTTTTTGCTAAATTTGGGGAGTAGTGCTTTTCATTGAAACCATGAGTATTGCTGCACAGGTTTGTTTAAACCAAAAGCAATTGCCTGTCCCTAGCCATTACTCATAGTGAGAAAACTTGACAAGATTTAGCTTAGGCCTCTCCCAGTCCCTGGAGCTTAGATATAGTCCAGGACACACCATGTGGATAAACAAGAGGGTTGACACAGCTGTGCAGGAGCTGTGAGGAGGTTTTGGAGCAGGCAAGCAGGAACAGCTTTGGGTAATTGCCATTGCACCAGATCCTGCTCTGAAAATGCTGTTCCGCCCACACATAACAGTGTCTTCCTTTCGGGACACTGGAGACTACCCGGCTCTGGGACAGAGCAAAGTAAACTTCCATCATCAGTTCAGGACCCAGCACTTGGTTTCCTGCAACCCTTTCACCCGTGTAGAGCAAGGGGAATGTCCTGTGGGGAGCTGGGTTCCTCCAGCTGGAGTACACCCATGTGTTCCCCTTCTCCGCACACACCTGGATCTGCACTTCCTGTCCAGAGCCTGCGCTGGATGCTCTGCCAGGACACCTGGTCCTTCCTGGTCCCTGGGAGTGTCATCCACATTGGACTGCACTGTCCTTATAAACAGACCCTGCTCAGGGCAGAAAAAGTACTCCTAAAAAATGAAGTGTTAACAAAAACCAACTGCTGGAGGAAGAACCACTGGTGTGGATCAGAGAGCTACGATTCCCAGCTTCCACGAGGACACATGCTTCAAAACAGTTCTCTAATTGAAAATTAATTCTCAGAACAACTTCAAGCTTTTTTAAGCTACTGCTCAAGTAAAAGGAATAATCACTTTCTGTAGCACCAGCTAAATAATTGAATGCAGATCTTAGCAGAATATTATCCGTCCAAGGACAGTGGTTGCATAATTATTTCATATGATATAAATATTTAGAGATTACTTTTCCCTTAGCAATTAAACCAATCGATTTGACTTAAAATCAAAACTGAATTTAAAATGCTTGCTTTTTAAAAAAAGCTTAGTATTTTTGGGTCTGTAGTGTAAATTGAATCATTAAAAAAAACCTGTTGTATTTTAATTAAATTAATACATTTTTGCTTGATCTTATAGGTCATAAAAGTTGAAGTCTGAACACAGGGACACTGGCAAAGAGACTGAGAAATGAATAGGCAAAGTCATGTAAGAATCGACTCAAATGCTGAAATTCTAAAAAAAAAAAAATTCAGTTAAATATGAAGTTTTGCATCAAAATTTTATATGTTCTCTTAGCACTGTAGCTTGTGAGGCTACCCCAGAAAACCCTTCTCTGAGGAGATGTCACTGGAGCACAAGGATGAATGACTAATCCATCCCTGCCAAAAGCATCTCCTGCTGATTACAGGTCATGTGTGCTGCCTGCTTGCCTCATGAGCTACATTGTGAATAAAAAATTCATACTCAACAGCACTGGTATCATAATTTTATAATCTTTTCATTACTTAGACAATTCTCTTTCTCTAAGGTGTTTTACGGGCATTGCAAGTATTTACTATGGCATGAAAACATTTTAAAATATGCTTTTAAACCATCCCCCCACGTCCCATAGCAAGGTGGGCTCCCTCTATTCTCTCTCCTTTCCAGCTCCTCACAGCAGCCACATTGCTGTAGCTGCGAGATTTTTATCCTGTAACTAAACTAATTGTGCCTAATCTTTACAAAACGTGTGAGAGTCATTCCTGGAGGGTGCTCCCTGCAGATGCCTCAGCCCGGGCAGATGATCTATTTTCCCTTGTCCAGAGAAAAGCAGAACACAGAGCGGCAGAAGCAGTGCTGGCCGAGCAGGATTGGATCCTGGCCGGCCTTTTGTGGCTGTGGCTGCTCTGGCTTCTTCAGGAGGATTCCGGAAAGTGGAAAAAGCTGAGCACAACAAAAGGCTGAGAAAGGGGGGTAGCCAAAGTGATTACAGTGATTTTTGACTTGTGGATCTCTAAATGTTTTCTGTCATGTGCTTGACTTTATCCCTCTGCATTGCCTTCCCTGCAGCAGCCGCCACTTCCCAGCTGATCTCTCCTTTCTGTCACTAAAATGAGCAGCCTGGCAATGATGAATATTAAAATTCACCCACTAACGCTGCAGTGAGGTGGGGTCCAAGCAGCTCCTACCTCCCAGCCTGCTGTGCCACCCTGACAGCAGATTCGGGAAGGCGACACCACAGTGGTTTATCCTGGTTTCCTTCCCAGCCCTGACAGCTGGTTATAACTGGTTGAGCGATGGCTGGAGTTCAGCACAATTCAAATGTCTCAGACAGTCTATATAAACATCGTTCCTTACTTAGAGGTCCTGTTGGAAGCTGTTTCTGTTGGACACTTAGAGAATTACAGGCTTTAGAAACTACCTGGCAATGCCTTGAACCAGACGCAAAACTTCCACTAATGCAACCTTTAGAGTCTTAAGTAGGTACTTGGCTGCCAGTTGCTTTCAGGCATGCTGTAAAGGGACTTTCTGAAAAAGAAAAAAAAAAGAAAAAAAAAAAAAAATCTGACTCTGGACCAGCATCACAGTTTGTTTCATCTCGATTTGGAGTGGTTAAATAGGAATTTGCAAAGGAAATGAATGAGGGGACCAGCTTCTTTCATTTAATAGGCTTGTCTAAGTAGAACCAAGCAACAAAGGAATTCTGTGTAAGGTTTGCAATTTCTGTTGCTCTTGTCTAACCAGATTTAAATCGTCAAAAACAAAACAAACAAACAAACCCCCCAAACCAACATGAGCGAGCGTGAGCGATTTAGACTGTATGCATTACAAGCGATACAGAATATGCATTTATGATTCAAAATTTTAAACAGCTGAGAAATAAATATGCAAAGTAGATTGTTCTGTTTGCAGATGGTAATCCTGCCGCACTGATTTTGCTCAGCTGTCTGATTTTTCAGTGTCTGCATTGCTGGTTCCTGGGATTCCTGATTAAGAAATAAAATATGAGTCACGGTGCATGGTTACCTTCTGCGCATCTGAAAGGCTAACTCAGTGACTGAAAACAAATTATTAGAGGCTGATCTTGCCCTGCTGAATTCGATTCAATGTCAGGGGACCGGGAAAAAAAAATAAAAAGAACCCTTCTGTGCACTGCCCTTCATTTTCACAGCTGTAGGGTAAATGTTCCTGCCAGTTCTTGTAGATCGGCTTGTAGGAGATCTCTGCCCGGCCCTCTCTGCCGGGGGTCTCTGGGTGGGGACGGCTGGCGGGCAGCCTGCAGCTCGGCAAGGTGAGGCACATCCCTTCCCCTCCCTCTCCCCAGGATGACTCAGTCGGTTATTAAAGATTTCCAGCTTCCAGCTAAAAATGGCATCAGCAGCGGTGCCCCAGAGGGAAAAAGGGGAGACGTGAGAAATGGGTTCTGTTCCTGCCTCCGAGTGCTAACACACACACTCACACACACTCACACACACACACACACACACACTCGCAGAGCTGGTGTGGAGCTCATCTGGGAAAAGTTTATTTTGCAATAAGAGGGTTTAGTATTCTGCTAAAGGCTTTTGCGAAGACTGGATCCAATTTTCAGAGCCTGTTGCCAATATTTGTGAGTCATTTCCTTGGAATCCTACCTTTGGTGTTTATTTCCCTTAGAAGGAAACTTGTAAAAGAATAACAATAGCTCTCATTCTTCGTGGAAAGTAGCACAGAGCAAAGTGGGAGACAACTCGCTCTTTGTTCCAAAACACTTTTGTGTTTGTTTTGTTTACTTTCTTCAGCAGACAACAAGTGAAGAATGCAATATAATTAACTCCATAAACCATCTCATTTACGGTGCCAGTGACATGCATGTGCTGTGCACCGGAGTGAAAGTTAAGTGGGGAAGTGCTTTTAATTGGTACCTCTGTTCCAGAGCAAGTGATGAGAACTGCCTGGTGATTTGGGAAGTCTCCTCATGTAACAGCAGGGCTTTGCTTTTTCTCAGCCCCGCCCGACTACCGGGACTCCTTTTTCTCTCCGACTTCAGCCCCACTAATCGCACTGCGAGCACCTATTCAGGGTTAAAACCCCTGGCAAAGGTTAACTAAGCAGAGATGCTGTGGGTTTCAGATTGCCGCAAGACGAGCACCTTTTGCCCTCAGGACACCGAGGCGTTTCCAGCACCAAAGCCCCGCTGTGCTAAGTGGATCCTGGACAGAGTTTTTTTATGTCGAGCAAGGCCACGCAGCCACCAGCGGGGTGGAGGCGGAGAGCGTATGAGACATATTGGCTAAGAACACTGGAAAAAGTATTTATGCTTGCTGAAATAAATACCATGAGGCTTTATTGTTCTCCCAGACCAGGCAGGCAAAGCAGCCTTAGGGAGATGGCTGCACTAAATGTGATGGCACCTTTTCTCATATCTGCCAGAGCCCTGTGGCAAAATAAATTGCAATTTTGCTTGCATTTTCATGATTCAGTTCTGAGGAAAACTTTAACTGTTAGAACCAGCATTTAAGAGTTCGTTGTACATTGGCTACCAAGAGTTCTGATAGGTGACATATACCTACAAAGAAATAAGAGAGGAAACATCTTTTCTGTCAGAACAGAAACTTTCTCTTGTTCTGCCTCGTAGAAACCAAAAGCAGGAGAAAGCACAAGTGTTAAGAATCCAAAAGGACATTTTCCTTTACATTTTTTTTCTTTTTTTTTCTTCTTTTCACTGAAACCCAAGGGACTCTGGCGTTCTGGTCCAGAGCAACTCCATAAAGTCTTTCTGGGAACAATTCAACTGAAAAGTATGTAAAGAAAAAAATTAGCATGTAGGAATTAGAAAAAGTAGAGAAATGCTTGCTTTGAATGCTGTCTGCAGAAAGAGACCCTTAAGCACCTGAAGCTGTATGATCTAAATTACGGTAGAAGTAAGGGAAGATACCTTTGGAAAACTTCTATGAAAGGGCTGTATCTTGACACTGAAATCAGTTAAAATTAATCAATAATAAAGCGTGAATTCCTTTTCCACCAAACAGTAAGTCCAGCTCTAGAAAAAGAAGAGGAGGGGGGAAAAAAAAAAGAAAGCAAAAGAAAAAAACCCAGTGTATTCCTTGAAATTCCCTGAAGTCAGGGCCAAGAAATACAGAGAAAAACACTAGACTTGGCAGGTCTATAGTTTATCTATACTTCTGAAGGATGAAAAGCTGAATTGACCCTGCTGGCACACAAATCTGTTGTTCTACCAGTCTAGTTATTTCAGCCAGCCTTAACCCTTTCATTTCACCCTTGGGTCCTGCTTCTCTTAGATGGTGTTATAGACATTTCTGGTAGAGGTGCAGCTGTAGAAACAGAAAATCCTCATTGCCTCGGGCCCAGACCATCTCACTGCACCTGTCCTCATTCCCCTCTTCCCCCTGCTGCCCCTCTCATGACCTGGCTTGATGACTCTCCCTCACCACAGACCAGGGACAGCTCTGCCCTGGCATGAGGCAGCTCTCCTCAGCTATCTTATATCAATAAGAGAAAGAAGTCTCCCTGTCTGCTCCCAACCATGGACTGCCTCTTGGAAGTCCAGTTTTCAATTTAAATCCATCATGGCCAATGCTAGAGGCTTTTCCACTTCTTGCAGCCTTGCTGCTCAGCTTGCCTCCAAAACCCTGAGTGCAGGGATTGTCTTTGATCCTTTGCTTTCATTTCCTGTGACTGGGCTGCCCCAGTGTGCTGTGATTAGGTGTCCCCTGCATTTCCATTCATAACATGCTTCATTCACAGAATTACTACAACTCTATACATATCTATCCAAACAATAAACATTTTAATCAAGGCCCTCGTTATCTCTCATCTTTGTTTGTAACTTCCTCCTCCTTGAGCTTGTGACATATCACCCAGTTTGATCTATTTAAACACAAGCTCCCAACATCCTCTTCCCTGTCTGCTGCTGTGGTCAGAGCCAAGCCACCTCCTGCCTGTCCTCCTTATTTGCTTCCACTTAGTCTTTTATTTTCCCATGTGAGGTTGTCACAGTTCTGCCATAGCTGTCATCACTCCACTATTGTCTCTACAGCATGGCTCTGCTCTCTTTGCCAGTGATGCTGGTGTCCTCATGCCTTTATCTGCTGCTCCCAGGGGAGCCTTTATGCCCTTTTCCATGACGCTCTTGGCCATCCACAGGATGCCCTGCCTCCCTCGGTTAAGCTGGTGACACCAAACTTTCTTGCATCAACCATAAAGAGCAGACAGTCTGTCATGAGGTTAGCCTGGACAGTTTACAGGTGACACAGTTGGGTAGCTTTTTTTAAAGGGAGGTACATCAGTCTGGGTATGTGTTTGTGTCTTACCCTTTCTTCTCTCTAGCTGTCATTGCCTCCTTAGACAGCCTGTGTGCAGTGGGATTCCTCATTGCTTCTGCATTGTCAATTTTCTGAAACACCAGAAAGGTAACAGCTACCAAAACTATGGCAATTTTGTTTTCTAAGCGCTGCAATCCAGATGTTGACAATGGTATAGCACAGCTAAGAAATGCTATTCTTTCCTCAAGCCATGTTGTTATGCAATGGAAACCCTCTGCACTGTGATAAAGACTCAACCTGCCGCAGTACTTGGGTACAAACCCAGAGCTAAACAAGGGATAGCCATCTTAAGTCTATTCCCTTGTTTTTATTGGTCTCAGTGAGACTTGCAGCTTTATAGTCACGGGCATTTTATATTTAAGTTTGGCTTTTTAGAGGCATTCTGGAACTGTATAAAAAGCCCCTTTCTCTGACATCGCATCAGGCTTTTTGTAATGTGAATGGCATCATTACAGTTCTCTCATTAACATCATAATGGCTCTGGAGGAATAGGGAGTGAAAACCCCAGCAAATGGAGTATCGTGGCAATGTATAGTAGTCTTACTGTGTGAAACTGAACACAGAAAAAGTTTGACATTTTAACCTTCAGGCTGCTGTAGATGCCTCGGGGTGTCCTCACACTGAATGCATTTGGCTGACAAAATGGAAAAATTGTGGTAGCCTAAGGATGGAGGGCTGGGTTCAATAAAAAACTGTGCCTGGCTTCCATGCCACTGAAGCCCACACAAGGCTCCCAAATGGATTTTTCAAAATTGAATCCAGCCCTAAGTGTCAACCTTTTGCTGTAATTTTGTATAGTAAATGTATTGTATGCTCAAATGTACATCTTTCATCCTTTATTTCCAGAGGCGTTAATGGAAATGTAACAATGTGTGTGCTGTTCTGCAAAGTCTCATTGAAACCAACGGGATTTTGGATGAAATCCCTCCATTGCATAAGATAATGTAATATAATGGGTTGGGCTTACGGCCGGAGGACGATGAGATCTGGTTCTATTTCTGGCGCTGACACTGATTTGCTGCGTGACTTCTGGCAAGATACTCAGGAATGGATTTTGCCACCCTTAATGGGGAAAAACCAGTAGGCTGGCTCTTCGGGAGCAGTGCCAGAGGTCCTGTTTGCGGAGCTGGGTCCAGTAGCACTTCCTCAGTAAACACTGGTTTACAGTTCTGCTGTGTCCAACTCCACCTTCAAGGGGGCCGACTTTTCCCATGTGCTGGGTGCTTGCAGCTCTCTTCCCACTCATTTGCAGCAGCTGGAAATCAGTGCTTCTGAACATCCAAGAGGAACAAACGGCACACCCAGAGTCACCAGCCCTTTTAAAAGCCCGGTTCTCAGCTTCTGTACGCTGAAGCAATTCCTCTGCCACAAAATAGGACTTATTTTCTAGCTGAGAGCCGCCTCTATTTCTTTGTAACACATGCTGAGACCTACAGGCTTTGTTTGGGGCTTTGGTTTTCTGGTGATTGGGGTTTTTTTTTCTCCCAGGGAAGCTATATTATTTACACCTTGTTTTTATGTAGTTTGGAAACATGGAGAATGTGCACGGACAGTAGCTGTTTATGGAAGTGAACTGGCCTGCCTCTATTAATTTTGCATGTTGTAAATAGCAGAAGCAGTTCATTTACTTTCCTGGCTGTCCAGAGAACTCAGTTTTTCAAGATAAATTAGCAGCACTGTGCAGAAGGCATCCCAGCGCTTCCTTCCTTCCTTCCTTCCTGCATGTTTCTGCTTGAGCTTAGAAAGACCTATTTGTGATGAAATATGGTAAGAAAAAGATGCAGACTTGAAATCTCCGATTCTCATTAAAAAAAAATAAATTCACAAAGAGATGCTGAATTCATTATGAGCAAAGGAATCCTGACTTCCAGAAGCAGCAGTGAGCTTCTTCCAACCTTTATTCTCTCAGGACAAACACTGAGTGTTGACATCTTGCCAGTGTGAGAAGATTGATGTGCCCCTGTGAATGATTCCTCCATCTGGATTAATGAGAAGAGTCCATTGCTGCTTTCTAATAACGGTGTAATCTTTTCAGATGCAAAATATATGACTTTTAAGCTGGTTCTTGGGTCACTTCTTGGCCCTGCTGTTAGGTCAGCAGAATGACTCACTTGTTTTGACCACTCCTTCCATGTGTTGGTACTTAGCTGGTAAGAAAAGGTGTGGGGAATAAATAATAAATATGTGCATGTCACGGATAACTTTCAATGGGCCAGTCCAGTGGCTTGTCATTCCCTGTGCTGTTTCTTGGTCCAAGAAAAGCAAAATGGCAAGAAAAATGACTGAGGGCTATTTGCAGTGCATTAGCAGTAAATTAGCTCTGAGGAAGGGGTTTGGGCACCTGTCAGTCTGACTGCAGTGAGGCTGGTGGCCTTTACCGAGGCAAACTGCTTGGGGACCTCAGCTGCCTGTGCCTTCGGCTCCTGGTTTTGCCCCGGTTAAGAGGCAAGACAGGTCCACGCACACAGACATCCAAGACACAAACAGCGCACGCTGGAAGCCGTTTCTTAATAAAGTAGCAGCCTTGTGCTAGGATTTAAGAAAACAACTGGCAGATGTGAACGATTTATTTTTCCTCCCTCTTCTGCTGCGGTTTATTTTTTCCTCTTGTTCGAGAGCGCTCAGCTGCTAACACAAACAATTGCTGAAATTCCACCTGCCCACCTGCAGCCCCTCCTTCCCGCCGCCTGCTCGGGCCGTCGTCTTCCTCCGGGAGGGCTGCGCCGAGGGGAAACTACATCCCGCTTTCTTAGAGAGAGGAGGAGGAAGGAGAGGGAGGGGCCGGGCCGTGTCTGGGCGCATTGTTCCGCGCTCCTCTGCCAAGAAGTAGGTGACTATGAACTCATCCCTCGCCCCTCGCAGAAAGTTTGCCGCCTTCCCCCCCTGCTCCCCTCCCCTCCCGCCCGCTGGCGCGGCAGGAGGCAGCTCGCAGCCCGGCGCTGGCCCCGGAGTCCCCGCTCCTGCTTAATATTCCGCCCGCTCCGCCGATGTTGTGCTTGGCTCCGGTGGGACCGCAACTCACGGCGTGAAACCGGAGCCAATTTTCTGTCTTAGTCTCGCAGTGTTTTGACTGGAGGCAGATCCAGTTCAGTCCGATCGGGGCTAGTGGAAACAACTACCTAAGTCTCCGCTGTCTGTGTCGTTTGGGAGGGAAGAAAGAAGAAAGGAACGCGATCCCGGACTGCTGGGCGCGCTCTCTCTCTCTCTCACACACGCACACACGCACGGCAGACACACGCACCCAGACAGGCAGACTCGCACCCCGCCGGTGCCGAGCGCGCAGTGCCACCGCCGCCGGGAGGAAATGGGAAGCCAGTGAGCGGATCCGTGCCGGTGTGTGAGCGCCGCCGGGGCCGGGAAGGGGCGGCGGGGGGAGCGGGAGCGCGGCCGGGGGCGGCGGGAGCGGGGCCGGGGGCGGCCTGGGGGGAGCGGACACCAACTCCCGGTGCCGGGGACCCCGCGCCCTTTGTGGGAGAGGGCTCCGCTCCTTCTCCTGCCGTAAGAAGGGGGAGGAAAACCCCAAACGTGCGTCTATGTGAGATCGATATGCGTATGTTTTTAATATACGTGTGCGCAGAGGTCTGGCTGCGGGGGGCGGCGGGGGGCGGAACGCAGCGGGGCGGGGGGCAGGTGAGGGCGGCGGGCGCTCACCGCGCTGCTTCGCTTCCAGGTGCCGGCGCCCGCGATGACCCTGGTGCTGCCCATGCAGCGGCTGGGCCGCCCCATCGCCGCCGAGGGAGCCGCCGACCTCGCCGCCTACCGCGCCCTCTGGGAGCCGCCCTGCTGCGGCCGCCCCGGCCCCGCCGCCCCGCCGGCCCCGGCCCCGACCCCGCCGGCCCCCGGGCCCCCCGCCGCAGGTAGGCACCGCAGCGCAGCGCTCCGCCGCGGGGGGACGGGGGCTGTCCGCGGAGCGAGGCGGGCGGAGGGCGGGGGTCTCCCGCGGGCGAGCGGGGCCGCAGGTGCGCGGGGCCCGCCGGGCGCTCGGCAGCGGCGGAGGGGCGAAGTTGTCCGGCAGCCGAGCGCCCTGCGGCCGCCCCGGCTCCCCGCGCCGCCGCTCACACCGGCCCCCGGGTCGGGCGCTACTCAGGAGAGGGCTTATTTCTGATCGCCGCGAATAGATGCGAAAATATGCGGCGGCGGCGGCGTTCTCCTGTAGCGCGAAGGGAAATGAAAAGTATTTTGTTTGGAGAACCTCCGGCAAACCGCATGTCATTTGTCATATCTGATTTATTACCCACAGGATCACATTACAGGGGAATTTCAAATCCTGTAACAACATCCAAGATCACATACTTTAAAAGGAAATATGTGGAAGAAGAGGATTTTCATCCACCACTCAGCAGCTGTACACATAAAGTATGTTTTCTAATAGTCATTATTTTTACTCTCAGTTTCAGATGCTTAGTAACACTCGATTGACCCATTTCCAGAAGGCTGAAATACTCTGCTGAAATTAGGAAAATGATCCAGCTGTTTGCTGAGAAACAAACAGTTGTCACTTCTTCACATGTATTGTTGTATTGTCATCAATTGCAAAAGAAGCAAAGGCGTTTCTGTGTTTATAACAACTGCAAATGGAAATGCTGAGAATAACTTCTTTTTTTCAGATTATTTTGTTCTTAGCTAGTTCATGTCATGCTTACAGAAACCGCTCCGTAACAGCATTTGAACAACAGAAAGGAAGAACATAAGTAAAAGACCTCCCACTCATATAAAACTTTTTTACTGGGGGAAAATAGTAAGAGGTTCCATGTACCCCGCATTGGTTACAGATCCTCTAAAAAGCCAGAATGACTTGGAAAGCGAGTACAAGTTCCTTCCGTATTTAATCATGTTTATTAAAAAGCTAATAACTCCCAAAGAACAGATTAGTAAATGAAAGATTTTTTTTTTTTTTTTTTTAATGCAGGTTGTCAGGGGAGAGATTAGAGCAAATGTTTCCCAGGCCAGTGAATACATAAATTGAAATCTGACTTTTTTTGGGGAAGATTTTATGCTCTTCTTCATTAAGGGCTCAGTTCTGTATGGAACTGAATGCCTGGGGTGACATGCACAAGGCTAGCTCATGCCTTGACACACCATCCTTCCCTGGTTGAATCCTACCTGGCCCATGGAGGTCCAATGCTACCCATATTCTCTTGGCAGTGGGGGAGGGATTTCTGTGAAGGAAAAACAAGTATTAATGCCGAGCTCAGTTCCTAAGGACCTCAGAGTAGCTGAAGGAATTTTAAGTTACAAATAGAGTTGTCTGGAAATAAGTACCTGGACCAGGAAGGTGAAAAGTTGTCCCACTGTTAATTTCAGAAGATGTGCAGTCTGCTGCCAGAGCAGTGAATAAACAGCACCAAGGGTATTGAAAAATGTGCTCTGGTTAGTGAGTGTCTCACACATGTCACATCACTCTCCCAATTTTCAGCCAGGTTTTTTTTTTTTTTTTTTTTTTTTTACAAGATTGTTGGATTTTTGTATCCGTGATTAATTTCCTTACAAAGAGGGGGAGGAAGAATAGTTATTTAGTCTTTTCTAACAGCCATAAAAAGCAGTTGTAGAGGCATTGGTAAGCTAGACCCAGCCACTGTTTTGTGCTGTTGCTTGCAGAGGTGTAACATGTCAGAAACTCAGGGTCACCAATTTCTTACGTTGAGCCCAAATACATTTTCTGCTTTGCAGCACTGAGCCCTGGCAGAAGGAAGATGCCCACCAGGTTTCCTTGAATTTCTTCCGTGTTTATACCTCTGCCACCAGTAAAGAGTTATGTTCTGAGATTACTTGTCCCATAGAGGGTATGATGGTAGGGCCTGGAGCCTCTCTCCAGGGGGCTGCTGGAAAACATGTAGAAGAAAGCCTTTGACAACTTGTTCCTGCTGGTGTCCTTCCAGTACATATCTCCGGGAGAATCCCAGTTCAAGGCTTACTGGTTTGCTCCAGGCTTTTATGGCTTCACTGACTGTTGCTGCAGCAGGTACAAAGGACGCAAATGAACCTATAGGCTTAATATAATTTAAAATGAGTCATTTATTATAGAAAATTACTCTCTCTAACAAAGAGCTTCAGCTGTGAACTCGTATGAAATTATGGCCAATTTTTTGTTTTTATGAGGCACTGTGCTGCTTCTAAGCCTCACAGACATGACCAGGCTGTGGAAAGAGCTAGAGGGCTGAGGAGAGCTGAATGGATGTGAAAAGCAGCTGTGCTTTAAGCTCTTTCAGTCCTCATAGCTACGACTTCCACTCTGCAAAAATGCTGTAACCATGTGGGAAAGGGAAGAATGATCAAGCCACAGATGGGGGGATTTAGAGCAGTCTCTCTTTGTGCTGTGCTGCTCTCCTCCTACGCAAACGAAATTCTTACTAAAAATGAAAATTAGTTAATAGTGCTTACAGTAGTAGCATGCATTGCCCCCTCTCTTATTTTGATTCCCAGGGTAGCGATTACAGTGCAGAATCCGGGGCCTCCCAGGGGCAGTAACCTGCTCATGCTGCCAGTGCTGAGAAAGGGAGTCCTGGAAGGACCATGGAAGGGAGAACAAATCTGTGGGCGTAGAGCCAGGATTTCTGCAAATCCCTATCTTCTCTTAGTTTCCTGACCTTATCCCTGCCTATCTGCATTCCCACCAGTCCTGTAGAGCACAGGGCGTAGTACACAGGCCAACAGCTGCTCTCCAGATGCTGGGATGCTTTGAGATGGGTTTCTCCCTGCCTCCCTCCCTGTATGCACTTCTGTGCACAAGAGCAGTGTAAGAGCCTGGCAAATGGAGACCTCCTTGCTGGAGGGCCTCTTCCACTGGCAGCAGATGAAATGCTCCAACATTTGCTGTGTGAGGTGATGGCTGCTGGCTGCCTCTTGCAAACCTTGGTGCTTCAGGAAGGACCCTTGCTTGGCTTCAGAGCTTTGTAGAAGCCCCACAGGGGATGATGGAGTTGGGTCCATTTTCAACAAAAGGCCCCCCTTAGCCATCACTGGAGCAAAACTGCACAACTTTATGTTCTCATCCCAAATGTAATTAAAGAGCCAGATGTGTGCATCTGGATTTCACTCTCCCGCCTTGGATTTATGCCCTGCAATTGCCTCTGTGGTGTAATGCTCAGCTACTTACCTCCTAAGCTCAGCTGCTTGCCCCCTAAACACAGGGGAATGCTGTGGCCAAGAAAAAGCAGGTCCCCAGCTATATGGATGTGCAAAATGAAAAAAAAAGCCAGCTTTAGATGACTCAGAACAGAAAAGTAGTGACACAAAGGGAATAGTTTGCTTCATTTCCTTTCTCCTTGTTTGGAACAAAAGTGGTTGCCTTCAGTTCTGTATCTTTGTTTTTTGCATTTTCAGACAATCTCTGTATTTGAGGAGCGGGCCCATATTCTTTACATGTCTTTGGAAAAGCTGAAATTCATTGATGATCCTGAAGTCTACCTGAGGAGATCCGTCCTCATCAACAATCTCATGAAGAGAATCCACGGAGAGATCATCATGCAGAACAACTGGTGCTTCTCCACCTGCTCCTTCAGTGGCACCTCCCCACAAGAGTGGTTTGTGCCTCAGGACTGTCCATACAGAAAACGTCTTCGGATGGCAAAGGAGGAGTACGAGAAGCTCCACATGTGCTGCTTCTATCAAGAATGTGGTGGTCACTACTTAAATCTACCCTACTCTGTTAATGCTAGTACAGAAAGTAATTCCTCACCTTCTTCCTCCTCCTCCTCCTCCTCCTCCTCCTCCTCCTCCCCTCCCATTTCTTTGCCAAGCTGTTCCCAGCAGGTGGATTATGAAGTTGGCAGTGCACCTTCTTACAGAAGTGATGACCAGATACCTGCTAATGAAATATTCATCACTAATGGCAGGTCTCACAGTAATCAGGAAAAGGCAAAATTTAATGACGAGAAAGGAGGTAATGAACCTGAGAGAGAGAGCATCGCCCTAAACTGTGAACCTCTAAGAGGCACCCATGCTCTTGAATGTAAAGGCAAATTTTATGACTATTTTGAGACTGGATGTAATGACAAGATCAACGTAAGTGAATCTTGGAAAAAATCCTTAAGGAAAAAGGAATCTTTACCAAGTAATAAAATCTGCTGCAACAAAGGAAGTAAAATATGAGGCATCTTTCTTGCTCTATTGAAGCATGCACAGCATGTTCCTTCTCTATCAAATTTTTATTTTGAATGGATTTTTTTATAGTTTTCTACGAATGGTACAATCATGCCACAAACATGACGTGTAGAGTGGAGAGCAGATTGTGTAAAGTGTCTCTGCCATCCGCATCAGCGGCTATTTATAAATGTGGAGACCAGAAAGAACACAGTTGCATTACTGCTGAGCACTGTAGTCTGTGCAGCTATGGTGGAGCTTTCATTGCTGAAAATGCCAATCAGCCAGATGGGGAAAACATATCGTTTTACATATCCCCGCCCCCAAGAAGTCTGCCATTAATTAAGAAGAACCTCCATTATGTTTACCAAGGAATTAGAAGTCTGGTAAACAAATTGATGCTACCAGCAAGGATGATATGCTCCTTGTAACTCAGTATTCGTTTTGACAAAGGACTGTCTTCACGGATTGGGAATAAACCATCCTTATGTTTTGTAGTGATACTCTTGAATTCCTGTATTCAGTGTCTTGTTCAACTGACAAAATAGGACATAGCATAAAGAAATAACCTGTTTATGGAATTTTAAACAGAAATCAAACATGCAGCTCAACTACTTGCATGTTTTCACCTCGGCTGTAATAACTAATGAGGTTTGTTGTTACACAGGGCAGGTTTTTTTTTGGTGCCTTACTTTTTGTCTTAATTTTTGCCAGTGTGAAAATTAAGTATGAATCTGATACAGCAGGGATTTAACCTAAACAGAGATAAAAAAGAAACCCACAGGGTGGATCAATATTATTAGAAACCTTTAACCTTTGAAGTACTGAGTTCAACTTCCTATTCAAACATCTCTGTTCTTCCTTTTTGATGCTCAATTGCTTTTTGATTTGCCATCCTTAGGAAGGGATTTAAGAAACAATAGAGAGATGTCTCTTGTAAACAAGCATTCGATGCTTGAGTGTTTCTATGGCAACTGTCTGTTGCTGGGGCTCTTTTTTTTTCTTCTTCGTATAATGAAGTTCATGACCCAGCGGCATGTTTTATACTTTATTCTGTTTCACATAATTTCTCTCTTTTAGATTGCAAAAGCATGCGGGAGTTTTCTATGACTTTTGCCGTTGATTTGAAAAAAGACAAGAAGGCAAAAAGCACAATGTTAATTAATAATGTGGCGATAAACACAGTTTTATCTGAATGAATGTAAGGGGCTTAATTTTAAAAAAGAACATTTTGGAGATTTCAGTGGAGATTTAGTCATCCCTAGTTAGATTGATTGCAAAAGTGTGCTGTGTAAAATGCCCAGAAGGCATCAGTTGGGATTGGACCAAGAGTGAGTCTTAGATCCACCAAATTACTTAGTTGCCACAGTCCCCATAACAACTGGCGGGATGTGCTCTGCAAGATCGCCACATCCAGGCCACAGCTGACTCATAAATAGCTGCCTGTTCCCACAGCATCTTGCACTCAAGTGACATCTCCACTTGCTTCCTGCCCAAAGGGCAAGAAAATCACCTCTGTGCTGGGGGAGCAGCCAGCTTGGTGCAGGGCATGAGTAACCCCAAGGGGACAAAGCACCAGGCTTGGCACTGGAGTCAGACAGGTCTCTGGGTCTGAGACCTCCTGCTTTGGGTTTCATGGGTTCAGCTGGAGGAGTCCTGGGCCATGCTTATTTTGGGTAGCAAAAATGCATTTGCAAACTGTATGGTCTTTCTCAGAAAGCCCAGTGGTCACAGGAAAAAGCTCCCCCCCAGCCAAGGAGACCACAAACACAGCAGGATGTAAATCAGTGATAACCTTTATGAAGTCAGGTGAGCTTAAACTGATTTGTTTATACGGGTTATCATTGTGAAAAATGACAAATAATGAAAGTGCAACTCCCACCTGATTTCTCCAAGACAGAAGCTTTTTTATTAATAATAATAATATTAAATATAGATCTCATTCATACAGTGTATGAGTAGGATCATCATTTAGACATTTGTCCACAAGGACCAATTTTTTAAAAAACCTGATTTTTCTTGTGTTATATCCAGATAGTCTAGTAATGTCTGCTCTTTTCCAATATTTGATAAACGCTTGATGTTTTAAGCTTAAATCTTAGATGCTTGTATACTAATGTGTTGTTGTAGTAAAGTGAAATTTCCTTGATATATATTTATTAAAATGACCAAAATTCATTTTAATTTTACATCTCCAATGGCTACTGGGTTCTTTCCCCCATGTTCCCCTCCCTCACCAAAGGAAACGCCGTTTAATCAAACTGCTCCCTGCTCAAGAGATTACACAGCAGTTGACTGTGCACTTCAGGCTGGGTTTGTGAGGCAGCTCAGCATTGCCAGGGTTTCAGGAGCATTAAGGACAGTCTGAAGGTACACTGAGAAGCAACAGATTCTCTGTAGACTTGCACATACAGCCAAGGAAAACACCTAGCCAAATGCTGCCCAAACCACAAATCAGCTAGCACTTTTGGGGGGGCTGAAAGCTTTTTGACCCTAAAGGGCTCCTTGGTCTTCCAGAACAAGCCTGCACACATAACCTATCGCAGAGGCTTCTCAGTTGAATTTGCACAAGCTGAAGTGAGGGATCAGCAGATCTTTGTCTACTCTGGCCTCTCTAGTGGTTTCTTTAGTTCCAGAGACATCTGGAAATTAACCCGTTACAGCTCTGGACAGTCTTATTGTCATTCGGGTCTGTAAGGGAGGAAATGCCATCGAATGAAAGTTGGCCTATGTTTAAGTGGGGTTTTATGCCCCACTTTTGCCTCACAAAATAATAGCAAAAGTTGATGTGTTGGACTCAGCAGTCCACTGAGTTATCCTGCTGGCCTCACAGGAGACAGAGGTATTCCATGTTAGAAAAAGGAGGTGGAAACACCCTTGTCCCATTCCCAGAAATGCAACAGACCTTGATAGGATTTCCAGTCTGGGCTAGACTGAATGGACTTCCTGGTTTAAATTCAATTTGATTTATGGCATATGAAGACTGCAAGCCTGATAGGCCTTTACCCCACTGCACACTCCACTGCAAAGGACATTTTGCTAGTATCAAAAATTTTCAAGAAACAGTTCTTTTACAAGATTATACAAATGCCTTTCATCTGTATGTCCCCCACATAACTGCTAAATGAATGCTCCTGAACTTGATCCTAGCCTACCTGCCAGGAAGAACTGGACAGAAGCACTTGTCTCTAGGAAGATTGTTTTTCTCTCTATCGTAAGACACTTTGCTACAAGAGCGTAAGATTATAAAGCACTGTGCCTTTCAGCACATGCCAAACAGCAACAGAAAAAGATGTTTCTGTTGTCACATCAATTTTGCTGTCACTAGGAACAGAAATGTCATTTTATCTTCAGGATCCAGGTAATACATTTCCCTTGGAAATGCACAGATCATTTGAGTTTAAAAAATCACGCTTCTTTTTCAAAGCATGCAGCATAATATCATTGTGCTTCATATATACTTGCTACTTTTGGTGAAATTTTACTATTTTTACTGTATTAGCTAATCTGTTGAAACAGCTTATCATGGGTACTTAAGCATCCTCAGCACTCAGACAGCCTCAGCTGGCAGTGATGTGCAGTGCCAGCAGGGCAGCTGGTTCTGCAGGGAAAACAGACACAGCCTGAGCCAAAGAAATGAAATGCTTCTTTCAGTCCTGAAGGTGTTACGCCCTTAAGCAAAGTTGTGGCAGAGATTTTTTTCACATTTCATCCTCCTGCGTGCCCTCCATCCTTCTTTTACACCCCTCATCTACCATCTGTCCTTTTGTCTCCTACCATCATGGTGACCATGACACGCTGCCAGGGTGCTACCATGTGTGCCACCACCCTTTGGATTTGTGCAGGGGAAGCAAGGAGCTGGTTCAGAGCCACAGCATGAGCTGAAGCGGTATTTAAACAAAGTAACCAGGTGGCTGCTCTGTGGTCCCTCTGGAGCTTTGTACCAGTTGTGACCCTCCCACACCTAAATGACTTTTCCAGTTGCCTGTAGCTCAGATTGACTGGTGATTAGAGAGTTACAGCTGAAGCAAAGAGGTGAAGGTGATTTCTAGCCTGCATTTGACTTGTATCCTTTCATTGCCTTCTTGAACTAAAGGTGTAGTGAGAGGTGTAGCAAGTGCAATGACTGCTTACTCATGCCAGGAGCCTTGACAAAAGAAGTTTCTTAAGTTTTATCACAAAAAAAACCCCAAACCAAACCAGTCAGTCACATCAGGGAAAGGTTTCAACTGCTGTGAGGTAAAGGATTTCATCTGGTGTTGTATTCAGTGAATGTAACTCTCACATGGAGGCCGCCCAAAGGGATCTGACCCTTTTACATTGTCCATCCCTTACTTTCTGCAGATCACCATTTGGGCTTCTCAGTACTGGTATGAGCTTTTCCACAGCTGCATGAAGCACCCCAGAGGCTTTTCCTGGCAGGGTGTGCAGAGCCTGCTACAATATTGTAGCCAGGGAAGCGTTTCAAAAGATCCTGCTGGAAATGTTAGGGAGATGCGAATCTTCCACAAGGCATCCCATATAACAGCCAAGCCGCTCAGTCACGACTACTTGGAATACACAGTAATTTCCTGTGTTTTTTCAATCTCACTTAAACTTCTCTGACAGATGGGGAAAGATGACTAAACCAAGGGAGTTTACAAAAGTTCGTCTTGTGGTGTTTGCAAACTGTCTCTGTGAGGTCCATTTTCTCTAATGTAAACACAGCCGTGGCTGGGTGCCGAGTGCCTTTGCAGCAGCTAATCCTGCTCAGCTTAAGGCTGCTAAAACGAGGAGTACCCAGCATGCTGGTCCACTCTAGGGGCTGAACATGAATCAGCCCGGGGGCTTAGGGGTGCTAGGGGAGACCTTCACTCACTGGCCTTTAAACGGACTGAAGCAAAGCAGCTGGGACTCTAGTACCAGACCAAATTTACTACGCCGGGTCAGAGGCTTTCCAAGGGGCCTTGGGTCAGGTGTGGAAGGTTAGATAAAACTCCAGGGCAGTAATCACGTGAAAACAGTTGCCTTTGGGGCTGTAGTTGGCCTACTGTGGCTCTCCCTAGACTTTAAATCACTGCCAGGAAAGGAGGCCACCGTGGCAAAAGTGAAGTTTCAGTTCCTTGGCTTTGCAAAAGTGGTGCAGAGTATGCAAAGGTTTTTCACCAGCTGAAAGACCAGGTAGGCAAATGTTTTAACTTCTTTTATTGCTCAAGTTCTCCTTGCTGAGGAATGCAGGGAGTGTGAGGAGGAGCCACAAATGGGTGGTCTGTGTACACTCAGAAGTATGCATGAGCAGAAAACCTCAAACACCAACAAAAACCCCAATGAAGAGAGTTACTGAATTTGAAAAGTAACTCATCTTCTATGGCTAGTAATTCTCAATTAATCTAGCATTGTTGTCCAGTTTACTGTGGAAAGCACTCATTCAGTCATACTGGGATTGCAGCAGGACACTAAATGGTCTTCCTGCTCAAGGTCAGTCCATTTATGGCTACCTCCTGAAGTGGTGCTTTCCCTGTGGAATACCCCACTAGGCTCATCCTTCTGTACTGTGGTCCGTGTCTGCCTCCTGAAACAACTAGAGGCTCAGGTCCTTGCAGGGGAGGATGATGGACTGTCAGTAGCTGGTGGTCTTCTCTCCTCCATGATACTAGCCTGTAGCTCCTAGAGTTGCACTCAGCAAGCTCAGAGGGACCCCACAGCATCCTTCTACCATCCTCTCACTGTCATATATTTCTAATACAGTATTTTCCTTCATGCACTATGACTGGTGTTGATGGTCTCTAGCAGTTTGCTGGCTGGTATTTCAGAGATTTTCACAGCTGGGTGATGGCTAATGAGTCCCTTAGCTGGTATGAGATGATGCTGTGCTACTGATTCTTGGAGAAATTGTGCCTGGTCCTATAAGCTGACCACCCACACTTTTGGTAATTGTTGGTTTTGTCTTTTCTCCTTTCCTCATTTTCTTAATCAGAATAAGTTTTGAAAGACAATCCCTCTCTTCCACCCCACATGTTATGGGACTGGCTGGTCTGTATTTACCTCTTTTAGTTACGAAAAACCTCTGCCAGTGGGCATTGAACTTGTGCAGCAGATTGTTTTCAAATGCAGTTTTATTCTCAAATTCCAAAATGGTTTGTGTCTCTCAGTGTACGTGTAAAATCTGTGCTCTATTCCTTCATAAATGCTAAAAGCCCTTGTAATTATTTTTTCCCACTCCATCCATTGCTTTTTCAGGGCAAAATCCTCTGTGCTTTGGTCTATGAGTAGGTCCCACTGACCAGACTCATCATTCTCTTAGTGAAATGGCTGCCATGGGGCCATTTATTTCCTTGAGTACAGTAGTGTGGGTTTGTCTCAAAATGCAGTTGTCCTTTATCTTTCTTACAAACCACCAGACAGTGAACATAAATCTGAGTGTTGCTACATTCTAAGTATTCAGCATTGTTTTCTTCAAACTTATCTTCTGTGAGTCTCAACAAGTACAGCTAAAGCCATCTGCATTTCCCAATTTCTGTTAATACTGTAATTAGCATTATCCTGAAAATAAAATTTGACTAATTGCTAAATCTTGAACAGTCTATGTTTTACCTGTGGAGGCTGAATATGTATTATTCCTTCTTTGACCCCTTCCTCTGTGTAACAGATTGGTTTCTGGTTTACCAGCAGACTGACTGGCATGATGACAAATTTCATTTTGTCTCTGCTGTAAGCAGTAAGGCACATAGTATTAATGCAATCTTGTGTCTCCATTGAAAGATTGCTCCAATGCTGAAACTTTAAAATAACCTGTATAGGCAACACAGGCATGAAGAAAATATTAAAATACAAGTAGGGCATAAGCTACTGTCAGATCACTTTCCTTACTCTGCATGCAGGCTGAGACAAGGATTTTCATTGTATGAATTTATCCACCCATTGGAAGCGCCTGTTTGCTAATACTGAGGCTTAAAGATGACAGTGTAATGTCAGCTTTTGAGGTATTTCACTGGTGACCATTATAAAGAAGGCATTCAGTTAACAAGCTTGCCCTCCTCTCCCAGTGATCCTCTGAGCTTCTCAAGCTACTGGTGGATCCCAGTAGAACCCTTCCAGCTGCCAGAGCTCCTTTTCGCACTTTGAATATTTCCATATGCTATCAGTAAGATGTATTTCTAGGCCCTAGAAACACAGGGACATGACAAAATGTCTTTTAACTGAATATCATTATAAATAATGGAAAGACAACCAGACTGATAATTTTATTCTTTTAATTGTGAATATAGGAAACCTTTTTTTTTTTTTTTTTAATACTATTATTTGGGAACTTAATTTTAATTAATATAGAATTTTCTGGCTGTCATGAATCTGACACACATGCACTAAAAATCCCTCATGATCACACAGCCCTACCCTGGTGGATGCCAAAATCAGAACCTCGGCAGAGCCTCTGAGCTTTGACTGGATGTTTTCCCACACTGCCTCATTTTTCCCCTTTGCACAGAAGTGCTGAGAAGATGTGTGTGGAGGGGGATGGTACCTGAGAGAAAAATGTAAATCATAGCAACGTGACTGTCAAGAGGGTATCACTTTTTATTTCCTAGCTCATGTTCTCAGCAACAGCAGAGCTGCAATATTAAATTGTTTTGTTTTACCTCTCAGCTTGGTTTACTGGTGCCAGAATAGTTGCAGCCCCTCGAGCACAGAGGTAAGGGGACCTTGCAACTGAAAGCTTGCCTGGAGGTTTTGTTCCCCTTTGATAGGTCGGGCTGGCTCTCATTGCAGGAGCAGCTGGGAAGAAATAATTAGCATAACAAAGAGCTATATTATAGTATTGCATTGTGCATTTGGAGCCTTCGCATACCTTCACACGTTCGGTTACATGCTACATAAATCTGAATTCCGGGTAGAAATGGAAAAACACAAACTGAAAAGGAACTCAACCTTTAAAGTGAAAATCATTTGAATACTCTGACTGCAAAGGTAGAATCCCTCAGTGTTTTGGGCATAGCCGCACCGCAAGTGCCAGTGGCTCTTTGGCATGCGTGGCCAAGGAGAGCCCTTCTCCCCGGCCGGTGGGGTAGGAAGGTTCTGAGGGCGATGCAGGGCGAGTTCTTCCTGGCATACAGGAGCTGATGGACTGAGGTGACGATGACCCAGGCAGCCCAGCAGCCGCTTTCTGCCCCTCCCAGCCCAGAGGTGGTGGGTTACCAAGGAGAAGGCTGGGGGTGCTCTGTTTTCATTGCTGGAGAACAGCAACGCTGTGCCGTGGGAGCATTGGCGATCTGTACGGATTTAATTGCACAAGAGGTTACAAACCCTGCAGAAAGCTCCTTTACCTGTACAGGTGCCTCCCCGGGAGCTCCCAGGTGTTGTGCCCTCTCCTCCTGTCTTGCTCATGGCAAATCTGTCCCCCTGTATCTCTTACTGCCCCTCGGCAGAGGCTGGATGGAGGCTACTATGAGCTGTGGCATTTGCAACACCCGTGGTTCCTTCCCCAGCTCATTTTGAAATAAACTTACACGCACCATGCCTGCCCAGCTGCCCACTCACTGCAGCATATTTCTCTCCTCCCTTCTTCCCCCCATTCTGACTGTTTTTTTGCTGAGGAAAATTACCCATCCTGGGAGTTAGAAGAAATGCAGAGAATGGAGTAAAAGGAGCAAAAATTTCCCAGGAAAGGTTTTTCAGAGCTGATCCTCCCCTGGGTCCAATATCTGTCAGACATGCTTGCAGCATGCAGCTGCATCATGCTGTCAGAAAGAGGGATTTAAAATCTAACCCGCATATGCAGCTCTTTCTCTTGCTGCCCTGGATTGAGAATCCCTGGCAGGGCAGGAGAGTAAATCCTAGTTTAGGAAGGCAGGTCTGTCAGCCCTGCAGGCAGCCTGTATTGCAGCAGGGAGCTGAAAGCTCCATCCATAGTGCTAGTGATTTCTGTAAAACCTGAATGCACTTTACTCAGATATTTGTACCTGTACTTCACCCAGATATATGTATTTGGAATGACTCATCAAGCAAGGAGATGCAAACTGAGGAAAGACCCTGGAAGATCCTAGTGTTCCGTCCTGGTTGTGCATGAGATAGAGAGGCTGCTGGGCCTCTGACCAAGGTAACTTGAGGGAAGAGCCAGATGCAGGCTTTAAGGAAGGACAAGACCAGAGCCTTGCAATAGCACTTAGTGGTTCTTAAATGGTTGTGGTAGTTTAGGAAACATAAACTTTCAAACAGTTACTAAGGACACGATGTTGTTCAGGCTTTATGCTTCTGATAGTGATAATAAAATTTATCAGAGAAACAAATTTGTCAAAACTAATGAGACTTTTTACATTTAAAACACACTGACATTGTGTTGTGCTTTCCTTCACAAGTAATGTCTAAAATAAGAGTTGTAGTTGAAAGAGATTCATGAGAAAAAATTACACAGATCTATTCTTTTGTTTACTTTGTGCACTTGACAGCCCTGAACACAGTCAGGTTCTCCGCTTTGCCTGTACAGTCTGTCAGTCAGCTTTCTGACATTTGTTTGAGCCTTTACATAGCAGCAGAAAAGACAGAACTGGTTCTTATAAAGAAAATATGTCCATGGAAACACAAAGGGTGCTGATGGATTCAGTGGTAAGGAGTGTCATTGGGTGATACTTTGCATTCGTCCATTTCAGGGGAAAAACATTAACAGACTGTTGAGTTTAGATTTTTGGAGTGGGGTTGTGGGTTTTTTGGTATTGTTTTGTTGTTCGTTTGTGGCTTTTTTTGTCCTATTTTTTTTTATTTTTTTTAAACTGAGACTGCTTCTTTGCAGCTTGAGAGCATAAAACACCACATATAAGCACTGATGAAATCTTAAAAAGCAGGAGTTGAAAGAGCAAGAATCTTAACTAAGCTCCTGGCTGGTGTGGGAGCCAACAGGGCTTTAGTCCTGTCCTCACAGTGTACAGCCACAGACCCTGGGACTTTGATTCTTTGTCCATATGTCCCACATGTGAAAAATCTCTTTCCTAGGCTCTGCAATGGTAGTTACTCTGAATCTTGTAGAGGCACCACCAGATCTGTTTTCATTCAGCCTGTTTCTAACACTTCAGAAACTCTGTTGTTCCTTTCTATAACAACCATGTAGCTTCCTCAGCCACATCCATCTACAGTGCCCATTTCCTACAGCTCACACTACTTAGAGGGAAAAACAGGCTCTATGACTTCTCTTATCCTAACTTCACTCTTTCATAAGAAATGTGGTCAATTTAAGCAAAGCATATCTGACTGAGCAGAGGAAGGCATGCACACCTCCAGTGATATCAGTAACCTGGCACAGGGGCAGACCCTTTGGGCAAGGCTTGTCAGAGGAGATCTGCTGGGCCACATACCATTCTAGGACATCCATGTAGTTATTTCCTTCTCCTCACAGAGATTAACTGAAGAAATAGAAGTTGAGCAGCATTGAAAAGTTTTGGAGGTCGGTGAGAGCAGTTGGCTGCAGTTCTAGAAACCCTTGATGCTTGCCAGACTCACTGTACTTCCTTCAGGCCAGTACTGCAGAGGCCTGTAAGGCATGAAAAAACCTTCCTTGAGAAATGGGAGATTAGAAAAACCAGAGAGTTTTGTATGTGGACTTTGTTTTGGTAGGTATATCTACATGCATCTTCTTGTACATGCAAGGCTTGACAAATATTTGGAACTGTTTGGTGATTGCCAAGCTTGTACATTATGAAGGACCTCTGCGTCCAGCCCCATTTGTGGCTAAGTGGTCTTCTCTGACTGTCAGTTTGTCCTGGGGTTTGATTTGCCTGAGACATGAAGATTCTGCTTGAAAGATCTGCTCATGTTTGAATGAGACTTACTAGGGAAGAAACAGCTGCCTTAGAGCTCTCATACGGTTGTCTGGAGAAGAGCTGCAGGCTTGTTAAGGCTCCCAGAAGTGCAGCTACACAGCATCCATAGCTGACTGCTCTGACAGGGAGATGCATCTTTGCACAGCCCTCTGCTGCAGGTGAACCCATGTATCAGCCCTCCTGCCCCTGGTTCTGCTCATCCTAAATTCTCTCTGAATTTAGGCACTCGGAGGCTGTTAAGAGGCATCTCCCATGCCGTGGAACCTGGGCAACAGTGGTGATTTGTGGTGTCTGAACTAAGGCCTGAACACTTTTTTTTTTTTTTTTTTTTGCTTTGCATCAACACTGCTTTGACTCAAATTCTTTCAGACTCCACATCGTTGGACAAGAACTGCTGCCAGACTTTCTGCTTTGAAGCGGAAGAGAAACACCTCCATAGTTTGCTTAGCCAGTGCCAGAATATGGAGGAAGTCTGCCACAGTGCATGCCCTGATCCTGCTTTGGGGGAATCACTTAGAGCTGTTCCTGTTTTGACAGAGCTCATTTACCTCTCCCTAACTGCTGTAATCTCTTAAGAGTGCAATTGAGGTTGTTAATGGGAGTATCTTCATAAAGAATTTCCATATGCAAATTCCCAGTCTGAACTTTAGTACAACAAAGTCTGTGTTGTTGGAATATATTTCTCTGCACCCACAACCATCATTTTTTATTCTCTGTGCACCATACTCTCCGCTACCTGCTCTGAGCTGCTTTCCGCAAGCTGGAAGTTGTGAGCGTGAGTCTAATTTCACCCTTCAGTAAGCAGGGAATTCAGAAAATTTAGAAGTGCTGGGATCAACACAAGGCACTCACATCTGTGATGGTTTTTGGAGTTAAAGCTGTGTGTGTAGCTGCTAAACTGTCATTTGCTCTGAGTGGGAACCTGAAACCTCTGCGAAGCTGCCTGCCCGCAGGCAGCGGGAGGCTCTGTTTGATGTGCCGGAGGGAGGCTGGGTGTAGCTTGTTGGAGGACATGCACATGTGTGTACACATTCTGTGCTGGACTGCTTCCTGGAGCCCTGGCCTTGTTCTGTCTTGTCTCTGGGCTCCTTAATGCGAGGGTCATTAGGACTGTTCACTCTGGCATTTGTTCAGCCACATCCTTCTCTGTATTAGACAATGTCTACCTTGTAGTGTTTGATCCTGATCCAGCAGAAAATCTCCCATTAACGTGACTTCAAGAGAGGAACGTATTTTTCCCGGCCTCGGTCTGTTGGAGTTAATGGTGGTGTGCTGCTCTGTACATCATGACTGAATCAAACTTCCTTTCATCGGCACCAACTACGGTGCTTTATGCCTAAGCCCGGGATGCAGAGTAAAAAACAGGGATCCAAGTCAGAGCAAGAACCAGCCTGAAGTTATCATGCAGCCTCAGGTCGTGTCTGTATCTATCTCCTACTGTACTAAGCTGTCAAAGACGATTATCTCAAGAAAGCTTTTCTTGTATCTTTATATCTCATTAATTGGTGGGTCCTGCTCTCTGTCATGCTGGCACCTCTGGAGCAGGAAATGACATGATGAGTCAAACAGCAGAAATTCAATGTCATCTCTCAAAGAAAGACTAGATTGGTTTAACAAAGGTTGGAGAGGTCATAGCATACATGGAAGTGTGCTATTTAGTTTCTGCTGATCTTGATCTCAGGAAATGAAAACAGAAAAACAGATGTGAATTTATGAAGTGACATAAGGGTTGAAAACAGAAACACAAAGACACAGTGGGAAAGAGGACTATTTAAGATGGCTCTTGGCTATAGAATGGAGCAAGATGAAATTAAGTAAATATCAGCAAGATCTGCTAAAGAATAGCACAGCCTCCAGAAGAAACCTGGGAGAGCCTTTACTTGAGCCATTCAACTAGCCTGAACAAGGTGCTGGAAGAGAGGCACTACAGGGAATGATTCTGCAACTGCCATAGGGCTACAATGATCTAATAGTTCTTTTCCATCTTTAATCTCTGTGATCCTACAGTTAATCATCGCATATTCATTGTGAAATCTCTGCTCAGACCATTTGTTAAGCCTCTAGGTAACTAGTGAAAATTTTATACTCTCTAGAAGAGAAAAATATAGGAGTTTTCACCCAAAATTACACCAGACAGTGGGCTTGGAACCACAATTCTGGAGGCAGAAATTTGGATCTGGGTCCAAATTTTGTGTCTCTACAATGGGCAGATTTGAAACACAGCTTCTTTGTTTCTGTCTAGTGCCACTGTAGTAGCTGCTGCCAAGAAATACAGATAGTGAATCAGAGATGGGTGCTTTTCCCGGAGCAGTGACAGCGACTAGCAGTTGCAAAGAGTTTTGGACTTTTGAATGTAAGGGTGTGAATGGAGGCTGTTTTTATCTTATGTTGTTTTTCCCTTGCATCTTTTCCCCACCATTTCAAATGTAGAAGGTTGAGTCTTGAGTGCGATGAAGGTGGCCAGAAGTGAGTTCAGACCATTTGTAGCTACAGGAAATGCTACCTCTGATTTGTGACCTGCAAAGCATTGAGGAGGTGGGGGCAGCTGTGATCCAGGAATTTGGTTTTGCCACTCTGAGAGAGGATTATGGATCTGTAAGCAACCCCGTGGTACTATGAAGGCTTGCACAGCAATTACTCCTGGAATTACTTCTACATCACCCTGCTAGTTGTAAACTTTTAGAATATCCCAGAAATAAGACTGAGTTTTGGGCTGATGGGTTCCCAAGCAATGAACTGTCAGATGCCCTGTTGCTCTTCCTCACCTGTGGAGCAGGTGCAAAGGAAAGCAAGTAGCACTGGGGTTCCTCCTAATCAAAGGCTCATTGCTGGACGTTGCCTGTAAATTGGAGAATGTGGTGATGGCAAAATGGCTGCCAACAGTGGTCTGAAAGGACATAGAGGGGGAAGAGAAATGTACTGGGTCATGGAACTGGGTCATGAATTGAAACATATTTCTCTGAAATATGTTTCCTTCTCTGACTTAAGTAATGGACTTCCCATTAGAGTTTCCATTTCCCTCCTTTATTTCACCAACAGCTTCACAACACTCATCCTTTGGTTTTCTTTAAGCTCGTCTTCTCCCTGATAGTTCTTTTCCATATGCATGGACTAGTCCTTATGCAGCCACAGTAGCAAAGGGGCCTGCCCTGCTCTTAACCAAAACTTTCTGAAGGTTTTTATTAATAATTCCCTTTTCCTTGAAACAATACCAGATAGTCCTGACAAACAAACTGGGTAACTGACTTCCCTTGAAAACTTAGCATTCCATGTTCACTCCATGCAGGACAGATAAAAGAAGCCAGGTTTTTTTCATAAAAGTTGATAGTTTGTGCTCCCCACAGTGGATAAGACAGGACATGGTTTAACAATGTACTAATGTCTTGATGATTTTTTGCATCCACATTATGCACATTAGTAACATGAGCAGTTCCTGGGTAAGAACAGATGAGCTTCTCATGGGGTTTTTCACTGTGTCAAACATGGGAAGCAGGAGAAGCTGGAGAAACAGGAAGAAAGCAGTTTTGCTTGTAAAGACTATAATTTTGAGTTCAAATGGTTTTGTTTTCACCCAGAAATTTCACAAACGGAAGTTTTCAAGTGGGTTTTGCATGTGGGTTCATTTTCTTGCCAATGTTACTTTCTGGGTGCAAAGAGGAGGAGGAAGCTGAAGAGGAGCTCCCAGGGGGAGCTGAGGCAGCTGTGTTTTGAGACATAGTGCAATGCTGATAATGCTCTCCATGTTCCCCAGCCCCTTACTCATTGTTGGTGGCTCCAGGAGGAAGAATAAGCAGTTGGTTATCCATGGATTGCTTCAGGAGATGTATTGCATATCATTCTGCAGCTTCTGCAGATCTTCTGATAAAAGGCTAGAAAGCAACTCTGCAAAAATAGAAGAAAGCAAAAAAAAAAAAAAAAGGAAGAACTTTGCCTTACCAAGCCTTAATCATAGCCCAGAACACTTAGTGGAGAGGTCAGATGACCCATAAAAAACCCCACATTTCAGTTATGCCTGGGAATAGAGTAAACTGAGATCAGCAGTAAAACAGCTTTTATACAAGTTGGGAGGATGCTGTAACATGCCAGGGTATTTTGCCAGTAGTGCCTTTTGGGGCTGTGTTATGTCAAGTTACATTTTGCACGGCTGTGTCCAGAGATGATCTTCCTTTGGCATTTTTTCTTTTTCCATTAATACATTTTCTGCTGCATTCAGCCATGGAGCAGAGGCAGTTTGTGTGCTTTCCTGGAATTCTTAAGCAGTGGAATTAGACATCAGGCTAAAGGAGTCCCTAGGTAGAAAGGGCAGAGGATTGCATTCGTGCAGTGGTGCTGCATCTGCCAACAGATACACTGTGAGTTAAACCCCATCACAATATTTTGTACTATTTTGGGCCCAAGAAGGCATGCCGTTATACAGTCTTTCCAACTATACTGTGTCTTTCTGGTCTGTGACATTCCTGATTTCTTTCATGATCCTTCTCTTCAGTGGATGTTTCCTGGAATGCTTCAGGAAACATCCTGTCTTATTTAAGAAGGTTGTCCCTGGGTAAGAGGCAGGGAAAGCCTTCCCTTTGCCAACTACCTTCCAAACCCACAAATTCAGCCTCATGATGAGTGCACGTTGAAGTGGGGCTCTGTGTCTAAGGCAATCCACTGATAATGGCCCAATTCATCAGGAAGCAGCATGAACAGCAGGTCCAGGCTGCAGTGTCAGGGTAACTGTTCTCTTCTTGTCCTTACTCTCCAGTCGTTGGTCCAGTGTATGATTGCAGTGGGTTGACTATGGCCAGCTGCCAGCTGCCCATCCTCTTGCTCCTTGCTCCCCTCCTCAACAGGTCAGTAGAAAATAAGATTAGGAAAAGCTAAAAAAAAAAAAAAAAAAAGTCAAGATAAAAACAGGAATATCACTTACCAGTTACTGTTATAGGCATAGCAGACTCAACATGGGGAAAATAAATTGATAATCTATTAAAATAGATTGAATAGTGAAGAAAAAAAAATAAGACAGATCACCACCTTCTCCCCCTCATTTTTCACAGGTACAACTTCACTCCCAACTTCTCTGCCTCTTTCCTCGTAAGGTGGTGCAAGGGGTGGGAAATGAGACTTGTGGTCAGTCTGGAACAGTTCCTCTCAGACACACGTTCTTCCTCATGCTGTTCCCTTGCTCTGGTGTGGGTCCTCTCCATAACCTGCAGTGCTACATGGGTGTCTCCACAGAGGAACCTCTGCTTTGTCACCTGTGGCACCTCCTTCTCGCACCTGTGTGTCTGCAGGGCACCTTTTAATTTTCCTCACACACTTTCCCTGAGGTACCACTGTCTTGTCTGTGGTGTTCAGTTGTACCCTGGGATGGGTCCACTGTGGGGAGAGGGATATTTGAGGGGGACTTTTGTCAACTGTGTGCATGTGCAGGGTCAGGAAACTTTGTCCTTCGGAGGTCACAACTTGCCACCAGCCAACAATCAGAGGAGATTTCTCAGAGCTGGGAGCAAGCAAGGGAGGGTGAATTTTTTTGCCTGGGGTGAAAAAAATGGGAGCAAGAGAGAAGCTCCTGAACTGTAGAAGTATTTCAGGGGAAGGCGTATGTGGCTGGAGGAAGGCTGGGACTGAGGCATTTTGGATTTCCTGAAGCTGTGGGATGTGGGAAGGCCTGTGGGTGACAGACTTGGACGGTGGTGAGGAAACGGCCCAGCACGGGGTAGGCAGCGGCCCAGGAGCAGGGAAGGGGCCCGCCCCGGCCCTGAGCAGCCACGGGCAGAGTGTGTCGCAGCCCCCAGAGGCGGCGAGGCTGGCGGGGAGCCTGGCTGGCTGGGCAGGGCTGAGCCCGCCATTCCCGCTCGGCAGGGCCCGGTCTCCCGGCCTGCTTGAGCCCAGCACGGCCGGGGCCCAGAGCTGGGGGATGCGGGGCTCCTGCCAGTGCCCACACCTGGGCAGCGCTGCTGTCCCACCTGCGGCGACAGAAAGCACCGAGTACCTGTTCACCAGCTTGTCTTGTGACTGTGCTTTACGTAAGAAATGCGGAGCTTTAGTGTTTTTCCTTCCTAATTAACGATTCATCAAGACAGCTGCAGCTGAGCATGGTTTAAAGTAACACGTTAACTTGGGCTGCTGTTGAAGTTTTGCAGACGGCTGCATTTTGTAACAGATACTGACATGAGCCAAACTTGAATCCAAATACCTCCCGGCTTTTAGATCTGCATCCTTTATGTTCAGAACGCTTCTACTTAATCATTAGTAAACTAGAATATTAAAAACGGCATCAAAGCGTGGCCATGAGCTAGAGGTTTTGTCAGAGTGGTTTAACCTTGGCAGTTTCAGAACCAAAGCTTTGCATAAAGGAGAAATTCTAGGATAAATGTAAATAACACATGTCTGGAGGATTAGCTGTCTCTTGTCCAGAAATGCCACACCTTGTAATTAAAGAAGAGGCTGTTAGTATGCGACATAGGAATGCAGAGGGTGTGGACCATCTCAGATTTACAGGCTATCAAGTTTATGAAAGAGACTAAATACTGTTTAGTGTTACAAAGGTGGTAAGACCTTTGTTCAGCATTGCCCCAAAAACCTGGCAAACCTCTGATGGGAAAACACTTTGCAAGTAAGATCTTGTTAGAAAAAACATCTGTAGGAAAAATTCAGTAGGGAAACTCCAGCAGCTTCTGAAATGACTGCTTTTCTTCATGCACTGCAACAGGATAATGATGTATAGGCTGAATGTGAATGTGTGTGTGCAAGTAGCCTACTGTGAACTGGAAAGTTTGACTTGAGTATTTTAATTTAACTTTACAAGTATCCATTAAAATAAAAGTACGTGAGTGAATTTTACTGCCAAAATAAGTGCAAGAGAAGCATTTCAGTATGAAAAACAGTATCTGTGATGCTGATCTGAGTGTAAGCACAGGGCTGAGGAAATAATTTTGGTCTTGTCCTTTGCAGTGAGTTGATGTACCTCAGGATATTTATAGCTTTGTAGAATAATGAATATTAACACTTGTCATGTCACATCCAAAGTGTCATGTTAAAAAAGGGATTTGAACTCTAGAGATTAATGCAGTGAAAATTATGACAACACTTGGTTCAATGAAAGAAAGGCTTTGAGTTAACCATAAAAAGGCTCAAAATGGAAAAGGTTTATTTTCCCCCACAAGACCACCATGGTGACTCTCTGCTTCCCACCTTTGTGTCCACATCTCACATCTGGGTAAGGCTCCAACACTCTTGTACAGTTCAGTTGTTACATCTGTCATTAAATCTGGTGATTGTTACTGTGGGTTTGGTACCCATGAATGGGCTAGAGAAGAGAATCAAATGTGTTAACAGCGTACCAGAAAGTAATCAGAGACCTTCACTTGCACAGCTGCGTTCACAAGTTTTCATCAGATTTCCCACAATGAAGGCAAACTGAATTGGGCGACTTGATTGCCTGACTTTTTTGCCTGGTGGATATACTGTCTTTTTCATTCTTGCATAGGCAAAAGTTTCGCTTTCCTGAAAGAGCCACAGAAATCCCCTTCTTTAAAGGCAATTAGACTTTAAATGGGATAAAGAAACATTAGCTACAGTACTCTGAGTGAAGGGGGAAGCAGCTGATTCAGATATCTAGAGGCTGGAGGGCACCATTATAATTTGAAGCTTGACCTTCAGTTGGATGGTGTTTCCCTAGTCCCTCTAGGACTGGATTTGGTGGTGTCAATACAGACACACCATTGTGAGACCAGATTTTGCCCAGCTGCTTTATGGGCACAAAGAGCTGAGAAAACTGTAGGGAGCCTCTTCGTTGTGTGTTCCTGGACAGCGGCCAACCTACCATCAAAGGTTGCTCATTCCTTGAAAAAGCACAGGGCTTGCTCCTTCCCCCAGCAATGCCATGACTGGAAGGTGTTCCAAAAGAGTTGGAAAGGATATTTCCAGTACCCTAGATTGTTGGCTGGAAAAGGTTTTCAAGGTGGGCTGGAAAGGGAAGTCTGCAGTGACACAGAAGATAAGCAATGCCTGAATGGGTCTGGAAAACCATCTCCCAGGGACAAGCTGTGAGGCATGATAGAGCTTTTAATGAGTGAGCTGTCACCAAATGTCTAGTAATTTTTAGTAGTGTGTTTCCGCATGCCTTTGATTTTTACATGCATTTGCAAAAACTCCCGAAACTCATCTATAAGCTGGTCTGCCTCTGTCCGGCACAGTTCTTTGTGTGTTTGTGAAGGTTTGCAGCAAATACACTTTAATTCTTATGTAAAAAATCCATGGGAAAATCCAGGAATGACTGCATAACTGATTTGGTATGGCACTGGGCTTTAATTGTTTTCAGATTTCAGTTTTCAAGGCCAAGAAACCAGAACCCTAAATAATGTTTCATTTCTATCCCTCTGCAAACTGAGTCTCTGTGGAATGCACAACTGTAGCACTCAGCACTGTATATAGAAAAGCACTTCCAGTGTCCTGCAGATGTCTGCTCAGTAGCTTCCATATGGCAAATTACTTGTTATTGGACCAGACTCTGCTCATGCTTGTGCAATTCTGTTGCAGTTGGCGAGGAGGTAACGCAATCACAGCTCAATCTGGCCCGTTGGGTCAAATAAACTCTCTGCATAGTTGAGTGGGGGTTTCAAGTTGAATAATGTTGCTGGAATAATTTCCATCCCTCGCTCATGCTGGTGCAGCCCTACCTTCCAGAGCAATCGAAAGGCTTATGGGTTCAGGAATAGGTTAAGGGGTTTCTGCCACCTGAATGCTGAGCGTGGGTGGAAACTCTTGGATGTTCCTGGCGCAGAAGAAGCCTTTATTGGCCCAGTGCAATAAACTGGTGGTCTTAGTGAGGCAGAGAACCAGATAATTATAGAAACAAAGTCTTCCTCCAGAAACTGTTCTCCCTGTCAAAGCTGAAATATTTTGGCAGGGGCAGCTTCCTCAGTGTCTCTCAAAGTCTGTGTTTTTTGTGGCTTAAGAGAACACTGCATTCACTCAGGCTTTTGAGCCACCTAATTCCATTCTGTTTTCTATTTATAATATTTTCCATGGGTTTTTTTTTTGTTTGTTTTTTTTGGGTTTTTTTTTTTTTTTTTTTGGTGAGACTTCTGTGTGTATGTCTGAAATGAAGACCAAAATTTGATTTTAGACTCTGCAATCCAGTCTTGCCAGTACTGGCAGTACTGGTGTCTGCACAGCCTGGCTCCATGCCCACTTGGTTTCATGGCTAGTGGCACTAAGATTTGAGGAGGATATGTTTTGTGATGGTGCTGAGTGATGGCTGGAAATTTTTTCTTACATTGAAAACCCCATTTTGTGATACTTTTGATGTGAATTTGCTGGCTTCAGGAGATTTGCACTTGCCTGGTTCATGTCAGGCCCAACCTAACAAATTCACCTGAATGTCCACCTGAGGATACCCTGAGCTTTAAAGATCCTCCATATTTAATCAAAACCTTTTCAGTGAATCAAATTTTTGTCCACTTATAAAAGATGAATTTGAGCTAAAGGTTTTAGATAGGTACTGCAGTTAAGGATGAGTTCAAGCAAGGCATTAGGGTACTGGATAGATAAGGCAGAAACACAGGGATGCAAACTTGTCCACTTTTGCAATACAGGCAGTGGGCACACATAAATAGGATTTGTTCTTTTGGCTACCTTGTTTTGGTTTGCACTTTGCAAATTGTATTTGTAGCTCAGCTAATTTGGAAATGGCAGGAAACTCCAGTCTAGTTATGAAGAGACACTTGCCATCTGCAGTCTAGCAGTACTTGCCAACTATATGTTTGGGACCCAGCAATCTAGGCAGCAGTGGTATCATCTGACCCTAATATATCTATTTCTCAGTTTATGGTGTTGTAAGCATGTCAACAGAGTAACTCTCAAATATGACACATTTTGAAACAAGTAAATTATAGCACTAATCTAATGCCTGATCTTATTTTTCTGACCTACTTAATTTTAAAAAAAGCATCTAAAAATGGAAATGCTGTTTAGCTTAATGTGAAGACAGAGCTAGCTTTTTTTTTTAACTCCCAACATCTGTGTCCAAAAAGGAAGAAAAATCCTGTTTTGACTGGCCTTCCTCCACCAGTTTTTTTTTTCAATTTTTTTTTTATTTCTTGTCTAAAGCAAAGTAAGTTACATAAACATTCCACCTCTTTCCATAAATTGGCTGCAGTTTCTGAACAATAGAGTTACTGTGAAAAGAAAACCACAGACACACCCCACAACTGTTGGTCACACAGCCAAAGAGAACTAAAGACACATTCTTTGAAAGTACCAAAAAGGAAATCCATGGTCTTAAGGCAAGACCTTTTATGTTATGTTTGGAAATGTTTCTCATTTCTCTATTTCTTCCCCCATCCCCCGCTTCTGCTTTAGCTTTCTTAGTTCAGCATGTTGGAGGGAGTGAAATGGCTCTAGACAGAACTTTATTCTTTGTCAAGATGTGCTGATAGTATTTGTCAGTAGTCACTAACCTGAGATGGGATAGTGAAAGAAAACTGAAAAGTGGGATTTTAGAGAGAAAAGAAAACATGTTACTAATAATGCCTTTGAGGCTTCCCCAGTATAAAAAAAAAAATAGTTCACTTGCAAGAAGAGAGAGGCTAAGACAGAAATCTCTGTTTAAAGCTGATGGTTCTCAGTTGTAAAAGTAATAATTCTCTTCAGAGAACAGTAACTCTGTAGAAACATTTGTTTGCCTCTCTGAAGTATCTCAGCACGCTTTCCAAATGGGAATTCACCCCCATCACAGCCTGTGTTCCCCAGCTGGCCAAGCCAACGCGCTAGGAGGTCAGATGGCCCTGTGAGAGTCACGCTACGGCAATAAATACGCCCTGAATTACTCCCCTCTGCTGTATACACCAGCCTGTGCAGCCTTCTAAACACAGAATACCAAGTGGTTTGGCACTGTCTGTTGATATTCCCTCTCGGAGGCTCTGGGATTATGATCTCAATGAAGGCAAAGTTGCTGCTGATTTTAGCGGGAGTTAAGCAAGCGTAAAGTCAGCAGAATCCCGCAGGCACCAGGAATGCACAACAAAGCGGTGCCTATAAATCAGCGACAAGGTGTCTGCTGCCTCCTGCTCGCTGGTATGTGCTGGGGATACAGCGGCAGCCCTGCTCGCAGCTGTGACACCCAGATGCTCTCCAGCCAGCGAGAGGGCACGGCGGAGTTGGCCGGCTGGCCTCCGCAGCAGCCCCCGCTCCAGGCTCCCCCCGGCAGCCCCAGCCGGGCTCCAGCAGCTGCCCCGCTGTCCCGAGGGCTGCCAGGGCTCCCGGCTGCGCGCCAGCCCTGCCATCGCAGCCCTCCCCAGCGGCCGCACTTCCCCTTGTGCCCCCATCTCACTCCAGAGCAGCAGCCGAATTATCTGCAAGCAGTGCAGTGCCTGTGTTTCTGAGTGCATCTCTGTGTTTTCCAGCATTTTTTGTGCAGGAAAGCAGCAAAGTGAGCAAAGGAAGAAAAACAAAACAGCATTTCTTCTACCAACATACTGAGGCATTTCAGCAGGATTGACCCCCCTAAAATACACACTGTATATAAGCTCCTTCCAGACCTCCAGTTTAGGACAGGACACAAAGGAGGAGAAAAATGCAGAATTATAATCCCTTGAATGCTATTAAGTCCCGATTTATACAGAAGCTAACTGGTTTTAGACCCTGCGGTGACTGGTAGTTGCAGCACACAGCATGTGGACTGAAAAAGGTTAATTTTTTCCTTTTGCCTGCCAGATAATTTCTCTGCTCCACCCTTGGTGTCCAACTTTCCAATCCCTGAGTCAGTGTCTGAAGTCAAAACAACCAGCTGGGCCTCACTGAACCTTTCACTGTGGGAAAGCTCAGCTTAAAATGGCTGCATTGTTTCTCTGTAATCTTATCTTGACTCTTTAATATCCTCAGCAATTCACAGAATTTTCAGGATTGTGTTTTGGCCCTATGGGAAATGCTGACCTACATGATGTAAAGTTTTTGCTCTTATAAGAGAAAATATTATGAAAAAGTGAACTATCCATTTACTATCTCTGTTGATATAACTTACCTACCACTTTTAGCAGAAAGCTGCAGGACTGTGCTACATACATCTTTTTTTCACAGTAATTCCTTAGACAGTCTGACAACTTCCTAAAATGAAAGACATGGCAGTGGAAATGTACCTATTATGAAAGAATATGCCATAGTACCTGTTATAAAGAATATGCTGTAGTACCATCTGCTAGCTAAAAATAGTTTGTCCCAAGATTTTCAAACCCCCTTACAACATTACTCATGCGTAAAACATGCAGTATCTATTACTGTCCAAATATCATTATATAGGCCAAAAAAAACCAGAAGGAAAAAATGTGATTAAGTTTACAGGACACAGGAAATTGTGAGAATAATAAGAAATGTACTAATTTTGGGGATGCTGTTATGTTTTAGCAGCACTTGCAAAATTTTCAATATTGAGGTTCAGCAAACACAGGTCATGTTTATAAAAAGACATATGAGGATCACCAAATGCAAGGGAATAGAAAATACAGCACCTCAGTATGAGTAGTGGGTTATATTTTGAAGGCTGAGAGGAAACCTCTGGGAGTATTTGCCATGTGTTGGGCAAACAGGCGTTCCTCCCACTGAAGAGCCAATTTTTGTGGTGCTAGCTAGTCTCTCGGGTACGCTTGTCAGAGCAGGTGTCAAGGCAGGTCTTGCGGGCTGACCTCAGCTTTGGCAAGGAAAACTTGAGGAGAATCCTGTTAGTGCAGTTTTATTCTCAGCTGTGAGCTGAAGGCCAGAAATCCTATCTTTGGTGCTGAGGTTTTTTTCAGTCAGTTGCATGGTGAGGAACTGTACATGTACCTGTTGTACAAATTGCTCATGTCTGCTGGGGATAGCAGTGGTGAGGCAGGCTGGAAAGCAAAACCGAGACTTTTCACAGCTCAGGTGGACAGTTGAGGGGGTGCAAAGCCCTTAGGGTCCAATTGCTCTAGGCTATCTGATTTCCTCATTGAGAATTGATGTTAATGCAGTATCTGTGATGATTGACTTATGATGTAGGAAAATCACATTCCTGGAGCAAGTCTGAAGAACTCTGGTGCTTTTCAGTGATTACAGATGAGTGAGTGAGTACTGCTGGAGAGTAAGTCTTAGAGAAGCCAGCTGTAACCTTCTGCTGCTGGACCTGGATCCCCAGCCTATGCCAGTTCTCATCCTGTTTCATAGTCCGTGTATAGTTGTTCATTGATAACAACATTTTGTCTATGGGACATGTACACCTCCGGTATTTAACTTGTATTTAACAGTGCACACTTGTAATCTAGCCTTGGGGATAGGAGCTTAGGTCTTGAGATATCTGATGACTGGGTATTGTTTTGTGTGCTCAACTTGAAGAATTAGGCTATAAGCATAATTGATGCATAATGCATGTACTTATGTATGTAAATTAGGTTCCTGCTGTTAAACACGTGTCTGTGAAAGAGCTGGTCCTCCCATTTAGGGTTTTTCCCCCTTAGAGAAAGGAACCCATTTTAGAAAACATAGTTATCAGGATTTGTCCAGTTCAAGTTTTAACTATTACTTGTTGTACATGAAAAATTACCCCTGACTCATTCCTTTACAATTCAATGTTTGCACAGTTCTCTTCCCCAGTACTTCTGAGGGTATCCCTCCTCACCAGCCGCAAATTCAAAAGATCAACTGTGTTACAATTGCATAAACAAATAATATTGCAATTGTGACCACAGCAAATTGTACCAAAAGATGAGTTGCTGATCTATATACAAAGAATGTTAAAGCCCTTCCACAGCTATTTGCTTTGGCGTTATCCATGGCACTGCCCTTGGGCACCATGTGAAGAACATGCAGGCGCCATACAGGCGATACTTGGGTTTTTGGCTTTCTTAGAAGCAGTCTGCCAGACGTATCCCAGTGATTGTGTAACTGAGAATTCAAACAGATTAGACATGTGTTTTTAAGTGAAATTGGAAATGAGGAGATCAGTAAAGACAGATGCTGCATTATGCATAAAAATATGCAACTTGGTTAGATTTGAGTTTCACATGACAGTAGGTCCACACAGTGATCTTAATAGAAGAAAACTTTCCCTTCTTTTGCCTCTTCCTACTATGCCTGGTCTTTATACTGCAACAGCCCTGAGCCTTCGTAGTATCCAAATCCAGGCAGATCTCAGACCTGAATTCGTACAGTGTCCTGTATTCATAACAAGGCTTTATCAGTTAGTGTGATCCTTAAATCAAAGTAGCCCACCATAAAAAATACAACAACAGGTAAACCCTTAGAACTTGTCTGCTGGCACAGTTGACACAAAGTCACAGCTCAAGGGCATGTTCTGCCCTGCAGATATGTGAGGTAACTGGGCACTCTAATAGTATTACGAAGGAAGTTGTGTGAGCACCTTTGGGCTATCATACTACTGAAAGATATACTTGAGACAATTGCTTCCAGTCAAGGCAGAATTGTGTTTGTATTGCTTTGCAGCTTCTCATTTCTAGGAAAAAAAAAAACAACTCCATCTTTCCTGTTGCAGAGTTGCAGCCTGCAACAGGTATAGAATATTCATGTAGGCATAGGCAAACATGCCTATCTTTTCAAAAAGTGCTACGTTTGTGATAGGCTGTGGCCCAGTTGTTAATAGCTACCTGAACTCCTGATATCAAAGCTGCAAGAGATGCACTCCCAAGTGAATCAGAAAAGCTAAATTAAGCTTAATTAAGCTAAACTATGCAAATATGTCCTTGTATAGTTTATGATACTATTAAAACTTTACTCCATTTCCTTTTTAGTTGAACCAGGCAAGTTTGTGATGCCCTCAGCTGTAGTATAATCTGTTCTTATTCCTCACTGTGTTCATTTTTCTCACACGTATGTTATTTCCATTTGAAAGTTTATACTTTTACTTATTTAGCTTTATCCAGGAGTGTCAGCTCTTTCTACTTGAAGTCCCCAGTCATGCACTTCCGCTGTTTTTCCTCAGACCAAAACATAAGCTTTGTAAACCTTACCACCTTCTACAGCAACAAAAACATGTTGTATTTTCCAGTAAAATGTCTCAGGTGCCAAGCACAACCCAACTGGCAGTCTGAAGAAACTGTCTCCCAAAAAGGTTGGTGAATATGTGCAAACATGAGCTGTTTTTCTAAAGGCACTTGCCAGAGCCCTTCTGACACACCAAGCTTAGAAAAATATTTGGCATCAAGCCCTTCTTCCAGAATTTCTCCTTTTGCAGGCAGTGGAAAATGCCTTCTTTTCATGTATTCAGATCTTCTGGGTCAATGCGTAAGCAAAGCTTTCTATCTTTAGTTCAGCAGTGGCTGGCAAACACACCCACTCTTTCAGTTTTTACTCACGATACCATTTCTTGTGTAGTTGGACCATTTCAGCTTCACAACTCTCCCTTAAAAGGATATTTCCTAGGGCAGGAGCTGTAGGGTGCATGAGTTCTTTTGGCTTTCTTCTTTATGCTGGGGGAAGTGGGGTCCCCTGCATCGCCAGCTTGTTACTCCTTCTGTGACAAGGAACTTACAGCATTACATTAGAGAGATTATAAATCTCTGCATTAAAAAAACATATGCCATGTACTTTGAACAGGTTCAAAGACTGGGAATAAGGATTTCTGAAAGCTAAGCAGATGTAAAGACTCGTGGAGATGAGTGAAGAAATGAACTATGGTTACTTCTTGTGCCACTTAGCTATCACAATAATCTGTATTCATGGATGTCTCTGTTTTTTCCTATGTGGCTTGCAGGTCTTCCTGTAGATTTCCTGAATTTCATCAGTTACCTCTTATACACTATGTCCCACCATGTGGGCTTTCCCTGTATTGAAAAATGTGAATTTATGAAGTAAGCATTGTACAAATTCTGAAGATGTCCACAGTAAGCTGGGAAATAGGGAAACAGAGCAAGCCAAGCCCATATGAAGGGTTTTCTAACTATGCATTCCAGGTGTATCTGCCACCCAATTCTGAATGAAACAGAATATCACTTGGGTTTGTGACTCTTTCATGACAAACAGTGTTGGTCTCTGTCAGAAGCCATTGACCCAGAATAAAGACTATCAGATTAGGCTGACCAGATAAAACCCAAATATTACTTGTGACTTTTTGCTGCTTTCATCTCTTGATACTCACATTTAAATCATTACAGAAGTCATGATGCAAAACACCATAGGTTTATTTCTGCAGAAGCCAGGGTGCAATATCAGTAGTCTTTTATTGCTAAAATCTTAATACAAAGCAACACCACTCTAGCAGCTGATCACTGTTTTTTTCCCCATAATATCCTTATGCTGGTGGTAACAGATGACCAAGAAATGCAAAGAGAAAATAAACTGGGGACTAAGTTCCAAGCAACAATTCCTTAAACAAGCTGTTTATAACTCAAGCTACTCTGTAGTTATTGTAAATCATATATAGCCATATATTCTGCATGCACTGGGGATGCTTGCATGCGCTGGAATCACAGTGTGATTCCATTTCAGTTAGCTGATCCTGCATATTGACAGCATCTGTCAGGATGACAGATCAGGATCAGTTAGTGATCCTGCAAATATTTAATCAAAATCCTTGATGTCATAGTTCAGCTACTATGTAAATACATCAAAGTCCAATGGCTTTGCTGCATCATTACCCAATTAACAAAACCAATGGCATTTTTCTGTACAGAAGGTAAACCTTCATACATAGTCATACCTGCTAATGAAGCTATCTTGTCAATTGGGCTGTAAAGGATAAATTTTCATTATTTTTTTTTTTTTTTTAATTTGAATTGCTGAAGTTTCCCAGTCCTTAAATGCTCAACTCAGGATGGGATGGAGGCCGGGTCTGCTAACATATGTTATGTTCCTCCACCATAGTGAGCTACTACACAGGCAGGTAGTAAGATAGTGAAATGTAGGCAAATCCTGGATGAACACTTGTTCCATGAACCTAATTTTTGGGTAGCAGCAAAAATAATTACTCAAAGTCAGAATTATTGCCCTGTGCTCTGAGTGATAGTTAATAAATTAATAAAAAGTGGGGTTGGTTTTTTTTGTTCCTTTCTCTTGTGGCTGATAATGAAGTGTAAAATGTCTTCCTGAAAGGTCTTTTCATAGCTGTAGAGAACCATAAGAGTTTGTGAGATATGGGCCTTCCTAATTTACGCCTGCCTACAATTCCTAGCAGCTGTTTGTCTGCCTAAAAACCTATAAGGATGGGACTTGCACAGACTCTCTTGGTAACCTATGCTGGTGCTAAATTATCCCTTTAGCAACTGCCTGCTCCCTAATGCCCTGAAACAGGTTTGGCTCTTCAATTTGTTTGCTTTGCAGACATAGCAGGACACTGGTGACTCATCTTAAAGCATGCAGATAATATGTGCTTTTCAGGGAAAAACACGCTTGGATGAACAATCTGTAAAACTGATGTTTCTTCCTTTTTAGATTAAACCGTTTGGCAAAAATAGGTATTAGCTTTGCTTTCCTGTTATAAAAAAAACTGTTTAGGAACTCTGTGGGAACTGGTCCCACCCAGCTTGCAACCCAGCTGCTTGTATGGAAATAACTGTGAGTTATCCATGGGCCAGCTTTTTTTTCACATCTCTGCAACTGTCCTCCCTTGTGTGCTTGTGCTATCTTGCACACAGGTTGCAGCCAAGCTGCTTTGTCCCTCTCATGTGCCTGGACTCAGTGCCTGTGAACCCTGCCTGGCTGTGGGGCCAGCTGTGCTCTCCTAAGGGTCTGCAGACCTTGGATAGGTAGGGACAGGATAATCCTCCCAGGCAAAAAAAAAAAAAAAAGAAAAAAAAAGAAAAATCCTTGAAATTCTTAACAGAAATATAAAATAGAGCATAACAGAAATAGAGAAGCCCTTCTATGTGCCTGCCATTTTGTCTGGCAGCAAACAGAGACTGCCTGTTTCACACAGCTTGGTTGGAGCCTGTGTTTCTCATCTGTTTCCCATAGTAGTTCCCTGTCAACTACCAGATCTTTCAAAAGAAAGTCACTTTTGTCCCTCTGTTTCAGAGGCCTTTGTTGTGCCCTGAGTGTGGATGTGTGGATTTTTGGCTTGAAACTGGAAACGAAAAAAACCCAACCAAAACCAAATAACCCCAAAAGAACAACCCAAAAACTTTTCCAGAAATTAAACTGCCACAACTAAAGGATGTCTGTGATTTTTTCATATAGTTTTTATATAGTCTTTATATCTGGACTGTTATGTGACCATGCTTTACAATGATTTTAGTTTAGTAAGCTTACTTTTTTTTTTTTTTTTATATGGGAGACCCAAAACTCTCAATAGGCTAAAAATTACCTAGATATTGTCACAACTGGCTTAAGTAAAATTCAAGGTCCTGCAAAATATCATTTTCCCTGGAGAGTTCTCTCTGTCAATGGCAGTTAAATAAGTAATAGACAAAACAAGTGCTTACAATAAGGTTGCTTGGGGATTCTCTCTACAGGCAATGTGAAATACTATGGGTTTGGGAATTTGGTGTTAATTCCTCTTAGAATAAGCACGATAAAACTGTATTTTATCAAAGCAGGAATTTCCCTCAGTGCAGGTACACTTTCAGTCATCTCCCAGACAAACTGAAAGCCACAGGAGCAGTCTGTTTGGTGGGCACTACATGGCTTCCCTTGATCCACTCCCCCTGCCCCAGCAAATGCATAGGAATGGCCCAGAGTGAGGGTGCCCTGTGGCAAAGTCACCTCCTGTGCCACAAAGGTGGGGCTTTGAGGTGGCCTTTGGAGTGGCTGGCTCGCAGAAATACATATCTGCATTTCCCACACTTGCAGTGCTTGCAGGCTGTGGCAGAGCATGAGTGACTGCTTGGAAAAAAGAGACATTTGGTACAAAATGGAGAGAATCTAGTCAAAGGGACTGTCTCCTGTGAAAATGGGTAGTGTAATGAGAGAGGAGGGAGTCAATTTTATTGAACAAGCAGCTCGGACAAGGATGTGATGAAAGAGACTAAATCCAAACCAGAGGCTTGTCTGGCAATCTTTGATCCTCCTCAGAGATATGATCTGTTTTCTCTGCAGACCCAAGCACCAAAGAGCTTTGTGTAAATAAAGAGCCATTTCCATTTTTCTGGGGATCAGGTCACTCTACAATATTTGCAAGGAGAGAAACCACTAAAAACATTGATGGTAGTGTGTTTGTTTAATTTGGTTTTTCCCAGTGGGGTTACAGTTTCCATTGTTTTGTGCTGCATTTAGGGTCTGTGATTTATGGCAGTTGTACAGTTTCACTCCAGCAGAGTTTTATTCAAATATCAGACAGTACTTTATGGATGTTTAAAATCCTAGAAATATTTTTTCCCCTGTATCTTAAGTTGACATTGCCATACATATGCTTTTCCTCTCTCTTCATGAACATCCTGATGATGGGGTATGATAGCATGTTCTGGTAATAGACTGGAATAGTAAAACCACTACTTTTTTTTTTTTTCTCCTTTCTTTCTTAGAGCAACACTCCATTAGTAAAGATGGTGAGTTTTTTCTTTCCCTCAGTTGGTCCTTTCAGGCACTTATCTAATAATATAATCAGTTATTGGATGACATTCCCTTCAGTCAAGTTATATGCTTGCCTTTCTAAATTTAAAGCTTGGTCAGAAAGCACAGACTCTGGTAAGAATCCATCAGTCAACAAGTTTGTTAAAGGTGTGATGTTATCAGCAATTCAGTTTCACAATTTTCCCTGTGCTGCAGTACTGTACAAGAAAAGCACAGTAGCAGGGGAAGTGTGTATGTTAGGGAGGGTAAGAGTAGAGTGGAAAGCTTCCTCATTCTCAAACACGTGGGAATTCCTTCTGATAACATGGGATTACAGTGGATTTACAAACAGGACATTGAGTTTTACTAAGTTGAAGTATCAGAGCTTTTTCGACCCATTGTCTGCTATTGAGTGACGTTTGCCTGTTCTGTTTCAAATGAGAGGTTGCAAGTTGGTGTAGGACTTTGCTTGCCAAAGCTTGTAAAGTGACAGTGACTGCAAGGCCGATGGCTAAAGGAAGGGGGCCATATGTGCACTCTTTTTATACTGTGGAGGCACTCTGTTGGGGAAGCAGAGACCTGGGAGGCAAGCACGTGTAGGCAGGATCCTGCTCCTAGCTTCATACTGTTGTGTTTGGAGATGTACCTATACCATGAGGCCTCATATTAAAGCTCTGGCTGTTTATATTGGTGTGGCACAGACCTGAGGTAGTCATCCACCATCATCCATAAGGTAAATGGGACTTGAGAGCACCCATTCTGACTAGAATTCATGGTGATATCATCATCAAGTCTGTGCAAGGACCTCCCTGCACTTTTCTGTTGTTTGGTTTCCAGGAGAGAATAGTCCTTTATATCCCACTGCTTAACTCTGGAAAGTTAAATTAAATGCACAATACAAAATCAAAAGACAAAATGACATTATTGCTAAGCCGTGCCTTTAATTTCAGAGTTGCATGCTGTGGCAGATTGTCACTGAACTTTTGTTCAGCAACTTAGATTTAGGAGGCTAAATAGTGTGTATGTGTCCATGGGAGCAAGGAGCTAGAGGTCAATGGCATTGATGTCATGTTCACTTTGCCTTAAGAGAATTAACTAGGCTTCACACAGGCAGAAAAGTGAAGGGTGAATGAATTGGTGAATGAAACCAGAATGAAAGGCAACACATTTTGCATATTTACTCATGCTGCAAATCTGATAGAGTAAAAGACAGGCCACATTCTCTCTGCTTTGAATCTAAGAATGGCTTAGGGACTCAGAGCAGATATTTGGCTATTCCAGTGTCTCATTCATGATATAGGCTAATAACAGAGCTCTGGGTAAAATGTTTAAATACTAGAGGAGCATACGATCTTACTTCTGTCAGTATACCCTTCCAGTTTCTGGCAGTATGCAGCTGGGTTTTTTTTCAGCCAGAGATTGTGTCCTCATCTCCATGTTGAATATTTTTAATGGAGTTTTTCAGGGCTCAAAGTCACTTCATTCAAAGAGCTGTCTTTGCTCTTGAGGATGGGACACAGAAAGGCTGTAGAAATACAAAATGACCAGTTTGCCATATGCTGGTACTTATCAATTCTGTGCTGCGGAAATGAGTTTAACTTTTTTGGTGTTACTCATGACTCTCACTTCTTCAGTGTTACTCATTTTTCCTACAGATGTAAAAATATTTGGCTTTTTTAGTATATTGTTAAACAGTCAATGCCTGCACACACAGCAAAAGCTTTAGATTTAGCATATGTGGTTTTATAGTCAGAAGCTATTAACTTCCACCTGTTAACAATAATTTTTTCTCAGAAACTAATTTAAAATTAAAAACTCCTGATGATTGCCAATGAAGTCTGTAATTGGTATGAAATGAGAATGAAGTGCACTTTGCATCACTACCTAAATGGCAGCTTCTGGTACTTCAGGTGCTTTTCCTTACCAAGGATTCAATGGGAGCAAAAATCTACAAAGGAAACAACTCTTTATATGAGTAACCAGAGTACTGGATATGCACGTACAAGACTCCTTACCAGAAGCAGATTTGCTTACTTCTTTTGCTCTTCCTAAAGGGAGGGACACTCACTAAATTTGGTGGAATACTCAGTTCTATCAAGCCAAATACAAGGAGAAGCAACATTTTCTATTCCTTAATTATGCAAGCTTTCATTTTGGCTGCATGTTATATATAATTATGTGTGTGCCCAGAAAGAAAAAAAAAAAAAGATAATCCTACACAATGCCACCAAGACCTTTCTTCTCCACCCCACCCTCCATCCCCTCCTGCATATTGGTCTATCCAGCTGACTCTTGAGGTGACTCTAAGGGGACTGCTTGTACGCTGTCATTATTATGGCACACGAGCACATTGTGCTTGTACCCTTGCCCAATTCACAGAGATTTCCTTTCAAATCAGATTGCATGATTAGATTCCAGTAAAAATCCTCAGCCTCTGTATTACCATAACTGCTGTTCAGGTTTGAAATATAATTTGGTACTTTGTAGAAAGGCAGAATTTTTGAAAGAAATGTAATGCTATGATCTGATCTAATGATTTAGACCCACTCTTTTAGTAAATCAAAAAAGTTGGCAGTATTCTCTCTTTGGTAATCCTTTCTTGGAAAAAGTAAGCTTCTTAATAAATCTCAGTAGTCATGGATGGAAATTCACCAATGGCAACAGTGTTTATTGACCTTTCCAAAGTGCTAGATTTAATTAGATATTCGTTAATACAACTGTGTAGAGATTAGTCAAGTCAGCTCTTTTCTGTGGAGGAGATTCCCAGCTTGGCTGGTTGTTCATTGTAAAGGACACGTTTGCACTTCGGTCTGCAATGTGCAGTGGAAATGCACTGAGCCCACTTAGATACTGAAGTAACTTTAAGTGTAGTGGTCTGGGGATGAGCAGAGGGCTTACCCAGCCTTCTTGGCAGGCTGGTCTGCAGCTTGACCCTGCCCAGCATTTGAGCAAGTTCGCATAAAGCCAGCTCAGCCATCTCAGCCCTTTGCTTATGTGCACATTCAGTTGACCTACTGAGGGAGCACCTTGCACCAAAAACATGAGTTTTCCCTGTATACTTTTCTGCTTGCTTCCATGCTTTCATACTTCCATGCTTTCCATGCAATGTTGATGCTTTCGTCATGCCACAAGCAGCTGTAGTTTTTCCAGCTATATTATTAGAGCAGTGCACCTATGGAAACATGATTACAACATTTAGGAAATCTTGCTATCTTCAGTCTTATGGTGGACTTTTATCTTTCCATGTAAAGGATAGTGTAGAGTTGCAATCACAGAAAAATATCTAATGTTACACCAAACTGAGGTTTTCAAACCCTTGGTTGCATTGACATATTTATTATGACCACTTAGCTATGAAATTGCTTATGCTACCTTTTCAGGATTTTTTTTTTTTTTGCCTTAGTAACACTGTCTGAAGCTGTAAGAATATATTTTCATGCTTAAAAATACTGTCTGGAGCCATACACCCACACATCCTAATACTTACAAATTAATATTTCCACGGAGGTTTATTTAATTCTAGAGATACAAACACGTCATGTGTTAAAAAATGGATAAAGTACTTTAAATAAAGTGTTTTTGTTCAATTATTACTTTCATCTGTTCAAAGCATACAACTCCAGCGCTTTGACAAACATTTCTTGCTACTGAGAATCTTCCCATGTCCATGTTGGAGAGGCTGTATAAATGTATACAAAGGTACTTACTAATGTATATAGTGCTCAGAATGGTAATGAAGAAGTAAGTTTGACATCTTGTTGCCAGAAGACCATACTCCTAAAAGTTCTAGGATGTAAGTTCAAAAATCCTCAGAAATTTCTCACCACAATTTGTGGCAAGACAACTGTGTGAATGTTGTATATATAGTGTAGATCCCTGTGAGCTGTTCAGCCTTCCTGGATCCTCTTCAAACACTATGAAACACTAATTTAGATTTTCCTAACTTCTTTCTTGGAGGCTTTGATTAGTGAATTAATCAAATCTGCTGGTATTTGGAATATCATTTTTCAGAAGTGGTATTACACGAAACTCCATTAGAAGGGTATTGTATTTCTGAGATAGGTTACCCAGAGAGGTGCTGAAATCTACTCACTTGAAACTTTTGAAGGCTTGGCCAAGCCTTGGCTTTGCTGAAATACTGCCTTTCTTTCCACGGCTGTTTTCTATTTTTCTATGCTTCTCTATGCTTATTCTGCTTTTCCCTTAATGTATATGTACCATCATTTTTGTTATTTCATGTAGTTTAAGACCTGACTTGACCAGAGTAAAAATTTAGTCTAATCATCTGCATTACACAGACTGCAGAATTTTATCAGGATTTCCTGCTGAAAGCTGTCATGCAGTCAACTGGCTATTTGCACTGTAATGAAGAAATTCAGTCTTTCTTTAAGAATTGTGGGCAGTGGTACATATCCTAGTAATGCAGAGGGTCAAGCCAGCAGAGAATTATCCTTACAGCTGCTAATCTGAAATTTGTCACTGCAGTTTTTCAACTTTTATGCATTGGTTTCTCTAGTAGCTGATAAAATCTTCCTCTGCAATGTTTACAATCCAAGTTAAGACATTGTTTAGTACATTTAATTCCATTAATTCCTATTTTTAGGAATCTCTTTTTTTTCTGTATGACTTTAGGGTGGGTAAAAGATCCAGAACTCTCTTATGATTTCTGTTGATACAAGTCTGCAGAAGGTTAGTTAAGGGACTACTGCTGTGTTATGAAGCAGTAAAGCAGAATTCTTGAAAAAGTATTTAAATACATATGTATTTTAAACAGCTGTGCCCTCAGAAGGGACTTTAGGGTACATTCTTTGGAAAAAGATCATCAGTTAATTTTCTACTCCTCACATTGAGCAAGATTAAATTGTATTCCTCATCTCTTGAAATCCCCTTTATAGACTAAAAATCTCTTCATAGTAGTGAGCATGATTCTTGTTTCCTTATGAAATCACTTACTGCCCCTTCAGGTGCTATCAGATAGATAAAAGGTGCAGTGTGCACAGAAACATCTTCTTAAAACAATTACTGAATAGCCAAAATAGCCTGAATTGGAAGGGACTCAGAAGGAACATTGAATTCAATTCTTAAATGAATGGTCCATAGAGGGATCAAACCCTTGACCCTTGACCTTGAGCATTGTTAGCACCATGCTCCTACCAACTGAGCTAATCTTAGACCTATTGGTGATTGTTAGAGATTAGTAAAAGTAACAGGAAAGAAAGCATTCCAGAATTAAAACCAGATTTTTTTCATACCATGTTTTCTCAGCCTGCTCAAAATGGGAATCTATTTGTGTCCTTCCTAATCTGACTGGATCAAAATGTGTGTTAACATAATTCCTGGTGGGATTCCAATGATATTGCCAAACATTACCATTTTGAGGACTACTGTGGCCATATTGTTGAGGGTATCATCTCATACATTGGTTCACCTAACATGTAATCTACATTGTGGGTCAAACCCAAGGCTGCATTACTTTCAAGATCCCACAAACCAAAACAAACATTTAGACTGACAGGAATCAGTTGTGCTGTGAAAAAATACTTTAATGCTTGGGAGGAGTAAGGACAAATCCAGACATGGATACCTCCGGTGGGGGAGTGGGAGTTACACACCACTGTTCGGTGTTGTGTTGCTGATATTTCATGATGGAAAAATGAAAGCTCAATGATTTGTTTTTTCATTGGTTAAGTGTACTGTCATTTGATACCCTGATGGAGAGCTTTCTGCTGGGGAGGGTTTGAGCCTTGTGAAACCTCAAATCACTTTCTTTCCATTGTAGGCAGCTCAGTAAAGCTCTTATTAAACTCAGCTTTTTCTAATTTTGTAATTCACCTCCAGACATTTTGCTCCAAATGCAATATTTGCTGTAGATGTTTGTCTGTTTTTGTGGTGTGGTTGTTTCATTGTTGGTGTCGTTTGGTTATCCTTTTCTACTGTCAGGTATCAATTAAATATTTTATCCTTCTTTGGCTAAAAGAAGCTATAAAATAGCTTGCTATAAAATAGCTTGCTAATCATCAGACTAATGTTCTTGAATTCAGGGTTTAATTGAGGTTTACTAGTGAAAACTACATGTATTTAGGTGCATTGGGAGTAATGTGTTATTGTAACTTTTGTTTACTTACAGTGATCCATAAGCAATATAAATCTTCTGGCACTGAAGACAAAGTTAGTTGAAACAAATTAATTTACTGAAATTTATTATTTATGTATTATTTCTTAATACACCAGAACATGCTTCCCTTTTCCTAAAGTAAAACCCTTTTCAAGTCAGTTGCTTGAAATGTTTGAAGTCATGAACTGCAGATAGTAAACTGAGCATTTGTTTGAGTTCATGCTTATTACAGCAGTGTTCTGGAAAGTGTTTGTGCTTAGGCTTTTAATAAACTCCCTCTAGAGATCAATTACCGTGATTTGTCTAGTTACTATGGATAAGAGGTTTTGGGGGGTTGTTGTTGAAATGTTTTGTTTAAGTGAGAGTCTTGAACGCTTTTATTCAGGCAGAATAAAAAGAGAATGTGAAGCAGAAGACAGAACATCCAAGGAAAAGATATAATCAAAATGGTATAAGGACTGCAACATTGCCAGGTCTTGTAGGACAATTTTGTCTGTGTGTTTTAAGCTTGTTCACAGGTAGCCCAGAATGTAGGTCAGCAGGGGAAGATGTGTAAGAAGGAGGATAAGCAGTGATAATACTCTTGAGAAAGTTTTCTCGCTATAAGGTTTCAGTATAATCAAAACCAGTTTAGCATTTGAGGAAAAGCACCATGAAATGGAGTAATGGAATTAGCTTTTATGTTTTTCCAGGAACCTAAACCACATTTCCTGTCACAACTGTATATTATTAATACAAGGCATCTGCTAAGTCGGAGCTGCCCTAAAATGTGCACACATGTAATACGTCTGGTTCAAATAAATTTTTTTTGGACATTTGCAATAAAAAAACTAAAGCAAGATGCTGCCTCAACCCATCATAAAAAAGAATATGATTTGGAATACTGCAAGTTTTCAGCATGGTCTCGCAGACAGATAATATAATTCTGTTAATTTTGCTGTTACAATACTGTTACTGCCTTCATTTTTATGTCTTGCTTCCCTTTCATTTTGTATTCTGTGGTTGCTGCAATTGGTTTCCAGTCACAAAAGGAAATGAGCAGCTATCTTGAAACTCCCTCTGTTTCTGAGACCCCTGTCATTTAGAACTGGGTGTAGAAAGTTGTTTGTTGACTGATTTTTGGGGTGGTTGGTGATGCATGTCATCTTTTTTCATGTTGTAACCAGCCTCCACAGGCTTAAGGCAAAGGACACAAAATCTACTAATGAAATGGGATCATCTCAGGAATATAATGCCTGGAATATGATTTCCCAGGGGACTAACGCCCTATGCAGAGATTTTTCCACTTTAATACCCATTCTGAATAAAATTGATTACTGCATTTTACTGCATTTCCTTGTAGATTGCTTCGTCATATACTAAGAATGACTGAGACTTCTTTGAGAGCCAGTTACAGAATCACTAGGTTGGAAGAGACCTTCATGATAGAGTCCAACCCATTCAAGCCTGGAAATCTAGCAACAAGTCCTGGATTGTGAATCAGGACAAGATGACTTAAAAATTCTTGTGTAGAATTACTAGCCCTCTCCCAATGGCTTTTGTGGAAAGGCTCTGGATCACAGGTATCTGTCCCTCTGTGCTGCTCCTGTCACATTAGTCTTTTTAATACGTGTAACAGTGGGAGAGCGTATCTGCAATCCCACTTGGCTACATTAGATGGCTTCCCAGAGGCCTTGCTGACTGCCACGAACTTCAGCCAAATGTAGCTGTAAACTGCGATAACCCGAGAGCTCTGACATGGAGATCAGTCCCCTGATCAGCTGGCTTTCCAGCCCTCCTGTCCCTTCCCACTATAAAAAAGGGAGCCAGGAAGGATTCTTTTTGATAGATTTCTCAGACAAAAATAAAGCGCAAACGCAGCAATATTATATCTGAGAACCGTTCATTGATAGAGGGTAAATGTTCCTCCTAAAGAGTGATAGAAAAAAGAGCAGAGAGGGAAAAAGAGAAATGGAGAAAGAAACAGAAGACTGAGGCAGTGTTACCACAAGAACCCCAGCATCAAACCAGTGAAGCCCCTGCAGCTTTTGTGAGGGGTTGGGTGCGATCTTCAAGCAGCAGCGGCAGCATGCTCCGGCATCGGCTGCAAACCGTGGTGAGCCTTGCGTGGCTCTTGAGAGCGATGGCTGCGGCTGCAGGCTCACGCCGGGGCTGCAGGCTCACGCCGGGGCTGCAGGCTCACGCCGGGGCTGCAGGCTCACGCCGGGGCTGCAGGCTCACTCTGTGGCTGCAGGCTCACTCTGTGGCTGCAGGCTCACGCCGGGGCTGCAGGCTCACGCCGGGGCTGCAGGCTCACGCTGTGGGCTGCAGGCTCACGCCGAGGCTGCAGGCTCACTCTGTGGCTGCAGGCTCACGCCGAGGCTGCAGGCTCACGCCGGGGCTGCAGGCTCACGCTGTGGCTGCAGGCTCACGCCGGGGCTGCAGGCTCACTCTGTGGCTGCAGGCTCACGCCGGGGCTGCAGGCTCACGCCGGGGCTGCAGGCTCACGCCGAGGCTGCAGGCTCACGCTGTGGGCTGTGGCTGCAGGCCCGTGCTGCATGCAGGCAGTGGCGGCCGCAGCGCAGGAAACCCAGCGGTGGCAGCGGTCATGGCTGGGTGCAGGCGGCGCCGATCGTGGCTGCACCTGCATAACACAGTGGGGACAGCTGGCTGTGTCAGGGAAGCAACGGAGCACAGGGTCCTCTCAGTGGTGGGCTGGTTTGTGGAAAAGGTGAAGCAGGGCAAAGCAGGTACGGGCAGAGAAGCAGGACCACAGGGAGGAAAAGGAGAGGATGGAGGAGAAGGGCCAAGATGACCCTCCAAGCGAGCCCCTGATCTCTCCAAGAAACCAAACCAAAAATGGTTCCTGTTGTGTCACAGATAGCCTTTTTTTTTTTTTTCTAAGGCTTCTCCCACAGCCTGAATTCATGGGCGTTTTTCCTGGGCATACTGGCATTTGCCCCACCAGCAAAAGTGTATGTGGGGAGGATGTCGCTCACAGCCTGATTTTGGAAGCTTTCTCTGCTCTAACTGGCTGCCAGGTAAAGTTTCCCTGGGGGCAGGGCTTCTGTCATGTGTATAGCTCCTACAGAAATCCTTCACCTCATCTGTAACATATGTTGAGGCATAAATAAAAATCAGACTGGTCCCTCTCTCCTAACCAATTAATTTTTTGCTAGCACCAACCCAATCTTCTTTCTCTCATGCTTGTGCCAGCAGTGCTTGACCACCTTAGCCTTGGTCTTTTCTCTGTGCCTTCTAAACACCTCCACGCATTTCCACAAACTGTGTCAAGAAAAAAATCCCCCCAGCACTTTAAAGGAATTGTTCATAGTGAAAAATAAAAACATACTAAAACAATGTACTAGTTTGAAAGCGAACCAGTGGAGATCCCAAGTCAGAACTACAATTTAATAGGAAGATTAAGATAAAGGCAATAATACACAAACACTGGCTTAAACTGACAGTCAAGATACAATCTGACACCCTGTTGGTCAGGGTGGTGGTAGCAGTCCTGTTGAAATGATAGATGTGATTCTGTTGAAGCAGTGATCCTGTAGAAGGGTTGGCCTTCCTCTGAAGGTCCAGTGGTGGTTATGTAGCTCTTGTCCTCTGGGAACCAAGTAGGAAAGTATGTTTGTGGTGTTCCAAGCCCCAGATTATATCCAGGTAGGAATGCTTGATTCCTCCCCCTGTGCAAAGCATTTTACAATGGGGTGATGTAGTTTTTTGTCATGCAGTGAGACTTGATGGCACATGAACAGAAGATATCACTCTGAGGGAGTTATCAGGGATAAATCATGGAAGAGATAAAGAACACTTGCCCACCTGGTTTTAACAGTTTATGAAGATGGTGGTAGAACACATACTTTTGGTTCCATCTTGCATTGTAACCTAAGACAGACAAACAGTTTGCAAAGCCTCTCTTCTGCCCTTTTAATTACTGAACTTCATCTTCTTTCATCCTTGGTCTGGTGTGATCTCTTGGATGTGTTATACCTAATTTAGGGATTCTGAGATTAAAAGGACGAAAGTCTTAGCTAGTTCATATCTGCAGTGCTTTGCAGGTTTACACCAGAGAGCATCTGAATTTGACTGCGCTAAATACCCTTTTACAGTGTAATCAAATGACAGTTCACATCAGAGGGAGTAACCTGTCACTCCAGCTGTACAGCTGGTTTGAGCCCTGAATATTTTGGCTGTAAAATTACAATGATATTTTAAAACCTATTTTTTTTTAGAAGCAGATTGGAGGATTTGGAAGCCAAGTTGGGTGTTTTAAGATTGGGACATCTACCGGGATAAAGATTTTGCCATTCGAGTTCATTAATAATTTCCTTGGTTGATGAACTAAAACCAAATACTCCTCATCTAGTTCAGATTGTGTAAAAAGAAAATATTGTTTAGCATTTACTCTCCAGTGGAGCCAATTATTCTTTATATTTCACCCATCACATTATAATCTTCTTAAGAGAAAAGAATGAGGAAATGTTCTCATTAAATTCTGAAACAGGCATTTTTTCTGACAAGTTGCTCTTCCTTTGAAGAGGCTAATATCCAATGATGGAAATTGTAAAGAATAAATAAAAAAAGCTTTGTACAGAACAATTTACTTAAAATTATACTGTCAAAGAGCTTTTCATAATAACTAAAAAATTCACAATGTTTGTGATGAAAACACTATTGAAACTGCAACCTGCTTGCTCACCTGGTGGTATTTTCATGTTCTTACTTAATGAACACACTCTGTGTTTTGTTATTGTAAGGCTGCCTGGGAGAGCTGGGCTGGTGGTATTGACTCTTTCCTCAGAGACAGAAGTCACAATTGAGCAAATCAGTGCTATACAGCAATGAAATAAGGAAAGACTTGAGCATTCTCTCAAGTTCCATTAATTCAAATTATTTCCTAGAATGGAGACTGAAGGGTCCCTAGTAGCTACACATACTTTTGCTCTCATTTTTTTTCAGTAAGACCAGATGTTTTGGGCACAGTGCCTGTGTGTCAGGGGGATATTGTATGGGAACCCCCTCCTTAGTAGCTGTGTACACACAGTTCTGGTTTCCCTGTGAGAGCAGTGTGTGTTGATAACCATGGGAGGATGGACTGCTTAGATATATGAGTTATCTCTTATACAGGACAAAGCAAAGTCTGGCACCTTCAAATTCAAATTGATCTGTTACCATGCCAATTCAAACATGAACTCCCGTAGAAGGTAGACATGGCCAAATGAAGCTCATGTGGACCATTATGAACCTGGACTTTTTCTCTCCAAGAATAATTTCATCATTCCTGCAACCCCATCATGTAAGTGTTCCTGATTAAATGTATCTCTTGGCTGCCAGGTGAAGAAAGAACTTTTCCTTAGTTAAGAACTGTCTGTCCAGATGAAGAAAAGCAGATCCATACTTAGCAGATCTATTTATATGTATGAAACACTGTAATTTAGAGCTGTATGATGTTCCTACCTGAACACATGGGAAAAAAAAAAATCCCTCTCATAACTAGAAAGAACTTGTCTTAGCTGGGAAATAATTAATATGGAGAAGTGTAGTTTGAAGTAGGGAATAATTATGTTCTTCTTCAGGCCCATTCTCCTGCCGAAGTGTTACTGAGGGGCAGAAAATGTTCCAGAGAAGTTCATGTCCAATTTTGGTGGTACTGTGGTTAAAGACTTACAACAGTTATATGAAGACAGCTGTAAGACTACAAGGTGATTGTACCATTTTGACTGAAGCCCCCTGAACATGTCCGTGTTTCAAACAAGCTTCCCCACACTGTGCCACAGCTTTTGCTGTGTGCCCTCTCCCTTAGCTGTAGCAATTCTCTGTAGCTCATTCTACTCCCAACTTTGCAGTTTGTGGATACCAGGTCTGGATCCATAGGCTTTTGCTGTGTCCTCTGTGAGTTCTACATTACAGCTAGTCTTATCCCTCAAAACAGGAACCATTGCATTTCTTTTCCATCTACATCCTTTTTCAGGCTGACTCACTTTTCATGTAATTTTCTAATACACTACTATCTGGTGTTGGAAAGATACCACTAAGGCAATAAAATTTACTGCAAGGGCATCACTCTTACTTTTTTAATCCAGTCCAGCCCTGATGATAGGGATCTTGACAGCAGAGAGAGGCTGGCATTAGGGTTAGGGGTCAGAGAGCTGCAGAGCCTACAGGTCCAGGGACACTATCCCTCGCAAAAGGCATTGCAAAGGCATCATGGCAGGGTGCCAACATTGCTGTCTCCACACTTTTTAATCTGGGCCATCTGTGGAGATGAGGAGCTCTGCCACAGTGCCAAGCTGTTGTTGGGGTTAGGACTGAGAGAGTGAAAGAGCCTACACCTTTAGGCACACTGCGGCTGGAAATGGCATGCCAAGGTGATCCAGGCAGGGCCCCTCCTACGTCATTGCTGCTTTCATTTTCATTTTCTTGCATTCATTGCTGCTCCTGCATCATTCTAATCTGAACCACCCATGGTGATGTGGACCACAGTCCACAGAGAAGATGCCATTAGGCTTAGAGATAGGGTTGAGAGAGGAAAAGAGCCTAGCGCTCCAGGGACACGGGCTGGAAAACACATGCCAACAGAATCATGGCAGGGTTACAACATTGCTTCTTCCCCCAGCCCTTTAAGATTAAGCCCATGCAAGCAGATGGGCACAAAAGTTGTAGATCCAAGCTTGTTTACCACTTAGGGTGAAAAAACCAAAAATTCCGAAATGAAGTGAAAACAAAGGGAATGGAATTAAATAAAGAGCAGTGAAATAAACTGAAACTTAATGAAATGATTCTTACTGTAATCTGCAGATTTAATTTCATTTCATGAAATGTTGAGATTTCAGTTCATGAAAGGAAATGAAATGAGAAATCATGGAATGAACGGAAAGGAAATACAATGAAAGGAAACAAAACTGAAAAATATAAAATTATGTGTGAAAAGGAAAATTATTGAAATGCAATAGAATGAAGTGCAGTGAATGGAGCAGAAATTTAATGAAATTATACTCATTAAAACTTTGAGATTTCATTCCCCTTCATAAAATTAAGCATTTTCATTTCATGAAAGGAAATGATACACTAAGATTTAAATTTTCTAATAATTTCATAAGGTAAATAATTTTACTTGTTTTATTTTTCTGCACTTCATTTTATTCCAATACATTCTGAATTTCATGAGAGGAAATGAAATCTTGTGAATTCAATGAGAATAAATTGGGCAAGGTTTGATTAATTTCCCTACGCTTGATGTCATCCCATTGCCTTTTTATTGTTTTCAAATCGGTGTAGAATTTTTTTTAGTGATTTCAACTCATCAATTTGTTCTCCCATCTTTTTGTTTGACTTCCTTCCCTGCTTTCAAGATTTTTTTGAGTATCATTTTGGCAACGTTTGGTCCTTTTAACTGCATATCATTCCATCCATATCCCTTTGGTTGTAGTCCCTCCATTCGCAAATTTTCTTTTATTTTTCAATTGCATCTTATTTGATCATGTCTCCAAGCATGTTTGTTTCCGTTTCTTTTCTGATTTCTGATTTCAATATTTCATTTCATGAAAGGAAATTAAATTTTACAAATTCAATGAAAATCAATTGGGCGAGGTTTGGTCTGTTTCCCTGCACTTGATGTCATCCCATTGCCTTTTTATTATTTTCACTTTCATGCAGAATTATTATTATTTTTTTATTAAGAATTTCCATGCATCTATATCTTCTTTCATTGTTTCAATAGACTTTGCTCCTTGATTTCAAGATTTCAATGAGTATCATTTTGGCAAGTTTTGGTCCTTTTTGTTGCATCTCATATTGTTAACTCCCTTGAATTCATGCATTACATTTGATAAGTTCTAAGGGGTATTGTGAGAAAAACAATTAACCCACTTTTGCTTTTAATAGCCGAGTACTTAGAAACTTAGACTCGGACACGATGAACTATCATTCAGACACACTTAAGGTAGCACAGTTCAACTGCATCCCAGATATGGCCCCATACACAAGTGGTCTCTTCATCCATGGTGAGAGCAAAGATGTAAAACCTCTCTTACAACAGTCATTTATTTCATGGGGGGCAAGAATATGCTATCAGTGAAGAGATCCCTTAAAAGGCTCTGAGCAGGAGCTGTGGTTTTCAGGGCTTTAGTTAAGCAGGTAGTGTGCTGATGAGGGTGCCTCTGAGATATTCAGCATGAATCCAACATTGAGCTGCTTAGTTACAATAGTGTAATAATTTACTGTACTTTTCCCAAAAGCAATTTTATGAATCTCCAATCAAAAGAGTGAAGGCTGTTTTCCAGCCTCAGAGTGTGAAGCAAGTTCTCAAAGTTATAAGGGATTCATTAAGCATGCACAGAAGCAGAACTTTGCGAATTGCAAGGCTCTCTATGTAAACAATATCTACATAAATATGGCTAAACTTGATGAGGAAAAAAATGCTTGGCACTTCACAATAAGTTCATTTGGGGGTTGGGAGTCAGAGGAGAGAGGAGCCTGTAAAGATGGGACTCTAATGCTGCCAACTTGGTGTAACGTCCTCTTTTGATTAAGCCAAGCCAAACAAGTCAAAAAGGGTAAATTTGCACGTTGTCTCCCTAGAGTCTGTAACTCTGTGCTTGAGATCGCCAGACAGAGGCTTCACATTAAGCTCAGTTGTGTCATATTTAACTTGGCTATTGGAAGATACACTTGGCTCTCTTTGTACATACCATACCTTTCATGTATTTCAGTCTTCCAGTTTTAATACTGCTGGTTTGCTACATGGAGATTTCTTGTCATACTGGTGATTTCTTCAAAATATACATAGCTTAGCCCCCTATCTGCTGCTGAGCTTCTCACCTGCAAACTCTCAGTGGATGCTGATTGTGTCCCTTCATTCAGATGTTGCATGCAAGGGGCATTACTGCATGATTTCCAGAGGGTGAATGAAAACAAGAGTCTTGAGTCAATGCTGTGACATCTCAGCCTGGGAGAGAAATTACATGCTCTAGGGCATGTAATCCCCATGGGGACTTCATATTAAAAATAAAACCAGTGAGAAGCCCTATGCTTTAGCCTGCTTCAGAAGTCCAGGGCTGGATTAATATATACTTATTTTGATTTCTTGACCCAATGTGAAACCGACGACAATTGCAAAAAATGGTTCCTTAAAAACATGGTCTTTGCTTCATTTTACTAGCTGAAAAATGCCTAATTTTTCCACTTCATTGCCTTTTACAACCTCCACCTTGCCTTTTCCCCATGGCCATGATGAGGGCCTAGAAATAACTAGGCTCTACTCAGCCCTGGTGAAGCCTCTTCTGGAGTGCTGTGTCCAGTTCCTGGTGCCTCAGTACAAAGGAGACATGGAGCTGCTGGAGTGGGTCTACAGGAGAGCAACAAAGATGATTAAGGGTTGAGCATTGCTTATGAAGAAAGGCTGAGGGAACTGGGCCTGTTAGACTTGTGATGACTGAGAGGGGACTTTGTTAATGTGTGTCAGTGTTTGAAGTAGGGGTGTCAAGATGGACCAGGCTCTGCTCAGTGGTGCCAGGCAATAGGACAAGGACAATGTACAGAAACTGATGCACAGGAAGTTCCACCTGAACATGAGGAAGAGCTTCTTTATGGTGTGGGTGAGAAAGCACTGGAACAGATTGCCCAAAGAGGTTGTGGGGTCTCCCTCACTGGAGATAGTCAAGAATTATCTGTGCATAATCCTGTGCTGTGTGCTCTGGGATGACCCTGCTTGAGCAGGGAAGTTGGACCAGATGCCCCATCTGGTTGTGGTGCCTTCCAACCTTACCCATTCTGTGATTACATAATAAGGTGTTTTTTAAAAACTCACCTTGCATAGAAAGGCAAAAGTAAGGGCCTCTTTAAAAGGCCTCTGTCCTCTTTAATTCTGGATATTTTTGCTTAAGTTCCTGATAACCACATCCCAGCTTACCACATAAAAAATGGAGACTTTGACCAAATGGCATTTAAACTTTACAGTCAAAACACAGCACTTTCAACTCAGGTGCTATGCTAGCTTCAGAAGTGATAGGAGTTAAAGAAGGGGACATGAACATCTCTTAAGGACAGACTCTGCTAGCGATGCCTGACCCAATCTGTAAGATGTCTGACCCTCTGTTCATGAAGACAGAACAGGAAGGACACTCTGAAGCCATTCTGGAAATGGTTAAGCACAGTGCAACCTTCAAATAGAAGCTCCTAATTTGTACCAAGAAAACATCTCTACCATCACAAGTCATCATTCTGCCCAAGACCGATTGCTTTTGATTGAGGCTGCCAGGCCTGTGTAGCTGCTGAGACACAGGGCAAGAGACACATAATACCTATTACCTCCTTGTTGATCAAATGACAAGTAGGACTTTCTGCTGCCATTTTTCTTTAGTTTTTGCTCCCAGATTCCATTGCTGCCTGTCAGTGACTATAGGAGTATTAGAACTTGCTTTTCACTCATGCCATCTAAAATCATGAGAGCAAACTCAATGCATAGGAATTTCTGCTAGTGATGTTCAGCGTCTTAGTTTACAGCTACGCTTGCAAACTCATTCACTGAGACTCATCACATTGTATTAGATAAAATAGGGTGAATAAGGGTGGGAAAAAATTAATCATCTAATGTAGAATTTCAGACAGTGAGATCTTCCAGCTGGGGCAGTTGTCAAGTTTGTCAGTGTTCCTGCTCACTGGGCTTGGCAGTGACCCTTGTGGCAGGGTAACTGATCACCTGGTCCATACAGAGCTTTTGAATGTCACCACATAACTAGTGATAAAGATGTGCTTTTCAGAGTAACCTGATGTAAAGTCTGTACCTTGTTGTACTCATTCCCTTTTTGCATCTGGCATACTGTTGGTGTTATGCAGCCATCTAGAGGGCCTGGTGTCTGTGCTGGCTTCTGACAGGTGACCAGAAACCACAAAACTGCAGGAAAACAAGCTCTGCTGACCCTTAGTGGCTGTAACTCAGCTCCAGTGCTTTGGAATTTTTTTTTACAAGTTTAGGACTGCTGTTTTGGTTCTGTTATGCAGTCTGTTGTCAATTTTTTTGGCAGGGGGGAAACCTGCCAAAACTAACCTGATGAGGGCAAAAAACTGGGGGAGCAGTCAGAGAATAGCATCATAGAGGAGAACATCCCTGACCCTGAAATTTTACAGCAATTCCACAGAGTAAATGCAATTCATACATCTAGGGGCTATCACAATTGACACCATAAACTGAAGGTGAGTCATTCTTTGGGCAAAGAGAGACAGCAAAAATGGAGGAAAAGGAAAAAAATCCATTCAAGACTAGGCTCTGACGGAGAGATAAATTATTTGAGATATTAGGAGGTGCTTGTCTGGTTCAGATAAAGAAGACAGCTCCTTGTACTGATGAGACTGATAACTGACTGGAGCAGAGTGTGTGGAAAAGGATCCAAGGGTGCTGGTTGACAGCCAGCTGAACATGGGCCAGGTGGTCAAGAGGGGCAGTGGCATTCTAGCTTGTACCAGCTATAGTGTGGCCAGCAGGACCAGGGCAGTGATTGTCCTGTACTGGCCAATAGTGAGGCCACATTTTGAGTGCCCTGTCTGGTTCTTAGCCCTTCACTACAAGTAAGATGTTGAGGCACTGGAGCATGTTCAGAGAAGGGCAATGGAGCTTGTGAAAAGTCTGGACAATGAGTCTGTAAGCAGCAGCAGAGGGAGCTGGGGGTGTCTGGAAAGATGGTGCTCAAGGGTATCATCCTCTGCCTGGTGTAGCCAGGTAGAGGTCAGTCTCTTCTCCGGCAGCTCTTGACAGGACAAGAGGACATAACCTCAAGCTCCACCAGGAGAGGTTCAGGTTGGACATTGGGAAGAATTTCTTTGTGGAAAGGATAGTTAAGCATTAAAACTGGCTGCCCAGGGAGGTGGTGAAGCCACCCTTCCTGGAAGTGTTGAAGAAATGAGTGGATGTGGCACTTAGCACTATAGTTTAGTTGACATGGGAGTATTCAGGCAAAGGTTGGACTCGATGATCTTGGAGGTTTTTTCCAGGCTCAATGATTCTGTGATTCTTTGATTCTATGTCTTCACCTGGAACGTCAGATAGAAGCCTGGCTTTCAAAGATCTGGAAACAGGAATTTGAGGATGCACCCAGGTGATCAAGGGAACAGAACTATTATAAGTGGAATTTAAAGATTCTATCCAGTAGGATATGAAATATTTCCCGCTATTAAAATATGACATCACTGCTCTCAGCAACAGAGAGGGTTAGAAGTCACACGGTGCAAGATCAGATGAGCATAGATTGCTCAAACCTTTGGGACTGGAAAGTCAGTGTGCTTTTAACTCTAGGAAAAATGAGATTCATTAGTCATGTCTGCAGTGCCAGGAGGAAGAAGCCCTTGCTAAAAGGCAGGTTGATCCAGGAGGGAGTTGTCACCACCACACTTCCAGCCTCATGCTCCTGCTTTGGTGGTGGTGTTCAGACCTGCTAATTTATCAGACTGTGTTGCGATAATGGTAAAAACAGTGTCCCAGCATAAGTGTGCCTTGTACTCTGGTAGGAGTGGGAGAGAGGGCTGTGAAAGGCTATTATGGACACCCCGTAGCAGTGTGTATGGGCTGTAGGTGTGTGTACAGCCTGTAGGTATGTGTAAACCCTGTACGTGTGAATGAGGTGGTCACTACTCAGGAAGGAAGAAAAGGAAGAATTTGTAAACAAGGCAATAACCAAAAATCCCTATCCCTGAGGGAGCTGCAAGACATCCATGAGGATTTCAGCCACTCTGTGACTGTATATGTACACCCTGTAGGTGTATGCACACCCCATGGTGTGTATGCAGGCCCTGTAGGTGTATGTATGCAGGTGTATGTATGTAGGTGTATGTATGCAGGTGTATGTATGTAGGTGTATGCATGCCCTGTAGGTGTGTGCACACACCCCGTGGCTGCGTATGCAGGCCCTGTAGGTGTATGTATATGGGTGTATGTATGCAGGTGTATGTATGTAGGTGTATGCATGCCCTGTAGGTGTGTGCACACACCCCGTGGCTGTGTATGCAGGCCCCTGTAGCTGTGCACACCCCTCAGGCGAGCGGGCTGCAGCGCCGCCCAGCGTTCGGCCGCGGGCGCGCAGGGCCGGGAGCTCCGCCCCGCCCCGCCTGTCGCTCGCCCCGCGGGGCGGCCGCCGCCCGTAAGGGGCCGGGCGGGACCGGGCGCGGGGTCGCCCGTGAGGCGGAGTGGCGGGAGCGGCCGGGCGCGGGGCCGCCCACTCGCCTGCGGGTGTGGAGTCTCCGCTTGGCCCGCCCGAGGCCGCGGCTGCTCCTTCCTCTCCCGGCGGCACAGGTAAGGGGGCAGCGGCGTCTCCCCTCCCTTCTGTCCCGGATCCGCGAGAGCGGCCGGGATTCGGCCCTGGTTCTGTTCCGAGGGTCCCGCCAGCCGTGGGCCGTGCTGAGCCCTTGGACCCGGGGCCTCTGCAGCCGGCGTGGCCGGGCATGGCTCGCCTGCCCTCCCGGTAGCTGCGGGCGGAGCGGGGCCGCCTCTGAGCCTGAGCCCGGCGGAGTTCTGGAGCCGCGGTGGCCGTGCCGGGTGTCTCGCTGCTCGGTGCCTGCTTGCCCTCCTCCGGGAAACCGCTCCCGTCCTCTCTTTCCCCGCAGGGAGGCGGCCGGTGGGAGCAGCGCCCGTGTCGATGCTGCTGCCGGCCTGGGAACTGTGCCTCTACGGGCTCCTGACCGTGGGCTCCCACCTCTACGCTTTCTACGAAGCGCACCAAGTGTCTCGAAGTAAGTGTGCGACGTGAGCGTGCTCGCTCGGACACAGCTTCCCGCCCGTGGCTGAGTTCTCCTCTCTGGTTTCTACTTTGTTCCTGTGCGAAGAGCTGCTGTGCTCTTCCCAGCTGCCGTCCTGCCCTATGCGAGGAAGCGGTAGGCTGATGCCACCTGAGTAGAGAGCTCTGTCCCAGGGCTTTTTTGCCTTTGAGTGCTAGGAAGGCCCATGGTAACGCTGTCCTCGGATGTGGCTGTCAGGGAAAAGATGAGGAAGACCTCTGAATCTCAGCTACTCAGCTAGGGAAAATTCAGGAGAGTTGGGTTTGAATTGCCTTGTTTTTCCTGGCTAGTCACCAACAGCTCCTTGCAGGTGGGTGGTTCAGAAGCAGCTGTGCTTTCTGATGGTACTTGCCTGGGTCTGAACTTGGAGGGGCACTAGGGCAAGTTGGTGTTCCCTGCTTGGAGCTTTGGGGCTCTGGTGATGAGTCCAGGACTCAGAGCAATGGTTGGGACAGTCTGTAGAGCTTTGTGGTCTTTTTGTTTCCAAACACCTACCTCTGCCTCGTGTAACCTCTTGGTAGCTGCTGTGGTGGTTTGGTTTGGAGCTATGGAGCTATGTATTGCAAAGCAAGGGTGGGATTTTAAACAAATTACGTGCAATTTATAGGCGAAAAGAAGTTTCGTTATAGCACGTGGGTATTTAAATGGAAATGAAGATTGTATTATAAAAGTATATCTAGAGAGACTTTGCGGGGAATATATTGCATCTTATTAGGCTTTAATCAGCAAGGTTCTACATTAATGACTCTACCTGGCTCTTGAAAGTGCTCAAGGGAAGAACAGAAGTGCCAGAAAGGTATTTGCAGAGCACTGGAAGGAGTGCTGTGTAACTGGGTACAGAGCTGTTCTCTGCATGCAGCAGCTCTTCTGCAGAAGCAGCAAAATGTGGTGGCAATGGGCTCTAGAGCAGCTTCTCTGAGTGGCTTTTCCCTATTTTGGCTGTACTGGCCACTCTTGTGCCTGTGTCCCCCTTCTGCTCTGGTGGGAGAAACTAGGCAGTTCTGAAAAATGGCGAGTGAGGAGTAGTGCAGCTCTTGTGTGGTAGAAGGTGAGTTACTGCTGCTGTCCCGGTTGCCAGCGGGAATCAAAACACCGGTTCTGAGAAATTGCTTTGCCATTACTGTGGGGCAGAGCTGTGGCACAGTTGGGCCCCTCACCTGCTGAGCAGGGATCTGGTGACTTGCCTTTCTGTGAATGTGGGTATTCTCTCTGGTGGAGACCACATGGGAATGTGTTGCTCTTGAGCATCAGAGAACTCACCTCTGACTCTTCCTGCTCTGGCTGCTGTGTCCTTATCAAAGGTTTGCTCTTCCCTGCAGAGTATGAAGCTGCAATGGACAGAAGATTTGGGCTGGACCCAGGGACTCTCTTTTGGGGGCTAAAAAAGGTAAGAGGGGTGACAGTGTCTCGTTTTCTACAGTAATTGTGCCTCCATGGCCTTTGTGCATCCAAGCTTCTAGTTTAGCTTTAGAAGTTTCTAGTAAGGTGCAGATTTGGATATTTATAGTTAATTTTGTTCTGGTGATTAGGAAGAGACCGTCTGGGTGTGTCTGAAACTAAGAATCATAACCAAAGTTTTGTTCCTTTTCTTGACACTGGCTTAAGTGATTCTCCTTTCCTACTTCTCTTGATAACCCTCTATTTTACTGTTAGGCCTTCAAACTCTGATCAACCTTGACACTTCCTTGACACAGCCTTTTCCCCCTTGTTACAGGGTGATTTGGATAATGCTTAATGTCAATGACCATGTTTTTTCTCTTGGTTGGCCTGTAGTACAGCATAGAGGAGAACAGATTTTGAAGTGTAAGGTCTTAAAGAAGCATAGCCGGTATTAAAAAAAAACAGCAAAACATCAGTAAGGAAACTGTCAGTCCTCTAAACTAAAAGCCACATCCTTACCCTATCTTGCTTGCATTTCTTCTAAAGGTTTTGAAGTCAAAAGCAAATAATGCATCTAATCTTGAGGACTGCTTACACAAAAGCAGGAATGCATGTCTGTGGAAGTATTTTGGTGTTTAGGCCTGCCGTCATTGCTGGTAATGGACTTCTGATATGTTCTAGAAAGCTTTAAGGCAGTTGAGATGAACTTTTAGTGAGGCTCTGTATTCGGTATGGGGCTACCGGCTGATCCCTCTTACCTACTTAAGTAAAAATCTCATGCCATGGTAGCTCCAGCTGACCTAGCCCCATCTGATTGTAGCTAGGCTTTGCTGAAACGGGGAGTTAAACTTTTCTTCCAGCAAAGCAGCTTTCCACTGAAATTCTTGGTTTTCAAAGGCAGAGCAGAGTTGTTCTCTGAATCCCTCAGGAGAGCTGAAGTTGCTCAACTTTAGCACCAATGTGAGGCTTAGGAGGCATCTAAAGCTCTGTTTTCCTTAACTTTGCTCCACTGGAAGTGAAAATGGTGCTGTCTGAGTTCACTGCTGTAAGTGATCCAGCTGAACTGCTGAAATGATGTTTCTGAGATGTGGGAGTTCTGTTGGGTACCACACAGCTGGTTATTACAGAGGTATTCTGTAATACAGAATGTATGGCCAGATAAACATAGTGACCGGTTCCCTTCATGCCATAGGACCCCATGGACTTTGAGTGGAGCTACTGGATTGAATGGGGAAGGGAACGTATACTGTGGCTTCTGGCTGGTCACCTGCTGGTATCACAAATGTCCAGGCTCTTGGTGGAGAAGGTATGTAGGGACTTTTGTCACAGTAGGGAGTTTCTGATGAGTTTGTTTACTGTGGATGTGGGAAGCTTTGCAGTGAGACCACTGAGAGTAGTAAATCTCATTCTGTGGTGTGAATTGTGTGTGGGGGTTGGTTGCCTTAATGTTTTGAGACTTCAGCCTTCAGCATCTAAAAGCCTTTGCCTTGTTGCAAGCCATTAAACAGCATTGTTTGACTTATAAGAAGGGTGCAGTTGTTCCTTTATGAGGAAAGTATGTAAAATAATGGGTGCTTGGGTTTTGGCACGATTGCTAAATGATTGTGTGATTGTGGGAAATGATCTGTGTGTGGTGTCACACCTGCTAGTTTGGGGAAGGAAAGGAATAAATTATGCCCTCCCTCAAAGACACCTTCCCTTTCACTTTTAGGGTTATGGTTGGGTTTCTGTGTTTTTTCATGTGTGTTCCTCACCTTGCTGACTATATTTGTCTCCACTGCAGAACCTGTGTAGGCAGCACAAGTATTGAGCGCCTTTTTTCTTTAGAAATAATTCAACTAAAGATTGTTAACTTTTCTTTTTCTGACAGTATAAACCGTGGTGCTTGATGGTTTATGGAATGGCTGCCTGCTGGTTATTACTGGGAATCAAGGGTTTTGCCGTCATTTTGTTACATGCAGCTATTTCCTTTGCTGTGGCGCAGTTTCAGCTGTCACTCCTGACATGGTTGTGCTCCCTTATCCTTCTGTCCACTTTGCGCATACCAGCCGTGGAAGAAACCAAGGTAACGTGAGAAGGACTAATTAAGCATCAAATTAATTATGGTGGTGGTTGTCTGTTATGGCATCTGTCTCTATGGCAGCATACTGTCCCTTCAGTTGATATAAGCAGGGGTTGGTTTGAGAAATCTTAAGCAGTAGCACTGCAGTGACTCATGCTGGAGCTTCTCCAGTTAGAAAAGTCACATTTCTCTATCGTGGTGGCCAGTGCATTGGGATAAAAGTATCTATGTCCCTTAATTGTAGGTGTTATTCAGTAGAGCTGGGGTATGATAATACTTCACTAGTGCTCTAATAAACACATTTCATTGGATCTCTTATCATACCTATTTAAGGTGCTGGGTTTTGGATTACTCAGGTTATCCAGGAGTTACTCAGTTAAGCTGGCCTGTACTCACTGGTGACTGCGACTTCTGCACGGAGGGAGACTTTCTCCAGCACTTTGATTTGTACCAAATGAGTTACGTGCATCAGTTAGCTGTAAGCAAGCTCAGTTTTGCTCTTCGTCTAGTGGCTTTTTCTGGATAGTACAGATATGGAAAAACTGTTGACCAGTCATGAGGAAGTGTCCTGTTGTATTTTACTGGACCAATGGGAAAAACTGGACATTTGTTATAAGGGTTGTTGCAGTGATGTTCAGGGGGGAGGGGAATGAGCTTATAGGAACACTTCATGTGGTATGATTTGTTTTATGATTTGCTCTGATGAGGAGAGGGCCCACTTCAATTCAAATTGTCAGTCAGCCAGGCTACATTTGTTGATGTTCTCAAGTTTTTCATGATGATAGGTTTTTGTTGTTGGCAACAAGTATGATACCAAGTGTCAAAATTCAATAAATGCTCAGTAACATTTTTTCCAGACTTAAGTTTTCTCAGGAGTGACTGATTCTCTTTACATCTAGCTTCAGCTCTAGTAGTCCCTAGCCTATCAATTGCGTTGCCAGCTGGTTTGAATATTGTAGCACTGGACTAAATCTGAGGTACATAATGTTTCATTTCTGTTAGAAGAGCTCTCCTGCTGTCCTAGTTCTTCACAACCGAACATGTTTCTGAAATCAAGCTTGTCTCTTTATGAGACAACTTAATCAAGTCGTCTCTTTATGCTGGCTGCAGTAGCTCTGGAGGACCTTTCTCCATCAAAAGGCAGTGCTAGTTATTCATGTGTTTAGTGCTGTTCACTTTAGATTCTCATTCCCACTGCTACTTTCTTTAGTTTCTTCCTGCTGCTGCTGACTCCAGAAGTTGAGGTCTGAGTAGACGTTCATGTCTTGCTGTAGAGAAAACACAGCATTGCACTGTCATGATCTGGCTTTGTTTTGTTTTGCAGAGAAAGTGGTATGACACTGAAAATGAGTATTACCTGCTGCTCTTCACTGTGTCTGTCCGCTGCCTCTTCTGCACTAGCTTCAGCCTGGAGTACTGCTGGCATGCACCTACCCAGAAGTCATCCCACTCATTCCCCTGGATGCTGGCATATGTGTTTTATTATCCTACATTCCACAATGGACCCCTTGTGAATTTTGATGAGTTCAGTAAGCAGGTAAGTGGTTGTTGTTTGGGTGTCTAAAGCTGTCTTCCACATAATTATAAAATCAACAGATAATACTTTAGGAATGTGACAGTTTTGAATGTATCATGAGGAATTTTTTAATGTCCTGGATATCAACATTAAAGACAATCCTGTCTTCCCAGGTTCTTCTGCTTCACAGGATATTCTTGTCTGACATCAGATTCATCCTTTCAACCAGGGAGCCAGTGACATGCTTTGTCACATTTGGAGAGTGCTCATAATTTTAGCATGCAGCTGCTGGACTGGTTTTTTTTCTTCTTCATCAGGTGAAATAAAGCTAATGTTTTTAGCATAAGCTTGCTACCAACTCTGAAACAGATTTCAGAATCACAGAAAGCTGGTAGAGATTGTATTGGGAATTCCTGAAAACTCCAGTTTCTCTTCGTGTTGATGTGAAAACAGCTGGTGACTTACTAGGACCACTTTGCTTCAACTGAGCAGCTTGTTTAAAATATAAGACCTACCAATTGTACTGAATGCTTTCCTTAGTCTCTTGTAGGCTTATTTTCAAGCCTGCTTTTTACATGATGGGAAAAGTTCATGTTTTCATCCTTTATTGCTTTTCATATTTTCTTACATACTTGAGTAAGAAGTGGTATCAGAACCTGTTATGTCCATAGTTAAAATTATTGTGTCAAAGTGAATTAGTGGACATTTCAAACCATAAAACTGCTTTTTCAGTTTATGTCTAGAAGCCTGGGGATTGCTTGCTTCTGTTTGTTTGGGAATTTTCTGTTGAAGCCAAAGCAAATACTGGGCTTTATGAAAGTGAAACTAGATTCTGGTGCATCCTTCAGTGAAAAGTCCCACACTCATTTGTTTTCACTTGCTTTGGAAGATGCAAGGTTGAATGTTGTTATTTTGGGCTGGATATTGTGGGAAAAGAAACTGAGGTAATATTTTTTTACTAATTATTGTTTTTTAGCTTCTGAAGTGTGTTAGATTCCACCTAAATCCTTGTACCCCAGAAGAGGAACAGTTGTATTTTCTTTCCAAGGACTATTTTAGAAGACCTATGAGACTCCAAGATGAAAACAGCTGGAGCTGATAGGAAAAATTGTGAGGGCTTTGCTTTGAAATTTAGCTCACCTGATCTGGCTCAGCAAAGAGCACACGTATTCTTGGTGTAAGAAGGAAAAGGAAGATTGAGAGTGAGATGCCTGTATTTTGCAGAAGGTTCTCCTTAAATATGTACGGACGTGTGGTTAAAGCCGCGGAAGAGGGACGGAACAAACTGAACAGTGTTGATGTCTGTCTTGTTGGTGTTTGCTGAAGGGTATTGTCAGAACTCTTACCTGAGCAGAGGGTGTTACCTTGGCAGATGATGTCAGAAAAGGGTTTCAAAGGATGCAGTGCCCAGGTGTTCATTCAAAATGCACAATGCAAGGAGAATCTTTATTGATGCTGTTGTGAGAGACCACTCTCAGAAACCCCTAACTGAAGCTGAGAGTGGGATGAGGGTTCCTGCTGAGCACACTGGGAAGCAGAAATTCTGGAGCTGGAGACAGTCAACTGCTGTATCGCCCCCAGAGTGTAATACCAGTCCTGGCAACTGGCATCCACTGCTAGGCAAAAATGAGACACTGACACTTTGTCCGTGGCCTTGATGAATTTCTGGGTTGAAAGAAGGCAAAACAATTCTAGACATGAGTTTGAAGGCCTGTTGTGCAAATCCCTGTGATAAAATTGTAGTCTCCAAGCTTTCATCTAGTTGATACAAAGGAACTCTCCAAATGAGTGTGCATGTTAACTGTACTGTGCTTGGGACTGAGGGCTTGTGCAGATGAGTTGGTTACTTCTCTTATATGTGCATTTTTGGTGGCCAGTTAGAGACTGGAGAAGGAAATGTTGCACACAATGATAGATGCATAATACATGACTGAATTTTTAGGCAATCCTATGTTTCTGGGTTTTGATTCTATTCTCCTTTATTGTGAAAAGGTGTTGCAATAATAATATGCCAATGTGTTTACTATAATTAGCAGTGTAAAATTTGGAGCATCTTGAGAAGCCTGTCAACTGCTAACGTTGCCTTATCTGATATTTAACTCACACTTCCATTTTCTCAGCACATTCTGTAGGTCTTGCTGACTTCAGCAATGCTATGGTAGAAGAATTAAGAACTGTCCTCATGTAATTAATTCTCTGCAGCTGGGAGAAGTTGGAGGTATTTTAAGAGTAGCAGTCATTATTCCTGTGTTTGGAAGGGCTTCAGCTTGGAAAACCTTTTTCTTAATAGCTGTAGTTTCCTTAATCTTTTTATATTATCTCCAGAGGTCAAGTTGCAGGAATTAAAGTCTCATGTCTGGATTCTGTTCAGGGTAACAACAGCTGACCTTTTTTACAGCAGTTTGGTGCAATGTACATTCATATTTGGCTTCTCATTGGTTTCTACTGCTTACTGAGACTGAGAATGGAGAGACCAGGTTCCCTCCAGAGTGTGTCAGGAATTTCCAAATGGTGGAGTGAAAAGTTCCCAGGATGAGTATTTTGAGTAAAACAGTCAGTTTTGTGCCAGGTAACCTCTTTGGATTTCTTCCTTAGATGAGGACACAAGAAACTTTCAGTGTGAAGACCAATCTCAGCATCTTAATTGTGGGCATAATTCGTATTTTCTTTTGGTGGTGCCTGGCTGAGCTGATGATTCACCTCATGTATATCCATGCTCTCTACAGTAGTGCTCTGCCTTTGGAATCTGCATCTTACTGGGCCTTGGGTGAGTATAGAAACAATAACAGAAATCTTTCTTCTCCCACCTCAGGAACCCCAATCTGCATCTCTTTTATGTCCATTTGTAGGTACTTAAATGTAGGACATTATAGCCAGCCACTGTCAGAAAGGTGGTCTACAGACTCTTAATGTAACATGTAGATTCTCCATAAGCTTAGTTGAACTTCCTGAGATGCTTCCTAAATTAAAAAATACTCTGTACTTTTTCCAATCTAGAGTATGTCTCTAAACTTTGGTCTAAAGTGATTCTCCCCCCTCAAGTCATAGAAGTAGACACTTAGAAGGAGTTCTAGTGTGGGGATGGAGGAGGGGAAATGTTAAAAATTATTTTTATTTCCCGATTGATGTTTCTGGTTTGCATTCACATTGAAAAGTAAAGAGACTTTTAGTCCTTTTTAGTTTAAAAACTTGTGAAAATAGTAGAGAGAAGGACTTGCAAATTAGGTAGCCTGAAAGTAGTAGTCAGTGCCTCTCAGTTTTGTTTTCCTGCTTGGTTTCCCCCACTTCTACCCTGTCTGCAGCTCCCTGCTATTTCATTAAAATGCCCAACTGTGAGGAAAAAGAGTGCTGACAAATGCAGAGTAAATCAGAAAAGGCTTTAGGTGATGGTATGTAAGCAACTGGCATATGTAGTTGATTTGATTCCTGCTCCCACTTCGCAGCTGTATCACCAGCTAGGAAGAAAAAAAGCAAAGAAACCCCAGAACTTAAAACTGGGTTCAGAAACGGCCTTTGTGATTCCCAACTTGCAGGAGGTGTCTCTTACACCAGGGATTGATGCACACTGATATAGTCCTGCTTCAGCACTCTCTGAAGCTCCCCTGTGTCATCACTGTGTGTGTGTGTTGGGGAGCACTGTTGGACTACATTGGACTCTGGTCAGCAGAGGGCAATGTATGCACTCTCTGTGTACCCCTGTGTGCATACATACACATGAGACGTGTTTTAGGGTATAATTTTTATATCTAAGAAAGGACAAGGGCAGATGGAGAGCAAAAAAGGGAGAGGTTTGCCTTAGCGGTCTGTTGTTTCTTCTACTCCTCACTCAGTCACTGTTTCTAAAGGGGATTCTGAGTTTTTATTTTCTATTCTAAATGTCAATTCATTGATGAGTTAAATCTGTTAGCTCCTAGTGTTTGTGTGTGTTACAAAAAGCTGGCTGCTTGATAATGCAGGGAAGGCTTCAGAATTAGGGATAAAATATTCCAGCTGTGGTGCCACTGGTGGATTCCTCTATCCCTTCAAGACTACCAGTGTTGATTTTATAGGGGAGTTACTTTGTAGACAATAGCTGTCTGTGTACTTATTTGATGAAATGAAGTGTTATCCTAAGAATTAAAAGAAAATTTGAGCAGAGGGTTAGAAAAGATGAAAAAGCCTCAAAGCAACAGGAGATAAAAGCTGTTGAGAGAGCAAGTTTGGACTGTAAGGATGCCTGATTTCAAATTAAATGATTGTATTTTAACAAGCTGCCTATGGAGATCCTGCCTTTAGGGCAGGTGTACTCAAAACGTAACCCTACTCTCATTGAGCTTTGTTTTTGTAGCAGTGAAGGCAGGTGTTTAAAATATACTAGAAGTGAGATTTTGAGCTAGAAGTTGTTCACTTAATGTTTTCTCTGCTGGTTTTATCACAGTGATTATATAGGTTTCCTTAGACTCAAATCAGTGATAGGCCACTGCTGTGACTTGCTTTAGGAAGCTACCAATATGAGTATGGATACTGGTCATAATTTACTATTAAGTCTTACTGGACCCTTATGGATCTTACCATGCCTCTACACCAGTTCCTGTACAGAGCCAAACACTCCCCTCTGTTACTTTGCATGTTACTGGAACTAATTTCATCAGATAAATGAGCCTTAAGACCAAGGAAGCAGCTTGCTGTTGACTCAGGAGGATTATCCACATTATGTAAAACTTTCTCTACTGATGGGGTTTGTTCACTTTGGGTTTCCTGTTTGACTACAGCAGCTTCAAAACAGCATGGAATATCTATTTACACTCTGATGCCTGGCTTCCCTGATAGCCTAGTAAACTTAAGAGAAAGGCTGTGAAGCTGTTCTGCAGTCACCTTTAATTAGGGAGCTTATATCTGCTACTGCATTTTTTTTTCTGGGCTAACTTTGAACAATGGGCAGTAAATGCCAGCAATGCAGGCAAGACAGCACTGCTGTGAGATTTTGCTCTTAGCACCTTAGGGTGATGTCAGTCTACTCCTCACGACTGTGAAGCTACAGTGGGTTCTGCAACACTGTGTAAGGTGAGACAGCAAAGAAAAAAACCAATCCCCTACCAAACTAAACCCTGACTGAGTTACAATGTTTGTTAAAAAATGCTGCTGGTGTATAACAGTGCCATTTATGGCCATGTAAAGCAGAAATGCTGAAGTGACCTAAGCTAACATTTCTAAGGGTACACAGGTATAAAAATTTAAAAAATAGTACCTGGGAGAATGTTACCCAGCAGTAGAAGCATTTTTTCTTGTGTGGATGGAATCAGAGGCAAATGAATTTCTACAAGCAGCAACATACCAAGTGGCGCATTATAGTTTTTCAGTGACCAAATATTAGGTCCCACATCCATAACAGAATGAGGAATATGATGGGGCTGTATCCAATTCTGTGCCTGTTTGTGATATATGTATGGCCCTTCAGTTTGTGGAAGGAATGTTAATGTCTGAGCACAGAATTAATTTAAAGATGTCAGCTGTGCAATCACAGAATTGTTATTTATTGGTCCCAGGAAGCCATTGTTTGGAGAATGTGAGCATTTTTCAGAATTCACAAATCATTGTGTCTCTGTTCACAAATGTTTGTGTCTGTGGATAGTTAGCTATTGACATACTGAGCAATATCAGGGCATTTGTGCTTTTTAAATGATGACTGTCAAATGCAGTGTTTATAGCAATTCCATGGTTTTGTGTTAGTGCTGCATCTCATTCTGGTAGCATCAGTCAGATTGGCTGAAAGAATTGGGTGCTTTCAGAATTAATGACACAGCAGGAAGACCCATATTCCATGTTAATAGAAGCCATGATAGTTCATTCTTCTCAGTCTTAATGTTAATTGAGAATAATTTTCTGCCTTTACATTTTACACTGTAAAATGTAGATTTGCAGGCACCAAGAATTAAAACCACTGTGAATTCCAGTAATCCAGTATCCTGATGAATTGCAGCATACCAGAAAAATAGCTACACTGTGCCAGATCAGAGGTTCATCTGTCCTACAGCGTAATTTTTGGGTATGGTATGTAATGAAGCAAGAGAAAAGAAATTAGTGAAAGACAGGTAGATGGGTGATCATTTTCAATGCCTGTTCTTCAAGCTTCTGCCGCTGAATGACAAATTCACGGATATGTTGTAATGGGGAGCTTAATAGCATTGGTTGAAAGAGCTTAAATTGAGACAAGTGATTTTTTTTTTTTCTTTGCTATGACAATGTAGACTATCAATGGTAAAATTCACTCTGCTGAGGTACAATCTATTGTATAGAAACTGAAATGTGTTGCTAGGTCATTTGTGTGTTAAGTCTGATTCTGCTAATGCAGATGTTGAAAGAAGCACTGCCTTTATTTCCCTGATGAGGCTTCACATTTATCCTGGTGATTCAGCGCCATCTACTTATCTCTGCCCATTTGAGCAGAGCTTCACATCCATCTGGCAAGGTACAGGGAATGATGAAAGACTGAAGTGTGTATGAGAACATGTTGTTAATATAATTGTTGCATTGGATTCATCTAGATCTTAATAAATCCCGTAGTTGTGAAAATATATATTACTAGGAATCTGTCTGTGCTTTGTCAGAGGTGTGTGATGTATAGATACACATTTGAGATGTACACATGATAGAATGTTGTGAATTCTCTATGGATTTAATGTATCGATCCTTTTGTTTTAGTGAAGCATGCACGAGGTAGTGTCAATTAGCTATCACTGTTTTAGTTATAACTAGGCTCTGCTACTTCAAAAAGGTATTTTCATATGAGTGGCATGTAAGTCAGTCTAGAATATGATCTGTTCAAAGGTGGAGCCACATGGTTTAATCTGTTGTTGCTGTTCCCATGTTCTAATTTGTTAGAAGAAACGTTATGTATGTTTTTCTTCGATAGTGAGACCTACAGAGTAGTCTGTGTAAATTTGATGTATGGTGCTGGTTTGCAGTTTTTTTCTGATAAACCCACAGATAGGAAATAGATTTCTGAGTTCATATTCTGAAGCATGCAGTGTTTTGCTATTGAAACCAGGGGTTCTGTTCATTTAAGTAACAATGAAATACTAAGAGGACTCTGAGATTTTTTCCATCCTGGAAGATAATGATAAGGAGAAATTGACGAAATATTTGGCATCTTGAGGTCTCTTTTGAAAACTGGAAATATATACAAGAATCAGAAAATTTAGGTTGTTTTTTTTTTCTAAAATATGATGTTGTTCCCTACTTGTAGAAAGAAGTGTTCATGTGTGTAACTTTTTCTAATCTTTCCTGTAGACTAAACTTCAAGTTCATATTGGCAATTACTTCTGTGACTACTTTTCTTTTTACTCATGTGTTGTGGCTTAATCCCAGCTAGAAACTGAACACCATACAGCTGCCCACTCCTTTTCTTGGAGAGGTGGGAAGAGAATTGGAAGAATAAAACTGAGAATTTATGGATTTGAGATAAAGACAGTTTAATAGGTAAAGAAAAAGCAAAACAAGGAATTAATGCTCTTCTCTGGGCAGGCAAGTGTTGGGTCTGGCTGTTCCCAGCCCCAGGAAAGCTGGGCTCCTTCATGTACAATGGTTACTTAGGAAGATAAATGCCACTCTGAACATCCCGTTTCTTATTCCCCTAGCTTTATATGCTAAGCATGAGCATATGGTATGGGATACCCCTCGGTTCAGCTGGGGTCAGTTGTCCTGACTGTGTCTCCTCCAAGCTCTTTGTGCACCCTCACCCTTTTTACTGGTGGGGGTGAGGAGCAGAAAAGACCTTTACTCTCTCAACCCTGTAGTAATGAAAACATCTCTGTGCTTTCATCAACACTGTTTTCAGCACAAATCCAAAACACAGCACCACTCTGGCCACTGTGAAGAAAACAAACTCTATCCCAGTAAAGACCAGTGCAATGTAATAACAGTTGGTTTACTTGGAGTGCCTTTTCCTGCATATTTACTATTGAACAATAATGCTTACAGTAGATGTTTTCATATAATGGTTTGGGTTGGAAGGAACCTTAAAGATCATCTAATTCCAACCCCTTTGCCATGGGTGTTCCTTCCATTAGACAAAGTTTCTCAGAGTCCTTGGGAGTCTTCATGGTAGGTGTCTTTAAAGCATGTGTGTGCTTGAAAACCTCTCGTTTACTTTAACTTGGAAGACCTGTCCATGCGTTGACAGCTCAGTTTAGTCTTGTTTAAGTAATTTCACTTTGGTACCTTTATGTCTATTCAGCTTTCTCCAAAAATAAACACTTAGCCTTCAGGATGAACATTGTGGTACTTTCCTGCCACTACTCCATCCACAGAAGGATGTTTCTTGCTTCTTGTGTGCTGCTGGAAGGCTGGGATATTTTGAACTTGATGATATGGCCCCAAATTCTGAGCTGATATAAATGTCTGCTTCTTATTAGATTTCTGCCGTGTGTCAATAACCCTTTTGAAGTGTGACTGCATGTTTATCTCTGTTTTCTAGTGGAACCTGTCCTGGTACTTGACAGAAGCAGGCATCTACAATCACTAATACCTTAAGGTCAATGTAGCTGTGAAAAAGGGTAAAGTTGTGACGTTGTGCTTATAATAAAATTGCCTTCTAAGTTACAGTTGACCATGACTTTGGTCATGGTGATGGCTTAAGGACATAAAAATGTCAAATATGATTTGCAATACCTGGATGCAAACATCTTGTTGCTTGCTTTTGAAAATACTCTATTCGTTAACTTCTGTTAAAAAATACCAGTCAGAATTCTGCAAATAGGTAGACTAAAATTAAGTTTTGTGAATATTCTAATTTTTCATAATCTTTGTTTCAAAGCTCTGTAAAACTTAGGAAATGCAGTTTTGCAGTAAACTTAAGGTTAAGGAAAATATTTGCAGGTCTATAAGTACATTTTTAAAGCATAGGAAAGCTTAGAATTTTTTAAGGATTGGTAGATGATAAATTGAAAATACCAGCTTCTATAAAAGTAAATTGCTTTAGGCTGGGACTTTGCCAGCTTGACTGTTGAAATTAATGGGATTAACATTGGGTACTTTAACTTGATATTTTATCCCTTAACACATTCTATTTAAAAAAAAAAAACCTTGACTTTGAATCTTTTGAATTAATTTATTCTGGAGAAAAGATAGCATCTTTGCAGTACTTTTTCCTCTTAGGTGTTTTATGATATACATTTGATATGGCTTGTTTCCAATTTAAAATCATGCTTGTGTGTGGAGGAATTATTATATCAAACATTAGAGAAGAAATTACGTGGTATTGTTAATGAATTTGATTGTTAATTTCATGCCTCTAAATCAGGTGAAGCAGTGTGCTTCTGACTGCTTTGTGCTAGAATGGAGCAAGTGCAAAGCAGCTGGAATGTCTCAGGTATACAAGAAGGTTTAAAGCCTGTGCCTGTTGCCAGTGCAGCCCAGCTCTTGTGGGGCTCTGAATCTTGCTCTTAGTTTTCCCTGTGTGGCCAGAAATCTCCTGCTGCTGTTATGAGTTCGAGACCAATGAAAACTTGATCTGTCTTTTTTGATAGGGTCCTTTGTGTTGCTGGTTTTGTGAGTCTTAGAATTGCTCCTGTGTGCTAGGTGTGACTGTGATGTGATGTCTGTGTTTAAGATGCCCCTGCTACTGAGTTGCCTGTTAGTTACAGTAACAACAGCCTAGATGTGTATTATTGGAGATGGTGAAAATGCCTTTTTTCCACAACTTGCATATTGTGACTTTGTGTCCATGAACTTGATCTTTCATCACGATATTTAAAATTTTATGTACTGATTTTTCGGGTCTCAGAGTGGAAGCCCTTTCCAAATACCTTTCCATCAAGCACAGTCAAAGGATTTTGAATTTTACTACTGTGCAGACAGCTGTGATCTTCATAATTGGTTTGTGTGGGTGTCAGTGTTCAGATCTCCAATGAAATTTGTCAGAAAAGAAATGAGACACTGAATGAGAAGGGAATTAAAGCAGAAATTTGGCTGTACAGATGATTTAGCAGTAATCTAATGTGGAGCTAATTGGCTAGTATCCAAATTGTGCTTCTGATTGTTTGTTTTCCTCTGGGGAAAAATGTTATTGAATACTCGATGCCTGCTTCCCTGAAGTAAAATAACATAAGCTTCATGTCTCAGTATTTGTTCTAACATCAATTTTTATCTTGTGTGGCACAACTGTTTCTTATCGTGTGCATGGATTATGATATCAAAACTAAAAGTGTTGGATTGTTGTAGCAAAATACTGGCCATGTGTAGGCCAGCAGGAGTTTTACATTATTAGTGCCAGAATTTCACTCTAGGTTGTTATACAGTAGATGAATTTTTAATTCTTAACTTTTGGTTGTCATCCATATTATATTCATTAGTCAGCAGAATGCAGTAGGTATGTTCCCTCTCTCCTCAAAAAAAAGACAGGTTACTTAAATGTTCATGGAATTGTACTCCTGCAGTCAGATGAAAAACTTTGTCTCAAAGGACAGTCTGCTGGAAGGCTTTAAAATTGTGTTGAATGTCCAAAGTCCTTCAGTCAAGTTAGGTAATATAACTGAGCAAAAGCAGAGCACTGGAATAGATGGAGATGTAGCAATTGCATTTTATAATTTTTTTCTCAATTGAAGCATAATTCTAGTTTCCTTTCTTTATGGTGAGGTTTTCCATGTGTCAGCTGTCAGATGGGGAAAGGCAGAAGTCATTGGGCCCTTCAGGAATGACCTCACCAGTTTCTGTAAAGGTGTTGGCCTCTGCTTTTTACCATATTTTTACTTATTGGACATTAACACTTTGTTCAACAAAAAACTTTTATAATATTAGTAGGAATCATCTTCCTTTATAATGCATTCTAACATTGCTACTTGCATGAATAATAATAATGAGAATATGTATGATTTTTATCTCAGATCTGTGTAAGATACTGGAGTTTGTGTCATAACCTGAGGCTGTGAGCAAGCACACTGACAAAATTTCTCCTTTGGAAATAAGGCAGCTACAGGACCTTAAGGAGACCTTTGTCTGTGGATTTAAAAACTGAAATATGCTTTAAGCATTATGCCAAGTGGAATTCCAGTTTTCTATGCCTTGGATGCAGCAGAAGGGGATCTTGCAGGGGGTATTTTCTGGGGACTCAAGTAATCTGACAGGGCATGGAATGTTTATGGGGATGTTGGGATAATGTGCAGCTATAACCGTTGTCTATGGCTGTTCTGGAGCAACATGTGTAGAGTGGTTGGTTGGGGATTTTTTGCAAAGATAAATTTACTGTCCCTGTGGTAAATGTTCATTGCTTATCTTGATACATTCTAATTTTTAGCTCAACAGAAGTCAATTATTTTTTTTTTCATAGCAGTCAACACACACAGTCCAGAGATTTTTGAGAGTGGATCTACAGATTTATATTTGTGTCCTCATGCTGGAATGATGGTACCATTTTGTATGTGTGACTAATGTCCTAAATACTTGGGCTTGTGTGCTGTGTCTCTTGTGCAGAGACAAATATTGTGTATCCCAGCAAGCAATTGTTCTTGCCTTAGATCTTGGAATAATTGCTGTTCGGAGCTAATCAGTATTAATAGGTTTTTAAAATGTTTCAGGACTTGTTTAAGGTATGTCTTGTTGTTTTTTTCTTTTAGGTGGCCTGGCTTTAGCTCAAGTACTTTTCTTTTATGTGAAATATCTGATTCTGTATGGTGTTCCTGGCCTCCTCCTTCAAATGGATGGACTCAAACCTCCAGCTCTGCCTTGCTGTGTGAGCCTGATGCACAGTTTCACCAAAATGTGGAGGTTAGTCATTTTTGCTTTTCAGGTGGTTTATTACTGATACATGGCAGTCATTATGAGCATGCATGTGTTATATGTATATGCTCACATACATGTTTGCTTTCCTGCCCTTGTGCTTTTTCTCACTCCCATTATTTATCTTTAGTGCTTTTTAAATGGACTTCAACTTGATGGTTACTTTTTTCACACTGTAAAGGGATAAGGGCAAGTATCCGTTTCAGCAGTTTCATCTTTTAATTACTAGAGTTACACTCAGCCTATCTAGCTAACATAGCATTTATTTTTTCCAGTTACCTATTAAATTTTTTTTTTTTTTTTCAGTCTGGGTCTATACCACATATTTCAGCTTGAAATCCTTCCAGAGACTGTAAATAAATGCTTAATTAATCACATGAGGAAAGCTGCAGTTCCAATATTTCAACATGTAAAGTCTTATGGTAGAGGAAGTCTTCAGCACGTTAAAAGTACTATGAAAATGGTACTTGTTTATAAAGTAGGATAAACTTCTGGTTCTGCTTTGCTTTTAAGGGAGTTTCAGCACAGTATTTCTTCAAAAACCTATGAATTTTGTATCTTATGTTTGCTTTAAATCAGTCTTCACTGAAATCTTTTCACTGAAAACTGTCTCCAAGGTGGATTCTGCTTAAAGTTTACCTTCTGTGTAATAAGAGTGGATTCACTTTACTTCTCTCCTCCCTTCTGCACTATCCAATATTCCTTCAGGCTGTAGGATTCTGTGCCTCAGACTCCAAAAAACATCCCCCGAATGATTTAGACTTGTCAGTCTTTTAGGTCAGAGGGTTCTCCCCTGTTGTGTTAGTGCAGAGCCCGTCAGAATGGTGCTTACTCCATCTTGTCTCTGACTGCTTTGCAGTATGAATAAAGCTTTTAATTTTAGTCATAAAAACAGTAGGCCTGATGTTATCAGAGTTTTATTGGATGAGATTTTAATTTTGTTTTCAGCTTGAAGTGAATTATAACAAGAAGGCTATAGTTTATAACAGTTGGCAAGTGTAGATCTGAAGTATTCAAAGAAATGAAACAGGAAAAGAGTGCAGAAAACAGATGAATTATTAAATGTTATTTGAGCTACTAACAACTGTTTTAGTGTAAATGCTTTTTCAGATTTTGCACTGAACTTATGACCTACTGAGTTAATATAGAAATCTATCATTTTTACCAGGCACTCTCATGAGAACAGCATCTCTTGGCCTGCTGGCCCTTGTAGGCAGAGTTGCAAACAGCAGCAGTTTCTTCCCTTTGGCAGTTCTTATTCTAGGGAATTTGTGTATTGCACTGGAGGTGCCAAGTGAAAGTCAACTTCAGCACAAGCTCTAATGACGCTGCTGTGTCAGGTAGTTGTAACAGGCCATGAAAAGGTGCTCTGTACCTGCAAATGTATGTGGTGTATCACAGTAAAAAAACTGGGCATTCCTTAAAATATTCATAACTCTTGTATGAAAATTGAAACTAATATCCAAGTAGAGAACTTTTCTTTATAGAAGAAAGTGTCATGTGCTGATATTTATCATTTGCCCAATTACTTAATTTATATCAAGCATTCATTGCCAGAAGTAATAAAATTATTTCACAGATTGAATTTGTTTGCTTTGAATGTTGAAAAAAGTCAATTATTATATACCTGACTTGATTTCTTGCTCTCAAAGCTCTTCAGTAGTAGATTTTTCTGTAGCTCCTGAGTTATGAGTCATTCTCAATTATCTGAGGAGCTTTGTGAATGTCCTGAATTATGATGTTCTTATGCCTTTACAGTTAAACTATTCAAACACTACCTAGAGGCTTTGCTGTCTAGTGTGATGCATTCCTATGTTGTATAGGAATGTTGTGTTAGAAGTAGGGATAGCTTTTTTTTTCTGAACTATATGACTGAATAGAACAGAAAGTTTGCGAATTACGGGTTTAGCATAAAACAAGGGAAAAAAGGGGAAAGTAAATGGCTCATGTTCTGCAGCCTTATTAACCAAGACACTGTATTTCCCTAAAGTTCTAAATGCATTTTGATAGTTTGTGAATACAAGACTTTAAGGAATATTCCTGACAACTTTATCAGTGTGTCAAATTTAAATATTAATAGTGCCATGTCTAATTTTAAGCTGGTAGAGTGAGATTTGTACCAGACTATTTTCATTAAATGGTAGTCTGGTAAAGCTTAATAAATACTTCCTAGGGCCAGGTTGGGAAACATAGAGGATTGGGATGATCCAGATGACTTGGAGTGACACCACTCTTAGCCTTCTGTCTGGCATCAGGGACACTGCTCAGAAAAGTGCTTGTGTATGCTTGGCTTACTCTTCCCCTTCTAGCTGGTATCCACTTGAGAATACTATCAGAAACATGTTGGCTGGACTTTCCAAGGCTCAGTATTACTATTTTTGTCTCAAAGCTTTTAGCAGTGCACATTTTGAAGGAGAGAAGGTAGCCTGGAGAGAAAGACAAAGTGAATGTCACAATGTAAGAAATGCAAATGTGCTGCTAAGGAGCCTTACCACCACCACCTGGTGTCCTTTGAGCATAACAACAAAGCTTTTGATCCAATCTATCCAGACCAGTGTCACTTCTAGTCAGTACATGCTGACATAATTCACTGTGATACAGCACATGGAAGAGCTTTCAGTCAGGAAGGTAAGAAAGATAACACAGTGTCTCTAAAGTTCTTCTAGAGCTGAAAAGCAAAACCAGTGTTAAAAAACAAGTAGTCTGCCATTCTATTTAGGGTACTAAACAATGAATCAAATCATGTTCATTCAAACCTAAAAATAAAAGACTTTAATTAAAAAAGTTACCAAGCCTACAATAGGTTCTCCCTAATTCATGTTTAATCAGGACAATCTCTAGAGTCAAAAAATTATCAATCATGTTTGCTGTCTGAAGACAAATACAGGTGTTGAATGTGTTACTCTGGTTTCATTTTACCAGGATATTGTTTGCTTGCTAAATATGCAGCTGCATAGCTAATAAATGCAAAATAAATACACTGCTATTCAAAAGCTTTATTATAGCTGTGAAAAGGAGTCTGTGAGCTCCTGATTTCCAGAGACGATAGCAGTTTAGTGGCACATGATCTTTGTTTTTAATGTCTGCGTTACCTTAAACCATGATGAATTGAAACTTAGTTTCTGTTACCAAGGTAATGAATTGTGGGAGACAACCAAAGTTGTTGGAAACTTACGCTTTTAAAGGATTAGTCAAGGCTGATGTTTGTCATACAACTTCTTAGGTGTGGGGGATGAATTGCGTAGGGCAACTAGAAGAAGTTGTGCTACTGCTGAACCTTGCAAATGGAAACTTCAATATGGAAAAATATCCTAGTGGAAGAGTAATGGTTTGGAAACTACAGAAATAGTACATAACTGAATCCCATATCAGTTTTGACATATTGGTAAATTATCTTGGCAATGTATTTCACAGAGGAACTTGTCAGTTTGTAAATTAGGACAGCAGTTAGCTCAGCGGCTGTTAATGGAAAAATAATCACACTTCCATTTTTGTTTTTTATACTGCTACGGTGTGTGACTCTGCAACAAAAACATCGGACACATTGGATAGATATGTTTTGTGATGCTGTGGTAGCAGCATGACATAACCCCCCTAGTTATTTCTGGTCACAGACTGATTTGAAATGTGTAGGAGCACATTAATGATGTTCAGAGGGCTGGAGTACCTCACCTATACAGATGGTTTGGGAGAGTTGGGTTCAGCCTGGGGAAGTGAAGGCGCCAGGGAGACCTCATTGCAAGCTTCCAGTACCTAAAGGGGGCTTATAAAAAAGAGGGAGAAGAGACCTTTTTATGCAGGCAGATAGTGATAGACAAAGGGAAATGGTTTTAAAGTGAAAGAGGAGGGGTTTAGATTGGATTCTAAGAAGCAATTCTTTAGTCAGGTGGTGGTGAGGCATTAGAATATGTTGCCCAGAGAAGTTGTGGATGCCCTGTCCCTGGAAGTATTCAAGGCCAGGTTGGATGGAGTACTGATTAACCTGGTCTAGTGAGAGTTGACCCTACATGTCACCTACATTGAAACTATATTATCTTTAAAGGCCTCTTACAACCCAAACAATTCTGTGATTCCATGACTTTTTCTGTGTCTTTCCACCTTGAAATCTTGTCATTCTCAAATATCCCAAGATAGTTTGGAGACAAGTATGTTGGTGATGTATTGTGCTAAAACTTGATGCATGTTTACTATAGGTTAGTCTCCACAAGAGAAGAAACTTTTCAAGAAGTCAGGTAGAAGTAGCATTTGAAACGTAGATTTCACTGTAAACAGTATTTTATCTAGAATAAAGAAAATGAAGTTGAAGAATGCTGCCAGAGGCAAATAAAAATGTATGTAGTGATAAAGATAAGATTGTTTTCAACTACCATGCTTTAAGTTCTAGATTCTGCTTTGTATTTAATAACCTAATTCTTGACAGACAAGAGTCTGACATAAGGCAACCCCTGATTTTCTTGCATGCTTAAGGGGTGGACTAGGAGAGCTGTATTTTGCACATACACTTCTATATGAACAAGTTAAATTTATGTCAGTGATGTTTTAGTGACATCCAAAAACGGCATCTGAGTTACGATTTGCAAGAAATTGTCCGCCATTTAGATTAGTTTACTGGCCTTGTTACTGTTGAAGATTATTTGCCTGATATGAAAAAAAGTGGTCTTTGTGCAAGGTCTCAGTGGATTGCTTTAAATTATGGATTACTGTCTGCTGTGGGTTTATCACATTCTTGGCTAGAATGATATAGAAAGTAGATCTATAGATAAAAATGTAAATTTATTTGTATTTGTTTCTTCCTCATCCTGGTACTTTCTCCCTACTTTTACTGTTAATCGTGAAACTTTCCTCCTGGAAACAATCTTTTATGTCAAAAAGCACGTTGCCAGGGATTTTTTCCCCTTTGTTTTGGACTTTTCTGGGAAAAGCCAAGACTGACACTAATGTTATGTGTGAGTGTGAGCACAAGAGATCATTGTGACCACACGCAATAATTCTGGAATGATGAATAGCCTACAAACACTTAACATCTTTTTTTTTTCTATCTTAAACTCTTGACAGTGTTGTTCAATTGCCTATTAGTTTTTGGTGAGGACTAAAATAGATATTTAAGAAAGGAAAATGGACTTCCTGACCTGTAGAGTTAAAGTAATTACTTGAGTGCATTTTCATCTGTGCTTCTTACGGTCTCTACCAGTTTGACATGTACTTTCTGTTCTTTGGGCTTCTGATTTTTAGTAGTGCAATAAATAATCTTGGGAATTAGCTTGTTAAATATATCAAGACAAGAAAGATGCTGAAAGGCTTGATAAAATACCATTAAGGAAATGTAACTAAGATCAGAAGTGGAGTTTCTGTCAGTGCTTGAATTGGAAAGCTTGCCTCCTTAAATTCCCAAATAGCCAATGTTTGGCACAAGTTAACACAAACATAATTGTGTGTAACAATAGCAACTGTAGCTGTGCTGCAGATCTGTGTAGTCAGGATGACATCCCTGCCTCTGGGCTCAGAGTAATGTGCCTTTGTGTGTTATGGGGCTTGTACTCTAACAAATGGTGAAAGGTTCACCCTTTCTGTTTGGGTCTTGTAGTGCCCTTCTGTTGTGGTGTCTCTGAATAGGCTGATGGATGATCTGAAATAGGAGATAGTGGATTTTCTCCCTAAATTTCTTCCTATGAGTTTAGTTACTCTGTCAGTAGTAACAGCAAATTGCTGTTTTGCAACCTATCATTTGGAGATAATTGCAGGGCAAAAAGGAAGCATGATAGGTTAAACTTCTTTACATGGCAGGTATCCTCAGGAGTAGTTAAGTTACCAAGCCTTCAAACATTTGCATGAGGGAAGGAGAGGCCACGCAATGAAAAAGAACTCCACTTCTCCATGGCAGATGGAGGGAGGGATTCAGCATGAATCACCCAGAGCCTGGTAGAAATTTGAATGGCACATCCAGATCTGTGGCTCACACCTGCTGCCCACCCCTCTGTGAAAAGGGTTGCAACAGCTGCTTTCCAAAGCTGTAGGGAGACCTCCTCTGAGGTTCTGTGCCTGGGGATTAGAGCCAGGAGTGCTGGACAAGCCTACTTTTGTACTATGAACAGAGAATCTCATTTTCAGAGCTATGAACAGCCCATCAGTCAGCTTCAAGAGGATCAGGTATTTTCCAGGGGATTTTTTTTGTATTTGTCCTATAGTTCTAGACAGCTACCTTTTTGAAAGCACTCAGTTTGTGATGGGAAATACCGAGCATCTGGAACTGAGAGACAAGAAAAGGAAGGACATGCTTATGCATATTTTCCTGTCCTCTAGAGTTTAGGATTGTCTGTTCTGGTATATTTTTACCCTTTGATATTTTCAAAGAAGGAAGTTGTCCAGTATATTGTAGACAGTGCATCAGGTAGAATAAATGTCTTAAATATCTAGCTTCTCACTGGTTTTAGACTTTAAAAATGTTAATGCTTCAACATTTCTGTTTCAAAATCAAAAGACATCTTTTCCCTACTGTGTTTTCGAGGTGGTATCTTAAAAATGAAAAAAGATTATTTAAAAGGATATTTCAAATAAATACAGTCATGCCCACAGTGTTGAAACAGCCTAGTGCTCATGAGTAAAGGAGAATTTTATTGAAAGTTAAGATAATTGCCGAAGTATGCAGAAGCCATTGTCTGCAGACTTTAACATGGTGAAATACTGGATTAGGTATCTTGTCCTGTCTGTACAAGTGCAGTGGATCAGATCCCAAATCAGTAGTTAAAATAACATGCATGAAACCAGTTGTGTCATGGAAAGCTTGTGTGCCTAGAAAGCTAGATGATGCTTTAAAACACTTAAAGAATATTAAGTTTTCATTCTTGAGCAGGTTTTAATGTGGTCTTTGAGGATACTGACTGAATCTTGGAAACTGCTCTTCTTCCTTCTGTTGATACATAAAGTTGAATGTAAGGCAGGTCTCCCTGTATGTCCTTGCCCTCTGCAACTCCTGTGGTATTCCTAAGTAGAATGATTTGGTGTTAAATACACAGTCACAGTGTGGACTGGCAGCTGGAGTCAAGGAAAGCTCTCTTTAGGCTGTGGAGTTATTTATAACCTCTAAATGTTGCACCTGCTTGCCAATATCTGAATGCTTCAACTTCTTGCCAAAAACTTGGTTATTTAATTGCAGAATTAGTGCATATCTTTAATTGCGGAATAACTTGTTTTAAAGTTTAAAAATAAGTCTCCCTGATATACTGATTTTTTATTAGCTGTGGTAATACTTAAAGCTGAGTATGGATCTGTGATGTTTCCAGCTCAGGTGTCATCTGAATATATGAAAGTTCTGGACTGGTTAGCCATTCCCTCTCTCACTGATGGAGACAAAAGATTTCACTGCTTTTGATGTCAGCTAAATTAGTGCATGCTGCAGTTACCTACTATACTGTACAGTTCAATTTGCTGGTTATATTAAAGCTTTGAAAGGCTCTTTAAATCTCTACGATAGAGAAAAAAATCTGTTACTCTGGAGTGTAAAAAGAAGTGCAGTAATAAGGCACGCTAATCCTTCTTGGGTATAAATTACATAAGTATTTGGAATTTATTTGTGTAATGTCTGCATTGCCACCATAATTTGAAATTGCTGGGATTTTTAACAGTCAAGGTAAGCCCACATGCTGCTCTTCACCTGTGATGCACACTGTTCACTGTACTTGATATGAACTCTGTGTAGATACAAACTATTACTGCTGCTCACATTTGGCAACCAGCACTTTGCCTGTTCACAACTACTATAGAAAATGAGTAATGGCTCTTAATAAACTTGTTTGCTCTGTTTGCAGTAAGGATAGAGATCTCACAGTAATTGGACAATCACGCTGCAGTGCAGGACTCTTACATGACAAAGACTGAGGGAGAACTTTCCCTATGGGAGTTTGCCACTAATGGCCATTAGGTTTCATCCACTCTCCATGAGCTACCATAGGCTTTTGAAGAATTGGCAAAGGTATAAAATTAAAGTAATATTTCTTCTGAAGGGTTATAGGAGAGATTAACAGAATACAAATGAGACTTTTCTTTTTAAAAAAGTGTTTGCTGAGCTGTATCACCAAAATCCAATGATTTGATATCTGAGAAACAGAACCAATTTATTATTTTAAAGCCTCCCAAGTAGGCAGACTTGTGTGTAATTCACATAAACACTGGCAATGGCTGATACCTGCTGAATGTTCTGCTTTTCTTTCTGTCCAGGAGACTACAGGAGTGAGGAGGAGTCACTGCCCAGAATAATTAAGTTTCCTCAGTCTTCCTGATAAAATACAGGTTCTACATTTAAAGTAAAATAAAAAAACAAAACATATTAGGTCATGAATTCATTTTGTAGGCTGGAGGCCACTAGAATTATGAATTGTTTCTTGGTGGTCCTCAAAAGAGATTTCTCTTCGTGGATATCTTATTGTAGGTGATTTTTACTATGCAGATCTCCAGCCTGAATTCCCAGCAATTAACTGAAACTGTGCAGATAAAGCTTTGAGACTAATAGTTTCTACTTGGAGGTGAAAGTGTATCTAACAAAATGCACACTGAATTTGGACTGTATCCTGCATTGTACAGACTGTCCAGAGTCAGTCCAGGGATATTTCTGCTTCCCTTGAAATCAGTGAGGGTTTTGTGCTGATTTGGTTGGTGTCAGGATTTCCCTGTGGATTTGCACCATTCTCATGGGTACAGGAAGGCCTAGCTTCTCCCTGTTATGCTATGCAGTAAATACTTCCCAAATAAAATGTTTGGGGCTTTACCTTAAAGTGATCACACATTTACAGATGACTGTTTCTGTGAAATAACATGAATGTTGTGTGTGTTTGCAATATTGGTGCTACAGAGCACTTACAGCACTGAGAATGAACCTCTGTATGGAGGCATCCAGCACAGGCACAACACAGTGGCAGCTTTGGTTATTCTAATAATGGAGGAAACCAAAAGGCAAGTTGGTATACTGCTGAATCATTCCAGGAGGAAACATCACATAGATTCAAAGTGTTTTATCTAAGCATGAAGTGTTAAAATTCCAGTATCCTTAAGCAAGTGTCAGAGAATGATAAAGACATCTTAGTGTATACACAAGTTCTGCTTATTATTGCTGTAACAGGAGATTGTTTGTCAAAGATACGATATGAAAACATTTGACAGTCTTCGTATTTTCTCTTTCAAATTGCATAGATTTTTCTTTTTACTTTTAGGTGCATTTTTGCATTGAAGTAAAAGCAAACTGCTACTAGTTTACTGCATTGCAGATGGTTAATGTCAAAGCTTGCAAACAAAAGGGTCCATTGAAGCTTGAGATCTATGCATATCAAGTTCTTAAGATCCTGATGTTTACAAGAGCACTGAATTCACTTAAACAGGAATTTTATCATTTGATTGAGCTATCTTGCATAGCAAGAATGGAGATGCAAAGGAAACAATAGGATTTGCCAAATAGTAGGAATGCCAAAAGAGCTCCATATATTCATTTGTTTCTAATTTCACTACCATATCAGTGGGCAGACTAAAATCCATACGTGGGTGGAATTCACCAAGTGTCTTGCACAAATTGAAAGGCTGATCTCAAAAATGAGAGCTCCAAAAATATCCTTGTATGTGGCAAGAGAGTCCTCAGAAAAATGTTAAAATACTACTTTAAAGGCTTGGTGTCCAAAAGTCTGCTCTATAGTTCAGGTAATTGATAAATGTAAACAGATTGTTGTGTTGGACTGGGCTGCATTTTTTATCTCTGTCTTTATTTTAAAAACTAATCCTGCTACACAATATTCAGTTTAAGTGAGTATTTTCAGTGTGCTTACTGTTTATTTCTCCTGTAAAATCATGTGTGACAATTTAATTGCTGTTTTTCTATTTGAAGTTGTGCATCAGCTTTCTAAATAGTGTATTCAAGTACAAAGGCAGTTATGTTATTTAGAAGAGTTGTGTTGCTTGTCACTGAAGAAACAAGCTTTACCTGAAACCTATACCTTCATAGCAAACTTGCAGAAAACTGAATGAATTCAAGCCCTGGATAGGCAAAAGTGTCTCTTAAAAATATAGGTGGCTTTCCCAGATGTTTATTTAATAATGAAGATGATGGTGAATCAATTGGTAGCAGTCACTGCTTGAAAAATACTTATTCTGTTTTGTAGGATGTACCCCTCCAGGGGATTTGCTTTAGCAGAGTTTTATAGCTCATTGAGACATTAAATAATAGTACTTAAAAAACCTGCATATAGACTTTAGTATCTGCTTTCCTGGTAGTAATTTAACTCTTCAGACAAGACTCAAAAGTTGTTTTAGATTCACATTGCACACTTGTAATTATTTGAAATGTGGAAGCATTCATCTTTAAGGAATTGCCTGCTGGGAAGGTTGCCACAGGCAGCATTGATTAAAAAAAACAAAACATGAGCAGATATAGGAGAATCCAGAAAGGTACCTCTGGGAAAAAAGGGGAATTCTTTTTATAGAGTCTTTTGGGCATCCCTGCTGTAGGGATTGCTTGAGAAAGCGGGACAATGAAGCAACTTGAGTGCTGTGTCAGTGAAGGCAGCTGTCATTCAGACTCCTCAGTCTCCAGTGCAAAATATTCTGGTGTGGGAGAGACCCTTGGTCAGCAGCTCATTGGCTGAATGCCACATTTATTTGCAAAGACAGCTAATGGAAGTGCTAGTCTTGCAAACAATTCTGCAATTAAATAGGATGGGCTACTCTGAGGATATGGGAATGAGTTTGACTTTCTAGTCAAGTTCAGCCACGTTTTAAAAGAAAGGGCCAAGAACCATTGTTGAAACCATGCAGCACCTACAGTGCTTTTTTTAAAGAGATGTTGAATACCCAGAGTGCCAAAACTATAATAAATAACCCACTTGTTGGATTTCATCACTGCCATAAATGGCACCCAGGCTGATTTGAAGCAATTTAAGTGCAATTATTGTTTGCTCCAGCAAAGTCCTGTCCTGCTTACAGAAATTATACCATTCCTTACTGCATTCAGAACTGTTTATGTTCAGTGGTAACATGACTGTTTTAAGGAGTCTGGGATATTTCTGTCTACAATACAATGCAGTCTCTGGGCACACAGTGTCACATTTGCCTGTCTCCATCTGTGTTACAAATTTTTTTTTTATAATTTTTTTTTTTTTACAAATGGCCAATTATCTATGTAGGCCTACTCCCTTGAAGGTAGGACACAAAGTAAGAACCTGGCTACTATCTGATTTTGAGCGCTGATGTACTGAATGCTTGCAGTGAACATCTTTCTGAGGACCATGGTTAGCCAAATACTTCCCAGATTATGCTGCAAACTGCATGATTTACTGTACTTTGTTTTCAGGAACAGTGTGTAGCCCAGCAGTCCTGGGGGGGAACTGACAGAAAATAAAGCTGTACTGGTTTATCTTCAGCACATGGCTAAAAGATATGGATGTACAAAATCAGAGTTGAGCAATTGAAATTATTGCAATTGGTTTCATAAAATATGGCTCTAGTGGTTGGCTTAACTTTAAGTTGATTTTTGTAACTTGATCGAGTATAAAAGCTACATACTAGAGGCTCATACAATTCCTCATTTGAGGAACCAACATTTAGACTTCAGTTAAAGGAAGGCACAGCTTTCTGGAAAGTGGGATTATAAACAATCCACTGGATGCTATGTGCTTAAAATGTTGAAATTTTTTCTCCATTATCTTTGTTCTGAATTGAAACTTGAAGACAGGTTGTTGCATAAGGCATTTAGCTTTCAGAGCAGAAACTGCAAGTCTTAAATAATTTTGAAACCTCTGCCTGCAATCATCCCTCTTCTCCAGCAGGTATACTTTCACAGAGTGTATATTTTGGAAAAGGTCTTTGTTGGTTTAGTGTGTGTTTATTATTGGTCACCAGTCTGTAGTTGATGTACTAGGAAAAGGCAAGTTTGGTTATGAAGGACTGTACATATAACATGTATGTTATGTATGTATGTTTCATTGAATTGTATCAAACTAGAGCTTCCGTGCTTAAGAAAAGCATGAAAGTTGTGAAGGAACTGTGATCCAAAACTGCCCTTCAGAGGAGCAGAACTAGGGATGCTTTTATAAAGAAAATAGCTGTCAAATTGTCTGTACTGTCTATAATGGTGATGAAACTGATGTTCAGTATATCTCCCTTTTATTGTTCCTTTGGCTAGTTAAGATTTTGCTTTGTTTGAAGACCATTGCTATTTTGATAAACTAGATTTTACTTATTTCTCTAAAATTTGAAATACTATGTAGCTATTGACATTTGAGCAGTATAGAGAATTTAACTGGTAAATAATGTTTTACTCATATTGCTGAGGATATCCTTTCTCTTGTTATTTTAGATTTTAATTATTTATTTTGAAAAATTATGCTCATTATAGGATTTTTGAAACTTACATAACCGAGGCATTTCTGGAACTTGTGTAACTGAGGCACCCTAAACTGTAAAATCTACGAGCTAAATCCTGTATTTTTCAGGGAACTTCAGGATTTAACAAGCTGTGTGAAGTTGGTTTTAAACTTTGTTGTGGTATCAAGTAAATATGAGGGTATTTTATAGGCAGTAGATAATCCTGTCAGTGTGCATATGGCAGGTCTTGTTCTGTGCTGATTGTGGGGAACACTGCCATGCCTGATGGGTGGACTCCTCTGTTGAAGGACTCACTATGAAATTTTTAATGCAGATACATTGTGATTATTTGTTCTCTTTTTTCATTTAATGAAGTTGCTTATTTCACCCCAGGTTGCCGCCTTAAAGCTGCTATACAAATCCTCTTTTACCCCTTCTTAACATTTCTGTCTGAGAATGGAGGGATTAATTACATCTGCTAAATGTTTCCATTCCTGCTTCACTGTATTTTCACATGTCACCTTAACTGCAGTATGTATTTAACAATTTTTTAAAGTTTTCTTCAGCAAGAATAGTCAAAAGTGTCTGTGGCAGTGTTTTGTCCAAACCAGTCTCCCACAATGCTTTCTTTCAGTGTTTGTGCTTTGCACGGTATTTCTATTTATTATCCCAGGTGTATGTAGATAATATCCATAGCCTTAAGTAATGCAGCTATTTCTCCCATTTACAATTTGAACTTGTCCATCCTTGATATTCTTGCTTTTGGAACTAATCAATGATACTGTCTCAAGTTGTCTTTAACATCTAGCTGCACACTCAGATGATGCTATATAATGTCAAAATTCTGTTGGTCACAGTGTAGTTATATCTTAAAGGACTGTTTACACTGTTTAGAATTCAGGATCTTGGGTAGACTGTTGAAATGTATCAGTACAAAATAAAATTTAGGAATAATGGGCCCTGTCTATGTATGCTGAATTATATCTAGTGAGGTTATTATTCTAATAAATTGGTTCTATGCATGTTTATTTTTAATACTTATTAAAAATATTTCCACAAAATATCCAATAGCTAAAGCTCCTATGAAATAAACTTAACAAAACTTTTCTAATAGCAAATGTTTTAGATGTATGTTTTACATAAATATAGATGCTTTTAAAATAATGTTTTGGAAAGAGTGAAAAATGAGGTGAAAATAGCATGTTGTGGCATCTGCATCAAACTATCTTGTTTTCCTCCCTGTCTGAACCCACTCTGCCTCAGCTTTGTCCACCCCAATCTTCTTCAGCTCCAATGTCTCAAGATATCAGGACTATTCACTTTTAATCCTTTTGGTAAGCTAAGTCCTTTGGCTCTTGGTTCAGTGTCAAAAACAGTGATATTTTTATGTTCCACATCCCTGTCCATAAGAGGCTCACTGTGTGTGTCCCATCAGAGACTGTAGCAGATTTGGTTATTGCCATGGAGAGCAGCTGGGAGAACTTGAAAAGATCAGCCTGGCTGAAGATGTGCAAGGTGGCTGCTTTGCATATAGCAAAACCCTGAAACCATGCAGGTTTCTTTTTCTCTCTGTCCCAGCACAAACATTCTGAGTGTTTGGTCCTAGGAATAAAAGGTTTTCAGAGCTAAAAATACAGACTGTGTCCAGCTCCAACACAGAAAAGTGTCTGTATAACACAGAATATTTTAGTGAAGAGAGGAAACCAAAATACAGTACGTATCCAGGCAGGAGGAACACAGAAACTGGATGCTCTTAATGCAGTTTAATTGCACAGTAATATAACAATAATATAAGAGGTGGAATCATTTCAGGAAAGGGTTGTGAAAAATACAGATTGAATGATCACCAGGTACATGTTTCTGGCAGGATGTTTCTCTGTTGCAAGTTAGCTTTTCAGTGAGGAATTCGTTGCTTACCTCTATCCTGCTGAACAAGTGGACTTTCTTTCCCTGTTAACTCCTAGAATTTCTGCAGCACATTATCTGTCTGATATTATGAGGATGCCATTAACAATCTGATGATTTATCTTGCTCTTTCAGTTAGAAGGCAGCACACAGGAAGTGGTACTATTCAAATAAAACTGTTGTATTCAAAATGACCAATTAGTTTTTTTGGAACAGAATGCTTAAGAGCTTAGTATATGCCAAAATGTTTTCTGTGTATGTGAAATATAAGCCCATCCCAGAGCAAGTCCAGTACTGGGAATAAGACACTTGCATTTTCCACCTGTGCTGTTATGCACACAGCTAATCTCAGGTTATATGGACAGTCCCATATGGCTGGCACATACTTCAAGTATTAGGTAAATGTCTCAAATCAGCAGATACTTCCCTGTAGTGTCAAAGACTTGCTAGTACATTGTTCATGTGCTTGATTCTCCTGAGTTACCTTAGGAATGGAGGAACCAGAAAAGGGGAAGAAATGCTGACAGCTACTGTCAGTGTATGTTGTTAGGGCTGAAGATTGCAGACATGGTTCTTGTAATTTAATGTGATCTAACTTGTACTTACTGTCAGAAGTCCTCAAAACTAATTTCCTTACTGATGTGAGTGGAGCACTTGCAAGGGTCTGCTTCTTGAAAATTCTATATTTGAAGGAGACATAAGGGTTTTTTTGATGAATCTTTATCATGAAGAGAATTCACAGCAGTCCCTTGCATTTTAGTGCAGTACAGAGCAGAAAAGGAGAAAGAGATTCCACAGCAGTTTTGCACGGAGGATCTACTTGCATATGATGGAAAATGTGCTGGTGACCGGGATGTTTACATTATTTCCAGTAACAATATATACACATTTTATGCTTTATTTGTGTTATAATACTCTGAATGTTAATACTTTATTGAATAAGTACTCCAACAAGAGATTTGTGAGCTCTATAGCATGCACCTAAATCTTTTCATTATGACCAGCTTAAATTTCATGTCATCACAGAAAGGAAATTGTGTTACACTTTTGCTCTTTGCTTTGTCAATTTAGTAACTTTATATTTGGTATTGTTGTTTTGAAAAAACAAAAAAGTGTTTGTACAATACTCAACAGAGTGGTATTTTTTAATAATTAAAATTTGGTGGATTTTTTTTTTCTTACAGAAGTTTTGACGTTGGGCTGCATCGCTTTCTGGTCAGGTAAGCTAATACTTACTTTCAGTTGCAGTCCCATACTGCTGTGGTTTAACCTCAGCTGGTAGCGAGGCCCCATGCATGCTCACTCCCTGCAGTGGGATGGGGGAGAATTGGAAGCATAAAACTGAGAGGAGTTGTGGGATGACATAGGGGGGAGTAAGAGCCAAGCCACACACAAAGCAAAACGAGGAATTCATTCACTCCATGTGTAATGGTGACTTGGGAAGACAAACGTCATGACTTGGAACATCCCCCTGCTGCTTCCTTCTTTCCTGAGCTTGATATGCCAAGTGTGATGCCATATGGTGTGGGATATCTCTTGGAGTCCTGTCCTGTGTCCCCTCCCTCTCCTTCCCTTGTGCACACCCCCAGTCTACTTCTCAGTGGTGTGAGGAGAAAAACAGGCCTCGACTGTGTGAAAGTGCTGCTCTGCAGGAACAAAAACATTCCTGTTTTCAGCACAAGTCCAAAACACAGCCCCTTACTAGCTGCTGTGAAGGAAAGAGACCCTATCCCAGCAAAAACCAAGAAACATGTTAAAAAGCATTTCTGTTATAAGTAGAAATCGTCATATGAATTCAGTCTTGCTTTATACTTTCTATGTTAAGTTCTTATTTTGTATTCTGTTGATTTTTTAGTTTGAAAAAGTTTAACTATTTGTCTTGGCTATCTACCCAGTGTTACTCTCTAATGAACTTCTTCAGGAAAACTTGACTCAGGACATTCCAGTGGCTGTGAAAATCTTAATTTTTTTTTTTGTACTGAAGAAAAGCTTTTAAAAACTCTTTTCCACTGGTAACTCTAGTACCTTCATACCTTGTAAAAAGGGCTTGAATTTTACAGAAAATTTGGAATGTGGAGGGGAGTCTTCTATTCTCAATAGAAAAACCAATTTATTCAACACATGCAATGGACTATCATCTGAAGATGAATAAGGAAAGTGGAATCATTGTTTGAGTGCTTTGGTTGATGATATTTAGGGGGATGAAGCAATTAAAGCAGGGCACTTCAACAAGAAAAGGCAGGCTAATGCATTTGAATTCTAGAGTAAGAAACTGTTTTTGCTGTCTCAAGTTTCTTTGTGTGGGCAAAGTCATGAAAGTTCACCAATAATGTGTTTGCCTTCATTTTTAATAAAATACCTATCACCATCTACTGTTCTTTACAAAGAAGTGTAGTGTGTATTTTGATGAATTTTTTTGTAGTCTTTGGGCACTTAGAGAATTAATTCTATCAGTTATTTCATCCACTGAAATGTCTATCAGTGAAGAACTCTACCTTGGAAGAATGAATCCAGTATGTATGAACCAGAGTATGCTGTTTGGGTCTTACCATAAGGATCAGGTGGTGTCAGCCTTTCCTTGTGTTGACTTTGCTGCTGAACTCTTTATTTTAGGCTACTTTGTCATATTTCCTGGATAAAGACTATCTTAAGCCTTTACACGTGAGTCCTTGTGGCTTTAATGCAGTGACTTTTGGCACCAGATATGAGATCATTTAAGCCTAGGTCACAAGGAAAATTTGGTTTGTTATAAGATTGCACAGGCCAACCCACTCTCATAAACTTTGAGCTGTAGGCTTTGTAAAGTTAGGGCTATTTTTCTATTTCTACTTTCTGTGTAACATTACAATGTTTGACAGATAGCTCCCTACATTAAAGGCATAGTGTCAATATTACTGAATGTACTTGTCTTTTAGACTTCTTAGACAACTGAATATATAAGTTCTGGTATCAGTTCTACAAAATCAGTTACATCTATGTTTTGACAAGCAGATTTTGTTTGTAAATAATTGTATAAGAAATTGAAATCATCATGTTGAGATACAGTTTTAAAGATGTTACTTTATAGAAGAAATACAGTGTCTAAGAAGGTCTTCTGGGAATGGGTACAATTACTTTAACCAACAGTAGAATCATGGTAAGCATTGATGTACTAAGTTTGAGCCCCTGCTAGTGCTTCTGCCATAAAATACTTTCATTTGCTTCATACAAGAAGTGTAATAAGATATTATTCTCTTATACATACAGCTTTACATCCTAAGCAGATGCAGTATTGAAGTTGTATGTTTGTGTAATCCTGGACTGCAAATAGCCATGGGATTGGCATGAGTTGAATGTCATCTTTGACAGGTGTATGAGTTTTTCAAAGCCAGCTGTGTCCTGTGTAGTTTGTCTTCTAGCCTTAGCTTGGACATTTTCAGCCTGTTACCTACCTCCGTTAACTACATCATCTACTTTCTCTGTAACAATGCTGCTAAGGAGGAAATAATTTTCTCTTCTGTTGTACCAGAATGAGTTTTGCTTGGTGTTTCCTTAACTAAAAAAAAAATAAATTCATTTTAGTAGGTGACTTTGGAGCAGGAAACAGACTTGGTGTTATCTTCTGTTGGTCTGCCTTGTGAATTTTAGTAGGTTATTGACATTTTTTGCCTAGACAGTCTCTGCTCCCAAGAACGTGCACTTTATCTCCTCTGTTCATAAAGTATCTGTCATACATGTTATACTCTCCTCTTCACAATTTTCATTTCTGTGTGAAATAAAACAGTAGGAAAGAAAAAACCTCAACCCAAACAAACCGAGTTGCACGAAACATTGAAAGTCTATGAGGTGGGATTTGAAATGCAAAATAAATTATATTGTTTTAAGTATAATGACTTGACCCAGCCTTGGAACAGTGTGGCACTTGCAAATACGAAGTGTGGGGCCAACAAAACTAAAAACAGTCTCTGCTAAAAGGACAATCTGCCTAATTAAATGCTAATTTAAGGAACCAGGACTGTATGTACTAGCTTGGTATACACAGTCAGTGGCTTCCCCAAGTGAAGCATGACACAAAGTATTACAGGTAGTTACAATTACACAGGTTTTTTTTCTGTGTTCTTAGAAAAAACTATTAGAAAATAATTTCTGTCCACCTATCTTTGTCTTAAAAATGGTATCAAAAGCACAGTTCACGATAGCTTGAAAAAGTTTAAAAGCCTCGTATTTTCAAATGTACTATGGATAGGTACATATTATATTGTGATGGCTAATAATGTGTTATTTACTGACTTGGACTGAACTGGACTCTGCAACTAGATTTTTATTTCCTGCTTGCAGGCTAAAATCAATGATGTCATGGAACGTATATTTATGAAAGTAAAGTACAATTGAGTATGTGGGGATCTGGGTTTTGAACATTTGTTAGGTATACCATTATATTTGAGGCAGGGGTTCTGGAAGCTCACTGGGGAAGGATTAGTACTTTTATGAGGAAAACTGGGGTTTGGTAGTAGTAATGGAGAATATACTACTATACTTGGAAGGTTATTTTCCCAGTGTTTTCACACAATGATATGAAAGAACCTATTTGTTAATACTTTAGGATTACCAAAATTATTAATCATGTATTTAAATCACATAAGTACTATTCAAATGTAGTAATATTTTTCCAATGTGACTGCAGGAAAAACAACCCTTCTCCTAAATCAGAGCATTCTCAGAATGGAAAATAGATAGGTGTTAAGAGTTAAAAAATATGTAGAAACAGCAGTTTAGATGAGAAGGAGTAAGAGAGGCTGTGCCTGTTGCTCTTTGCTCACTGAAGCTATTTTATCTAGGCATTTCATCCAGTGCTGAGAACAGGGCATTGGATGAAATAAAATTGTGAACTTGTGGGAATATTTACAGTCCTGATGCCAAACAGTGCTTCCTTTAGGACAGCACTGATGAGGGCAGTGGGGAAGAATGACAGTTCCTGCAGGCATGATTCTTTTGAAAAATCTCTATGCTTTCAGCTCTGCTGTGCCTTTGAAAAAGTGTGAATCATACTCATTTCAGTACAGATCTGGCTTTGAAGAGAGCTGCAGGACCATGCACCCCCAGTGTCTCCGAAAGGCATCCATCTGTTAGCAGTGCTCTCAGCTCACCCCATGGTTTGCAATTACTTTAGCTTGTTTAGAGTTGCAGATTGTTTGGGTTAGCTTAGTCCTGGATGTAAAGGTACTCTGAATACAAAACTTGGAAATCACCCGCTTTATTAATTTTCTCAGGTAAAGCAGGGCACAGAGGATCAAAATCTACTGTATGGTAAGCTCTACTGATTTTTAGTTAGGAAGAAGACACTTCCGTGTAAGGTCAGAATGATGCCATGGTGAAAGGGGGATTATGGTTCTAACTAAGGTATGACTGTGAAAGAAGAAATGGAAAAATCTGTTCGTCTTCTGGCTCAACTCCTGTATTAGTTTGCTGTGGAATCCCATGGGATCCCACATCTTCAAGCTGTCCCAAGCCAAATAAACCTATGCTCCTGCTTTAAAAGAAACCCAAGCAGATCTTTTTATCACTCTATTGAAAAAAAACCCACAAAAACAAATGATGAAAACACCCCAACACACACAAAAAATTCTGCAATAACAACTCCCAGACTTCAGGGCTTCCCCTTTCTCTTTAATGCATACTAGTCTTGGAAAGTCAAGATATGCTGCAGCAGTTTGCTAACTCTATTGCTAGGTAAGCTCAGTGATAATTCTTGGCTCCAACAGCTGGACACAGATTCTGTGTGAGGTTCAGTGTAACACATGGCCCTCTCTTGGGAACCAAATACCACTGCTCATGCTATTCTGTCTGCTGCTCTTTTGAATGTAGCTGCCCCTAAAATACCATTGATCATCTAATGCGTTGTAGCTGGGATAGACAGCACAGTATTAATGAGATTCCCCTTTCCTCCAGCAGTATGGATAAAGGTATGTGGATAGATATCTCTGCCTTTGAAATTACTAGCTATCCCAAGGATGCGTTCTTTTTTCTTTGTTTTGTCAAGAAATTTGACTTTTTGTTTCACTCTGTGTCCTGGATACATAGTGAGCCTTAAAGCATACACAGCAGTCATAGAACCAAATAGTTTTTGTTCTTAAGGGGCCATTAAGGATTGTGTAGCCCATCCTACCCTGGAATGAGAAGGTACAACTTCAACTAGGTCAGGTTGCTCAGGGCCCTGTCCAACTTGACCTCAAATATTTCCAGGCATGAGGCATCTACTGCCTCTCTGGGCGACTTGTTCCAGTGTTTCATCACCCTCATTGTAATAAAAAATTTCTTCTGTCTGTTTGAATCTACCCTCTTCTAGCTGTTATCCCTTGTCCAACTGCAATAGGCTCTATTCAACAATCTTTCTTATAAGCCCCCTTTATATCTTGAAGGGTTGCAGTAAGGTCTCTATAGAGCCTTCTCTAAGCTGAAGACTCCCAATTCTCACAACAGTGTGTGCCCAAGCTGTCTTCTGAAGCAAACCACAGTGTTTTCCCAAGAAGAAAAATCTGTGTATAGTTCTGGGGGTCCTTTGCACCAACAGGCCACTTGTTTCTGATGGGTAGTGTGGATACAAGTGCACCAATTTTGTCTTCCTGTGCTGTCACCTCATAGTTCCTTAGTAGTTTTTACCCTTGGAACTTCTTTTTACAGACATCTTATTTCTTCTGACATTTTAGTCAGCCTTTTCCCAAAAAATGTTGCCACAGTGCTGTATTTACCTTCCTTCAGACACCTTGAGGAAAACATGGTAACCTACAGAACAGTTTCTGCATTGTATGGATTTGGCTGGTCTCCAAATAAGGTTAATCCTAACCGGTATTGCCAAAGCTTTGTACTGCTTTCCCTGAAAGTCCTGGAATGGCTGGTTGGAGCAGATCTATTTGACTTTTATGTGTACCTGTGTCAATGGGAGACCTGCTGAATAAAAAAATACTCTTTTCTTTAATATAACCTGTGGGATGTCTAGTTTAATTTCATGTATCTAATTTTTCTCACTCGGGTTAGTGCTTGCACAATGTTATTGAGTAAGCAGAAATGTCTGGATGAAAGAAAACAATTTATATCTCTGTAATCATCAAACTAATGTAGACAGTAAAAACTGCCAATGATGCAAGTGATGCATTGCATCATTCCACTTAAATCTACTGATAGGCTTCCTGAGGAAGGATCCAGTGATGCTGGTAAATTATTTGTCATATGCAGGTAGGACCACTGGGTGTAGAACATGTGGAACAGCTGTACTTGAATTCTCTTTTGGGTAATTTCTGCTTCCAATCCCTAGTGTTTAAGCAAATCAAGGAGACTTGCAGGGTATGAGACTCTAGAAAGTATTCACTAGTCTTGAATTCCTGGGATCTTTGTACTCCTCTGGAACATTTCAGATAAAGCTAGTGGAGTTAGCAGAAGCAGTATATTCAGGCAAGAGTGCCTGGCTGTGATACAAGGTTTTGGAACAGACTAACACAGAAATGGGCTGTTTCCAGGTTGTGGTACAAAAACATCCCTTTGGAAAAGAAAGCCCACTAAAATAATGCCTCCTTAGCCAAGAAGCTAAGAGGATAAAAAGATAATTCTTCCCATCTTTGGGAATATTCTGATGTAGATGTGGTGTGGTGTGATGTGCTGGAGACAGCTTTTGTAGGGACTTACTTAAAATGTTGTGATTGTTAGCATATATTAAACCTAAATACATATTCTTGTTGGTAATAAACACAATTGTAATAATCAGTAGATGTGATTGAATTGGCTTTATGTCTAATTTATATGTCATTTTAAGGTTAAAGCATTAATTTCATTGCTGTGAAGAGGTAGTGGTATTAGCTTAGGGAATTCTTTCTTTCAATATGGGGATTTGGGTTCCTGCAAAAATAATTTTAAAATTTCAAAACAGAAGAGAATAGCAGCTAATCCATCCATGGAGGCCTCTGCATGCTGCATTGCAGACACCTGTGAGCTCTGCTCTTCCAGATGCACTGGAAGTTTTGCAATGTTTGCTGTTGTTTCTAATTTTTGAATGGGTCAGCACTGGTCTAAATATATTCCTGTTGAAAGCAATGATAAGAGTGAAGAGATATTAATAAAAAAAAACCCACCCCAAAACTTCAGTGAAACCCAACAAGCTGGATAGTGCTTGGAATCTTCTAAAATGTTCCAGTTTCAAGACCAACATGTCCACTTCTGAGAGTCTATAATTAAACTCCTGTTGATTGAATTGGGAGGCTCTGACCATTCTCCTCTGTGTATATTGAGTACAAGTGTGAACTGTACAAGTGACCGTGACATGTAAAATCAGTTGAGGTGTCTTAGAGTGGGACAGTGTCCAAGATACCTTGTTTGTTTTAAAACAAGCCAACCTTAAAAACTTGATGGAACAATAATAAAGACTGGGTGCTAAATTGCTTCAGAGGAATTGCAGTCTCTCAAACACCTTCTCAGAAAAAACCCTTTTATTTGTTTAAAACAGCAAACAATCTGTTGTTACATAATGAATTAGCATCAAGCATGTTGCAAAAATAAGGCTGGGGTTTGTATAAACAAAACTGAATCTTTATGTAAATGTTATGTAAATGTGACATTTAACTTAAACTGTTGAAGTGAGGATGTTGGGATTAACAATGTACAGATCTCATCGTGTTTATGTGTTGCAACTGTGAATTAAAACGGTTTGTTATTTTCATTGCAGGGTGTTTGAGTTACTATCCATGAGTAAGAAATACACTGTGAAACATGAAGTGTTCAAAGATTCACTTCATGCTACTTTTAAATAATATTTTGGAATATTTTAACAGAGCTGCAAAGTTGCATTTTCAGGGTATTGGAAGAAAGTGTGTGCCCAGCAGTCTTAAACCACCTGTGATTTTAAGGATTCTGAATTTATTCTTTGTGTAGTCCAGCAAGTTATATCACAGGAACCTTTTGTCCCTAAGTGCCAGAATTTGGCTGGAGTTTACATGTGATTTCAGCCTTGGGGACTCTTTTATACATGAAGCAATCAGTATTTCAGAGTCACAAAAGTGAATATATAAAAAATATTCATTATGAAAGCAATATTTTTGTGTATTCTATCAACTTCCACAAAGCACTTCTAGTTAAAGTCAAGCATGTGTAAATTTTCATATGACCTGGAGCACAAGTTTACAGAAATCTGCTTAACTTTGTTTGCTTTTTGGTTAATTCTTTGGTCTTTTAGCCTTTTAATGTATTTTTTTTTTTCTTCTTGTGGTCTATATTTGTACTTTAGCATGCTAAGAGACATGATTACAGCTTCTAAATAGGAGGATGGGCCTGGTATAAACTTCAGTCTCAAAGTTGTTCTATGTCTTAGATGTGTTGCAGAAACCCGCATGCTCTTCAAAGTGGAATTGTTAAGATGTAGACCAGAGACAGAAAAAAGTAGGATGAGAAAAGTACTCTCTTCTACTCCAGCTTCTGGTAAATTAGTTGTATGCAGCTCAGTAAATGGCATCCAGCACACGCCTCAGACTCTGAATCTTTGTCGCCGGCCCTGCTGCTGCTCTGAACCTGCTGTCCATCCCCCCGCCGGGAAAGGACCGTGTGACAAACCTCCCGCCCTGTGTTCCCTGCGGCGTGCGGGAGAAAATAAATGCCTCAGTGCCGACGGTTTCCCCTTTGCGCCTGGCGGCCGATGGGGTGCCGGCGGAGGGCTCGGAGCGGCGGTCCCGGGCAGGAGCGGCTCCGGTGCCGCCGGGGGGCGCTCCTGGCCCGCCCGCTGGCCCGGGGCCCTGCGGGAGCGGCTGCCTGCCACAGCCCCGGGCTGCGCAGCGCGTCCCGCTGCCCTCGCTCCGCTGCTGCCGGCTGCGCCTGGGAGGGGATCGCACTCCGCTGCCTCTAGAACGTCGTGGGGAATGGCACGGGAGTCCATCAGCCTGCCCGTCTGGTTTTTGGGAGATGGTCCCGTTTTAGGAAATGTGCATTCCAGAAGATGCGGTCTATTATACAATCTCTACTTTTGTGCCTTTTCTTCCTGAAAGCACCAGGTCAGACAGGAGGTAGTTCATATAATATGCAAGATTCTAGGAAGAGCTGCTCAGAATAACCTATCTGGCTTAGCACCAGAGAATAAGAATGATTCCCTTTATCTTTGTGGGCAGGGAAGCTTGCATGCCCTTCTCTTCCTTTACTACTTTAATTGTGTGGAGCGTTATGGAGACTGAAGTGTTCTGCATCCTTTAATGAAGATCATGGCTCTTTGTTACATCTTTGTGCACAGGGTCAGCTTACTTCACCTTGCCAGGGTCTAGGAGTAGATTTGAGGTGGTTGTGATACAGCATGTCAAAGCAATAACCCCTTAAATTTAATCCAAAGTTGTACACTACAAAGGTTTTTCATGTCATGATATCAGGATAGAACATCAGATGCATTATTGAAGTAGAGAGAGGGAGAGAACATCCTTCTTTTATGGCCATGCAGCAGTGTCTGGCAGTTTCAATCAGATTGCTATCCTGGTAAACTATGTGGTTGTTAGTATACAATCTGCTTTCAGTCCTTATCTCCAGTATTTGGTTCTGAGTTCTCTGTATAGTACAGGAGGGTTTATAGAGTTAAGGCAGTGTATGGGTTGAAGCATCTAACTTAGAGTAAGGTGCAAAGAGAGAACATGGGAAACAAAACAAAAGGAGGAGAGGAAAGAACGAAGCAGGAGGTTTGATAACTCATACATAGTTACCCCTAGATCAGGTTGTTTCAGAATCTGTGTGGAGGTGAAAATACTTTGAGGCATGTGAGTGGAAGCATCAGACCTTGGTACCAATGTATCTGTCTGAAGCAGTATTGATTTCAGTAGTGAAGGTGAAGCACAGCACTTGACTCAGTTATTTCTACCACTGATGGTAATGTTGGTGTGTTTAGAGCTGTAAGCAGGAGAAGGGTAAAGTACACTGTTTAAAAGTGCTGCCTGTGTGGGATGGGAGGCGTTTTAGTGATTGTCACGCTGAATAAGATACCTTATTGAAAGCCATATTCTCTCTGGATTGATGCCTAAGTGTTGTATGGAATTGCTGAGTGCAACTTACAGGCCACCAGTGGCCACAAGGCTCTGGAATCCATCTGCAGAGGTGAATGCTGTTCTGTCTGACCAGTGGTACTGTGATGGGAGGTGTAATTCCAGCTTCACTGTGGACTGGGAGTTTAGTGAGATCCAAATTTCACCCTGAAGAGGTCTGTGTTTTTTCTTTTCATAGATGAAGCAGGATAATGGTCATCCTTTGTAAAGTACTTTGAGATCTATGGATTAAGAATGCTATATAAGAGCTCAGTGATGTTTAGTATAAGCACTTTATGTAACATCAAGAACAGATGATAAAACAGGACAGGAAGTAACTATTGGATTTAGTCTTGTCCTATCACAGATATGAATTTAGAGCCAAAAAAGGAAATAAAGTGATTTCGGTCCGTGTGTGCTCTTAATTGCATATGTTTAGGTGGGTTATACATGTAGATAGGAAACTGTAGTAAAAAGTGATCTTTTAAGCAGCTCAGGTAAAATAAAGAAAGCATGCATAAAATATGCAAGTTATCATCTTTACAAATATGTGTTTATGGTGTGCTGGTGTTTATTGTGGGAAAAATTCCTTTCCTAGCTCCTAAAAAAATTAGGCTATATGAGTCAAAAATTCATGCAGACTTCCATCTTAGAGGTGACAAATAGATAATTGCATAGATTTCATGCTTTTGAAGGAATGAGGGGTCAAAAGCTTCAGGCTTCTATTTATCTTACTGTCTGAAATAAGTGAGTAAAATAACATGCTGTAGGCTTCCTATTCTATCCCCAAGACATAATTGCAGTAGTTCTGTGCAGTGCTGAAGAACGAGCTAAAGTCATGGCAACCAAAGGATAATTCTTACTGTCAGCTGTCATACAGTTCTTGCTTCCTTTGTCCTGGAGAAGATTTATCACTTTCTTGCAAGCAACATAGCTGGATACTTGAAAAGTTGATTCCGGTTTCCAACAAGCCTCTGCTGCTCTGTTCTGTGTGAACAGCAAAATGTCATTTGATCACCTGAGTTCTGTGATGTAACCTCAGACTTGAAAAAACCCATTAAAATAAAGAAGACTTCTGCCTTGACTGATGTAAAGAGAATCAGGATGTATAAGTAATAAGAACTGCTCTACAATTTTTTGTGAATACTAATGCTATGTAATGAACATTATCTCCTGTAGCTGTAGGGATAACAGTATTCCATGTGCCTAGTGCTTTCAGAGACAGTTGTGGTAGATTTAGAGATTATTTTAAATGTATCTAGCATTTTGGTACAATGAATTGCTTTGCAAATCTGGATTAGACTATTGCTCTGAAAATATTAAGTATTGGACATTTACTAGTGAAACTAGTGAAGCACACTTATTTTAAATACTGTCTTCAATTTTTTGAGCAGTGATAAGGAACTGACATTAGAATGTAAAGAACAGTAGTGTTTTTCTTTGAGTTACTCATATATATGTGTGTGTATATATATTTAAGTATTAGAAATATATGTATATATATAAAATATATTTCCTAGATGGATGAAAATGGAGATTCAAAACAGGCTATATCTTGCTCCGGTGAATGTTCTCATTTGAATGCCCTCAGTGTGTGGTCATAACTCAGGGGCAAATATTATTCAAGAGTAACCCAAGTAGAGTTGATCCTGTCATGGAGAAGAGATTAGATGATCTCTGCATAAGTGTGTTCACGGACAGAGATTTTTACAACAGAAAGCAACAGTGAAATATAGAAGTTTACATGGAGGATGGTAGACATGCTGATAGCGTTTAAGCTACACAAATTACTGGGACACTCTTTGGCTACAACACAGCAGGAGAAATGTTGCTTCTTACAAAAAAATGCCTGTCTCTGAATGTTATATAAGTAGACTATACTGTGGTGCTTGAGTCACCATCCCTGGAGGTATTTAAAGGACATGTAGTCATGTTTCTTAGGGACAAGGTTTGCTAGTGGACTCAGCAGTGTTGGGGCAGTGGTTGGACTTGATTATCCTAAGAGTCTTTTACAAACTAAACAATTCAATTATGCTAATTAGCATATTTTGTTGAGATCAGTACTGTAGGACTGCTGTTACCTGTCACTCTTGAAGTGAGCTGAGCTGCTGTGTGATGGCTGTGCATATGGGACCTCAGGCCAAGTGCTGCCTCTTAACTGAATGAGGTTGGTATCTAAATACCAAGAACTCCAAAATACCTCCAGAATTTTCCACTCTGGGTTCTCCATATAGAATTTCTGAGCTTTTGGTGGCATGTTTGTAATCTTCTCAATACTAGCAGTACCACGAAGTTACTTGTCATTCTTCCCCCAGGCAGTAAGAAGCCTAGTTAAAATAAAAGTTTATAGAGGATAAAAAGGACCTGATTTAGATGACTTTTTTGCTTCAAAGTGCTGTTATACAGAATTAATGTTTTATTTTCACTGATGACTTGAGATAAGAACTTCTGTTGCATTAGAAGTAAGTGATTAAAACTGCAACTGTTGAAATGGAAAGAGCTGGAGAGCAGCCTTTGATGATCAGTAAGTTTTAGCTGATAGCCAAGCAAGAGCTTTCACTTACATACAAGAAACCTGCATTTTTATCATTGGTTTCAAGGCAAGGCATGATCTTCTACTGAAAATAAATTACTGATGAAATGTTAGTAAATGAACTTGGGTCAAGGGCTTCCTCTGTGCACATTCAGTCGGGTTTGTCCTATATAAAGTACTCGGTAGCACCAGCAGTGAGTAGATGTCAGTGTGTCTTAGGGCTCCGCTGGACAGGCAGCTGTTGAAACAGACATGACATATGGTGGGAACTTTCTGTAATGTAGATCTTAATAAATACTTCATTTCTTCTTGCTTATAGTGTCTTGTTTATAAACTATGTAAACAGCAAAATGGGGATGGTTAACAAAGTAACCATGGAAACCTGTTTTTATCCTCTTTCCCTCTCTCAGTGGAAACAGGTTTTGACGATATTTATGATTTCTTCCTCTCACTGTGATTTGAACTGGACTAAGAAAATAACTCAGAAAAATTGTATTTTAAATTATTGGTTATCTAGTGACAACCAATAGGCAAATATTTGTATGATCAGTGTAGAGAGGGATTTTGTATTCATTCTCACTGCAAGAATAAAGTATGTGCCTCCAAATAACTGTCTGTAACACTAGTAGCAAGCCATGGCTGGACAAAATACTCTCCTGCATTTCTAAAAAATCTTCCAATGATCTTCCAACCCATGGTTTAAACACTTAGTAGTGTTTAAGTAGGGAACAAAGTGTTTCATGCTTCTTGGATGATACAGCCTATTGTCAAAATACAGGTGGCCTTTGCAGAACAACCACCTCTGAATCTATAGAACTGACAAAAAGGAATGTGAAAGGAAACAGTGTTGTATATTCAGAAATTATTAGTCTTCAATGTTAGAAGTACTAGAAAAAAGAAGACCCATGTAAAGGTTAATTTACATTTCTAATTAATTGCCGACAAAACAACAGTTGCAAATAGATAATACATATTTTATATAATCTGAGACAATTTTAAAAAATGTGTAAATATGAAAAAATTTGGTGATAATGCTTCACATTTGTATTTTAATTCTGGACTATTATTTCAAGATGTTTCTCTTTATGTTAGCACAACAGTAATTAGACTTAAACTCAGCAGGAAGGGTTAGTGCTCTTTAGTTTTTATTAAATGAACAAATTGTTTCAGTAATTTAAAAACAAATTACTTTCTTGGATTAACTTTGTTTCAGTGATTAGATACAACACAACATCTATTATCTGAATGCTTTTATTGCCACTTGACTTACTTGGAGTTAAGAGAATAACTTCTAGTAGTCCTTCAGTGGTCTTTTATTTATTACAGTACTGCTTGTTCTGGATTCAGTCTGGTTTGAAGAATAGCTGTTGCCAGGTTTTCCATCACTTTGTCTCTGCTTTTTGCAGAGTAACAATCCTGGTTCATCAGAGGTGGATACCCACCTCTGGAAGACTTTCCCTGCCTTCTCTTGTTTCAGGTTCCAGAACTAAAGGTTTGTTGATGTTTTGAACTGTCTGATCAGAGCTTTGCATTACTCAAGAGCAAATGTTATAATGAATAATTTTGAAATTTCTTTTTAATGTTTTTGCCTTTTTATTTTGTGGTAGTAGAGGGCATTGTCCTATGCAGGTTTTCCACTGCCTACAGGACTTCTTATAACAGGTAGTATTTAAGCCCTGACTTCAAGTCAAGAAATTTCATAGAAATCATGAGTATTTCACTTCTGTATGAAAGATCAAACTTGATAGGGACAAAATGTTTTGTACAGCAGTCAGAAATTGCTCCTGCAGACCAATCTTCTGTTATTTGTACTTTCCTGTTGATATGATATGCAAGCTCTTTCTTTTGGTTTTTGATTCTCAAAAATTAATATTGACAGGTTAGCACAGCTATAACTAAGTGAAAAGCTGTGATTGAATTGTCTCTGACTGAAGGGTCTGAAACAAGTTTTATGTGGAACACCTGAGAGCACAGGGATTATTCCATCTGGAAAAAGAAGGCTCAGGAGAGATTTTATTGCCTTCCACAACTATCTGAAAGGAGGTGATGTGGCAAGGTGAGGGTTGGTCTCTTCCAGGCAACAAGCAACAGGAGAAGGTGAAATGGCCTCACTCAGGTTGTACTGGGGAGGCTCAAGCTGGATATTAGGAAAAATGTTCTTCACTGAGAGGTTGGCTAAGCATTGGAACAGGCTCCCCAGGGAAGTGGTTGATTTAGCATTCCTGGAAGTGTTCATAAAACAAGTGGACATGGCACTTCACAATGTGGTTTAGTTGACAAGAGTCCAACAAATGTTGGACTTGCTGATCTTGCCAGTCTTTTCCAACCTAATGGTTGTATGATTCACTGAATTTCTGATTGCAGTCTGTGTAGAAGATTTATGGTGTATGCCAACAAAACTGCAGATGTTTTATAACTGCAGTTATACAGCGATTGCTCAAAGAAGATGTGAACTTATTTATGTCACCAAGTTAAAAGATATTTTGGTGCTAGGAGGGAAGTTACCTGTATTACAAAATGTTAACCTTCATTGCTTTTTGGGCAGTGCTTAGAGAAGTGTGTGAAGTTCAGAGGCATAGAGCTCAAAAGGGAGTGTCAGAAAATGTCTAATACCATATATGCCCTTTGTCCTACTCAAAATTATTTTTGTGCCTAACACTGCTGTTTTCAGTGTGATATTTTATTCCCTCCTCTTGTATTGAAGTGGGTAAAGACAAAAACTTGGTCCACCTCAAACTAGGAGAGGTGACACAAGGTTTTATTAAATGCATGTGCATAGAAAAAATCAATGGAATTGATTTCAGGGAAGGCCTGAAATTATTCTCAAATTTCTTCCACCTTAACAAAAGGTTCAAAAAGCAATATTCAGGCAGAAGTGTCTCACTTCAGCTGATGGTATCTCTGAAGAGTTCAGAAGTAAATTACAAAAATAATGACAGCTGTCATTAGGATGTTTCAGCTGTGAAAGTGAATGTGTAGGAGTTACAGGCTTTTGCTAAAGCTGTAGGAGTACAGATCATTCTGGAGATCAAACTGACAAATTATTTAATCACAGAAAGCTGACATATCTTTGTGCTGGTTATGTTCAGTGTCCTGGATGCAGCTCCATCCTGATCAGGTTATTATCATTTCACTGGATTTGTACAGACCTTCCAGAACCTGTGCAGGGTGGTTACAGTATCCTGACTCGTTTCCTGTCTCCTATCAAGACACTTGAGGGCAGAGTAGAAAACACTGTTATGACTTACTTTGTAGTTATTAAATATTTAATAATCAGTTCACAGAATTTATCACTTAATATTTTGATTCCAGGTAATAGCGATGAAATAACTTTTTCTAAAGCATAGTAACATGAATAACTGTGCATATGTGTGAGTAAATTTTAGTTCACTTCCTTAAGAATCACAGAATCATTTAGGAAAAAACTGACCCCCAAGGTTATTGAGTCTGACCCTTGACCACTCACTGCATTGTCAACTGGACCTCAGCACTAAGTGCCATGTTCAGTCATTTCTTAAAGATTTCTAGGCATGGTGACTTCACTACTGCCCTGGGCAACCTATTCCTATTCTTGACAACTCTTTCTGTGAAGAAATTCTCCATGATTTCACTTGAAATCACTGAAATCACTTTATTGGACTAAAGGGATTTTTTTTCCTCCTCATAACAAAGTTATTTTCTCCTAATAATAAAGTTATTAATGCCATTATGTTGGGTCAACATTTTGTGCTTTGTTTTGTTTTGTTTTTGTCCTGGTAAGATATAGCTTCAGACCCTGAAATTGTGTCTCTTCCAAGATCATTTTTGTGTTGAGATAACAGACCTTGTTCTGTTTCTATATATTTTATAGAAAGAAAGGTTTTGCTTCTCTATGCAAAACTATGTAATTTTAGCTCCTAATGCTGCCCTCATGGACTGCCAATGCAAAAGTCTGCCCAGAGGTGCATGCAGAAGGCCCTAGTTTTATTAGAATGATTATTTAGAAATAAACCAGCAATCAAAATATCCCATTGTTTAGTCTAATAAGTCCTCTGAAGACTAACAATGAACTTAGTACTTGCACCTCTTTTAAGCATCCTCTTGATGTGTGAGTTCAGTAAGGAGCTCCTTGCTCTCACATGCTGCTTTTGCTTAATTTCTTATTTGTCAGGATGGACCTTTCCTGGGCTTGGAGGAGGTGATCCCTGAATATCAACAAGCTTTCCTGGACCCCTCTTCTCTCCAGGGCTGTATCCCATGAGGTTCTTATAAACAGATCTCTGAAAAGGATGGTGTCTGCTCTCCTGAAATCCAAGGTTGTGATTCTGCTTGCTGCCTTGGTCCCTCCTCTTGAGATCCAGAAGCTCATCATCACATGGCTACTGCAGCCCAGGCTGTGTCTGACTTCCCCATCTCTGACTTAGTTCTTTCTAAGTACCAGGTCCAGCAGAATATCTTTCCTTGTTGGCTCCCCATGTTGGGAAGCTGTCATTAATGCACTCCGATGCTGCATTGCCTGAGTGCTGCTGTGAGATCGGGAGGTCTGTAACAGGGACACCCGTCCCCAGGCATAGCTCCATCAGCTCCAGCTGCTCTTTAACAGGGAACAAGTCCCTCTCCAAGCCTTCCCATGCTGAATTTCCTGAGGAGCCTGTATCCATCCCTTACAGCACACCAGTCATGTAACTGCATAGAGACTTCTGGCTCCTCCTGTTTGTTCCCCACGCTGCCTGCATCAGAGCAGAGGTGTTTCAGAGAGCCACCCAAGCATGCTGAGTCCCCAGAGCAGGCTTGAGTGCTTTCACCAAAAGACCATTCCCCATTTATTGCTGTCTTTTGAACAAAATATACTTCAAATTATACAGAAATGTATAGTAGTAGTCCTGAAACAAATAACAGAAGTGTTATTTCTGTTAAATCAATACTCTTTGTTGAGCATGTCTCTTTCTTTTTCCTACATTTATGATCAACATTAAGGAGATGTGGGGTTCTCTTTCTGTGTAATCAATTTAGTGCTAATCCTTACAAAATTATGTTAGTGATGAAAGCTCCCGAATGACTCTATTTAGAAGCACATTGGATGCTAAACATGGCCTCCTTTTTTTTTTGTGTTGATTAACTTAGTTGGGATTTTCAGAAATCAGTGTAATGTTTGTGGAAAGATGCTTAATCATTTTTTTAATATAAAGAAATGAAAGTGATCTCTAAAGAGATTATTTATTCTTTTATATGTAATAAACTAGTCATTATCTGTCTTATTAATTTATTCTGGGTTTGATATCATTCCATCTATGCTTTTTTGAGTTGTTGCTACTAAACAAAAAGGTATCAATTAAATATTTATATGTGAGCACCTGGCAACCAGTTGCGTGGTGTGCAGTTCTGCCGACTTTGTGAGAAATGTCAGCTCACAAAAGTTGTTAGTGACAGCCTGCAGGGAGGGAAGCACTGAAGCAGCAGTGATCTGTCTTGCAGACCTGATAGAAATGGACAATGCATGTTGTCAATCACTAGACCTAGGAAAGGAATCGGGGAATACAAAATGGGGGAACAATAAGGCAGAACAGAGGGCAGGAAGGAAATAAAATCTATTCCTACTCTACAAGCTGTCTGAGACAATTCTTTGTCTCTGTGGTGTCTTCTATGTGCTTCTTCCTCTTCATTGTTTCTGTAAGCAAGGTACTAGAAAGGGAAGATAGGTGCATTAACTAGTCCCATCTGACTGAAGGCAATTTATTATTTTGACATACCTGCCCCTTTGCTGATTGGAGGTAAATAAAATGAGGAGATTTTTTCCTCCATTGTCATGGGGTTAGGAAGAGGATAAAACAGGACTGTGCATTATTTCTTGTTGCATACACAAATGACTCAGAAAACATGATCTAAAGGGGTTTGGTGCTTCCAAGAGCAATGGGCTTTGATTCCTCTTCAGTTTACAGAAACCATAGTCTCAACATGTACAGATAGGCTGAGAAATGCTGTGGTTTGCTTATAGAACCCCCTCCTAACTCATGCTGCCAAATGGTAAATCATAACACTGGGCGCTGGAGAAATTCGGGGAAGAGTGAAATGATGGGGAGTAGGAAGATGATGCGTGGATTGAGTTCTGACAGCGTGTCAGGCTGGGCTTCTTGGAGGCAGATGGCATTAAAATGTCAGAGCATTAAAATAAGCATGTCAGGAATAGGATTGGGCATGTAAGAGGTAATTATTCTACAGAAAAGTGATATTTCTATGAAACAGATTCTGAGAGGATTTAGGATGGTTGCTGCTGTAATTAGCTATGTGAAGCTTATCACCCTGTCTTTCAGCCCTGGCAGAAGACTGCCACAACCACTTTAGCTGACAGACTCAATTATTTAAATAAAGGCAAAAATGAATGGATCTTCCAATCCTACCTTTATGATCTGGTAAAGGAAAACCTTTGCTTGGAAAAGGTCCTCAGAAAGCATCTTTTCGAGTTATTCAAGAGCTACTCTGAAATAAGTTCCTACTGATGATTTAGATAAGAGTATTTTTCCTCAGCTGATGTTCACCATTTTTGCACCATTTTCTGTTAAAGCAGGACTGTCACTGTTGGACATGAAATGATTCACACGGATGCAGCTCTAAGTGTGGTGAAAGAAGAAGCGAAGTTTATTTGTTCTTTTAGTATTTATAGGTTTTTGACAACGACCAGGGATTGGATAGTCAGGTCACCACTTTCTCAACCACACTGGCCGTGAGAGATGTTCATCAAAAGGTATATTTTTAATGGAATGTATAAACACTTATGTTTATAGTTACTTTCTTGGGAAAGTGGCTAGAAATTATGAAAACAATATTGAAAAACCTGATTTTCAAGGCAACACAGGACCAGCTATTTTTTATGTCTTACCTAAACTGACGGCCCTACTCAGCATTGCAGTAATAGGTGCTGTGTGTGAAGGTAAAAGTACTCTGTAATATGTTGCCTATAGATGTTCTTTTCCTAGCACAACACATTGAAGTCAATGGCTTTGCATCTGAACTTAAACCAGGTTTTTGCCTATAAGTTGTCTTCTCAAACAGGTGCAGTGGGATAGTTTTGTTTCAGGAACACTTAGCTCTGGTATCCACTTTTCAGTAGTTGACTGTAAAAAAAATGTTGTTCATCTAAACTGGCTTCAATTCATCCTACATATTATGATTGCTCTTTAGGACACCCTGTGTGTCTGCTTGCTAAATCTTTGTTTTGCGACAGAATTCCTGTATGGTGAGGCCAGTGCACTGGCCTCTGACTGTCTTCTGGACAAAGGAATCTCCCTGTCCATGTATCCCCAGCTACTGTGGATGCTTTGAAAGAATTGTATAGGATTCATAAGTTAATTTAGGATTTTTTCTGCAGGTGGGTCTTGTGTTACTGCATTATTTTTAGTGTGAGGATCTCAATCTATTATTTACTGTAACACTGGTCATTCAAAACTTCCCAGTGTATCCTAAAGAAGGGAGCTATTAAGTAATTACTGCAGTAGCCTGAGTTAAACTGAGTGCTCACACCCATTGCTTTTACCATGGACTCTATACATAACTGAGGTTGAAACTTGCATAATCTTTCAGTTCCTTTAGAGCTTTTTGTATTAAAGTGTCTGTGAAGTCCAGAAGTCCAGTACTCCTTTGGTACCTTTTGTGGTATGATACCAAACTTTTCTAATCTGATTTGCAGTGTATGTCTAATTAATAGAATTGTAAAAAATTTAATGTATTAAGTTTTGATTGTGAGGAAAAAAAAAAAAAAAAAAAAAGCATTGCACCATGTTTCCCTAATATGTGAGAGACAATTTCAGGCAGCCAGCATTACCATCTTATGCCTCTTTGCTGTCAATATAAAAATTTGCTTTAGATTTTTCACAGATTTTGAGGCTTTTTGTCTAAAAAATGAAAACTTAGGAAAATTATGGAAACTTGTGAAAAGCAATTAGTTAGATCTGCCTTTCTCATTCTAAGTCAGATATGTTTTTTCCTAACTTTTATAATTCCTGCCACCCCTAACTTTTGGGTTTGCACATTCAGCTTGTCTGCTTAGTGCTGTGGTGTCCTTCTCTAGCCACTGTCTTGGAATAATTTTTGATGGTGATTATAAAATATGGCAGTAGCAAGGGTGACCATTAATACCAACTAATTACAGTATCTGCTCCATTCCAAACAGCCCTACCTAGCATTTTTCTTTCAAGTCTTCTTTCTCACATCCCAAAAGTCTACCTTGTTAACCTCCATCTAGGTGCCTAGAACAGACATGGCACTGATGGCAGCATACACGGCATTGTAGTTAACCTGAAAGCACTTGTTACATCCCTGCCTTTCCATGGCATCCTATGGGAAGTGTTCCTGTACTTGGATGAGCAGTTCAAAGTTTCTCTAAAAATATCTGTGTTGAACTATGTGTACACATGAAACACACATGGGAACACTAAAAATGTAAACTTCCATGGTTCATGCAGGTTGTCTTCTGTTACTCATTGCTGTGTCTTGTTTGGGTGGGATAATGGGGGCAAGCTCTGCTCATTTTGGCAGCTGAAGGTGATGCACGTTTCCCTGCCTCCCAGGGTAAGTGTTTAGATGCAGTTACAAATTACAAACAATTGTCTTTACCCCTGGAAGGGTGACTTTGAGGATGGTTCTTATTATCCTTGCAATGGATTGATTTAGGTTGTTTACAACCTCCTTGTCATCTTTGTTTTCTCCTGTGGTGACAAATTATGTTTGTAGGCTGTCATTATGCAATGTTTCATATCTATAGATGGCATCCCTGTTTTCATACATAGTTACAAAAGTATAATGGGAAATATAATAAGCAATTTCTTCCTGTGGTGCAGTCAAGTACTAGCTTATACGATTCAAATGTCAGGGGAGGACAGTACAGGATTTTGAACTAGATTCTTGGGCAACAGTGCTTAATTTTGTTTAGTGTTTTGTATTTTTCACTGATTGCTTCTTATACCATGCAGACAGTCTTGACAGTCTCTAGCTTAGCTATCTTCAGCAGCACAATGTAGTGTGTCCTTGAAACCTTACTGTTACACTCACAGAATGCTTTGTCCTTTTTGAACTTTTCTTGCTGAGAACCTTTGTTCCTGGATAGAGTGCCACAATGTGATGATGTACAGGAATGGTGCAGTTGGTATTGAGTACTGAATTATTTTCACTACTATGGGCCACTAATATTCTGTATACTTCTACCCTGCTAATCATGTAGTACTAATGAGTACTAACCAAGTTCGAATTTTGGGCCCTGTGGGGCTGAGAGACACAAAAGATTTCATTGCAAAGATGCAGGGTGCCAAGCAAGGTCAGCAACCCTAACCCTCAAAGATAATGAATCTGAATATGAAAATTGAAAAATTGATCTTTCCAGGAGTTTAATTCATTTGGTAATAAAGTCACACCTTGGCAGTGAGCACCTACCCAAACTAAGAACCATGGTATCACCTTTTTGTCCATGCCTTTTGGAAAATGTATGCAGTATCCCTTTGTGCCATACTGCCGTGCTGTATAGCACACACATTTTTCCCTCTCTGATGAGTAAGACACAGAGCATGGTAGGTTCAGTTTTGGTTTTTGGTGGGTTTGTTTGTTTGTTTGTTTGTTCATAGATAATTTGTTTTTTAAAGACACAGAGTGCATTCAGATACTGTAGCAATGGGTCTAGGATAAGAGTTTTTGTAGAACAAGCAACAATGTTTGAACAAGCAGAGACTGTTTCAAATAAAATACAGAACACTTACCAGTGCTTGAAATTGACTTTGGAACAAACAGAGGTCTTTTGAGTATTGTTTTGAATAGATATAGTATCCTGAATCACATGATTTACAGAGAAAAAACAATGTTAAGATGACATCCCGTGTAACTGTCTTGTGTGACAGAACAGAATCTGCATTTTAATCATGACAGTTATGACAAATCTTGTTTAATTTGGTATCTGATGTAATATGGCTTTCCACATATCTATTTCATGCATCAGTATATGTGAAGCTTTACTGAACCCTATTAGTTCAGATTGTGTGTTTGAAAGGTATTTTCCTATGCATTTTAAGACTGATTGCAACATGGTTAATTTTTCTGCCTTGAACGTAACTTTCCCAAATATGCAGAATAAAATAAATGTTTTTTTAGAAAATTATTTAGAAAATGAAAATTTTTTAGAAAAGTCTAGAAATTTGCTAGAAAAAATCTTTAGCATGAGACGTATCAGTGGAGAATTCATGGATAAGCTGAAGGGTCTAGAGAATAAAGAGCTGCTAGCTGTGTTCTTCCTATATGTTCTTTCATGTCCTAAGAGATATGTGTTCATACATTGATAATAATGACACTTTGGACTTAAATCACTTTCTAATTTCCAGGTGCTACATAGCATATTATTAAATATTTTAATTAGTGTCTCACCTTGTTTCCAGTCAGCTCATTCTCACTGAGTCAGAACACATTATTCCTCAGTATGCAATGTTTCAGCATAATCAACTTTCAGCTTGCAAACAGTCTAAAATCTGTTCTTTCTACTGTACATGCAGTTCTTTAGAGTTATATATGACAAGGTCAGTTGCATTTGAATAATTATGGTATAATTAAAAAACATAATTACCATATGGGTAGCAAATTCATTTCCATCATTATCAGTCAAATGTCAAATTTCTAGGATACACTTAATTTCTGTCTCTCATTCCTTCTTCACTCTGCTCTAATTTTCATAAATTGAGTCTTGTATTTTAGTTGTATAGGAAGGAAACTATGATGAAAAAATTATGCTGGGTTTTTGTCCTTCTGCATTTCATCTCCACATTGAATAATTTTCGCAATCTTTTCTCCACTTCTGCAGACCTGCCAATGAGCAGAAGTAGGGTGCTTGCAAATGGTGCCAGCACAGTTACATGGATACATATCTGTGTTTGTTTAAAGTGTGAGTTCAATCACTTAGCTATTTGATGAAGCTGATGTTAAAACTTTGGGTCTATATGAAGTGCTTTGGGGAGTTTGTTTAGTCATGTTATTTCTGTTGTTAATGTCAGAATCATCATAACTTCAGAAAGCCTAGGATTTGAAGGTGGACATGTCAAGCAATTATTTTCGTATTGTAATAGAGGTCAATAGAGAATGTTTGACAGCTTGAATTTTTTGTGTGTTTGATCATCCCTTGCCAGCAGCAAATGCAAATGAGAGGCAGTACTTCATGCCTACCTTTGAACTAGTCAAGTGCTGTCAGTAAAACATTCTCTTCTGTCCTGGTTTGGGACAAATTTGGAAGGGAACTTCCCAAAGGTATGTTTCCCTAAAGGGCAGAATTCAGCAGCCCCTTCCCCAGCCAGTTCAGGGGATAATCTCCTTAGAGAAAAGTGGAAAAAATGGTTTAACAAGCAAAGTATTCACAAGTATGAAAAAGTGAATAATATTAAACAGTGAAACCTCTCATTCTGAAGAGATGGTAAATTCAAAAGGCCCTTCTGTGGTTCAGAGAGAGTCCTTTTGTGGCGTGTGGCTCAGCTTCCTCAGTCTCTTTCAGCCCCTCTGGGGCTCCGACTGGTGTCCAAGTTGCAGGGGACCCAGGCAACTGGCCTGGTGTTCTGGACTAGAGAGAAGCTGAACAGTTCCAGAAAAAAAGCCAGCCCTGAAAAAACTTCTCTTGCTGTAGCTAATGAGGAAAACCAGCAAAAACCCAAGGAAAACGCCCCATTTCTTTCTCTCTCTGCAGTGGAGAACTTGGAGAGCACTGCTGCAAGCTCGAAGAAAGGTGAACTCTTTATATTTTGAAGACAGCATGAAAAAATCCCCCCTTTCTCTCTCTGGGCCTAGCTTAAAGCTCCAAGACACACTTCTGAGCAAAAAGAGAGATGATGGGGATGCCAGCATCATAAAGTCACCCCAGGACATTTTTGTTCCTTTTCTCTCTCACATGTACATGGAGAAATTCACTTGGAGCTAGCAGAATGATAGCTGGCGGGATACAGGCCTTGCTGTGCTCCTTAGAGCTCTGATAAGCCCAGTACAGTATGACCTGGCAGAGATACTATGACTTTCTCAGAAATGAAACCAAGGTAGCCTCATAAAACCCTGCCCAGGGCTCACTGGTTTCCTGTGAGATATGCTGAATGTTGAGTCAGGGACATTGGATATTGTCTTGAGGATGGTAGAATTGGACTGTGCGAGTCACGATGCTGTCCTAGGTAGTGACCTTTTCCAGAGGCAGGGATGGGATAGCTGAATACTTTGCACTAAGTGCTGGGTCAGTCTGTGTGCTTTAGGTTTGGTGAGTGGTAGTCCTAAGGGGTTTGGTTTCTGAGAGAGTCCTCCAGGCATGGCAAATAAGAGACAAACTTGGAGTATATTGGACAAACTGAGTATATTGGAAAAAAGTTCTGTCTATGCAGTCCAGGAGCTTGTGAGAAACAGAAAAAACTGCTGTCAGTTACTACTTGTTTGAAAAGAGGGTGAATATATGAATGGAAAGTGCCTTGGATCACTTGAAAAGGTTTGGGTTCTACATGTTATGTAAGTACATGTGTCTGTTGTTAAGCATGTACATGCTGTCCAATTAAGCAGGACAGGTCTGTGCCTAACTTGGGATCAGTAGAGTTTAAATACACCATTAGTATGTACTCACATCACTTGTCTTGTTCTTTCACATAATGGCTTTCAGAGCCTGTATGGCAGAACAGGGTTTGTACTAAAATGATTTTGTCTGAACTGACATTATATATTAAACCTAAAGAGCATTATCAACTAGAAAATTTTGAAACATGGACAGGACAGGCTTATCTCACATGTCAAGCACTCTGGCTGCTGCCTGATTCTGGATGCTATCTACAGTCTGACATGGCTGTGTGGTACTGTTGATCCTTGCAGGATTATGTACAAAGATAAAATGCTTAGATTCAACAAAAGGTTCTTTGCTGCTTTATTTCTTGCTATAAGGAATGTGGAAAGAGAATGCTTTCTTAATTAATGAATCTCAATGACTAGACTAGAAGTTATACTGAAATAATGCTGGGATGTTAATTTTCAATATTACACTTCAATTTTAAATAAAACAGGACAGAAGTGAATCAGTTGAATAGGTTATACAGTAAACAATATATGCAGTCCATTTCTTCATCTTGTTTGCACCCAGTGCAAAAAAACCCAAGAGGGAAGAATAAAGCCTGCAGCACACAAAAAATATTTTCCAAATGTTTGGTTCACAAAGCCATAGACTGATCATAAATATGTTTTCTTGATCATTTTACCTTTCAAGAATTCTGAGTTAACATGTGTGGTGGTTTTTCAGATTTTCCTTTAGAAAGTGAAAAAGCATAGCAAAGGCAGCTGAAGGTAGAAGATAGAGAAGAGTGCCCTTGCTATTGATTTAAACTCTACCTACTCAGCAAAACAAGAGTCACAGAAATCACAGCTAGGCTACCACCACAGAAGGTACTCAGATTTAATATTGAACTCTATTAACAAGGTTAAAAAATGCTGTATGATAGTTATGAACAAGTTTTCTTTCTCAGATACAGCTGGAGCATAATATCTAAAAACAGAGTATCTGTCCTGTGCAAAGGTCCTGTTGAACACAGACATTATCATTGTGAAGAAATGTATATTACACAACTGGAAGCATGTATAAAACTCAATTTATAATTTAAATGTTGCCTGCATTCACTTTTACTCCTTCTTTGTTGTTGCTACACTAGGAGCTAAGAGTGGCCTCCAGTTCTGAATGGCTGCAGCCCTGCTGGAAATCTTCAACCTTCTGCCAGCAGCTAATGCTTTAGAGGTTGTAACACTGACTGTTACTGGCTTTATGCTGTCCCTATAGCTTTAAAGGGATTTTGGAGCTTGCTTAAATGAGTCCGTGTTCAGATCCTTTGATTTCCAACCTTTCTCATCATGCCAGGCAGGAGCAGAAAAGCCATTGCCTCCTGAGATCTCAGGAGTAGCTCTGGCAGCTTGTGCATTCCAGCTTGGAGGAGATGTGATGAGGGAGTGAGGGAACAATGGCTGTCCAAGAGGGATTACCTCAGGAGGCTGTGTCATATGCTCAGCTTGTCCCATAAAGGCACAGAACAGAGTCTGAGATGCAGAGAACGGTGTTTGTATGTTTGTTCTTTAAGGAAAATTGGAGCTTAACACTGATACCTCACAGCTTAACTGCAAAGTTAGTACCGTACGTGTGCTCAAAAGATTTAACTGGCAGCCTTAATGTTAAGGACTGTAGTTTAGTTTGCACTGTATCTTCTTGATGGTTTCTCTACCCTATGGAGATAATTACTTCTCAATAAATATGGAAGTAAAAATATCGATAGATTGTAGAAGAATAGTAAGAGTAAGCATGCAGGAAGGCTTAGAAGATGAAAACTATTTCAGCCAGGTCATAATTATGTACAATTATTCTGCCCAGGGCATGAGATGAGAAAATCACTGTATCTTGCTTGTGGTAATGGGTTCTTATAATGAAGAGTTTTTAATGTAGAAAACATTTGTTTTAACTATAAAATGGAAATCCTTTAATGCATGTGCTCTGAAAATTGAACTAACGTTCAGATGGAAAGAAATATCTGTCAGGTTCATTCTGCTAAATCCAATTTCCAGACTAAGTTAGTGGTGAAATAATATATTTTTATCCTGCTGCTTTGCTAAATGTGTGCTCTTCTTGATGAACCCTACCCTTGCATCCACAAACCTCACAAAACATGCAAGGGTCCAGGCAAAGCATTTGTGTGAATATATATAGAAAAAGTATAAACACACAATTCAATGTTTTTTTCTCTTGAAACAGAAGCTAATTGTAGCATGATTTCTGTAACTGTGAAAGGCCAAGAAATCTTTCTGATTCTTCAATCCTCACATTTTGAAAATATTTTGTTTGACTAATTTTAGGGGTAGAGCAGAAGACGCTTGGTGCAAAAGGTACTTGGAAATGAAAACAAGTGCATAATCCAGATCTTTATCCATCTGAAACTGATGAAAAAAAATCTTGCTGACAATAAAAGAAAATATGGATTTTTCTTTTAGGAGCAAATAAACTCATCTTAGTTCTCATTGTACAGGATAGAATGGAGACTGAGACAATTACAGAATTGCCAGATGGTCACAAGAAGAGGATGGAGTGGGCTGTTGTGGGACTAGAGGATATTTAGTTTGTAGAAAAAGGTGAGAAACAAGTGAAGGCAGTTTAGCATTGCTAATGGTCAAATGTGAAAGCAAGTAAAAATGAGAAAGTATCATTTTATGCCCACTCAACTTCACATTAATTCTCACTGAACACAAATAAACAGTACTGTAGTGATGGATCATCATTATCAATCTTTGCAGTGGTGCTGTCAAACAAAACATTTGCATTGTAAACAGAAAATATTCCAGGATGTTGTCAACATGCTTGACCCCACATAATTACATTTGGCTTTTTGGTATTCATGAATTCTGTGCATATGGTTCTGCTCTGCCACTGTATGAGCTCATAGCTGAGAATTGTGAAGTTTAGGTAAGAGGAAGGGGAGAATGGGAGACTACTCCTTAAACTGGCTGAGCATTTCTAGTTTGCTTCAGGGAAAAGAGTCAAATCACTGATGAGGGTACCCATGAAATTCAGGTACTTTTTCATTGCTTCTTAGCTTTTGGTCTCAGCCAGGAGCTGATGCTGTACCCCCACATCCTTCCTTCTGAAGTAACCTGTCTGTGGAAAGGGAAGGTGCTCTTGGAGGCAGAGATCTGCTGCAGTGTGAAGGCAGAAAGCTTTGCATAATGCTCTGCTTGCAGCTTTCCAGGTTGAGTGACACCCTTGTGGGTGATGACTTGTGACCAGGATAAGCCATTTTCCAGTGAAGGACCACTCTCTGCAACATGGTAGAAAATCAGTGGCTGAGAGCAGTGGTTTCCTACTGCCTTCCAGTTGAGGCTGGAGGAATGTTCTACCTCCATCCAGCATCACCCATGGTTTGGGGTACAGAGCCTCATATTTGCTTTTAGTGTGATGGGATGTTGTCTGTTGGTGCAGGCACTTTTTTTTTTTTTTGTCATCTTCACTGCCTCATGGCAAAACTGCAGTAGGATGGAGGGATTTTGTACTGTCTGATTCTCTCCCAGGTGTGGAGCTTTCAACCCAGGGAAGTACTTACATCCTGTTGCTGAAAGGTAGCCGTTATTGAATACTGATCAGTTTAAATGCTTTGTTCAATATTTGGTGAATAATTCGAACAGTTTAAAAGCTAATCCATAGCTATCTTACCATGACAATCTTTAGATTTCTGGTTAGACTTTACCTGCCAGATTTGTTTTTTTCTTGAGGTTTTTCAGGGAAAATAAGCCAAATAAATTTGGTACTGCTGATTCTATTTAACACTTTGAAGCTACCTTACCTCTTTGAATGCTATTTCTTCGCTGGTTAGCCCTTACTCCTAAGGATGAGGTGAGCACAAGCTACTATTTTCATAGTATGTTCCCAAGTACCACCAGGAATTTGCTAAGCAGCTCCCAAGCTGCATGAAATTTTCTTATTCTTGTTGGCTATCCCCACTTTAGAAGAAAGAAAAGGAGTTTGTTTGCTTTTCGTAGTCTGTTGAAATCTCAAGAAGTGGAAAACATGAAAAATAAGCACTGACCCAATGTGTAAACCAGATGATTCCTTGAATACCTTGCAGAGAATTTCGTCAAGGCACACTGATGAAAGAATGCTGCTGACATCATTAATGGTCTTTAACCTGTTTTCTGTCTTTTCTGGCCTGCATTTGTACTGAGCAGTTAAAACTAGTTTTGTTGATTCACCCTCTTGGAGCTTTTTGTGAGGGTCAATGCAAAAATCATTATCTTATCAATCATTATTTGTTCTGTCTTTCTAACAAAAAGACTATCTTTAGACAACTGGAGAGATAAACGGCTTGGTGTTGTAGCTGGATGAGAAGATTTATGGTACATTTTTTGCTTAACTTTCCATGACACTTTAACTGATGATTTTTCCTGGCACTTTTACCATCCTCGTTTCCTTGAGTATGTACCTGGTTTTTGTCCCATTTTTTTACATTTTTTTCTCCCATCCTTACATATATATTTAAATTTCTGGCTGTAACTACAGCATTTCTTTCTCAAGTTCTACCTTTGCATTAGAATAATTTCTTGCTGTGTGCTTAAAACTTATTGGTTTGTTTAGCTCTAGCCTCTGTTGCTACTGACTTCACAAGAACTGCCATTTTTCACTGAAGTTTTTATCTGGACTGAACCCTGTTCCTGGTGGTTGTTAGGGGATTATGTCTATACTTTCTTTACAAATGAGAAAAAAGGAGATCATCGTTTTTTAAGGGCGCTACTTCATCAGAAGTAAACATTTTGCTTCACTTTGCTTAATTAAATTTATGTTCATTCTCACTTATATAACAATTAGGTAACATTGATTTGGGCTGATAAATGTGTATCGTACTATACATCAGAGGTGATTTAACTCTGCTGCTGTTTGAAAGGTTTTTGACACAGGCTGGAGAGTGCAGAGAAGTCCTTTATTGTGGAAGGTGCTGTATAATCTTAAGTGATCCCAGCTTTGCCTAGACATCTCAGTGCCTTGGCTGTACTTTATAAATAGTCATTTCCCAGAACTGCAAAGTGCATTTTCTAAGAAATGTGAGCTCAGTAGAGGTGAGTGAATTATTCGGTTTGGAATAATGACAAAAATCTAACTCTTCAACTTTGTGCACATGCAGTTTGGAGGAATAAGTAATGCTATGCTTTCCTTAAGCAGATACTTTGATATTTTACAAGTTTCCTGCCATATTTATGCAACGCCTCCTCTGTATTTCCACTGTTCATTAATTACATGCCTTTATTTCAGAGATCCATTGAAGTATGTTTTTTTGATGTTGGTTTATAATTTGAAGATTGTAATACTTACTGAGTCTTCACTGACTTTGGGACTTTGAACATTATTCTGGTCATGCACAGATTTGTATTTGTGATGCATCCAAGTGAAAGTCTTTTGACATCTTGATTTCTGTTTCTCTGTAGAACTATACAGCCCAGTGAAGCAAAGGTATTTCATGGTTTGGTGAAACTGCTGTGTGGTCTGTGGATATTAACAATGCCCTTTGACATGCATGTGTACAAAGGGATATAAAAATGCAAAAGAATCGTCAAACTCTCCACAAAGGAGTCTGCAAAGATTAAACAGTCTTTCTGTTACCTAGCAAATTTTAGAGGGCTATTCAACTTTATCACCTTGTCTCCAAGCAAAAATGGTTTAATAAGGAAAATAAATAGGTTCTGTTGTGGTGACTGCATTTCATGCACTCCTTTGACAGAGGCATGCTGGAAAAGGTGGCTGTTAAGTGCACAGTGATGAGTGTATTTTAAACATCTGAGTTCACACACGCGGATGAATCCACATTTTTTCTAATGTACCTGGCATACTAAGATTAGCAGAATGGCTAAATAGCTTGTGCTTACACCTAAGGAATTTAAATCAGCTTTCTAAGAGAAGGGAGAAAACACAGAACTTTATTTTTGGTGTGTTCAAAGCAACAAATGACACATACTTAAAAGTGTTTCACTAACAGTTTGATATGTGCAGTCACATGCAGAGGAAGAACTGGTCTTTGTTGCTTCAACTCTGGTTGAAAACCCCTGTAAAATGCTGTTGTGAATGTACTCTTACGAAGAGAGGGGAGATGGCAAGGGAAGATATTTGTTGGAAGGGGTTTATTTGTGTGGGAAAATTATGTAGCCACTAGTTGAGGTATGCAGAGTTCTGAATTTTGAGCTGGGCCCTCTTATACAGAAATAGTCCAGATTATAAGCTTTCTAACACAATTTGAAGTATTTGAAAGCAGGCATTCTTTATTACAGTGCTGGACACATCTGGAGGATTTTTCCTCTGATTGAATGTATATTGCAAAACTTTACACCAGTATTTAGTTCATTGTGATCATACACATTCATTACGATGTACTTCCTAGTTAATACATAAACATCCCTCTTTTTAAATTAGTCCTAATTTACATGCTTCTGCCTCTTACTGGAAGTCCTTTTATGGTCCTAGAGGGTCATCTAAAGGGGTCTAAAGTGGTCATATTTACTGAGAGCTCCCAATTTTGTAAATGACATTACCTTGCTCAGGTTAGTTACCATGTATTCTGACCTGCATTTTCTGTTGCAAACAAAGCTACTTCTGTCCCAGTATAGTTCTTTGTCTGGATCCTGTACTGGGATATTCTTTAAATCTGGTCCTCTAGAATAAACTTCAGTCTTTTGTAGGCAGTCATCTTCTGGAGTACACTCTACCTCAGTGGCTGACAGAAACATAGCAGGATTAACAGTAGAGATGGGTTTTTGAGGGTAATGGTACCTTCTTTTATTCTAATTTGCTAATTAGTCTTCAATCTCTATTTTACAACTTCAAGGGACCTGAAAATTTCTCTGTGTTGTCTGTCATATCCAGTATAAGAGCTGGGAGAAGTAAAGAAAATTAGAAGGGAAAAAATAATTCTTTTGTTCATGGTGTTGCTTATGCATTTTGTCTAATGATTGTTTAGGGCATAATGAGCAATTCCTAGTGCAGAAAGCTGGACTGGAATGTCTGCATCTCTCTGAGTAATGCCCTAGCCACAGATTTGTTTTTTCTTGCATATTCACTCTTGGAATCTCATTTTCTTTTCTGCCTGGTGGCAGCCTGGTAACAGACTGCTGGAGCACTCCTCTGGGAGGCAAGATATGTTGGTCTCCCTGGGAAAGAGCCTGACCTCTACCAAATTATAAGCAGAGAGTGACAGTACTATTAATATATCCCTCTTCTAGCTGTGTTTTCAAAGGAGTATATAGCCTGCTTGTTGTGCTGCTGAGCCTAGATATCATCAGCACATGGTAGGTTTATTGTGAATATCAGGAGTGAATTGGGTCCCTGAGGGGAGTTCAGTTCAGAACAGCTTCAGGGAGCTCTGCAGACCCATTCAGGGAGGAGGCAGGAGTGCCTCCTTCCCAGCTCCCTCTGTCAGCTAGGGACACAGCCCTCTCCCATCCAGTAGCTGAGCTGTAGGCACTTAACTCTAGGTTGTTTTGGCAATAACATCTAGGCTTCTACTGTCAGCAAAATGTTTCAGGTGCTGGTTTGAGCTTAATGCTATAACCAGTCTTTTGGCTGTTTGGTCATCTGGAGACTCTCCCATTTCCATTCCAATCAAAGACAGCTGACAGCAGTAGTTTTGCATCTGACTGTGAACAGGTGGTGGTAGGCAGGGTTTCTTTCTTTACATGATACAGCTGGAAGAAAACTAAACACAGCAGTCCATCAGTAATGAAACTTTTTTCCATTAGAAGGAAATACTATGATTTAGATTAAAATTTCATTTGAAATGAATGAATTTCTTTGAAAACATGAGCTCCCTTGGAAGAGTGAATTCAAAATGATTTATTCCGTATTCTGCAGTTATCTGCCCTTTGACATATGGACTCAGCTCATTTCATTTTTTGTGTTGAATGCAGGGGAAGAAAAGTACTTTAAACACTGTGGTTTTTTAGTAGGAAACTTCACACTCAATCTTTGCTGGGAAACATGCTAGCAATTGTGAAGTGAATGAGAATTTAGGTCATATTTGTAAAGCTGAGTGTTTTTGCATATGAATATTCTCATTAATGCTTTGTAAACCAAATGGACTTAATTTCTCATTAAACATTTTTGTAGTAATGCAACAAGACTTGCCTGCAGCCAACATCAGCTTAAATATTTTAAAGGGTCTGCATTTGTCAAGGTCTCTAAACATCAGGTTAAGCTGGTGAGGTTAGAGAGTCTTACAGAGCTTAAAAAGCTTTGCCAACAGCCAGCAAAATTGTTAGACTGTGAGAAATGGAGTTTCACAGAACAAGACTTAGTCTTTACAAAATGGTATTCCAAATATCTCTGGTTATTGCAAATATTTTTGCAATATGGTGGCTCAGCCTTCAAAGTCATGTTTATGGGAGATGTTTCTGTGATTTAAAACAGATTTGTTCCTGTTGGATCCAGTCTTGCAAAGGCTTACAGGTGTGCTTTATTTATGCATTCTGAGTAGCTCCATTCAAGTCAGTGACAGCTTGAAGTGACAAAACAGGAATTGTGAGAACTCACCCAGAAGTAAGAACTGTGGCTGACATCTTTTCATTATGCAGCAGGAAAAAAAGTCAATGGTTTAAGGCCATGAAGAGTGTATTAAAAAAAAATTAATTAAGGAAGCCCAGCACCAGCATGATGCTGCTTGGACAAGATTTTTCCCACATGTCCACAAATGAACAGTCTCCACTGTACTGAGCCTCAAGCGATTTCTGTTGTCAGGATGCAAGATGGAAGACTGCATTATTGCTTTTTAAAGTTTTGCTGTGTTTTCTGTGTAATTGCCCAATTCAAAACAGTATGATAGGCACACAGTTAACCCTTGAGTGTTTTGAAACTTACAGAGACATTGGAATTTTGAGCATCAAAAGTTCCCTGAAACAAAACACAAAATCCTCACACATTAATAGTATTTACTTTGCCATTACAAGCAAATTAACTTTTCCTTTTTTACATTTCATCTTAGAAACATTACATTAGACATTCCAAGAGCAATGTCTAGGAAAGGGGAAAAAAAATCATGCATAGCATACATCTTGCTGTATAACCTTAAGTCAGGAAGAAATTTAGGCACATGTTGAACAAAGGTCCTGGACAGAGCAGCAGTTAAACAGGTGCTTTACTTGCACTTACTTCAGGATTTAAATATGTTTAAAATTACATGCATTTGCAAGTAAGAACGGTATGTGGAGGTCTCAAGGAATAATACCCTTCCTGAATGATTCTTAACTGATTACAAATGCCCCTTTTAGAGGTTTTCTGAAGTTACCAGAATGAAAACTTTGTAATGTAGAATCATTAAAAGAAAAGAAATTGTGTGTTTTTCAAGGGAATGGTTGTCAGATCTCTTATGATTATTCTGCGGATTGCCACTTCAAGAAAACTAACAAAATGGTTATTGGATTTAAAAGGTATTCTCTGTAAGTAAATATCACTTTTAAATACTTCAGCTATTATGTTTGTGTTTGCATTACTGTAGGGATTTAAATGGTACCATTTGCATATTTTATCCAATTCTCTAATATTCACTTAGTGAGTTAAAATTAAGATAAGTTGTGTAAATGAAACAGCTTGCTGGCTGTGGATAAGGTCATTTAAAGTGCTGTACCTGGACTGAAAGCAATGCACTTGGGAAGACACATACACAGTATGCTTAGTTTGTGAAAGTAGCATGCTTAATTGCACAAAAGTTTTAGTTTGAAATCGAAACAGAAATAGAAAGATAGAAAACACAGGAATATGGTTAAGACTGACATCTTTGCCTTGGAAGGGGAAAGCTAGGAATGTATGTTGAGTCATATCAGGTGTGGGGGATGTGCATACAAATAATTTTTACTATATAGAATATATACTATATATTCTCTCAATATTTGTATTTATGTGCTTCAAACACATCCCAGATGTTTTGAGATTTTAATGACATGGAGTTCTCTTCCCCCTTCTCTCCATGTTACATACATAACTTTTTCTTCTGACAGAATGAAGTACCTTTCCTTGTTGTCCTTAAGGGAGGTCTAGCCAGCCCCAGCCCAGGGATTGTAGGCAAAGCCTGGCCTGTGGTGTTCACATGGTCCTCTCTCATAGTTTGCATGGAAATCTCTGTTCTTTCACCTTCAAGTTTCTCCTTTGAAGTTTTGGCAGTGATTGATTTTTGGTCTCCTAAGTTAATGTTTTATTTTTAAATACTCACCTAGCCTGCATTTTTTGATACCAAGCATTTTCCACAGGTCTAATCTTCTTGACTGTAATTTTCATGGATCTTAAGGGGGACCATTGCTGGCCATCCCTCTAAAACAACCTGGAGGCACATGACCAATTAGTACCCTCAAATCTACTTAACTTGACAGCCTTTTCTCTTTGCAAAATGCTTTGCTGCTTTGCTTTATTAGTCCACCTTTGGCTCATTGATCACCAAGCAACTGCTGAGTTTTCTTTTTCTGTATGTGAGTTAAGATAAATTTGTTGTATATTGGTGCCACATTTTTCAGCTTTTCTGCCTTCCTTACACATGTAGAATAACGTGTCATCATGTTTAAGAGCTGTTAAGAAACTCTACTACAACTCCTTTGATCTGTGTTAGGCTGTCATGAGTACCCATGGTTACTTTCTTGTGCTAATAGTCCCCAAACAGGGGATTTTGAACTTCTGTGTGGATTTTCTGTGATTAGAAATGGGAATAATCTTAAAAGCTGCATGGAAGCTTAAAATGAGATATTTACGTAATGCTATTCTTCTTATGGTTCAGCAGGTCAGCCTGTTCTACAGCAACCTCTTCATTTGTGTAAACCCTGAGTACAGTACAGGGTTTACAGTACAAAGGGACTGCAGGGATAGATTGCAGGTAGATGGAAGTATTGGTAAGAAGAAGAAAAGTTACGAAGCATGCAGATATAAAAGATAACAATTTGTAGTAGCCATTACCCTGTAAACTCTTTCCCTGCCTCCTTCCTTCCCTCCTCACAGATTTTCTTAGTGAACTGGAGGGCAGCACAACTTTCTGAATGCACTGTAAGAGATTACTTTTCTTCCCCATCCCATTGGGAAGGCTGAATGAGGAGCTGTGTGAGGTGTAGCTGCTGTGGGGTATGTTGTGAGTTACAAACGGTGTTGTGTTGTAGATGATAATACAGAACTAATATATTTCTTTAATCATTTGGCCTAATAATGCTTTTCACAGGGTTATTCTCCCTCACACTTAAGAGTTTGTGTAGCTTTTTGTAATCAAATGAGTACTCTTCTGTGTAAACACATAGGAGAAATGTAGAGAAATTAGATTCTAAACTAAACAGGTTGCTCTAAAGTAAGCAAAATGCATCTTTGCAGCAATGAGACTTCAGACATGGTTCTTTTGCAAGACAGTTTTGGTTATCAGAGTATTTTGGTAATTAGCACAAAGTGCCTGGTCTTGAGCCAGGCTCTGCCCCTGGCTGCACACTGAGCTGCCTATTGCTTGTATGCAGGCCTGCCAGTGCAGCAGTGTATGCACATGTACATCACATGGATATGATGTGCATGATGATAGGGTAGCCAATACCTTTTTTCCCTGATGTGTCACACTGTTCGAGAGAAATGACACAACATATATCAGTCCTTTAATATCACTTTAAAATCTCAGGAATGCCCTGACAGGGGAAGGCAACACCACACAATCTGAGAGTGGTTACTGCCCTTGTGACAAGGAATGGCAGCCAGCTGCCTGTCCACTTTTTTTATGGCACTAGCAGGGAAAGAGAGAGGCATTGCTTTCTGCTTTCTATTTCTCCTCTGGGCAGGGAGGCAGGCTCTCCACAGTACTGTAGGGGAAGGTCACAGTGTTAATAAAGATTTTCTAAGTCCTTTTGGCTTCTGTCCTTCTTCAAACATGTCTTCACATAGTGGATTTTCAGTTGCACATTTGCCATCAGCCTAACTAGGAGCTAAAACTTCACTAACCTTTAACATTAATCAGAATTATGAGTTGTTGCTGCTCAATTATCTAGCTGCTGTTGTTGAAAAGTGAAAATCAGAAAATAGCCTGTTTTGTTCTGCACATTAAGCTGAAAGCCCTTCAGGCCAACCTAAACTGAGCTGCAGCTGGAAACAAATGTGTTGATACTGCTGAGCTCTCCCTGGCAATGCCATTGCCAGTGGAGGCTGCCTGTGTTGACAAGATAGCTGTAGCCTACACAACAGTGTCAGTGCAAGGATGGGGACTGTACAGAAACCTGAAGATACCTCTGCAGTAAAAGCTACTTTTTGTGCCATGGACTTAACCCAGGGCCCTATGGGGTCAGCAGAAAGGTTTCTTCAGGGATTGAAGTCAGATCTTGGTCACAGAGATGTGACTTTTTATTGTGTCTGGGTTACTTTGAAATGCTATGTTTCAGAGATGAGCTCAGTTGGTTGGAGCATGGGGCTAATAGAACCAAGGTTGTGAGTTTGATCCCATATGGGCCATTCACTAAAGAATTAGACTTGATGGTTGCTGTGGGTCCCAGATGATTCTGTGAACTGACAGACATGAACCAGGTGCCAATGAAATCCCTAAATGTACAAGAGAGAGCTTTGCTGAGCACGGCAGTGCTGGCAGTGTCCTGCTGCAGGCTCCTCTGGGTGCAGCTCTGTGAAACAAGGCACTGCCATGACTGCAAGGGGAGCTGGTAATGGAATGGACCCTGCCTTAATCAGCCTTTAAAAAGGGAGAAGAAAGGTGTTGGGAAAGTCTGTCCCGAGAGTACTGAGTTTCTTAGTCTTTCATGTCTAGAAGGAATTTGCTGAGTCTGTGGCTTCACTCTTTACCCTCTGTGCCACAGCCCTGCAGGAAATTCACTGCTTGCAGACTGCTAAGAGAAACCTCTCTGCCATTAGATTAATTGATTTCAATTGCAAGTGTCTGTTATTGCCACACTGTTCAAACATAGGAAGGGGAGAGAGAAGAAAAGCACAACATAAATAGAAATTATTGATCTTAATTTCTATTTATTTTCATGTGCTTAGTGAAAAAGTACACCTATACTGAAAAACATGTAATCAGATGTTGCCTGTAGCAGATGGAAGTAAAAAGGTGTATTGATGTTATGCTAAGAAAGAATTTGGAGCATTTGACACTTGTTCTTTTAATGACTTTTTTTGTTTACCCTTTAATTTTGTTTATCACTGAATTTTACCCCATTATTTATTTTCTTGCTTCCTAAGATTAGAAATAAAGCAGTATGTTAATTTCCCTTTTAAATTTTTAAGATAATATTTATCTTTGAATATGAAAACTGATAACCAGAGATACAAATTTCACCAGAAAAAAAAATAAATCCTTGAATTTTCTTAGCAAGTAGGAATAGTCTCAAATATGAGTACAGAATGTCATGCCAAAGGAATGACAGCTGAGGAGAGCTGTCACTGGTAGTTCTCAGATACCACATCTCCTTGCCTGGTACCCATGAGCTGGGTGGTGACTCCCCTGCCTGATGGGCCTCTTCAAAGTGTTGACAGAAATACTCAACTCTTTCAGACAGTGTCTGGCCAGTGGTCATGCCTTAATCAGAAAATGATGGGAGTGGATGTAGCTCTTCAGACTGGAAGTGAAATGACCCACAAAATAGTGTCAGCTTTCAGAATCCCATTGCTTCTGGTATTTTTTCTGAAGGAACACTACTTTCTGGACACTTGTAAGCATCAATTAATGACTAAGGTTATGACTCCTGGGTTCAGTTTAAATGCAGAATATAATTGCATGCAGAGTGCTTCCTATGGGTTTCCAGGCTTTTTTTTTTGGTATGAGTGCTCCAAAGGTCATAGACTGACATGATCCTGAGATGCAGTAGAAGAACCAGATAAGAAATATTTACAGTGCACATAATTTTTAATGAAATATTTAAAAGGAGAGAAATTACAACCTTTTACTAATAAAGTATATTTGCATGCATCTACATTTCTGATATATGGGAAACAATCTGTGTGTTGTGACTGTGTATGAATTTAGATACTGTTTTAAATGTTTTTGTTAAAAATCTTATAATTCAAATTCACAGGAAGATTACAGGTAATTTCTGTAGTTGACTTAGAACTATTCCAGTTTAAAAAATCTGGATATTTGCTATTTTCGGTTTGGAGAATATAGTTTGTGCTATATATTTACCTAATACAGAGTTCCCAGGACCACAAAATTGTCCTTTTGCCAAATGGTATGTGCACATACTCCATGAAGTGGCCTACAGCTTTGCAGAAAATAGGGCAAGCTCTGTAAACAGAGCATGTCAGGTAGTCTTTCACATTCTTTTTTATGCTACAAATAGACACATTTGTTCTGTGGTGGATGTTTTCCTGAGATTTCTGTGAAATCTCTAACAGCACTGCTTACTTGTCATTTCACCTACAGGTACATTTATGTTCCGATGGGAGGATCTCAGTCCAGTCTGCTTGGAACACTATTATCTACAGCCCTCACTTTTGCCTTCGTAAGCTACTGGCACGGAGGACAGAGTTATTTGTGGTACTGGGGTGCACTTAATTGGCTTGGAGTAGTTGTGGAAAACATCACCAAGAGGATACTTTCAACTTCACTTATTCAAGATTTAATTGTAAGTTGAATCTCTCCATTTCATATTTTTGCTTCCTGGCTCCATGCTCATCTGAAGTTTCTGGTTACTAGTTTGGTTTAACCAAGATTAAAAGTCATGGATAACAGACAGAGTTAGCATTCCCTTGCCCACCCTCCAGTATCTGAGGTAATAACTAGTTCATACCACTAGAATTTTGCAAAGTAGCAGCAAAGCAGATGGTGAAATATGCACAGTCTTAAAAGCTTCCTCTGCAGTCCTAGAGTAAGCAAATGCTTGTCACGTTGTATGTAGATGAACAGAAGCCAGTTTTAACATTTGTATTCTGATTTCACTCAGGATGGCCTTAAAATACTCATCTTCACTAAAATTAGGAGTGTATATTTCTAACATGTGTTTCCTGGACAAATGTGTGTGTAGCAGCTGCTTGCATCTGGGAACAAGCTTACACCGTGAAATCTTATGCCACTAAAGAGCCAAGTAAAGAAAACATCATTTTGCCTTGAAATCCTCTGATATTTTCATTTTACTTATACTTTTGACCTTCATGCTGTAATTTCCAAAGGACAGAATTGACTTTGATGTGCAATTAGATGCAAAAACCACTATTTTAATTTTGATGGTCATTTTAATCTGCAGGTTTGCTGACTACTAAATCCCGAATCTTCTAATAACTGTCTGTAAGAGTAAATAATTAGCATGTCTTACTTCCTTACTAGTGAAAATTTCACAGAATTTGTACTCTTATATATGGTTGTTTTGGTGGAGACTCACTCTGCAGCCTGATGAAGTCCTGATGCTCAAGGAATGATGTTTGCTGTCCATCCTACCCATTTCAGTTTTCATTTTTGTGGCATCCTGGATATGGCAGCTGATACGACTCACTAATTTGCTAACCAGTGCTACCTTATATCCTCCAATTGTCCATCACTGCAATCTCAGTGATAGTCTGGAAGCAGATTTTTACCTTCCTAGAGAATGAATTTATCAGATCCATTAATCTTCCCTCTAGGGTGAAACTGAGCTACACCATCTGACCAGCTGCATATGTTTGTCTCTGGACTGGAGACAGCCTGGTTTTTTAGGCATCCAGCTATTGGAGGAAATAAAAGTGTAGGGCCTTGCTTTTTCTATCTGATGTCACTGTATTAGAAATTTTAATAAAACTCCTAGGGAATGAACTTCTTAAATATCATAGAAATTATAATGATAGTGACATTATAAGTGTGGGGTTATATATGTTGGATTAATTTCTAACACGTAGTTCTAATTATATTTAACTGATGCTGGCAATAGTATTTTTTGTATAAATTAAATCCCTAACCAAGTGCATTTTACCTCTTTCCTCCACCTTGTTTTCATCTGGTGTTTTTAAAGACCTATCCACTGTCTTTCATGTCTCCTTTGTTTCTCATTTCTATTTGGAAATATAGTAGTAGACCTTCTTTTCAAGACCCTTGCTTATCTTTTCCTGAAATAATTCTGAAGGCAGAATTTTTAATATATATTGTTTTGGCATCTACATTAGTGCATGAGGCAGATCTCACTGCAGTTATGGCTGAGTCATGATTTGCCTTGTGTCTTGAAGGTTTCTCTGCAAGAACATGAGCTACAAACCATTCATTATTGCTCTCTCCTCACTTTTCTAACTCCCATTTTCTTCTTGAATACTTATACTGGAGGGCAGATGAGTAGTTGGACTTTGCATTTTCCTTATCAAGGGTTGGAGTGTTATGAGATTCTCTTAGATGTACCACATTTAAAATAAACTGAAAATTTCCCAGTACCCTGTATAAATTTCCTCTTCCCCCTTTTAATCTGTTTTTTGGAAACATTCCTATAATCCTGTCTTGGTAAGGGGTTTGCTGCAAATCACTACTCACTGTGGTGTTGAAGACCCTTTTCCAGGGGATGGGTTTTTCACTTAAATTTCATCTGTTGACAAGCTGAAATCCTTTGCATTCTTGTGCTTCACTCAGTTGCTGTGTTGGCTCTTGAGGGCTATTTCTGAACAGGAAGGTCTATTTTTATCTTCAGAATAGCAGATGAGTTTTTGAAAAAATACAGAGCACAGGTTTATGCTTTTTTTAACCCATTCTGTTCACCAAACCTCCTCGTATATTATTTTTATAATTGAGGTACATAATTCAGTTGAGCAAGAGGTGCTTAATTAGTAGTGTATATATATATATATATATATATACACACACATATATATGTGGGGGGGGGTATAAGTTGAATTTTAATTCTACTCTGTTTTTAAGATTGAATTGATCACTAACAAGAATGGTACCAAAACTGCCTCCTGATTTTTTTCCTCACACTATATTGCCTCAATTCTCTTGCAAAGGGAAGATTAAAAATCAAAATAGAGCATATTCAGGTCTCATCTTTCCCTGAATCCTTGTACTGACTAAAAATATATATGTATATATTGCCTATATTTATGCAGATTTTATTGTATTTTCAGTCCCAACTCTTGAAACCAGCACAGTATGGGGAAATAGCACTTCTGTAGCTGTCTGACAGGTTTTAAATATTATCTCAGGCATACTGAGCTAGAATGAGCAAAGCAGTACAGTCATTATTTGTGAGAAGTAAAATCAGCATATAAACAAATATGTACTGAGAACAGTAAATTCCCTGATCCCCAAAAAAATGGTTCTGGAACTTTTAATTTGAACTGGTTTCAAAGCAGTGGCTGGCTTCCTGTAGTCAGCTCTAGAATAGCTGATGCTCTTTGTTGCATCCTTTTCAGCTTACACTCTTCTGAACTTCAGTGTTTCAGTAAGCTGTGTGAGGAGAAGTTATCTCCATGACTTTTTCCCCGTATTGATTACTTGTTAGTTCTCAGTAAATTAGAACTGAATCAATTAATATTGTCTTTTCAGCAAAGTGTTATGTATAAAGCGACAATAAATGCTAGGTTTCCTAAGATAGGGCAGATCTGGGAACTTTCTATTAAATGGGAGAAGTTTCATTGTGTTTTTTTGTCAGATCTCTTTTTTTCTTACTATTTTTCAGGTGATATTTAGATCTGTACTGAGCAAAGTAGTGCTTTGCTTCACTGTTTCTATATTAATTTCTCACAGATGAGATGAACAGACTCGAGTAGTAACTCATTTGAAATGAATGATGGAATTTGTATTGACTTTTAATGAATAATGTGTACCATTTATGAAAAAAAATGCTAATGGCTAACATTCTCCCAGTAATTTAAAGTTTTTCCTTCTCTTTCCTTAAGGGAAATGATCTATAGAAAAACAGATCTATAAAAAAAATTAGATCCTGATATAAAAATAGATTTAGAATGAGTTAAACCTTAGAGTAGCTGGCAACACCTTTAAATCAATGGATTTTTAAAAAAGAAATATTTGGAAATTATCCAAAGGGAAGATGTAGCAAAGGGAGTGAAGCTGGCAGATTGATAACATTAATGTTTTAAACTAAATTGAAACAGCAACATTTATCTTTTTAGTTCTTTAGTTAAGTGAAAACATGTCATTCAGTCTCGTAAGAATTTTTTACTTTCAACATAAGGATCTCTCTTCTCAAAATCATACTGTGATGAATTTCTGGTTTAAGATCTTAATTTTAGATTTATTTGGTAAGACACTAAATATGCCATAAACGATTTATTTTGGGAAACCAGCTAATTTTAAATGTATGCCATATTTGAAATTTTTACTATCCTTGTAAGTGTTTTTGGTTTTTTTTTAAAGTATAGAATACTTTGATTTTTACATTTTCATTTATGTCTGCAATGAGGTGCACTAATTAAGTCCATTTCAATGTGCTGTCATTTCCTATCCAGCCCCTTTTTGCAAAAGGGGAAGTATTTTATATGATCTCCATATTTTTCTTAGTGGTTTAGATTAGACTTCATTAGTGTTTTAGATTATTCTTTTCCCCAGAGGAATGAACTCCATACATTTGTCTCTGTAGTTAAAAGATCACATTATTTTGTGCACCAAAGATGGGATCAATGACAACTGGTATCCTCAGCTTTCCAGAGAGAAAAATTTTAGATGATTTTCATAGTTTGGGTGGGGTAAGGTTTTTTTGGTCTGTATTTTTCCCTCTGCCTCATTTTGTTTGCCCTATTTGTTCTGCTAGATGCATTAAAAATTCTACAGTTATTTGTAATAAGTTATGCATTGTACAGTGATCCTGCAGACAGCTGGTGTGGAGCATGGAAAGGTTCTGACTGGTTAGCCTGACCTCTGGGCTCTGGTCCCACAGGGAATTAATCTGAACTAAAAGCTCATTGCTGTTGAAGGGGGGAAAGTTTAATTTCTCTTTCCGCCCTTCCTTGCAGTCTCCCCACTTCCTCCTCCTCATGCCTTCCTGCTGGAATCTTTGCTCAGCTGATCTAGCTCTTTATCTCAGCAGAAAGCTCTGCTTCCTTGGGTTATTTTATTGCTAGATTCTTTGACTCATGGAAAGCATCCAAAGAACAGTGTAAGAGACAAAAGCTAAGGAAAGGAAACGGAATAGGAGGAGTTTGACTACTTGGAACCTCCCACTTGCAAATGTGCCTGAACAGTGTGGGTTAGCAGACTGAACCTCTGTATTTAGGAGCAGTGAGACAAAGAAGCCAATTGGACTCTGCTGCATTCATTACTCAGGCTATGCTAGGGCACACATTCAGCTTAACAAAAATGGAAGTGCCTGTGTATTTCACAACCATATACAAATACAATGTGTTTTCAACGTATATACCCATATACGTTGAAAAATGAGTATTTCCTTTAAATGTCAGAATTTCTTTTTGCAGGTATAACTCACTTTAAGCTACTGTGAGGCAAGTAATGGTTCCTTCTTCACTAGAGACAAGATCTGACTAAACATTATGAAGTCATTTGAGGGAGGTATGTTTGTTGACCACCTTGCAAGATTAAATCTTTAATAAGATCTCTGCGATAAATAAAGACCCTGACAGCTGCTCTTCAGCACACACTGGTCTTTGATCTTCCTCTTGCTTCATTTGGTGGAAAACGAATTTATATCACTTGTTTACTGTTGTCAAGCCAGTCTGGCCTTTTCTTTTTTCCAATAGTTTTGTATAATTCTTACATATTTTTATTGTAGCATGGTGAATCAGTTAAGTGACAAGCATTGCCAATGGTACTTTCTTCGTAGCATTTTTATGTACTTGCTGTAGAATTGTGTTGAGTTTGTTGCTTCACTTTCTAAGGATGAACGAATTCCCTTAATCAGACTCTTATTCTCTAATGCAGAATTGGTTTTTGAGACTAGGTACCAACCATTATATCAAAACCCAGACTAGGAGATGGGGCTTGCCACCCACTCCCTACTCCTCACCTTGGCATTGAGTTCAGCCATATCATTGCTCTAACCAGAAATCTTTACTATCCAAAGGAGACATACTCTGACTCAAAATCAGTGGATTGTTATTCTAGATGTGCATGTTAGTCAGGGCAGATTTTTATGACTACTGGTCTTTGGTACTTAGATGCAGCAAGCTGAGTCAAGGTGCTGTTTTGTACTGAGATGCTGAGTGACCATCAAAGGTAAATATGGGTTGCCTGATGCATCCTAGTCAGTCCAGTGACTTCTAGCTTTGCCAACTGAGTCAAGCAATTCTTGCCATGTTCATACTTTTACTTGATTTTATTTTCTTCTCTCTTCTTCACCCTCCTGTGGTAAGGTTTCATTTGTCTTAATGGAAGTAAATCCCATAACATTTCGAGTGCCCTGCTATAAAGTGCTCGTATGGTTACACACTTGCATTGTGGCACTGGTTTTCTTTGCTGAGGGAACTTCTCATCTCAAACTCAGTAACAAAGACTGAAAATGTAGTAGAGGGTCAGGCATATGCAATAGGATACAGACTTTTGTGTGGTGAATGACAAAAATGACTTCAGAAATATTTCAGAGGTAACATTCTGTTGTTTTTTACATTTTGAGGTGCTTTTTTTTGGCTAATATTTTCAAGAAATATTATTTTTGATGCCACAAGTGGAGAAACCATTGTGATTTTTCTGATATGATTGCTGCTCTGCTCCAGACAACAGTGTCAGCTGGGAAGCCCCATGTGTAGCTGCTTGATTGTCATAAAAAACCGCATTTCTCCCACCTACCAACATTATTTACTTCCTCTTCAATTTTGGAGATATTGGACAGTTTTCTGGTGCTCAGTCACTAATGCTGTTTGAAAAGCAAGTAAATCATGCTACATGATTTAGCATGTGAAAACAAGGCGTATTGATGCTGGTTATGTGCTTCTTTGTTACTGTTACATGAATATGGCCTCCCTCTGTGGTTTGCCTCAGAAATTAGTCCAGGCAATAGATGTCAGCAATTACAGAAATATGAGTTAAAGTCCTGAGGAGTGGTTGCTTTCTGGTCTTCCTGCTTTGCCTTGAGCTACAGAACCTTGCTGCAGGAAAAGCATGGTCTTTATTTGCTGAGACTGTTTATCAAATGTCTCCATGGGGATTATTACTGTGTATTATTTATTTGCTAACAGTCATAAGGGGCAAGACCAAAATTCAGCACTAATGATTGGTGAAGTTAGACCCCTTCCCAACTGGATTACAATTTAAAAGGTGTTAAAAAGTGTTAAAATATGGATGAAGGAACTGAAAGAATCAGCATGAGCAGAATGAGAACCCAAAGAGCAAAAAAAACCAGGGATGTCAAGGACCTGAACACAGAGAAGAACGCACAAATCTTTCAGTCAGTGAGAGCTGAGACACATTTACGGGAGCATGTACACTGCCATTACTTGGCTGAATTCCCTGCTTTAAACATAAAACAGAAAGGAGGATGGTGTGTTTCAGTGCTGTTCATTTTATGTTTTTCACAAGCTGCCACTTAGAATAAATGGGCAGGTTCTTTGAGAGTGAAGAGTTAAACTAGAAAGTAGAGAAATTTACTTGTGTGTATGTCAAACTTTCACACATGCATCTGTAAGTGTAGTGGATACATATGAGCTGATAGGAAGCTTTCTTCAAACAGAAGGGGGAGTTGGCTGTTTGCTGAGAGATGCTATAAATGTAGATCTTTTGGAAAATCTAAAAATGAAATGGTGCTAGTGCAAGACAGCATTCTGTTGAGTGAATGTTTAGTAAGACATCAATAGAGAAGATGAGTATCTTCTCAAATACTATATATAGCATTTATTCCTAAATTCAGAATCAAGTTCTATTTGTGAAAATAGATCTTAACTGACAGCTGCTTGATTTTAATTGTGTGGTCCTCTTTTTATAGGAGTTATGTAGGGAATTACAGGTTGTTTGCATCATCCTGTCTCTTGGAAAAATGCTGTCAGTTCCTGTCAGTTCCATGTGAGAACCTTCCAGGAGCTAATTTTTACCTTTGCTTTGGAAGGAAAGCGTATGCCTTGAGAGGAAATGGGATATGACCTCAAGCCACAGTTCAGGTTGGGGAGAAAGGAGGAAAAAACTGCAAGCAAAAAGAAATGCCATGAAAATGAAGCAAACTGAAGTAAAGGAGATGTTTCTGGGTTAGAGTTAGGTGAAGAACAGAACAAATAGGAATGATTGGCATTACTAAAGGGTACAGTGTATGTTGATGAGGAAGTAAATTTGTTCTTCTGCTTAGTGTGGAAGTTATTGATGGATAAGATCTGGTTCACATCTTGTTCACTTTCCTCTAGCAGGCCTCTTCTTATCTTGGTATGTTGCAGCCCTGGGGATTCCACAGTTTCATTTAGATTATTTTATAAATTAATATTTTTTGCATGTGTTCGACCAGAATTATCTGGTTTTGTTGCTCTTCTGTTCTGTGCTACAGTCTTTCTGTTACTCTCTCTACTCTTACTCTGTTGAACATCTGTCCCTCAGCTTCAGAGTGCAGGAATGTGTACCATATTGAGATGTCAGCCTTTCATGAACTGCCTTTCCCTGGCGCCTGTTGATCTTCAAACATAACTTCTACTATCATTAATGAGTATGTGTAGTCCCTCCCTTTGTTTCTGCAGTCTCCCAAACACACTTCTGTTACTATGACCCATTGCCCCCTGACAGTGTGTATTAACAAACATAAGATGCTCCATTGCTTGGACCCAACCCATCTTTATTTCTACGGCTCACTTTCAAAATTAAATAAATTGACATTCTGTTTGGCAGAGCTTTGTCACAATTTTCAGCCTTTCCTCCGTCCCATCTGCTCCCCCAGCTGCTCAGTCACACCCTGCCCTCCATTTTCAGTGTGCCGAACTGCAGATAGATAAAATAGCTGGTAACTGTTAGTCAGGATGTGTCGCCTCCCTTCCCACTGTCCCATCTGCTCCTCGCTCTCTTTCAGCTTTTCACCCATACTCCTGTTTTTTTGCTGTCCCGTTATTTTTGGCAAACGGCTGCATTGCGGATGACCCAGATTCAGGATATGTTATCGGGGTGTTCGCTCTTGGGGTAATGTGGCAATTCCTGGGGTTCAGTGGTATTGAAGAATTAGCTTGTCATTTACCTGAACACAATTTCTAAAAGAAAGCACTTGAGGAGGGCTGGCACCTCTAAGATTGATTGAGTGGTATCCTTTCTGTAGAAAAGTATGGAAGTTGTGAGAGGGGCTTATCCTTTGGTTGGGGTACAATGGAAGGCAAAAGCTGAAGCTCAGAAAATTGCACTAGTAAAAGGAAGTTTGAGACTTTTTCTAAGATCTTTGCTGATATGCATAAGAACACCACCTGGACTCCTCCTGTACAGGGCAGCTTTACTCACAAATATTTTACCCATCCATTTCCTCCCCACAAAAGTCCTTGTAAACCCTAAATAACAGACTGTTGCAAAGAACATTTAATTTCGTTTTTATGACGTAAAGATGAGTCAATGTTGCATCAGATTTTAAGCATTGTTTGTCTAATAAAAGCCTTGAGGAAATTGAAAGGAAGGAATTGTAGGAAACACACTTAGTCTCCTCTCATACACTAGGAGAGACAATGAAAGATAATGCAGGACTAGGTGTTATTTTCATGGTAGTTAATTTCCTCTACTTCAACACAACAAATAGTGCAGCTTCTCTGTCTTACTTGGCTGATAGGTTTGAGTGGGAGAGAATGAAGTCTGTAGGACAGATAGTAATAAAATATTGTATGCTTTTAAAAAAATAAATCTCTTCTTAATGTTGTTCTAAATTATCTTGATCCTTAAAATACAAAGGCAGATGAAAGTAGAAAAATGTAATCTCTAGTTTTGCAGTTAGTAGTATCAAGTATGTTTCATGTCACTATGGTCATAGTATCTGACAGTCTTCTTCCACAGTGCATATGTTCACATAAGAAATAATTCAGCTGCTTCTCCAGTTTTATCATACACTCTTGTTTTGCCATGTGCTTGGATCATCAATTCTAGTAGTAGTTCATAAAGATATAAATGTTGTGAATCTCTGTTTTACTCCACGAAGACTCTTGTTTAAATTGCAGGAAATTTAATTCCTTTACATGGGACTTGTTAAAGTATTTTTAGTATAAGCAAGCTCAATAACGTCACTGACTTTACGGAGAAGTTTCCTTTAATCTGTCCCAGAACAGCTCTATAAATGAGATATTTTGCAAATGCAGCACATGTAGATGTTTTTCATCTTCTGAGTGTTTGCTTAGAAGTTACCAGCTAATGTCTGTCAGGGGAGAATTCCTGCCACTTGTCACTCTGTCATCAAGCTGGGTTTGCAGCATGGTAGAAAACGTGCCCCTGTTCCTGAGCCCTCCCCAATCCAGCGTGGTGCTTGTGACCTGCTCCCAGAACAAGTCACTGCAGCTGGATTTGATGGTCCTCTCAATAACGAGTCTTTGGGATATGCCAAATCACCATGATGCCGCCATTTTTGTTAGAAAAAGGTTGAGTGTTTTATGTAGGAAAATGTAGGATTGCTTCCCTGATAAAATGCTGAGTGATCTGTTTCTGTAAAAAACTTCAGTGTGATAATGTGTATAGGACTTCCTAGTTTTGACTGCTGTACAGAATGCAGTCTTGCTGTCTCCTCAACTTCATAGGATTGTAGAATAGTTTCAATTGGAAGGCACTTTAAAGATCATCTAGTTCCAACCCCCTGCCAAGGATAGAGACACTTTCTACTAGATCAGGTTGCTCAGAGATCCATCCAACCTGGCCCTGAATACTTCCAGGGATGGGGCTTCTACAGCTTCTCTGGGCAACCAGTGCCCCACCACCCTTACAATGAAGAATGTTTTCCTGGTACCTAATCTAAAGCTACACTCTTGCCGTTTGAGGCCACAATCTCTTGTCCTTTCACTACATATGACTTGTCCTGTCACTACCAGCTTCCATCTGGAAGGCTGGATTACTTACTCTGGTCAGTCTTCCTCACAGTATTTTCTCTATTGCTGGCTATAAATGCATTTACCTGGACCCTCAGTTTAATATTTCCATGCCATTCAGTGATATCATCATGAACTGTCCTGTAAAAATGTGAATTTACTGTTGGTAGCTCTAACTGACACTAGAGAGAAGTTCCTTTAAATTCTGCTCTGCTGCCTGAAGCTCCTTCTCCTGCCATATTTCTGTATTTTGTGCTCATAGTGGTGTAATTAAGTTGAATAGCAAATTAAATAAGTATTTTCTCTCTAACTCAAAATTCTACTGTGTACTTTATCTTAACTCTTAATTCTCACCTAACTGATCTCTTCTGGTGTGTGTTGTCCTTCATCAGCTTTCTCAAGAGACAAACATTATAAAAGCTTCCTATTTCTGGCTTTGTCTTAGAAGCTAAATGTGACATGCATGTGTAAATGGAAATGGAATGGAAATGTTTGGACCATGCAATGTCTTTTCATGCCTGTCTTCCTCCTCCACTCTCAAACACATAAGATTTGCTTGTCAAGGTACCCCAATACGTGATAGTGCCATTAATTTTTAATTAATTAGTACCATTAATAGTACCATTAATTTTTAACCAGTAATACGGCTTCAAAACCTGCAAAGTTGGGAGAGCTTTGATGGCAGCTAGACCAGTTTTGCTAGACCAAACAATGTGCAGAGGGAAGTTTTCCCAACATCTGTGAGAATATCTGAGGCTGATCTTCATGTACAGTAGGAATGGGTTTGGAATAATATCTTGAACTCCATTCAGTTCCAGGAAAGGTTGCCTGAGCCAATGTTTTACAAGTCACCTATGTCATGCTCCATGCATTTGGGCTGAGTACCATGACAGTATGTCTATTTTTTTGTGTAGTTTAAGTGCTACAGTCGATTTATTTCATAGTGTATGGGGGAGGTGGGGATGCTGGTGATTAATAAAAGTAAAGTATGGTAAAGTACTGATATGAGATTGTAAGATGGAGTGCTGAGGGGGGATGCAAATCAGGGTTTCAGCCAGGCAGCCATGGTTTCATTGTCATTTTAACACAAAATTGCCACTCTATCTTCTGGATGTATTTCCAACAAGGAAGAGGAGACAGAAAGAGACAGCAGTAAACTCCAGAGAAACACCACAAATCCATAGCAGTTGTTTATATTGCTGTAATGGAGCATATTGTTAAAAGCATCGAATGGCATAATGAAGAGTTGTGGGTGTGGAGGGTTTTTTAAATTTTGCTTTGATATAACAGTTTCCTGTACACTGACAAAATTTACAAGTTCGTAGATGTTTAAATAAAATTGTTGTTATGGGTTGTCTAGACCAACCTCATTTCTTTTTCCTTGCTGAATAATGCTTCCAATATATTCATTTGAGCACACTAACTGCTCGGGTTCTTTCCCAGTTAGCTTATTCTAGATGGCTTGAGATGTTTAAAGAAAGTTTTCTTTTTTACTTTCATAGCAGCTAAGTAAAATCTGCATTGACATCAAAGACTGTCAGGAAAATGTGTACTGCTTTTTGGATCAATGCCTAGCAAAGCTAATGGAAATTAGCTACAGCAAAACCCAGTGAAGATTCAGTGATTGTCTAAACTGTGTCTGTCATAAACTGCTCCTTTATACCTTATAAATGGCTAAGGGCTTTTTGGTCTGTACTACATTTAATTTGCCTTGTTTAATGTGCTGCACTTCTGTAAAAGGTGATGTGCTTATATGTGACAGTTTAATTAATTTTTTAATAACTGTATTCATTAAAAGAAAATAAAGGTAGCAGAGCTTTTTTTAACTATTTATGTTGTTTTAGTTGTACTGCTTTGGATTATAAAACAGGCAAACGTTAGAAACTTACCAAGCCTGATCAGTAACTTGATGGAAAATGCAGTAAAGTATCAGCTGTCTGATGGGTTGTCCATCTCCAGCTCTTTCTACTGCTTTAGCAGAGGATTTTTTTTTCTCTTTCTTAATTAAAACTGTTTTTCCTTAGAGTTGACTAATAAGTTTGCTGGGCAAAGGGAGAGTGAAAGATTGCTCTGATGGTAGAGAATGCCCTGTTTGAGCTGCAGGTTAATTCAAGCTAGCCTGATCATAACCTGTCCTTATTTAAACTTTGCTGTTAACATGGATTTCATAGCAAGATTTCAAATGTTTTCTCTGTGTGCCTACACTTACACATTCTGAAAAGGCATACATTTTTCATGTGTGGGACCATACATTCAAACTATGCCTTTCAGGAAGAGACAAACTTACCTGTCCTCTATGTGTGTGTGAACAGAAGGAGAATGTATCCAAAGTTCTTGGATAGCTTTGGAGATGTGAAGTACTGGAAACAGGAGAAGTTCTTTCACTAACTCAACTGTCTGTGTCTGTGAATATTTACATAATTGTTATATTCTCTACCTCTCTCCTATCATGCCCTAGTTTTCAGCCAGAATTTTCTGAGAAAAATCTCAGTCTCTGTTTTCACACATGACTATTTTTCATAACATTGTGTGGAGGATTGGCTGCTGCCCTATTGTACATGCTGACTGATAGACAGCACTTGTCCTTAAACCTTATTTGTCCTCATTTTTGTGCTGACTCAGACTGACTCATGTACTAGATATAGTTCTGACCAAGGCTAATGCTCAATTTCCCAGAGATTACTTTGCAGTAATATGTTGAAATTGTATTTCTACGCCTGTAACTGTCATTTATTTGAAGATTTGTCTCTTTATAATCTAGCAGTTGAAACATTTGTTTTGATGCTTACAGAAGAAGCAATTTAATTGTCTGGAAATGTATTTTTAGGTGTGTTTTGAGCATGTGTTTATGTTGTTTCAGGTATTTGAGCATGAATTCTGGTCTGCCTGTAGGTATTAAAGATTAATTACTGCTCCTTTTTAAAATTTTTTTTGATGCTGCAGTCACAAGACTTTGTTTTTTGCAATGTCACCATTTATGACATGAAGGCTGAGCAACCCCTGATGCTTCCCTTATTTTCCATGCCCTGGAAAATGCTCATCACTTCACACAAAGCATTCAATCTTTTGTAATTTCAAGCACTATGTACAGAGGCTTTCAGCCTGGGGTCACAATGTACAGGATATTTTTCCTTGTGTAGTAACGAGACAATATGTCTTGGTGAAGTGCTCTAATGTTATTTAAATTTTCCTCTAGCAACTGAATAATGGAGGAAGCTAAAATTTCCTCATCCTTCTTTTACCATCTTCTTGCATTCTCCATGCTGCACTCACACCTCAGATGATAATGCAAAATACAGATTTGGAAAAATGTAAAGTAGTATATGGTGGAGAGACACTTACTTTATTTGTATCATTAGGACAAAAGTACCAAAATCTGGATAATTATTCTTCTTGAACATGAGCAGTAACACTTGCACTGAAAAGAAAATTTGAAATTGCATGTATGTGTGAACCTTTTTTTAGAGGTATCCATGTGTTAAGAGTCATTGCTATAGCAAGATCTAATTTGATTCTGGAATCTTTCAGTGATGTCTTATTAATCAACCAGAGGATTAATGACTTCTGAAGTTGTTTGATGCTGTTTGCTGTGTACTGAAGTGCTTTATTCTATATTGGATCCTACTGGAAGTATCACCCACCCTAGAAGCACTGTTCACATCTACTGTTCCGATCTGTCAGCAAAAATTCAGCAAGGAGCATATTTTGTAAAATAAGAATTAATCCACAGAACATAAAGAACTGTGTCCTGTTCTGGGCTCCCCACAACAGAGACATGGACATGCTGGAGTGAGTCCAGCCAAGGGACTGATAAGTAAAGGGTCTGAAACCTCTGCTGTAAGAGGAGAAGCTGAGAGAGCTGGGACTGTTCGGCCTGGAGGAGAGAAGGCTCAGGGAAATCTTATCCAGGTGTATAAATACCCAACTGCAGGCTTTTCTAAGTGGTATTCAGTGATAGGACAAAAGGCAGGGGGCAGTGAGGTTGGGCCGTCTTCATCAGCAGGGATATTAAAAACACAGACACAGCCCTGAGCAGCCTTCTCTAGCTGACCCTGCTTTGGTCATTCTAAGTAAGCTCCAGAGGTCACTTCCAGCCATAACTATGATTCAAGACTGCTTTTAATCAGGAAGCCTTACTCCAACTTGAATGGCATTGGTGAGAGGTTCTGACAGATATTTTAAAATCTTTGGGGTCTGTTCTGTAAGGATTGGTATGAAACTTCTGTATGAAAGTTGTTTGTTGTAATGGCTATGTCTTTTCCTAATGCTGCTTGAAAATTTGCAGGGATTCTTAACTTCATCTTCACCTTTTGTTTTGCCCCTCAGGAACGTTTCTTCTCGCCAAGATTTCGTCGCCGACTTCATGCTGTCCTAGCATCTGTTAGCACTTCAATGTTGATTTTATCAAATCTAATATTTCTTGGAGGAAATCAAGTTGGAAAAATTTACTGGAACAGGATCTTTATAGAAGGCAAGTTTTTTTTATGTGCTTTCTAGATAACAGAATGTTCCAAATGTTACCTTGGGTGGGCTGAGCCAGGTTTTTCTCTCAGTGCACTAACTGGGAGTTAATTTCTTTCTGGTCAAAACTATCAAAAATCTAAGAAAATTAACTCTGCAGTCTGCATGACTACAAAGAAACTGCTGACTTGCCTTTCTCCCATTCAATTCTAGAAGGAGGGCTGTCAGGCTTCTCTGTCAAGTGAAATCAGTGAAGATCAAGTAATAAATGTGTGACAAGTTACCAAGTTGAATTTTTTCCCTACTCTGCATTTCAGACGTGTCAGTAAGAATAGGTGTACTAAAGCTAACCCCATGGATTCTGTGGACGGGTACTGTGGGTAAGATTGCGTAATTCAGCATAATTGAGTGATTAATGCCCTTTTTTTTTGGTGAATGTGATTTCATGTTGGGGACTTGCTGACTATTGAGGACAAGTGTGGGGACAGGGGAGCTTGGGTGACAGTATCAGCCTGTGGTGCTGCTGAATAAGCAGTATGGGATGTTGTGCTCTGAGCTGACTCAGGAGACAAGTTGAGCTTTAATTTTTTTGCCAGAGGTCAGTTTAAGTAGGACCAGTTTTCTTTTGAGGTTCTTACTGCTGCCAGTCAAATGAAGATCTTGTAGAGGAATATTTCTTCCTCATGAGGGAAGTATGAATAGGCTTCTGTGCCTAGAAGTGCTCTCCTAAAAAGACCATGACTGTCTTTAGCAGCGTTTTCCCCTCTTTTTCCTTTCAATGGCTTAGAAATCAGCTCTGGAGTTTCAAGATCCTACTTAAGCATTCCAAAATAGTGAAACTCTTAAAGAGTAACTTATGTTATGAGTTATTGTTATGAGTGGAACAATTTCTCTTTGGAACTAAAGGGAAAAAACATATTCAAAGAGCTTGAAGAAAGGAATGTTTTTAGCATGAAATATAGTGTAGCTTTTTGTTACTACTGGGCAGGAAAGTATGAGTATTAGTTTTTGCTCTTTAAAGCGTAAAATACTTGTTTTCTGGTTTTTTGAAAGGCTTTGTTTTCTCTTAAATTGTTTCCCTCCAATTAGTTGGCTAGTAGTAGAAAATAAGCTGAGAGAAAAGGTTGAAAGTAAATTTAGACATCTCTTCTTATTTATTAAAAGAAAAAAAGGACTAGTGAAGCTGTTTGTCTCAGACTTTTAGCTCCATACAAGTTATTTCCATAACGCAATCTGTATATTATATGAGAATATATATCAAGAAAGTATGCCTTCCTTGCTAGAAGGCCTAGCAGTTGTATTGGGGTTTGCAGCTGATGAAGGATAATGTTTTATCAAGTATAACGATATTTAATTAAACCAGAATCAATTATTTATTGTTTTCTAGGTTTGGTTTTTTTTCTTTGGGAGGGTTAGTTCTTTGACCTATTCCTCCTGCACTTGAATACGTGGAGTTACTTAAGGATTAGGTACCAGTCATCTAAGACAGGAATAGGAAATTAGTTTAGTCATTTGCATCTTTGTTTCCATGATGTTTTAATCAAATTAACTTTATTTTTAGAACATGAAAGCTTTTGCTTAGTTCAGCTGATAGTCCACTAGTAGAAATCTGTGTTTAGCTTTGAGAGCTTTATATGCCTCTATTATTTGATCACTCAGATGCTGTGAGTGTATAGTTTAACTGCACTGTTGTTCTGACAACTTCCATGTACAAAGTGAAACATCCACTAAAATTTTATTGCATCTACACACCTGATCCATTGTGGCTTTCTTACTGTGGAGCAAATGGGGTGAACTCTGGTATCAGTCCAGGCTAGGGGATGAACAGATTGAGAACAGCTCTGCAGTGAGACATGGGGGTGCTGGTGGATGAAAAGCTGGACATGACCCAGCAATGTGCACTGGCAGCTCAGAAAGCCAAACATGTCCTGGGCTACATCAAAAGGAGCCTGGGCAGGAGGCCAAGGAAGGGGATTCTGCCTCTCTACTCCCCACTGGTGAGACCCCTCCTGCAGTGCTGTTCAGCTCTGGGGTTCTCAGCACAGCAAGGACATGGACCTGTTGAAGCAGGTCCACAAAAATGAGCCAAAGGATGGAGCACCTCTCCTATGAGGAAAGGCTGAGAAGTTGGGATTGTTCGGTCTGGAGAATAGAAGGTGTTGGGATGACCTAATTGTGGCCTTCCAGTACCTGAAGGGAGCCTACAAGAAAGATGGAAAGGGACTTTTTATAAGAGCCTGTAGTGGCAGGACAAGGGGGAATGGCTTTAAACGGAAAAAGGGTAAGTTTAGATTAAACACAAGAAAGAAATTCTTCCCTGTATGGGTGGTGAGGAACTGGAACAGGTTGTCCAGGGAAGCTGTGGATACTCCATCCCTGGAAATGTGCGAAGTCAGGCTGGATGGATCTCTGAGCAACCTGGTCTAGTGGGAGGGGTCCCTGCCCATGGTAGGGGGCTGGAGCTAGATGTTTGTCGCTCTGTTGGGAACGGCGAGAAGACTGACACAGACTCTTTTGTGAGTTGAACAGGAGAGCTTAAGGCTTATTACCTCAGATCTTTTATAGACTGATACGCAAAAGTACAGAAAAGTAAAACTCTTACTGGTTAGTAAACTAACACATCACTGTCATTGGTCAGTGGGGTTCACCACCCCTCAACCTTCTCTTGCAAGAAAACAAGGAACAGACAAACAGCACCTGCAAGGCTGTCTTCTATGTCTGAGGATTGTTTTAATTCCTCCTTATGATTTCTTGGGCCACTTTCTCAGGCAAGACTGAGAAAATTATGTGGCCTGCTTTTCCACAGGCACTGTGCTCCCTGCTTCTGCTCATATTTAACATCCATAGATGTTCTTTAAGGTGCCTTCCAACTCAAGCCATTCAATGATTCTATGATTGAAGGTATCAAAGGTCAAATCCAGAAAGACTATTCAAAACTTGGTCTTCAATTTCAACTAAATTTAAGTGCTAGTCTGTAAGAGAGACAACAAAAATCTACATTTGGAGTGTGCAATGCTAAAAGCTGAAGTTAAATAAATTTGTTGGTAGTATGCGCTGTTCTGGTGAATCCAATTCATCAATATTTACAGACCAAACTACACTACAAATATGTACTCTTTTATCATTCCTTTGTCAGCCCAAGAACAGATGAGGTGATCTAGCTACTTGGCTTGAAATCAGGCTTTTTTCTTCACCTTTATAAAAAGTTCAATGGGAATATGCTCGACTTGTAAGAACTAAGGGTGGTGGTAGTGGGTAGGTGTTGTGTGAGGCAGGAGGACATCTGTTTGGGTTTTTATCTTTGTACTTCATTTCTTCTGTGATGCAGGCAATATAAAGTTGTGCATTATGATTCTGGAGAGCTTTTAGTAGAACAAATGCTGACATTCTGTCATTGTCTTGTGGAGAATAGTCTAGAAATCTGACAAGGGACCCCAAGAGCTCTTTTGTACATAGTACCCAAATCTGTGTCCTTTCACTTGGTAGAAAAAACAGTGTTAGAATGTCCAGTACATTACTGAGATCTCCTAAATATGTATCTAGTTGCTTTGAGTCAATAATTGTTAGCTTTGGGTCAAGAAGAAAGAAGATATTCTGTGAATTTCAGGTTAAAGTATTAGAAATAATACTCTCTATTTAAAAACTTTTTGATCTCTTTGAAATTTGCCTTGGTTTAGGAAACCTAAGCACCATTCTAAAACTAGAGAGTAGACATTTGCATTGGGAGGACATCTCTACACTCTCAGGAACCCACCAGCAGGACTTGAGATTGGTTGACTGAGGGGGCAGAAGGCTCTGCAGCACTAGTGTGACATAAAATCCCTCCAAGGTCAGGAATAGAGAGATGTGGAAACAAAACTGACCACTTGTGCACTATCAGCTGCAAAGAGTAGTCGGTTCCTTTTCTGTGTTTGAATCCCACAGAATTATGTCTACAAAGATCTATACATGCTTGAGTGGGAAAAAATAGGAGAACAGATGAGTGCTTCACAGTTTGTAAATGTAATTGGCATTTGTAGATCACTAAAATAATTAATCAAGAACATATATGCTAAACTCTAGCAATAAAATGCATCTCAAACAAGAAATCAAATCTGCAGGTTTAGATACAAATAAATAATACAAATAAATAATACAAATAAATACAAATAAGATGTTGTGTGTGGCATTTTCAGGTCTGGCAAGTACCTGAACCTCAGAATATCAGTATTGTAAGGCCCTAAATGCCCAGCTACAGCACTTCATAATCAGAAATTAGCAGTTCTATTGTATAATACTGAAAAACAATGTTTGAAGAGCAGCTTCCTGCTAGCATGTGTGTGACAGTGATGCAAATTTAAACCAACAAGCTCTTAAAAGAAAGTTTTTCTGGAGTTTAAGATGCATGAAATGCACTTCTAGTTTTGCTCTTTGTTTATTGAAGATTACATTTGGATTCATACTACATAATGAAGATTTGGTTACCCTATTCTTTTCCAAAGACTGAGTATTGTCAGAAATCTCTACAGCTTTTGGAGAGTGGGGAAGAAAAGATATGGATATGACAGCACTCAAACCTCAGGGCCAGCACAGTGAGTTCAAGGCGAACCATGCAAGTAGGATACCTTTGTTATCAAAACTTTGTGAATCGCATTTTAGGAAAAGATGAAGTTGCGTGGGGTTCTTATTTGACTGATACTTGAACTGTTTTGAAGTGATTTGGCAGTGCTTTCCACGTTCCCATACCACCAGCAAAGAGAGTTGATATCTGAGCATGTATTTTTTAACATATATTTTTTTTCCTCTTGTGAAAAGTAGGTTAAATTTATCTGGCTTTAAAAATAATTTTATGCATCATTAAATCACTAGTGTCAAAATTATGAGAGCAGAGGTCTGTGTGTCTTATGTGTATGAGTATTTGTTCTTAATTTTGTTCTAAAAATAATTTCTGTTCAGACTAGCCTTAGTGCTTGTTTCTAAAACATAATTTGGCCCTTTATTTAGTTATTTGCAAAGAATAAAGTTCCTATAGCAAGCATTTACTTTGATCTTTCTTTAGTAAGAATATTCTCATGAAGGACAGTGTAACAAATGTCTATTAAGAAAGTAGGAGAAATATCTTCTATGTAACAAACCATTTTTAATCCTGTATTCTCCATAATTAATTAATGCTTCACTTCAAAATGAGATGCTTCAACAAGAGCTGTTTCTTTGGAAGGGCACAGTCCTACAACCAGCACTGTGCAGTGCTTTTGGTTAAGAGACTGAAATATTTTATCAAACACAAACTAAGGTGTTAGGCTGGGAGGGGACATAAGTGTATTGGGTGATAAAAGTCTAAAATTATTCCTGATTTTTTTCTGGTTTACAAGGAACAGAGTCCAGATCAATGAGGAAAGCACATGGTGCGTTTTAGGTGTATTTTGAACAGCTGTCTGAAGATTGGACAGCTGTGATTTATCTTCACTGTAAACCAGTACTTAAGCTATCCAATTTACCTTACCAAATTGTGAGGAGTGCTTCTCTGGATGGCAGTTCAGCCCATGTACATCCATGTTAGCATGGGATGAGATGCATTGTCACTCTTCGCTACATTCAGGGCCATTTTGTACAGCCTTGTTTAGACTAGATTGGACACCCAGCCTTTGAGAAGGTGGCCTTTAGTAGACATCCAGCAAAGAGTGAATTTCAACCTCAGTTAGGAATGATTTACTGCAGGGGTGCAGAACGGCTGTCTGGGCAGAAGTCCTGCAATGAAGCATGTCTGACTGCTCTGCCAGATTGTGAACTTTGTGTATCAACAGCGTCGTACCACCTACAGCAGAAATAGAACTTGTGCAAAGATGCATTGACAGCAGTGCAAAATGCGTAAGTTAACCTCTTCTCCTACGTGATGTTCTGAAGGCTAAGGTTGAAATATGTGCACTTTTGGTTACTGTACTTTAAAAAAGCAGTAAGCTGACAGTTAGGGAGAAGGAAATACAACAGTGCAATTGGAAGTCTACAGCTGTGATCCTGAATAAATGATACTGTTATATTTGAGAGAAAAGTATTGAGGGGAGAAATGGATACGTAAAAGTTTCTGCAAATTAAATATTACCAAGATTTTCTGATCACCAGTGGGCTCAGGAGAAGGGAAAAAACCCTGTAAAATGTAGCAAGGAGTTGCACTTCAGTGATCATTGTGAGTCCCTTCTGGATATTCTATGATTCTATGACATTACCTAGGTAAACTGCTGGATTGCCAACTTCAGAGGACAGTCTCCAGGTAGACAAAAATCTGTCAAGCAATGTAGAAAATACTGACTTCATCATGGTGTAGGAGTAATCTCTAAATGGCCTCCAGACCCATTCCAGGCCCTCTTTTCATTAGGCAGTTCATCAGCAATTAGAGATGTTTAAAGCAAAACTAAAATTTGTTTTTCATTGTCTAATATATGTTCAGTAATTGAAAATGGTGATGCCTTTATTTTACCTTCAGTTTTCCTTTTTGGCTTGCTTTGAAGCAAAATCAGGTCCTATGCTAATCAGAATTCAGATAATTGGTTAATTTATAGGGAAAAGAAAAGGTGTTCTCATTAGCACTATTTTATAGAGGCAGGAAGCCTTTGGACTTCTTCCCAGCTGCTCAGCACAGCAATCTCAGATTGTGTTTCAGGGCGTCTTAGGCGCTGATTTGCAAGTGGGAATTTCCACAATCATGGCATACAAGATTCAGAGGTATAGTGAAACAAAGAGTTTGGTGTAACACATTTGATGTAATATGCCTAAATGTGGATTTTTTTGGCTTACTTTGGCAGAAACAGTAGACCGTTATCTTATGACGTTAAAATAAAATGATGCTGATTGCTGCTGACTGACTGTATCACAGGACTGAAGATTATTCTAACAGTCTATATTTGTTTCATTTTATATAAACCAGTGTATGAATTGAGAATTGCAGTGGTATCAGCATCTTTCAAGGCATTGTTCTGAATGATTGTTGCCTTTAGAAGTTTTGCCCTTGGTTGTGAAGACATTGAAATTAGGCTGTTGCTCTACAAAAATTCATTTGTGTATTAGTGGTAGAGATGCCCAAGTTCAACAACTAAAGAATTTAAAAACTATGAGTTACTTATTGTGGAACTCCACTGCTGTGTGAGATGTCAATAACAAAAAAAGATGAGAGATTCCTGTATTGGTTGTTGTGTGTTCAAGTCTGGCTCATGCAAGATCATGTCTTCCCATCATATAAGTTGTTAATTGTATGCCTCATGTGCTGCAATAAGGAGTGGAGATAGAAGGCCTCAGGATAATCAGTTCATATGACCTCATCCTTCAGAAACTGAGTGCTGCTAGTTAGATTAGATCATAGATTTAGCACATTTTAAGGGCTGAAGGAAGAGGTAGAGCAAAGTAGTTAGAACTCGTTGTTCAGCAGGGGTTAGTTGGACATTTTAGCTCTGAGGTCTTGCCAGATAATGTACAACAATGTCTTGGGAGCCATATTGCAAGTAACAAATGGGTTGCAATGATACATGTTATTATCAGGTGATGAAGAAGTTTAAAGGTGCAGGAGGAATGAAATTATGCAGCAAAGAAACTCAAAGGAATCCACAAAACCTGTCAGCTGGGGCATCCCAGTGAGTGTGTGATACTTTGCTGTCTATTCTACGCATCTCTTGCAAGGTATTTGCTCAAATTTCTTTGCAGCTGGAAGAAAAAGGAGGGTTGCTTCCATGATTGGCACTTCAGAGTTTCAGGTGGCCCTTGTTTTGGTTTGGAAAATTCTGTTGTAGAGCAGCTGGCATATGGTCTTCCAGCATTCTTGTTCCTCCAGATTTTCACTTTCACTGAGAAATCCCACTTGCTGCTGTTCTGCAGAAACTTACTCGGGGTCATTTTTTCCAAAAATACATTTATGAACATTATATTGATGAATTGCATAATTTAGAGAAATATTGCATGGTGGCAGAAGTATTACCAAAGATGTCACATTTTTCTAAGTGATTCATTCTTCTTCATGCACAAAGGAAACTTGTTTTCACAATCATTTATGTGACCTTGCTTAGTGAGTGCAGTTCATTGGGATGTGAACTGGCAAAATACCAAGAAAAAATCATTTTGGTCTGCAGCAATAAGGAGGCAGTATTTGGGTTTTTTTTTCCCTGTACCTCCCAGAGGATGACAAGTGTATAAAAGAAAATATTTGCATATTTGGGGGGGGGCATTTTCTTCAGAGTTGAAACAGTAAAGTGTGTTCTGCCATGTTCTGTTGAATCATGTTGGTTTGAGCCTCTGTTCTATGTGAAATGTTCTATGTGCTCTAATGTGAAAATGCTGGAGCATTGCTATGTTTAAATTCAACTCTTGTTCTTTAATCTCAATAGTTTTCCATTTGTCTTTAGATTCTTAAGACCTGATCCTGCAACCAAATCAATGCAGAAAGATCTTTCTATCTAGAAAGTTCCAGAACACGTGCAGACATATCTGCTGGGATCAATATGATTCCAAGGTCAGAATCAGTCACAAAGAACCTATATTTCATCTATCTTATTATAAAGGCTTTACTTGACATAGTGCGCATACAAGTGTAAAAAAATGCAGAGCAGTCCACATTGTGACTGCACATAGAGTTCACTGTTGTCCATTGTGCTGCATCTGACTTACAGAGCTAAATAAACTACTCTGCACACTGAAAATGGATAGTTGTTCGGTAGTTGTTCCTACATCATGCTGCCTTCTTGCCAATTTGCAGCTCTTTCATAAAAGTACAAGTTTGCTACTTTGTGAGCTTTGCTGATCACAGGCAAAATGTCCCCAGATTTTCAATTACTTTGGCAAGGTTCATACAACCTTTATTAAGTTGTTGTGGTGTTGCTAGTGAAGTACAGTATGGTATGAAGAGCAATTGTTGTGGTAGGTTGGCCAAGTCCCTCTTACAGATGTAATCTTGCTGGTAGCAACATGCTTAGTGTGGAAGCAGCAATGAATGATGCCACCAAACACACTTGTTCTGCTGGTGTGGCAGGTCAGCATGTGCTGTTTTTTCAGAGGCTCTGTTTTTACAGAGGTAGAAGCAGTTTGAATGTGTGGACTCTTTATGGCTTAAACATAGCATGGACATAAAAAGAACAAAACTAATTTTTGTGTCAAAAAATTTGAAATTGCCATGACTTCATGACTGCTCATCAGTGGGTAATTCAGCTTTGCCTTCTTGTTTTCCTGTATTTTTGCCAGACACAGCAAAAGCCTCACAGTGGCCCAAAGTAACATAGTAACTGTGCTTATTGGGATATTTATACATAAATGAACTCATGGTTGGGGTGGCATGTATATATCTGATTAAGAAGAGACATTGTCTCAGCTAACATGTGCAACAATCAAGAAAAGTTTTCTGAGGAATGATGTAATCTCTTTCTTTTCCTGTATTCAGAAATTTCCAGGAGTCTTGTAGGTACTTCTTTCTTTCGTCAGTCAGCACCTTTCATTCGCCTTCAGATTTGTTCTAGTCCCGGCTTGCACTTTTTTTCAAATGCTTTTTGAGAGAATAGTTCCCATGCACAGAAAGTAACCTTCTTGCAGCAGGAACTGGAACACCAGCTGTATTTAGCTTTGCAATCATTGAGACTTCCATGACAACTTTCTAAGTTGTTTATTTCCTGAAAAGTAATGTTAAAACAGCATTGTGGTATTCCACAATCACTGCCACTTAGAACCTGCTAGATCAAGTTTTCTCATCTCATAGCAAAAAAAGACACTTTCATTTGCCCTAAATGCCAGCCCTGCATATCAGCTTGAGATTGAGAATTCTAGCAGTGTTCATTCTGGTTCTTGCACCTCTACCAAAAAAGTCAGAGCTGATAACAATCCTCTTGTAAAGATACACGCGCCACAGTGGAAGCTGATCTTTTTCTAAAACTAGTGTTTCATGTTCACAGGCATGAAAAGCAGTTAAGAGCTTCTTTTTCTCACTGAAGAAGTCTGAGAGGATTTTTTTGCTACATTATAGCATAGTTCTACTGCATTTTTACACTAATGCTGTTTTACCTATAATTTCTATAATTTCTAGGTTCACAAGCAAAATTTGTTGTCTCAGACTAGTTTAGCATTTTTTCTTTTTAATCTCTGAATGAATGAATTTATTTCGACCATCTTTAAGTAGATGCTGCTTTAAAGAAAAGAGAAGCTAAAAGTACAAAAACATAGAAAAAATTATTATTTCAGCCTTGTGTTGACTGTTGGGTTTTGGGAGAGAATTTGTTTAGTGTTTGTTTGGGTTTTTTTTTAAGAGGGAGAGAGCAAAGTCTTATATATGTGTTTAATAAAATTTGTAGACTTACACCCTTGTATGTGCTGACAATTCTGTAAAAGGACTTCTACCTAATGCCATTCCATTTACTACTAAATTGCATGATAGGATGTTTTCTTAAGGCACTTTGCACCAGCCAACCAAGACCTGAAACTCCACAGAGCTGGGATTTATGTTCATGCTGAACTTGGAATGTTGCAAACTTTATGTGGACATTATCAAACCCTAAGAGAAACAGCACCATATGGTCGAACAAAGAGCTCTGCTGTCCCTAAGGAAGCACTGTGAGGCACAAGTGTCTCCTCCCTAAACAGCTGCATTTTTTTCCTCAGTGCTACACCAGTCACTGATAATCTTGCTGTTTAGTGTGGTACCTGTAAAGGATGGATAAAGCAGGGAAGCATGTGGCTCTGTGTTTTTAATCTCTTTGGGCACTGTCTTCCCCTGAGAAAATGGAGAAATACCTATTGTCTCCTAAAACCTTGGTTCTGTCTCCTGCAGAGGCTGCACCCTTGGGACACCATGCTCTCCAGTGCTGTCGTGGGGGTGACTTGTGATGACCATTTGAATAGATTAAGTGCATGGTTGGGGTCTACCTAAGCTCTGTGAAATCAGATAGAGTAAGAGTACTAAATGGGACAGTTCCCAGAATTTACTTAATAATACTAGAAATATTACAATCTTCTGTTAGTGCATGTACACCCATCTTTGAGTAACAGAATGTACATGAGATATTAGACTAAATAAATGCAAGAAATATTAATGCCTTAAAGCCAGTTGTAAAGTCAGAGATCATAAGCATTTCCAGTTATCGTTACAAATTACATCTGATGCTTGTAGTTCATTCTGTAGTGAAATAATTATAATTTTCAGAGCAGAGAAATTACTCAAGTATGTTTCTTCCCAGAAAGTAATGGATTTCAAATACTAGGGTAGTTTTTATTTAATACACTGTCTTCCATTTTATCTTTCTCATTTCTCACTTATTACTTCTGAATTTTCTGATCTAAGGCAAGCATGTACTGAAGCCCAGTAGTGACCTGTTGGCTTGTGGCTGTCTTCGTAGGTGTTGACTTTTCACTGTTGGTAGGTTAGCTTAAAAGCCTGTTACGAATGTCTTGGCTGTCCATGCTTTAACAAGATCTGTTTTATTTCTGACAGTTGTTGAGATACCCGACAGAGATTTTCCACAAATCTCTGTCAAGCTGCCAAACTTGTGTATTCCTGTCCATTCTGCGGGAGAGCAGTAAACGGTGTGAGTCACTTGAAGCTACAGAGCAGCACGCCTGTGTTTAGGCATCTTAAGCAGAAAATATGCTCTGTTGTTAATAACTGATTCATAATTGATTTTTCTTTTAAAGCTACTTCCTTATTTTTGTAGCTTGCATCAAAAACTGGTAAATAACATGGTAAGATTTTTGTATTGTTAGTATCCATCCTTCTAGCTATGTAAGGACATTGGACTATTGATTTTTATCCTTTCTGCCATTTTTCATGTGGTTTTTATTAGACCCACAGCTAAGCCCTCTATCAAATATAGTAATCCATTGGCAAATTTTAACTTGGGCTTTAAAACAATCCTTGGAGAAGAGTGACTTCTGTATTATACTGAAGTATCCATAAAAATTCTCCCAATGGTGGAACTTTTATGTCTGAGTAAAGATTTATCTTGCATTTAGATTGAACAAAATCTCAAATCCTTCTGCTTGTGTGGAGTGTTGTAGTTGAAGAGGGTGTTTTTGCTCTTCAAAAATAAATAAATAAATAAATAAATAGATAAATAAAGTGTTACTGAAGTAGTTGCATTGTTCAGAAGGAAGAACATCTTCTTTAGTAGTTCTTAACACTGAAAGAAAACCCTGGGTACACTGCTCCATTACCTGCAAGTTAATATGTATCCTGCAGCAAGGAATAGTTTGCAAATAATTGAAAATATTTTAAACTTGAATCTTCTGACTATAATGCTCTACCAGTCACTATATCTATTATTTATAGTGAAGGTATTTTCCATTTAACAAGTAGTTTGCATGTCAATAGTTGAAAACCAGCTTATCAGAGAATCTTAATGTTGTCCCAGTTGCTATTATCTTTGTTTTAAAGTAATTAAAACAGTGATCCTTTTTCTAGTATATCTATTGCACACAGCTGAGAGTGTTACATACATATACATAAATACATCTATCTATCTATCTATCTATCTATCTATCTATCTATCTATCTATCTATATCCCTTCACTGCTGTGTATAAAAACTGCTTCAGTTACATTTTTACTGCAGCAAAAAGGAAACTAAATCATTCATCTGCAACAACATAATCTTTAAGACAGGGGCACTGTTCATCATACCTGAAGTCCAGCTTGTGGATAGCTTATTTTTCACCCAGCATTGAGACAGGTGACAATTTGCATTTCTGACCAAATGGCATGTTTGAATGTTTTAAGAACTGTTGACCAGTACCAGTGTGGAAAATGAAACACTGAAAAGCTCTCGAGAATGGCTAGTAGTATGTACAGACTTCCACCTTAGCTTCAGTTCGTATTTGTCCAGGTCAGGAGCACCTAATAGGTTGTACCACCTGATAGTTTTTTCTGTGTCTCTTATATACAACTGGGAAGAAGGGAATTAGAGAAAGTTGCTGTTAACATGAACTCAGCAATATCATGGTGGGTCTGCAGACTCCTCTAGGAGTAGAATAAGCTTGGATACTGAACTCCTGCTCTTGTCAATAGTTTGGTCACTTGAAACCACAGCAGCTTTCATAAAAGCTATAAAAAATATCCATCTCACCCATCTGGATGTGCCAGGAGGAGAATTTGCATGGGAGTTTGTATATTAGTTGGAGTCGTAAAAGCAGTGTCACTTTAGCTTATTGTATTCTAACCTGGCACAAAAAAACAAACATATCCTAGCAGAATGAGATTCCCTTTTCCATCATTTTCTTACCCGAAGTGTTACCATTTCATCATAACTAACAGGAGGTCTGCGTGACTAGTATAAGAAAATGCCCTGTAAGTCAGCACATAAAGCCAAAACAAGGATCATCAAAACCCTCAAGGTAAAACCATCACTAGATGCCCTGATGGAAAACCATCAGTATCCCCCAGAAAGCCTTTTAACATTATTTGACTCAAAATTCTCTGAGAGAAGACCTTCTAGTACCTTTTTAGAGGTACCTAGACCTATTTAGTACCTTTTTGGTATCCACATGCCTAAAGCCCTCATAGTGTTCACTGAGGTGTGTAAATAGTATTGTGACCAGTTTAATACAATCTTCACAATGTGATTTGGCCAGTGTTGCATATTAAATTAGTGACACAAGTAGATGGAGAAATCAGGATCCTGATTTCTATTTGTTAAATGTTTGTTTGTAATTTGTTGTAAATTGTAAAATGTAATTTGTTGTAAGTATTTGTGGTATTTGTTAAATCCTCTTTCCAAGAAGACTTAATGGGTATAATTTGAGCTGTGTAATTCATATTTTGCAGCAGACCACCTGTGTGATAGACACTGACAGTGGCTAACCTTTCCAGTCAAGAGGAGGAGTTTCATGCTAAACATGGTGGGCTGTGTTCATTTTCCTTGGATGAGCATTCAGAGAAACAGAGAAAGCAGTATTTGTCAGTTAGATGGGACTCATTCAAATTTTACAAGCAAGCTGTTGCTAAAGACACTCAATAGTCTTTCAAAAAGTGGAAATGTTCTTTCACCACCATGTCAGACAAAGTTTTAGTACATTGTCACCCTTGAAGGTCAGTGTTCTTGTGGTACCAGGTATCATGGTAGTTTCCAGAACCAGATGCTCAAGGCAGAAATGCATAGGGAACGGTCCAGGTCTGGAGAGTTCAGGACAGCAAAAGCTTTCATTACAGTGAAAACCATTGAAAATGAGATCAATGAATGTGTTGCTGACAGTGGCTGCAGTGAATGCCCTCATGCATAGAGCAGAACATAAATGCTGGGCAGTATTTGGTGGTGCATAATGTTATACCTCCCTGAAACAAGAGGATTTAATTTACCTTGTGGAAAAAGAAGTCATTATTTCTCTATTTTACAAATATGTGTTGGGTCTCTGTACTCTTCTGCTGTTGACAAAGGTCTCAGATGTTTTGGCTTAACTATAACTAAAGTGTAATAACAGCAAAAGACAAACACTAATTCGTATTCTTTTAACTGCTGTTCTGAAGGGCTGGAGCTGTATTCTGAGCTCCTTCTTAAGCTCCAATGGAGATTAAAGGAAGGCAATGACTATGAGGGAGGACTAAAAAAGAGAAATGGAAATAAGGCAGAGCAAGCCAAATTCTCCACAATGCAAATTTATGCAAAATAATCCTTGAAGACAGACCTGTGTTGAACCTACTCCATCTTCACAGATTTCCTCCATGACTTTTGCATAGGCACTCACTTTTTGCTTGAAGAAAAGCTGTTGTCCAGTTCCTCTTACAGGGCTGGTTTGTGGAGCAGAAAGTCCCATTGCAAAGTAGCACAAGGAACATGGATGGCATATCATGCAGTGCAAGATACCAGTGGGATTAGCAACTGGCTGCAAGAGCACATTGTGTTGAATGAATAAGTTATACCAACTTAAAAATGTAATGCAGACCAACATTTTTAATTCGTAAAAGCAGAATTCAGGTTCACATCTGCCTATGGCTGCATTAGTTTGTATGGCTGGCACTGACACAACTGCTGAGGATAATCCCAGCAAGGTGTCTGGTCTTGGCACTGGAGGTCAGCTCACACAAAATGTGGAATTACCAGCTTTTTTCTTGGGGTTTTTTGTTAAAGGGACTTAGCAATCAAAGCTCACATGCCCATTACAGCTGGAAACAGAAAGAGGTTTTTTTTGTCCAGGTTGTTTCTCTTAAAAGAGGTTGGATGGACAGGAGGGAAACAATTTTTTGGACTCTTCAGTAATGAAGACAAGTTTTTCCTTGGTGATAGAGGTTAGAACAGCTGTAAAGCTTTTCCAGTTTCTGCTGAAATTTGGAACAAATTGCAACAGCTGTCAGCAGGCTGAACACTGCAGAATGCAGTAGAGTCTACTATAATTAAATGAAGTCCAGCTAAGGCCTAGGAAAGATGTAAAGTCCACTTAGTCTGGTTGTGCTACCTCTGACCATTTGTTCTTTACTTTATTTCTAAACCAAAAAATATTCATTTGTCTTGTGCAGGATGACTTTTTCTCTGCTAATCTGCCATTTTGAAGAGGAACATCAGAAAGTATGACACCTTTTAAATGTGTTTCTCTTTCATTTACCTTAAAAAAATACAAAATTCTTAGAAGAAAATAAAAAGTCCTTGCCTACAAATAGTGTCATCTGGAATAAAATCTAAATCATATTTCAGCCACCTCAAATTTTTACAAACATATACTGTCCTTGACAATGTTCCTTCCTGTATGTTCTTTCCCTAATTCCCTGAACAAATGAACCAACCAACCAACTACTGGGCTGAGACTTTATTATAATTATTATTAGCAGAGCTGACTCAAGAAAATCATACATGAGTTTGACTTCATCAACACCTATCTTTTATTGAAATACCACAAGACATTAGTGAAGCTTTGTGTTTAGCAGGCACTCTACTGACAAGGCATGAAAGAGGCACACTGCCCTTATTTTGTTCTTTTGGTCATATTTTAATCCTTGTAAATTCTTTTTCTAAGTCGTTTCCAGGGAAAAATTAAAGGCTTGACTACTTTGTGACTAGTTTTATTTCTGCAAATTGGTGGATCACCCGTTTTGACAGTTTTGGGTTTTACTTGTAGTTGTTGAAAGGCATCAGGATTCACTCTGGTCTAGAGGATGGGTGGTCCATCACTCTTGACTGACTGGCAGACTGACAGTAATATTGCACTGCAGTAGCTGTCACAGATCTGTTTAGGATATCAGACTTTTGTGGGTCATCCCCTTCCAGTCCCAATATCACCCTAAGTATGTCCTTGATACAGGTGAATCAGAATAGTCTGAGGACATTAAAGAGCAAACTGCCTGAAGAGACTGAGTAGCATACAAATGATTAATGAAATTACTTATTTGGCACTACTGGCATTATTTTTTAGATAATGTATTCAGGAGGAAGTAAATCAGTAATGGGATTTAAGAAGCACAAAAGGAGATTTCAGTATAATGAGTTACACTAACTGAGGTGATACCAAATATCTGTAGATATTACAAGGATGATTTTTGTCTGAAGCACAAATAGCATACTCAGATTTTTAACTCTGTTGAGCACTGGATTGGTGCAGTATTTGTTGAGGATGGCATTAATGCTTTGTGTTACTTTCATCATTCACCCTGTTTGTGTTGGGAAGTAAGTTTCCCACTGTGTAAGCAATAACAGGATTTCATTAGTCCTTTGGTGGCTGCTTGAAGAAGCTGATAATGTTATTGCACCTGAAATTATAAATCTCATTCCTCACTGATATTCCAGATTTCTTTATTGAAGCAAACAGCACCAATGTGAAGTTTTCAAGCTAGCATGCCTACATATTCAGTGGTGCTGTAAAATGTACTATTTATATTTCATTAAAAACCCTGTGATGTGATATGGCCCCTGTTGCAATGGGGTGATTTCAAAGTTTTCATTTTTTAAATTGAAATATCTACCCATGCAGAATTGGTTTGAATACAACTGTCTTCCCATTGAGTAATGGTGGAGGGGAAAAGGCTTGCCAGATACCATTTTAATGTTGGCTAATTTCAGGTGAGGAAGATAAAGCAGATTTACTTTATGAGAGTGTCCAGTCCTTGGTTTTGAAGAAGCTCTTGGCACAGTCCCAGAGCCAAACCGAGGTTGATTGAATATGTTGGTTTACACTGAACAGTTCAGGAACAGGTTTGGTTATGCCATTCTTGGCATCAGTTTTACTGAGCTAGAGTAGGAGTGCTCACATGGTCATTACTGCTTTTGCTTAATTGAAAGGAACTGAAAACACAACTTTTCATTAAACCAAATATTAATCTACAGTTTTGTTTCGGGAAAGGAACATTAATAGGCATTGAATATTAGCACTGATGTAACCATGATCGAAATAGATGTAAACACACAAAACCTTAAACTGAAATGCCATTTTCCCTTTTACTTACCATAAAAGGAGGGGAAACTCATGAGGCAGCTACCATGCACTGATTTATACAAGGCAGCTTTTCAGGGTTGATCAAGTGTCTGAAATTACCTGTGTGCTTGAGTCAGGTAGAAGTTTCCCTTGAATGTTATCTGACAGATTTCTTAATGCTCAAGTTTTCAAACAGAGAAAAGAAGTGTTAAAAAACTAAATGTTTTATGAGATGCCTTGGGAAAACCTTCTTGCACATAACTTTGCTTGAATTTGGTATGCTGGAGTTGCTTTTAAAATTTTGTTAGTTTTGTGTTTGGATCAATTCTGGTAGCTGTTCCTGCCTTAGTGGTGCTCTCTGTGTCTCATGGAGAGTACTGGCCAAAGGTGAGTTCATTGGGCATTTTGCTGCCTCGTGATAACTTATCTGAAATGTTATGGACACATTCCAGGATTTCATCTTTTTCCTTTATGACAGTGATTAGTTTTCTGGATTTATCTCTTAATTTGTCATGCTACCAATTTCTGTTTCTTAAAATAATCATTCTGCTGCAATGCTTCTAATTTTGGTGATTATTACAGCTCATCTGTGTGGAAAAGTAGTGGCAAAATTCCAAACTAAGGAGTCTTCAATTTAAAGTGACAGAGTTAGTACAGAATAGCATATTCCTGATCAGTGTTACTGTGCAGAAAGCCTCTCAATTTTGGCCTCCAGATCATAAATGTACATTGCTTGTCTGGCAACTGAGCTTTGGTTTCTTTTAATTTAGTTCTAATAGCATGACATTTTTCCCTTGAAAAGGGAGAAGAAAGCAGCTTGCTGGAGACATAGACCTTTTCAGCCCAACAGAGAGTTTTTACCCTGTAACACCAAAGGAGACATAACACTGTTATGTCATAGATAGCCTGGGTGCTTCAGCGAGTGAAAAAACAGTTTGACAATGTTAAATGATTGAGGGGTAGGTGAGTAACAATTTCTGGGGGCTCTTAAGTGAGTTTTACTAAAACCCATGTATTTAAAAATATATTTCATTAGAAATAGTCATCTTTGCCACTTAGACAGAATGCAAGTACATTTTTCTTGCAAAACAACATTATGATTTTTGATGAAATATTGAAGATGCCCTGTAGCTACACAAATCAATGCCCATGGTAATACAGGAGGCTGGTTTGGACTTTGGTTTTTTCCCCCCCACCCCAGATTAAACAGCGTTACAAACCTGTAAAAATCTGGGGTTGTTTTTTTTTCCCTCGCAACTCTAATTAAAATGCATAGATGAAGCAGAATTGAAGCTGGAGTAGAATTTGCATTGAAGGACAAGATTTTGTTCCATAACTCAAAAGAAGCACCACAGAAGAATCAGGCATACATTTTTACATAACAGTGTGATTACGTTAGATTACTCCAGAATGCTGTATTAGCATCTGAATTTTGGAGTGCCTGACATTTATTTCCTTTAGTTAATGGCAAAGTTTAAGAGGCAAAATTTGCTTTCCTGTTGCTCTTCCCACCATCCTGCTATTTGGTATAGTTTTGACCTGCAACAACTAATTATAGTTCTTTAAGGACATTTAGGAATTCTTCTTCCAAGTTTCATTGTTTGCATTTCCCCCTGAATGTCAAGTATAACCTTGTGAGGATAGTTTGACATTTCTGCAGCTGCACTCCATCGCAGTATGTTTTGCTCATGACTAGATTTAGTAAATTTCCTATGTTCTTTATCCAGAAAGAGAATAGATTTATTGGACATAATTAGTTTGTTTTAAATCATGGCTCCTTATCACTCTTACCTTTGTCATCACAGAGGTTGTTTGTAGTTTTTGTTATCTAAATATTTGTGCCATTCCATCAGTAATTATACATGCCAGCATTTACAGCTGCTCTCCATTAAAATGAGTCTAACTGCTCTGCAGCTACTTTTTCATCATTTAAGAAAAATTGGCTTGTGATTTTGGAAAGGGGCTCAATTCATCTGGCATCCTAGCAATTGTGTCATGTAGCTCTGGAGTGTCAGTGGAGAAGCATTCGGTGTGTTAGCAAGATATGATGGTTGGATGATAGGCTGGATCAAGCAGACAAAGGAGGGCTGTATTTCTACTGCTCCCTGCCCTGCTAATCATAAGTGCACCTAAGAAATGTGGGATCTCCTAGATGGTGGGATGTACTTGTCTGTGTAACTAAAACATAAAGTTGAGCTGATTCAGACTTTCTGACTTACAGGGGTTTTCTCCCCTGTATAGCTGTCTGCGCATTATCAGTACAGAGTAAAGAATACCCAGCAAATGCAGCCAATGATGTGAATATCAGCTTTATTGCAAAGGTAAATAAATCTAGGAGAGGTATTGTAAAGGATTAGCAGTGGAATGTATTGCAGTTATAAATAGTCACCAGGGTTCGTGATTGTGAGCTGTATTTACGTACCTTTCCTCACAGTAATGGAAATAAATTGAAAGGTGACAGGAAGGTGATGGATGAAGAATTGATGAATGCAACTGTCTTCTCTTGCCATCTTTAAAAAAAGGGAAAGCACTGTTTTGTATTACTGTTGTGCACAAAGGTCCTTTCCTGAGGACTATTGAAAAGGTAGCACAGAATTCAGCTTTGTATTTGCAGTTCTGGAGCTTGGGGGTCGGTCACTGCTTCATTAGTTCATGTGTAGGAATGATAATTCAGGGCAGAAAGAAGATTAACTTCTATTAATTACTGTAAATCCCTTACAGCATCTTCTGTGGTGGAATTAATAAGTAATTAGTTGCTGCTGGAAGCTACTGAGATTTCAAATATATAAAAAAGTAATGATGAGTCAGAACTGTATCACATTAGCTTTGTGTGAATGTCTAGGTTGAGGATGACCATGAAATTGTGACAGTGACAAAATCCCACCAACCGTCTCGACAACTGCCATTTCAGACTGGTGTTTGTAAGATCTGAAGTATTTTTAATTCTCCTTAATTCCTATTCAAGACCAGTCGTGAAGGGATGAGTTTGTATTCAAGGACGTGTTTCTTGGCTGTCTGCTGGAACAGTTTTGCTGAATGACTTATTTGGGCTAATGTAATTAAGCTTCTATGCGAGCCAAGCCCATACCTGTGTAAGTGTGCTGCGTGCTCCTGGGCACGCTGTCCTTGCTCTCCGTGCACACAGATGGCAGGGCAGGGCTGGGGCTGCATCCCCAAGCAGCTTTGTGCAGCACAAGCGGGGCTCTGCAAGCAGCAGTTGATGCCGAGGGTCTGCTGATTACAAAATGCTTTTGACAAGAAAATTGAAAATGTTAATGTGGTGTAACACTCTGAAAGCAGATCCTCTATCTTAGGTGCACAAAATTTCAGGCTGGAGAAGGGAAGGCTGAAGGGGATCTTTCTGCTCTTTCAGTTATCTAAGGGGAAGGTTTGGATAAGACAGGAACAGAGTTATCTTAGGGTTGCATAATAATAGGGCAAAAAGCAGAAGTCACAAGTTGCAAAAAGGGAATATGCAATTAAATTTCATGGAAAATAGTTTCAGGACAGATTTATCAGAGATGTTGTGGAGCTCTGCTGACAAAGCCCTGAGCAGCCTAAACTGGTGGTGATGGCACCAGGAGAAGATGAGATACCCTTCTGACCTAAATTGTAGTCTATAGTCCTAGACTACCCTCACAAGTCCTTGCATGGGGTGCTTCATGAAGAGGTCCCTTCAGACTGAATTTGTTGGTTAGCATTGTAAGATTTTAGTTTCAGCAGAGAAATCCACTGCAGGCAGATTGTGTTGCTCTGTGATGCTGTAAGCAGAGGCAGGCAGAGGATTCACTCCCAAAGCATATATTTTTATTTTTGAAGGGACTTGTTTTGTTTTTTTAAACTCTCCCTTATGCATTTTGTCAGGAACATCCAGCATGAACTAGATAAATAACTCTTACAGACTCAGATCTATTGTTTAAAATGAATCACAGGTGAAAAACTGTTGTTGCAGAACTATTCTGTGCAACAGTCTGGAGAAGATTGGAAAAGCTCCAACTTCTCATACTCATATGTTTTCATGGTCTCTGGTGCTGTGATAGATTTTTGGTTTCTGAGATTTGATTTTAGCTTTTAGATTTGCTTGAACTGCTGGAACAATGAAATGTGGTTGTGTGGTGGGGCTTGCAGCTGAGTATGGCAGATAAAAGGCTTATCTCTCTTCTAGTGCATTGTTCAACATTTTTAAAAGTTGCTTCTAATTTCAAATGGAAACAATACAGAGAGGATTAGCTTTGTCTTAACAAATGCAACAAAACAGTACAAATTATGTGCAAAGGCATCTAAGCTGAAACTCTTACTTGTACCTCTAAGGTGCATGCAGTGTATGAATGTTGACACACAGTTCAATTTTCTTTATTCTGGCCCAAATATCTGCTTTTTAGACTTCTAATTTCATCTTTGTCTCCTTTTCTGTTTTCATTCTTATTTTCCTTTGTACATATCATTTTCTTATACCCTGTCCCTAGCTATATTCTTACCTGCCTTATCCTGCAGGTCTTTCCTCCCTTCCCTTCTTTATCTCTTTTTTGTTACCTTTTTCCTGATATCTTCTCTGCCATCCTCAGCATTAGTCATGCACAATCCCACTTCATTTCTACCCTTAGCTATTGTTATACAATTGTGTATTCTCTTCTTTGTTCCATTTCCAAGCATGGAAGGATGTGATTTTGCTTCTGCAGAGAAGTCCCTAGGAGGTCATTGGAAATGGCTTTCTGCCAACAGTAATGATCACACAGACCCTAGGCTTCCCAGCTCCAGGGTAGCACTGAAACAGGAACAAGCTCATAACTGGGTCTTGGAGGTCTGCAGACACTTAGGGGTCTTTGGAACAAGCTGTGAAGTTTGTGTTGTTGGCCTTTCCTGAGCATGCCCTTGCCACTCAGGAAAGCGGTGTGCTGATGCCTCTGTAGGCTTTCTCTTGTGCCTGTCAAGGGTGACCTGTTCCAGGGGTCCTTTTCAAAGCAGATTTCTTTTTCTTGTCACCTTCGATTAGTGTGATATAAAAAGAGGTTTCTTCAGTCCTCTGTCTGCCAGTGATTGATTCTCGTCAATGGCAGCCTCTTGGAAGTTTCCTTGGCCAGCTGCATTTTTGTACATTAACTTAGTTCTGTAAATCACTGCTTCCCCTGTCCATCCGTCCCCCCCCCCGCCCCCTTCCCCCGTTTTTTCATTATCTGATACTTTTTGCTTGGGGCAGTTACCTACATGACTGATCAGCAGTAGACCTTAAGTGAGTTATGGCTTTGACTCCTGAACCTGGTGCTTAAAAATATGGAAGCAGAGAGGCACAATGTGCTCAGCTCATGGTTTTCTGGCTGGTGTTACAGCCATGGTGTGGGCTGAGTCAGTGTCAGGTCCAGAGCCAACACAGTGATATTGAAAGTTGCTGGAATCCTGTTGACAACAGTGCTTGTCATTCTCTTTGTGAGTTATATGGCTTTGTATGCTAGAAAACCTTCTAGCTTTTGACTTGAATTTCACATATTAAAAGGAGAAATTGAAGAAATGTTTTATTTCCCAAGTTGCCTTTCTTTTTTACAGTAAAATCAATGATGGAGTGAACACAATCTACCAGTCTTTTTCCTCTGCTGTCTGCCAATGATGCATCAAGTTACAGGGGATGAATTTAAGAGCAGCTCATGGTGGCATCTGGCCAACTCGGTGAGAGAGGCTGCCTGCAGACTTCTGCTGCTAATGAAATGGCCCATTGCATTGATAGGTGTTGATAAGCATTGGTGTGTGTTTCTGGGGCTTATTGCACAGAAAGGGTCATAGGGAAGGAAAAAAGCTGTACACTTTGAATCGACCTTGGTGTCCACCAGAGCCACTCTGTTCCTTCCCCTCCTCAGCTGACATGGAAGAAAATGTAACGAAAGGTTCATGAGTGAAGATAAGGAGTGAGAGAGGTCACTCAGCAATTACTGTCATGGGCAACACCGATTTGATTAGGGGAAAAATTAATTCAACTTATTACCAAAAAAACCAGAGTAAGGTAATGAGAGATAAATCTTAAAAACACCTTCTCCCCATCTGTCTGTTCTTCACTCTTGATTTTTCTACCTCCTCCCATCCAGCAGTGCAGAGGAACAGGGAATGGGTGATGTGGTCAGTTCCTCATAGGTTGTCTTTGCACTCCTTCCTCTTCAAGAGGACTCCTCCTCACATCCTCCCTCTGTTCCAGCGAGGGGTCCCTCCCATGGGAGACAGTCCTCCGTGAACTTATATGAGTCCTTCCATGGGCTACAGTTCTTTGTGAACTCATCCAGCCTGGGTCTCTCACAAGGGCTGCAGTTTTTCAGGAACAGGCTGCTCCAGCCTGTGGATCCTGTGGGTTCCCTGTGGTGTCCCCTTGGTGTCACAAGTCACCTGCAAACCTGCTCCAGCATGGGCTCCTCTCTCTATCATGCCATGGATCCTTTCAGGAGCCTGTTCCATGGGGGTCACAGCTTCCTTTGGGCATCCACTTGCTCAGGCATGGATCCGCCATGGACTGGAGGTGGGTCTCTGTTCCCCCATGGACATCTCTGGGCTGCAAGGGTCTTCACCATGGCCTGCAAGAGAAACTGCTCCAGTGTTTGGGGCACCTCCTGCCCCTCCTTCTGTACTGACCTTGGGGTCTGCAGAGCTATTGTTCTCCCTTATTCTCCCTCCTCTTTGTCAGCTGCAATAATACAGATTTTTTTTTTCCCCTTCTTAATTGTGTGATCCTGGAGGTGCAGCCACTGTCTTGGAGCTGGCTGGCATTGACTCCATTAGACACAGGGGAAGCTTCTCACAGAAGACACCCCTGTAGCCCACTGCTACCAAAACATGGCCATGCAAGCCCAGTACACACTTGTACAACCAGTATACCTTGGGTTTGCACCTTGGGCTTGTGCAGACATTGCTGTAAGGGCTGAAGCAGCATGAGAAGTTGTGAGACAGGGAGGAGCTAAACACAGGTCTGTTATGACAGGCAGTGACAGCTCCTAATGTTCATATCAAGTCAAGTGCTGAGGACAAGGAAAGAAATGGTGGTAGAGAGGAAGCTGCAGGGCAAGCAAGTGACCCTTCTGTCCTACAAAGGAAGGAGCTGAGGGAAAGCAGTGACACCAAGTATCTCAATACTCTTTTGTCTATGTTGTTGTAAGTAACTGGTGGGAATGCTGCATTTCTGTGCTTAGAATCAGTAGAATGGAAGCTCACTGTACTGCAGGACTGCAGTGCATGCCATCACCCTAGAAACATTTCTTTGAGAAGCCCTTTGTCCCTGTCTCAATTGTGTCTTGCCAATGAGATACAAGTTCAAGGTCATAACGGTTGTTCCATAGTCCTGTGCCTGATAGAGGAGATGAGCCTTGTAGAAATTGTTCCTTCTTTGTAGAAAAGTAACTAAAAAAAGTATTGACAGTGTGTATGCAGCACATTGAGTGTCCTCCTAGACAAGGGACTGGGCATCTTCATTCCTCAAATGAGTCCCAAATTGCAGAAGCTACAGATAAGGAGAGTTCAAAGGGTTACTCATTTATTACAGAATTCAGCAAGTTATTGGGTAAAATAGAACAAGGCCACACTATATTCAGGATATTGAATCCAATTTATAGAGCTGATAAAAAGCAAGGAAAATAGGACCTCACTGTAGTACCTAACTAATAAATCTATTCTGAGAGAAAGAGCAGGAGCCACAGGAGTTTTGTTGCTGAGAGTCACTGGATTTTGTACATGGAAATTAGTGGGATTCTGCTCACGCTGCTATCGAGTGGCAGAAATCTGTCTTTCATGTAGGTAAAATAAGGCCGTGCTTTGTAGTATTTCTGTGTAATGATGGGCTCCCTGCTTCTCTTTACTCTGCTGTGTTTGAACTAGTTATAATTAGCAGTGACACACATTTGGCAGGCAGCGACGGGCAGGAGGCCATGCCACTTAGCCGAACTGGAGCTTAGGAAGCAGTGAGTGCTGGCCTAGCCCTTCTCTGCCAGCTCAGGTGTAGCAGCTGACCCTGCTGAAACCCTCACTCCCCCAGCATCTGATTTTTGTGTGTGAATTGTACTGGTGAGCCAGACTTTGTATCTTTTTTTATAGTATTTGACAATGGCTTTCCAATAACATTCAGCACATCTCTCTATTTGAGCAAAATCAGGTTTTGGGAAAAAAATGTCATGATGTACAGAGGAGTTATCAGCTGGTCTAGTACTATTTTCATTATGTCCATCATTAACTCCATTACTTCTTGTTGCCATGCTGTTTTATTAAAGGGCAGTAGGGAACATTATAGTTTATTAATTCCAGTACTAGTCAAGTTTGAGTAAACTTTAGTTAATTATAAATTCACTTGGAAACCTGATGTGATTTAAAACAGAATTAGACAATTCCCCTTCCTCTGTTGTTGTTTTTAAGTGTTTTTCCTACTATTCTGGTTTTCTTGAAGAACAGTCCCTCATTTTTCTGTTGTTTTTACTTGCCAAGTAAAAACATTGTATTTTCAGAGTGGTGATTCAAAATAAAGGCTAAAATTTCAGGAATTATTTCAAATGTCTGAGGCAGTCCCTGTCTATCTTCCCTCCTTACTTGAGCAAGCACTAAATATTAAATTATAATAATAAACGTTAAAGGGAAAAATGTCACGAAAGAACTGATTTGATCACCAATTAAGATATCTCATGTTACAATGAACTGCAAACTGGTTTCACTTGGTTCTCCTCCTCAGTATTGCCAAATGTAAATATCAAAATACTGAAAGTCTGATTGCACAAGGTGTGTTAATGTCTTGAAAATAATTTTAAAACTTTGTTTCTTTTGCATTTTCTATCATAATTTTGATTCCCTGGCCATTGGCTTCAGTCCAGTTGTTCAACAGCTTTGAAAGGTAGCTTTCAACAAATATGATGGCTGAATGCAAACTCTAGTTTCAGTGAAAAGCTGAGTTTTTTATGCAACTCTAGAACCTGGGGCTTTTTAAAAATTTAGTTACCCAAGAGAGGAATTTTGATTTCTGTAACTTCAGCTAGAAGTTGAGCATTACAGTTTCTTTTTGTCACTGTGTTTGAGACAAAAGAACTCAAGAAGGCAAATAGAAAGTTGAAAGTGGAAATAATCATATTATGAGCACTTAAATGGGCTTACAGAGGCCACAGGGGAAATATATTCCTTTCTATGTGCCAGTGTTGAGTTCTCACTTCCTAAGTATGTTTTTTGAGTTTTTTTTTTTTTTAATTTTTAGTGCTATTTTGAGAGGAATGGGGTTTCTCTGTTTTGGATTTGGTTTTGAACCTTTTTTTATAGGACTATTATGAGCTGCAAATTTTGTTTTTCTAAAAATGTTTTTTATTATTTTTTTTTCAACTGTTCATTTCATGATGTCCAGATAAATGACATTTATAAGTCTTCCCTTGACCACTGCCATAGTCACTCCACCACAGAAGGCCACTAGGCTGGTCAGACAGGACTTCCCTTGGTAAAGCTGTGCTGGCTGTCTCAAATCACTCCCTGTCCTGCTTGTGCCTTAGCAGAGCTTCTCAGAGGTTCTGTTCCAGGATCTTCCCAGACACAAGAGGTCAGGCTAACAGGTCACTAGTTCCCAGGTTTCTCCTTTCTTCCCATTTTAAATCTAGATATGGTGTTCCCCTTTTTCCAGTCACCAGGGACTTTGCCTGATTGCTGTGATTTCTCAGATACCATGGAGTGTGGCTTGGCAACTGCAGCCAGTTCCCTAGGACTCTAGGATACATCTCATCAGGTTCCATAAAATTATGTATACTCAGGTTCTTCTAGTGAGAACAAACCTAATCTCCTCTTACAGTGGGAAGGACTTTGCTCCCCCAGTCCCTGTCTTGTGGCCCCTTAACTATATAGAAAACTGGTAGAAAATATTCTCATACAGAACATCAGAAGCTCTTATTGCCACATGTAAAGTGGAAACTAACCTCTATTTATCCTTTGACTTTGGTTGCATCTAAGAAAATGCCTTTTACTGTTATGGGACAAGCCACAATCATTCCAAAGAAAATACTCTGTAAAGGCTGTATAGAAAAAAATTCCCACACAGATTCTCAAACATGCATAATAAAACTCACCTTCTGAACCTGTGCTTTTTATATCTTGTGATGGTTTTGCTCTTTTGTCAATGTAGCCTGTGTACAGTGCAGCAAATGTGACCATATGTTATATTGTTGGGTTCTAATAAGGTTCTCCTTGAGATGAAGTACTTTAAGCAGCAATGAAGAATGATGGAAAGCAAATGTACAAAATAAATAAATGGGGTTGTAACAAAATTGTCATGCCACATCCATATGTGTATATCTATGTGAATTCAAAGGAAAGAAATAAGTAAACATGACATTCTAGCATCCAAAGCTTGTGCCAGATGTCTATTCTTGAAGTCCTACATGAATCAAGAAAAGCTGTTGAGTTTAATTAAAAGTCAATTCTGATCTACTTAGCTAGATCTCATGCTCAGTAGAGAGCTCATCAAGCAAAGACTACATCTGTCAAAGTAGGAAAACCTTGTTGTGTTGTCTTCAGTGTGTGGTTCTCAGTATTTAATTCCCACTGTACTTAATGAAGTAGAGGAAAAGAATAGGCCTGATTTTAGTTCTCTCCAGTTCCTACTGGTATCCAAGGAATTGTCTGTGCAGGAGGATATAAATTCTCTAATCCCTATAAATGGGAAGTTAGGAAGTCCTTGCTGGAGCAGCGAGGGAGCTGTTGCATGCCTGATACCACACACTCAGCCTTTTTGGATAGAAGAGGAAATTTCAGGGCTGATCTACAGACTGGTGTTGCAAATGGGGCAAATTGAAATGCGATTTCATACAAATGAGAATGAGGTCCACTCTTCATGGTTCACATTACCAGTGTTTTGTGGTTATTGCCATTCTTTCCTTTAGAGAGAGAGACTCCAAAAATCAGATTATAGCTGTCAAAAGTGAATGGGAGTGATGGTAAGTTTGGAAGACTTCCAGGAAGAGCAATCTTTATGGACCACACCGTATATGGGACTTAGTGTAGTGTCTATATCTTAGATCTTAGTGTAGTGTTTATATCTTGCATTTCATAGAATCATAGAATGGTTTGGGTTGGAAGGGACATTAAAGACCATTTAGTTCCAACCCCTCTGCCATGGGTAGGGACACTTTCCACTAGACCAAAGCCCCATCAGTTCTACATCAAGGACACAAAACTTCTAGCTGGTGCAGAAATAATTACAATTTAAAGTGAAATGGAAAACTATTTTCTTAAATTTCTTTATTTTCTTTAATTTCACAGAGGAGATAATGATGAGTTATTGGAAGGTTCCTGCTCCTTGGTTACGATTGCTGTGGAGCTAGAAAGAAGATACAGATTGCATGTTCTGGTTTTCCTCTTTGCAGTACTCAAATTCTGCAGGGCAACTTTGAAACAAAACTAAGAGAGCAGTAGGTATTTGAGAGCAATTTAAAGTTGATCAGGTGTAGTCTAGGTGAAGATACACAAGTATCTGTTTCTGTTCACAAGTCAGATGGATAGATACCTAGTTTGTGGTACTGTGTTTAGAATGACAAGGTTGGGTAATGGAAATGAGAGAAATTTTCACAGTTTTCAGTGATGTCACCTAAAACAATGGTCTCCAAAGTAGATAGGCAAATACTAAATTGGTTTAAAAATTGCAAGATCAGTATTTCCACTATGAAGAACAGCAACATCCAATGGAGTCAGTTTCCATTAAAAGGCAAAGTTACTTTTCTTTGATACTGGGGGCTCAGCTCCCAGAGAGAGGGAGTTACTTTGGGGAAGGCTGTATAGGTGTGGGAGGGTTTATTTCAATCACCTAAAATGACCTCCTTAGACAATCCTGCTTCCTATGGTGAAAGTGCCAGAATAAATATGCCTAAATTAGATGCAGGGGTATGTTTCAAGCAATGCTCATTCAGAAATCCTGCCTGGATTGTTCAATGTGCCATTTGTTACAGCAAATATGCAGGATGGCAGGAAACAGCTTGCTGTGCATTTCTTTCCTGCCTAAATGGCTTGTTGAGCTGATAATTAATAAGCAACAGGACATTAGGTTTATTGTAACTTTGCTGGGCGAATGGTTAATCACTGGAGGTAGAAAGTACAGGAAATGTCTTATCTATTAAGGCTTTTCACATCTGTAGGAATTGCAGCCACTGATGAATGGAATAGTACACTCCCTAAGAACTGTGATATGCACATTAATGATTACTGTGTGAATATCCTACCTGGGGTTGTTAAGGTATTTTCATTTTCTTCAGATAAAGACCAGGTACAATAGTGTGGTCTTAAAATCACAAACTAAGAGAAATTTGGGCTAACTAGCAGTCATATGTGGTTTCTGTGGATGCATCTCCATTGACATTCACTTAAACAACGATTCAGGACTACACAGAGATAAAAGTATTGCCTGCTAAATCCTTAAAAACAAAAATCTTCTAAAATATTCTCAAAGTTTCCTTCACTAATTCTGCTCAATTCTGTTTCTGTTCAGACGCAACGCTCCAGGGAGGCTGTGTCTCCTGCACACATGCCAAATGCACAGTGTAGGCAGTAGTACAAGGCAGGCTTGTGTTCAGAGGACAGGAGGCTGACATGCAATGCATATCTTGTGGGCTAGGTCCTGCCACAAACAGCTGGGTGCTGGGGAGGGCTGCTGAGCATGGTGCTGCTGTGTATGTGTCCTCCAGGAAGATGATGGGGAGCAGGTGCTGCTGACTTACAAGCTGATGAGAGTGCGGATGCTCATCATAAGCAGCTGGCTATGAGTAACACTGCTGCACAGGAAGTTTCTCTGTGCCTGTGGCTGTCTTTCTTAGGAGTTTCTGTTCTTGTTTTCTCTTAAGGTCAGCTCTTCTGTTAAGGTGATCAAAGAGCGTCTTCAAGACAGGAATGAGAAAAGCTCGGGGCGATGAGCGCATTGATCGCGCACGCATCTCTCGCTTGTGGATGGCAGCCCTGGGCCTGTACTTTAACAATGGAACTGCATCAGTGATTCCCTAATGAGCTGATGAACCCACCTGCTCATCAGAGTTTGCTTCTGTGTGCACATAGGTGATTGCTCATACAGGCAGTCTGTGCAGTGGGGCTGCCTCACCTTCTGGAACTGAAGTAAAGCTGGGAGTCAAGGCATTGCCTTCTTCCTCTTTTTTTGACACTTCACTGCAGCTTATGGGAGCAAGTTCTAAGTGTTGTCCCCACTGAAAATACAGTCCTAGAGTCTAAAGGTGTGTAAATACAAAAGACCTGGTAAAGCCACAACTCTCTATGCCCATTGTAAAATTTCTTTTTGCTGCTGCTAGACATGTAAAAGAACTTGAAGGATTTTCAGTCCTTTATGAGCAATACTCACTCCCAAGCTTCTGCTGGGGCATGGAGTAGAAAGGGCACAGCTGCATATTGAAGGCCTTTCTCAGTTCATGCTTACTTAATGTGCAACGTTGTGAGCATCACTAAGCAGCAAGGAAATTTTTGCATTTGAACTCTTTAGTTCTTTGAAGAGGCACTTTTTAGTTCATCTTTAAAAGCTTGAGGACATTTCTTCATGGCAGTCTGCTAATGCAAGGACAGTGCTAACAGGTTGCTTCTAAAAGCTTGTCATGTTTATTTATGTACATGATGGAAGTGAGCTCTGCAAAAGTTTCTCTGCTGGGGAGGTCAGGAAGTCAGGAGAAGTCAGTAAGGAACAGCAGTGAAAGAGCTGCATGATCAGTCAGATAGGACAAGTTGCAACACTTCATTCTCTCTGCTTTGGCGAGCACCAACTGCTTGGCTTCTTGGAGGCACCTTCAAGAGCAATGGCAGATGCTTTGGCCTGGATGGAAGCAGCAAAGGAGCAGTTAGAGGTAACAGCCTGGAATTCCCTTCCTTCTGAGAGGCAGCAGGCACTCTTTCACTTCAAATGGAAATTATTGGCCAGTGTCCTGTGCTGGACTTGTCCTAATCCAGCAAATGCTTTCTTGGAAACCAGAGCAGGATAGGAAGGGGTTTTCTTGTATCAGGGAGGTATTGAGTCTCCAAAAAATTTTCTGTCATAATATGGGTTAAAACCAGTCAAAAAGCAGTTAGTTTTCCTGACCTGTCAGATACGGTCCAGGGTCCAGGGAGGTGTGTTTGCCTTGGATGTTAATTTCATTTAGATCTGAATTTTTTTAATTGAAAAAGAAAATCTTCGCTTTCATTTCAAAACAAATATTTGTAGGCAGGGATTATTCTTTTATCCTGATGTAGGAAATGGTAAAAGATTTTATTTTGTTGGGACTTTTTTTTTTTTTTTTTTTTTTAATGAGAGACCACACACAGAAGGTTTGTATAAATCTGTCTCTCCCTGTCTAGAGCCTGTGACCACAGTGTGATACTGTATTTTGGGTTCGGAAAGTTATCAGCTCATTGCTAATAACTGAATACCTTGTGTAGAATCCCCGGACATTTCAGCGATCTCCTACTGCAACATATTTGCACATATTAAGTTTAAATGTTTCATCTTGTAGGTTCAGCATCAGATTCTTCCAAGGGAGAGAAGTAGTTCAGTCAGGATTGCAAAGAATTAGAAGTCTTGGATGAAGACAGTAGACTGCAAAACCAGCAGTGACCTGCAGTTCTCCAATTGCAGTTCTTCACCAATCTTTGCCTTTTTAACCATTGGCAACCAATTCAGTGGTTTACTCCTGGTTGTATTCAGTCTGTACCAAAGTGTACCAGTTTTGAGTAGTTCTGTAGAAGACATAAGATTAGACATTGGTCCAGTTATAGGTATATAGTGTAATACAAATATATCTTTATAATTAGTTTCTTACTCATTTTTGGAAATGATGCATGTAGCTGGTGGGTGTTTCCACTCTGTGCCTCCAACTCTGACTCAAATAGCAGGATAAATTCTTACCTGCTCAAGGCATTAAACAGTTACCTGAGAAGAAGGATTTCAGCAGGGCTGAAGCTCACTGCACTCTCTCTGATTCTTACATCTTGTTATCCTCACTTTGCTAATTTTCTGGCAGACAGATGTGTTCTTCTGTTGCTGTCTGCATACAAATATTTAATTAAAACAGGAAGTGGTAATGCTTCTCAGAGGCAGCTGTTGTCCCCATCTCCAAATGCCGTGTCAGTTTAATAATAGCTTCAAAATGCCGGAAACCAAGTGATGACCTGGTCAGTAAGTCCATGCTGGCATCTGGTGCCTGTGCAAGGAAAGACCAGGAGCAGTGTCTGCCCATCAGTGCATTTGGCAGCGTGGCTGGCTGTGGCCTGCCTCAGGTCACACAGCAGCAGCCAGAGCTGTGCCTGCTGAAGAGCAGGATGTTCATGGAGGAGTCAGGCTGTCTTTGTCAGAAACAAAGGACTTGGGGATGCTGCGAAGCTGGCCAGACTTTTAAAAGCAGAGGAGCTGTGATCACTCAGTAGTGAATGTAGGGGACAAAATCAGTCTGATGGTTCTGCTACAGCCCTCAGCTGTCCTCCAGGCCCCTTTGATGAGTCATCACACTCAACAGCATCGTGGTGCTAACTGGCATCAAAGTGCAGTTTTCCTTTACCAGAAAGCAGCACACTGAAAACTGTCACTAAAAATTATTTCTTTTTTCTTTTTTCTTTTTTTTCAGCAGAAGCACTTTTGGAGTGTGAGGGCTGACTCCTGCCTTTCTCGTTAGAATGGGCAAAGGTTATTGAACAGCTTCCTTGGCTTGTTCATCCCACATGCATGCAGGCAGGATATTCAGAAGCAGGATATTTAAAAAAAAACCCCATATGGTGTATTTTTTTAATAATGAGAACCATTTCTCTGAGTTATAATCAAAATGTGGTATATTTTTATATGAAGAAGTTTTTTATAATTATCACAGAAAAGACTGAAAATATAAAGATGCAGGGAGGAAAAGTCATGAGGGGAAAAATTCCTTCAACATTGTTTTCCTGCTTTGATCTTGGATTTTTTGATGTTAAGAAATGTCTCAGTTAAAAGCAGGAATTCTCTAGAAAATTTATATATACACTAATTCATTAACCAGCTAGCAGGTGAACAAGAACCATAGCTGGAGAATTAGTTGCAGAGTAAAATCTGCTGGTTTTACCATTATACAATATTCCTGACAGTGGTGTAGAAGAATGATAGTCCTTTTCAGGACAATATGCTCCATGCTGCAGATTTAATAATAAAAAAAAAAAAAAAACTGAAAGGGAAAAGAAAATGGAGAGAGAAATAAAAACCCACACCCATTGAGGACTAAGAGGCAAATATATGGAAATCAGTTTCATAATTCCTGTTTGTCATTTTCACACATAGTTTTGAAGGAAAAGTAATTGAAGTTATTTCTCTTGGATTGGCATCTATTAAAACCTCCTTGAATATGAAATGAATGTGGTTAATATAATAAAAAGATCTCATTTATTCTGTCTCTCACCTTACCACTTCACCCTGCTGTTGAGTGCTTGAAAATATTTTTTCCCTTAATCTAGTAATGAATACACAAAGCACTTGTTACAGTTCTTCCTTTAAAATATAAAGAATAAAGGAGCAAGACTATTTCACTTTCCAGGTTTGCTGGGCATGTTTTGAAATCAGTAAACATGGTCAAATGTTCTCTTTTATAACAGGATGTTTAGCAGTTCAGGTTTAGAAGAAAATCTCTGTTTGCAGACGTGTATACACGTGCACACACTTGAGTGAATCTGGTATTTTGACAGATTAGATGCAGCATCTGATTTGGAATCCACTAATGAGAAAGCAGCTCTGTTTTATTCTTTCAACTGCTGTTTGTGATGAGACCTCATTCCAGTAATACTGATTAGTATCAGGTAGACTTTTCCTTTAGGAACTGGAGAGCATCCCTAGCTTATTCCCTACAAAAATAGCTGGTAGTTGGTAATGAGCTTTCACACAAGCTCATGAGAAATGAAAAATTCTTGATCCAGCTGTTTCTTTTTCTTTCTGCTCCTTTACCTAAAGATTGAAATTCACAATACAGTTTTGCCTAGAGAATGCATCTCTCTCACTTTTGCTCCCACTGTTTTTTCAGTAGTTCATTTCTAATGGTGTTAATGAAACTCACAGTTTAAATAGATGAACTAAATTAATAAAAACCTAAACATTGCAAGTGCATAAAAACTAGTGATCAGTACAGTACCTTGCTCCTCAAACAAGACAGAAAATCTATTATTCTATTTACATAATAGATTTTTAAGAAAGCAGCTTCAAGACAAGTAACCCTTTGATTTGATGCCTGAAAAAGAAAAAAGAATTCAAATACTGATTTTCTGTATTTGCTGCCATACTTAACAATTTACATTCTATAAAAGCTCTACTCTTTTACACAGCTCTAAAGTGTCTGTGAAAATTAAGCATCAGGATAACCCTGCCTCCAGCAAATATTTTAATAAAAGTGCCTTAAAAGAATGAGAACAGCTGTGATATTTCATCCTTTTATAATCCTTTCAAATCCATGTAATGTCTCTTCAGTGAGGCAATTTAACTACCAGTGTTCTATGAAGTTTGACATTCCAATCACAGAATTGACTGGTTGCAGTAATATTTATTGGTTGGTTCCATTTATTATAAACAGAATTCTCCAGGTATGCTTCAGACTTTCTGTCTGACATGGTAAATCACAATTTTGGAAATTAAATGCTAAGATTCAGATTTTTAGCTGAACTTTTCTTAAAAAGTATTTTTCATGCAGAGACTGCATTGAATTGTATGAGTTTGGTCAAAGAAACATATGCAGTAAGCATTCATTGCAGAGATCCACTCACTATTGAAGCAAATTGTCTTAGCTGGTTTGACTAAAAATATGTTGAAACTGTGTTCTTAGAAGTTATGGATGTCTGAGCACTATGTTTCAATTCTTGAGCTGTTTAATCACAATGTAATCATGGGATTTAAACAAGCTAAACAGGATGTTTCTCTGCATAAGTGCATATCATACATTGCCTCCTAGAAGATGGATAGGATAAACAGGTTGTATTTTGTCATATTTACACATCATCACTGAAAAAATAACTTCTCTGAAATTATTTTGTGAAAAAGCTTCAGCTGTTTTTGTAAGAAAAATGGAACAATCACACACAAAAAACCAGAAGATGATGATGATTGTTGTTGTAAAGTGTGACAGGAGATGACTTACGGGGATTTCCCATAGCACAGAAGAGCTTGACAGTACCTTTGGATATCTAAGGCCTTCAGAAAATCTGACACATACCGAGTTCTTTAGTCCTGAGCTCTTACAACTCTGCCAGTTGTCCTTTCAAAGAATCATTGAATGGTTTGGGTTGGAAGGCACCTTAAAAACCATGTAATTTCAATCCCTGTACCATGGGCAGGGACTCTTCCCACTAGACCAGGCTGCTTTGGCTGCTCCATCCAGCTCCAGGGATGGGGTGTCCACAGCTCCTCTGGTCAGCATGTTCCAGTTCCTCACCACCCTTAGAGGGAAGAATTTCTATCTACTATCTAATCTGCACCTGCCCTCTTTCAGTTTAAAGCAGTTCCCCATTATTCACTCTCTGACTGCCTTTGTAAGTAGTCTCCTTTCTTGTAGGCTCTCTTCAGCTACTGGAAGGCCACAGTTAGGTCACCCCAAAGCCTTCTCTTCTCCAGGCTGAACAATCCCAATTCTCCCACCCTTTCCTTGTATGAGACATGCTCTTCTACATTGTAGTACAAAGTACATTGTAGGTACTTTGTAAGTGGTAAGAGGAAGATGAAGAGAACAAAGTTTAGATTCGCATTGTGTTTCTAACTTTTAGCTACTTGTAAAAAACATCTTCCTGTGTATTTTCTGAGAAAATAGAAACTGAAAATTAGTTAGGACAAAACTTCTTCATTTTCATTATCAGAATTTAAAATGCTTGCATTTCTTGATAGAAAAACATTTTGCACAGGGCATGAATTCACTTAGATACTTCTATCACATTATTTACTGCATCATTGTAGAACTTGAATTGACATCCACAGCTACAGCTCGTACTTATTCCATTCCTACATTCATATAAAACCATCACCTTTTAACTTATTAAACTTTACAGCATGATTCACTAATTCAGTATTTCTTATATAAATTCAACAGATTACCAAAAAATCGGGTAATCAATAAATTCATCAGTGATTCTTACTAAATTTTAAACTAATTTCTTTAAAAGGCAAAATGCATTAAAACCTTAAAGCATAATTTTTGTAGCAAAAATTAATTCAAAATTAATTTTAAATCATCTCCATGGGTGCAACTGTTAAAAGGAGTAGTTCTTTGAATGTTGGACTGTATCTTTCCTCTGGCCAGCTGTGCCCAACTCTCTAGTCCAACCTTTCCTTGTGCTGCAGTGTTTACATCAGCAAATGCTGGTGTCCACTGGTTTTGCTCCATTGGCATCTCCGGTCCTAAGTCTGAACTCTTCCTCCTCTGAGTCTCCTTCCACTGCTCTGTATAAGTCCTCCTCTCTATTACACCTTGTGTCTGCACCTCCTCTTTCTCCTTTCTAAGATCCTTCACATCTACCATGGAAGCAAATTCCAGCAAGATTTTCTGACTGCTTTCTGCCAATGGATGTACATATTATACATGTTCATTGTCCATTTGGATGCTCTTTCTACATCCACATGATGCTTAGTTTTACACACAGGAATTGCTCAGTTAGGTACAGAGTCTGAAAGATTTTTACAGGGATATTTGTGAGATAAGGAGCAGGCCCTCGGGGAAGCTGGAGCAAGTCTCCTGACAGGGAGTACTTACACCAGAATTACTGAGAGGTCATCCTGACAGAGGAGCATTTTATATTACCCAAGTCTTTTATTGCAGAGTATGTGGGGTCTGTAAAGTGCTTTGATGTTGGAGCTGTGTTTAAGTGCTGAGCATTTATTGTCTTGAATCTTTTGGGTTAAGAGTTGTGGACATGGGAAGGCTGGTTTTTGTTAAACTTTCTGTTTTATCTTCTTCACACATGGTCTCCTGCTGCATGGACTTGGCTTAAAATTATAAAATGCAGAATGAAGCATTAAAGAGGATTTTTGAAAGGTCAGTGGGTGACTGATGAACAATCTGGACTGACCATGTAAAATCACTAATGTGAAACTGGAAGGACTCATCTTCCTTGCTTTGCTCCAGCATGCCATGTGCCAGTTTGAGGACTCTGCCTCCCAAGATGGGGGCTGAACTAATGCATACCTGAATTCACAAAACTAACAGAAAGTACCTCTTTTTGTCAGAAATAGAAAATAAAGTTTCCATTTTGACTGTTACAGTATTACTGTCATGTAAATTTTTGGGAAACAATCCTGGGTAGAAGTTGCTTTGTATACAATTTTGTGATAGTTCCTGAAAAGACCCTTTTCCTTTGCTGTGAGACAGCTTTCAGTTCTGTGTTTCCAGGGCTGTTTGTGTCAATGTATTTCTGTGTTCAGCAAAACCTGAAAAGCCTGGAGCTGCTCATTTAAGAGAGTCTGATGGTGATTGCTCCTGCCACCTCCAGAGATCTTTTAAAGTGGAAAGAAGATTGGAAAGATCAGAGGGTAAAAATTAGGTTTTAATGGCAATTCCAAGAGTATGTTGGAGAAGTAGATCTGAGGCGCTCTGTTGTTTTTAGCTGGACTCTGTGTTGTGCATACAGAATGAAGGGAAAGCTGGATTCATAATACTTTTTGTGGCTGTTTTTTCAAGGCTGTCCAATCTTCTCCACTCCTATTTCTTAATCAGTGACTGATTTATGCAATAAAGAAAATTTCAAAGAGCCTGTAGATTTTGGTTATTGGAGAATTACTTTCGGTACTTTTTTTCCAAATAAAAATTACCTCAAGCACCTGAAGCATATTAAGGCAAAGCCTCGTGTACAGGTGAGTTGATGCCTAGATGGCCAGGAAAGTCAAGGAGTGAGTCTTTGAACACATCTCACTGACTCAGTGAGTCCTGCTTAGGCATCCTGGGACAGCCTTCCCTTTTGCCATAAAAAAAGTTACCAGAGCTTTTGGAAATCTGGTGTCTTTCAAATCTACTCCAGTGGGATGAGCTCAAGGAAAAACTGAGAGCAGTTTTCCCAACTGTTAGTTAAAGACAGGTAGTGAATAATGACTGAGAGGCAGAATAACTTTGAAAGAAGTTTAACCTAAATGTTTCTGTATGTTTGAAGCCTAAGCACTTACTCTTACTACTTATGCTGAAATAAGACTGCATACTGTTTAGTTTTTTCCAACAGTGATAATAGAAAACTGAAGAATAACATTAACATTTCTGTATTATAATAGTCCTTTAAAAAATTGAATTGATGTATTAGTATGGTTAGGAGCACCTCACATTTCTTGCTATAAGACAATTAATTGTTTATTTGCTTTTTGGGTTTTTTCTTAATTTTTATTTCTGCTTTCCTTCAGGCCAATTCCTAGACAAAGCTACTCAGACAAAACACTTCAGGCATCTCCAGGTGTAGGGCTGAAGTGTATGCAGCCAGGTTGGCAGGCTTCTTTGAAAGGCTAGAGGCAAGGCTTGACATTTAGTTGGAGATGAGGAAAAGGAGAAGGGAAGTATGGGGAGCACTTCAGATTTGTGCTCCAGACGTGAAGAACAATTGACTCTGTCAGAATTTGGCTTTTCATCATGTGGGAATTGACCACTCTTTTCTTACTCAGAAATTCCTGCTGAAGTTAACAAGGACAGTTCTGTTCTTTTGATATGCAAATGTTATTTAAGTTATTTATGAAGTCTGAAACTGTGTCAGGATGCAGGACAAAGCTGGTGTATGCTGTGACTTCTTTGCATCCTTCTGTCTTGCTTGTTAGTGCTTGCAGGTCACACACTGTGGTCTAGGCAGAGATGCAGCCTGGGGCAGACACCACTGCACTTCTCTGAGAGTTGAACTGGACTGTAAATATGGCTCTGACTTTGTTCTGTTCTCTCTCTGGTTTTGGGGAAGAAGAACTCTTTGCCTGGGAGGCACACATTACTGGTCCGCTCCCATCCTGTGCTTGGTGATCCGCTTTGTTTGTGAGAATTAATGGTAAAAGATCATGCAGCAGAGCTTGGCAGGTTTTGGAGAGGAGCAGGGGGGTGGTGGAAGGGTGAGATGATTTCCATGCACAGAATGATTCTGAAGATAGGTAAGTTTGTAGCTGAAAGGTGACCAAATGTTGCAGTGAGAAAGTCAAGTAGATGGAGAAATTACAGCAAAATTGGTTCAAGTGAAATTTGCAGATTCAGAACAGACACACGTGTCATCTTTTGTTTTCTAAATGCTTTTCATGAAAGTTAGGAGATCTAACACTTTCCAGAAGTCTGATAGTTATTCGTTAAACAAATAAATTTGACAGAAGTATTTTGATCTATGCAAAATTGTGTCTTCTTTTTTTCACTGAGGTAGACAACAAGTTGTTTATTTTCCTGTCCTCTACTCCAACTGTTTTACTAGAGAGATACATAATTTTAATACTCAAGTGTTTCTGTTAATTAAAATGTTGATTGTGCTCCTTTTCTCAGATGGAATGGTGTGGGGGATAGTTTGCAGGGTACAGCAGGGGAGGATTGTGAGAGAAGGTCCTGTCATGTACTTATAAATGTGAAGTCCCAAAATAACTGTTGCAAGCAAATATTGTATTTTCAAGATGAGGTAGAAATCAGTATTTCCCCCACTTTCAAGCCAAGTCTCGCCAATTATTGAGTGATCAGCTCCCAGCTGAGTTGCTGGGAGTGGTTGTCACTGTACAACAAAGAGCATCATACCCTGGCAACCCAGTCGTATTTCCTTTAAAATTGGTAGCAAAATCCCCACTATCTTGTCAACACCAGATTTAAATGTCTGAATCTTTTTTTGTCAGGTAAACTCATTTTCTACAAAGACCAAAGGATTTAAATCTGAACCTTATTATGTCATATGGAAATTTTAGTAGGAGCTTATCCTAGATATGTTAAACCTTCCATTTGCTGCAGTAGGCCTTGTTTCTTTCACAGACAATTTCTTAGCCTTAAAAAGCACCATCAAGGTGTTGTTTTTAAGAAACCTTCTCCAAGCTGTGAGGCTGTCTCACAAAAGGCTAATTTGGGTAAGCTGCATGCTGAATTCTACACAACCTGCTTTCAGTACACTTGCTGCTCTGTGCTGGCCTGAAGATCTGTCGCCTGACTCCAAAAATGAGTCCAGGTTTTGTCACATCAGCTCTCTACAGGAAGTTGCTGTTGTCAGCTATTGAGTTGCTTCAACTTGTGTGGTTGCAGTTGTGTCTTTTATCCCATAAACAGTTCAATGCCAACCTTTTATTCTGGGTCATGCTGCAAAACAAACCAAACAAAAAAAATCTAAAGGAGCCCAAAGTAATTTTTGACTTGATGGCAGCATGACAGTGCTTCCTTGGGGACATTACTAATGGCTGCCCTTGGTGAAAGGGACAGAGGCCCTGGTTAGAGGGAGAGTGGTTGTATTTAATTATGTAAGTAATTAAGCTGTGATCCGTTCATTTAGGAGAGGTTATCCCTGAGTGATGCAAAGTAACCTGAAGATGCCAAATTTCTCAAGGACTAAAGGCTTCCTAAAAGATGTCTGGCGTTGGTCTGGGATTCCTTTGGGGGACCAATTTTGAAAGAGGGTAAAACCATGAAGGGATTTCTGCCTGGTTGATGCTTGGTTCTGTGTTCTCACCTTGTATGGTTGGGGTCATACCTGTGCAGAGGACACCTTTGCAAATAGAGGAATGTCCACGTTCTGTACCACCAGGACACCTCATAAATCCATGCCTTGTACCATTTCAGTAAAACTCTTCCTCGGGTTGAAACAGCATATAATGTCATGAATACACTTGTAACTTTTACCAGCACAACTATGTGAAACAGGGATTGAACCTTTTTGTACTGTTCTCTGTGTGCAGCTTAATCATAAGGGACACAGAGCTTTGCTAGAACATTTGATGCCATCTTTCTGCTTTATGCTGAATGTAAGTGCTGTCCCAATCGCAACAACCACAGTTAAAACCCTTTCCTAGCCCTTGCTGCTGCAAGATGATTTTGTTGTTTCTCAGACATCTTTCCAATGAGCCTGATGGTGACACTACCATGAAGCTCTGTGCACATCACTGTGTGAGCTGACCTGTTTAATGATGCATTAAACATTGAATTTGCATTAGCCTGATAATGCAAATTTTACATCATGATGCCATTTCTGGAAAAAGAAAATTAAATAGCACCTGTCTTTATTTCAGTAAAACCTCTGTTGCACTTAGCAGCTTGTTAGACGAAATTGTTGAAAAGTGTCCCAAAACACCTGCCCTTATAAACCTGGTTTGTCAAAAATTGTTACTCCTGAGGAGAGAGCAAAAGAGTATGGTTTCTTCTCCTAACTTCATTTGAATCTGCCTTGGTCACTTTAAGGTTACAGTAGATTGCCAGCAATTTTGAGCAGCAAAATATGGCAATAGATGTGTGTATCTTCTTGCTGTCCAGTATTGTACTTTTGACCTAAACATTTGAAGAATTTTGTGGTTCCAGTTGCTTTGCAAATAGCAAAGGGAAACAAAGAGATAGAGAGAAGAAGTAAATCAGTAGAGGACCTGGGAGTAGATTTTGACTCTTCTGCCTGATGTCAGTCAGTAGCAATTCACATTCATTCCTCCCTGTGATGTGCTTTTCCACAGCCCTGCTGTGACACCAAATTCTTTGGGGTTTGTGAATGGAGCTCAATAAGCACAGAATGATGAGCAGGAAGTCACAAAGCAGAAACACAGTAGTGTTAGAAGATCCTTTCAGTGCACTGGTTTTTGAGCTTTTTGAGCTGCCAGTAGTCTTCTATGGCAACAGTACATGAAAAATCCACTGTATTGTATATAAAAGGGATTGCCATGAACTAGTCATGTCTCGATTTGTTTGACCTATGCCAGGTTTAGAAAGTTCAAATCCTTGTTAAAAAAGTCCTGATCACTCACTAATGTGAAGGTATCTCCTTTTCATTGGGTTAAGCATTTCTGCTCTGTCTCTCGCTGAATCTGGCTCCTGCAGTGCAGTCAAACACACAAGATTTGTCTCCTACTTCTTTTTTAAGTAACAGTATTGCTGATGAAAGGTTGTGAGATGAGGACAGGAGAAGCTAGGAGATAGAGTCAGCATTTACTTGCTTTGGCAGTCTAGAAGAATTGTCAAAATGTATCTTGTGAGATGAAACAGCTCTTTTAGTTCCATCCCCCTTTTTTTCCATCCAGGATTGTCTGTCTTAGTGTGTCTGTCTCACATAGGTTAGGGGTCCTTTACGATGCTCTTATTTTTGTGTGGTTTTTTTCTTCCTCTGAAAGTCTGCCCTCACCTTTACTGCCTACTGCTCAGGTAATGTGAAATAGTGAGATGTTCTTTCCATGGTCTGGGCTATTTATGCCTCCTGGGAAACGCTAAAGACAATCTGGAAGCATCTGTAAGGATGTAGTTTCTGCCAGTTGTGGGCCATACTGGAAAGTCTGATTTACTTCAAGCATTTACTGGATAGAAACCAAATGTAGTCTGTGGAGCAGGGAGAGGACCTCTCTATTCCATTTTGCTACAGGAGAGTGTGCAAGCTGTGAGGTTACAGAAAATGCTGGGGTGTTTATGTAGTGACTCTAACTGAGCCATGGAACAGCTTCCAAAGGAGGCAAAGAGCTGAGCCCAGCACTGGGGGCAGCTCCAGAAGGAGCCTCCAGCTGAAGCTTCCTGGGGAGAAGCATGTTTCCTTTTGAGAATCCAGTCCAATATAACTACTACCCCATGAAAAGCAACATCTCAAACCCAGTACAAATTTGTCAAAATATTATTGTATAGTACTTTATAGCAACTATATTGTTGCTATAGCATGGTGTGCAGCTGCTACAATGAGCATGGCTACTAACAAAGTAAAAAAATAAGGAAGACCTGCCACAGACCCAGATGTCACTTAATATGCTAAGTCTTCAGCATGATTCTGAAAAAACAGTCTTTTAAGATTTTTGTCTTGCACTTTTTGTATCTTCCCACTGTCTCTGGTGTTACGTAAAGTATGTATGATTTTATCCCAGTGCAGGCACAGGGGTGTAACCAACTGCACAGGTCTGCCTGGAGTAACCTCCCTGTACTTGTGCTACAGGAGTAAGTGTTGACCCATCAGCTCTTTTGAAACTGAGACCATGGCAGTGCTGTGCTTGGCCAAGGACACACAGTTTATGAGAGTTTTAATCACTGAAGTTAATTACATCAAGACCTTGTATTACATGTATTACTTTGACAAATTTGTACTGGGTTTGAGATGACACAAATTACTTCCATGACAGTTCATAGATTATTCCAAATTAATGTATAGTCTGATTAGATCTCCATTAATCAAAGACAGTGATTATTTTGTTGAAAATGTTAACATTTACTTAAGACTTTTTGCAGAATTTTTCTACCATCATGTGAGTTCTGCAGGAGTAATTTAGTTATTAATTCAATTCAGCTTTATGTACTGCTGCCTTCATCAAAGAAGCTGGGTACTGACAGCACTTGTATTTAATGTTCTGTTAAGCCTGATTGAGATACAAGATTAAGTCCACTTATATCTGAAAGAGGAAGGCAATAAAATTTTTCTGTATTAATGAGATGACAGCTATAATTAAGCTCCTGGTCAACCTGTGCCAAGCCTACAACTCCTCACTGTAGACTATCTTAAGTCTTCAGGCTGAAACAAAACTGGCATCATTAGCTCTGGAAGAAGGCTCAAAAGACTGGACCTGTTTCTATCTGGTAAAGGCCACTGTAGTTAGTCCTAATGTGATATTACACATTGATCATTTTTGGGGGTCTCTTTTGCCACGTGACCTTTGGTATCTGTTCTGCACGTATGGGATGCATGTATACACCAAAGGCACGAGGCAAGCTGAGCTGTCTGTTGTCCCTGCTGAGGCACACCCAAGTGCTTGTGTTGATGTACAAGCTTTCTTTACTTTTATGACTAAAAATAACCAATAAAGATTTGAAAAAAATATATTGTTATTGAATCTTTCTTACAGTTTACTTTTCTAAAAGAAAGTATTTTTTAACAAGAGTTAAAAGCTTCCCATCTTTTCTGTTGCTGTTTCCCTAGTTGGATTCTGAGTCCACTTGTGACATCTCTTTCTTTTTACTGGAGATCAACTTGATTACTTAAACACTTTAATTTTTCATATTTTTTTTTGTCGAGAGTCATTTGAGTCACTCTTTCGCTCTCGCCCTTCTTTGTTCTTCCATTTATTGTGTTTTAAGGCCTCCATTAGCAGATCAAAATTGAAACACAAATGATGCCACAGCTTCTCAAGTATTCTACCCAAAAATTATAGCATCTGTTTAGTTTGGGTTAGGATTTTAAAAAATTAAGCTACATCACTCTCTGCGGAATAAAATAATAGTTTATTACTATATGTATTATGTAAGCCATAGAAGGGACTTCAGTAAAAAAGGGAAAATAGAGATGTTAGTAAATTGATAATGACCTTGATCCATCTGCCAGGGTAATTTTTCTGCCTTGGTAATTGAAATGTATTTGAATGTGATTGAAAGGTCATCAAGGATGCAAGTCAAAGACTTAAGAACAGTGTCTGATCAAAACATTTAGTATTGTCTTCGACTTTTATGAACGGCTGAAGGACTCTGCCAAATGGTAAATTTTGCTTATTTAATCAGGCTTCTTTGTTACAACAAACTTTGACTGCAGCTGAGCTCTTCACTTGAGGCCAGTACTCACTGAAGGACAGACGAAGGTCTTTTATCCATAGTTATCTTGCAGTTCTGCAGAAAAGTGAATCTGAGGCAAATCCCAATGCAAAGTAATTCTTCAAAGGGGAAGAAGGACTTATCAAGAGCAGTTTTGACCCATATGATGAATACAGTGTGAGCAGATGTGAAGAATGCTAAAACTTGTGTTGGAAAATCTGATCAAAAAACAGCAACTTTCCAAATCTATCGTGGATGTGCCAGTGTCTGTTCAAAAGATTTTTTTAAGGAATTAGTAAGGTGATATATGGTGGCTAGACAATCAGATTGTGCATTTAAGATTTCCAGATAGGGAAAAGAACCAGTAAAACAAACTGATACTTTTCTTTCTAAATGTTCATCTCCTGTGCAAAAATCAGCTGCATTCAGTGACGATGCATAAAATTTGAGAAGCTCTTCCATTTCATCCAGAATATTTACTTCAGCATAAGGCATTGATTCTTAGTAATAATTCATGTAGAATCAGTAGAAGAGCCAACTGAAAATAAAGAAGGGAAGAAAATGAACCTTCTGTCCTCTCTAGTATGTATGCTAATTACTGCCAAAGAAATTGGCATTACTCTTCTTGTCAAGATGGGGAGTGACACTGTCTTCAGAAGATAAGCGGCCTATTTCAGCAGGGTGAGTCATATACCCTGTCCCCCTGCCCCACCCCCAGCAAAAAAACAGGCAGTCTTTTGGTTCTTCTCCAGCTAGATTGGGTAAACTATGGACACTCTGCACTCTGTCCTTCTTCAACACTGGCTTTGCCCATGCCCAGCCAGCCTCTGTAGCCACTGTGTTCTTTTGGGCATCTTGCTGTTTTAATTTAAAAATGAGGATGTGGGGAAGTGTTGTTTTGACATGTAGTGATTGTAAACAAAGATATTTGATTGCAGCTGGGGCCTGCTTGAGATGCAGTATTCATTAATTAGCCCAAATTTATCTGTAAAATAGCTAATCCATGTAGCCACACCATTGCACATGAACTGTGGTCTGAAATCAGATCTGATCCAGTTCTGTTCTATTGGATCCTCTGAGCTGATGCGACGGTGCCTGGATTAATTAATTATTCTGGTTATGCGGCTGATCCCATAAAGGCAGCGTGCACCACACACGCTGGGGAAAGATTTGCAGAGATGATTGTTTAGCAGAGACTGTACATATGGAAATTTGTTCTCATTTCTTCCTTTGTGCTATCCCATTTACAAATGGAAATGACTGCTTCGTAGCCAGTTCTCATTATATTTCTCTCCCAGGAGATGTGAAATTAGCACTAGGAGAAATCCCAGGGTGGTTGGGAGCGAAGTGCAGTCTCTGCCATTAAGGCTGCCCCACCAGGAGGGGAAGCAGGGAGTTAGTGAGGCTGGCAGGATCCTGCTCTCTCCAACATGTCTTGGCCAGGGACAGAAGAAGAAGAGGAAACTAGTTGAATGGTATTGTGCTCATGTACATAAATGGATCCCTCCAGAGAGGGGTAGGTATATGCTGGTTTGGAGCAAAATGTGAATATTGGCGTTACTAACAGTCATGCTGAAGATTTGCTGCACCACTTTTTATTACACTGAGTAGCAGAGCCCAGGTGGGACAGAGGGTATAACAGCCATGCATCAGATCATGCTCCTTGCTCATTTTAGTGGGCCAGAGAAGCACGTGGAAAGATGGTATCTCATTGCACTAAACTGCACTTCGTTAAATAAGGCAATTTAGACATAGGTGAAAGGTTTCTGGCAAGGCATGGTAATTCTATAACTTTGTTATGGTTTTATGTAATGGAAAGGTTGTGAGGGTTTGTGTTTTTTTCCTTCTAGAAAAGGGAATATGCTGGTAAAGATATAACAATTTTAAAAGATGGGGTTTCATGAGATCTTTTTGTAGTTGCAGACGTGTTTCTGTATATGCTTTGCTACGCCAGTGCAGCCATCTTACCTGAAAGGAACATTGTGAGTGATCCCCTCCAGCAGCTGCTCAGGAAGCTTGCTTAAAACAGGGAAGCTAGGCTGTTAGAAGATTTAAAACTTCCCATGTACATTCCACTAAGCAAGCTACAAGGCAAAGAAGGGTTGTATCCCTCAGTATCAGCTTGGATTGATGGAATGGTTTCGATCTCCATGACCACACTGGTAAGTTACTCATTCAGATTTGTGCAGATCACACTTCCTCCCCTTGGGAGGCTGCTTACTGGTCTGATACCAGATCCCAGAAAAGCAGAGCAGAGCTTAGGAAATGAGATCCCTGCCCTTGGAAGTGCTGGCAGATTTTCCATGTTGATATAGCTGCTTGGGTATTTTTAATCTGTATTTTCTGACACAGGTGATGAATGGTTTACCACCTCTTGCTTCAGATAACCTCTGTGCTTACACAGCTCACCCAGGTAGGCCTGTATTTTTAGGTACTCTCTGGGCTCTGTGTTGCCCAGTTCATACAGATGGCAGAAAATAAGGTATTCCCTCCCCAGATTCAGTACATGTACCCTTGAAATCCAGAATGTGTTTTCTGAGAGTATACAAGCAAATTTTCTAATTTTGTCCTTGAAGTCAATTAAATATTGACATCATTCAAGGAATTTTAAACTAGTTTTTTCCTTTGTTTCAGGTAGTCTTGATGATGGACTAACACAGAATTGTTTCCCCAATAAAATGAAAATGAATGTACTCTTATCCACAAACTATCTATAACTGAACTATTTTACTGATAAATCTTCTGTTCAGTTGCTATGATTCTATGGGCTGCAGCAGGGTCAGGTCAATTTGTGCAGATGAGAAGTGAAAAAGACGTTCTATCAAAAAGTGGTCAACTGAGGCAATCGTGTTTGGGCCTTTTGCTCCAGATAACTTGTGTGCAACAATTCCATTTCACGGCGTATGCCACCAGTGGGATGGAGATTGTTTGTTGTCAAGGTTTTGTCTCCAGGCACCACTGTCTTTCCAGGGCTGCCTCCCTAAATCTGCATCAGCCCTTTTCTTTACCCTTTGGTGACTCTGTGAAAACAAGACACAATCAGAATGGGAGTAACTTCATACAGCCTGAGACCAGCAGTTCAAAATGCCTTAGTCCTGCATCGATTGCTACAGCTCAGTAAACAACTGCAAGATTGCCTGGTTACCTTATCTGTGCACTTCCATCCCTCAAGATATTTGTATTTCTGTTAAGTGAGAACTCAGCTCAATGACCTCACTTGTAGTGTTAGCTTTACACTGATATAGCAATTATCAAAATGCAGTGTTCATGTAAATTAACACTGTGCACTCAGCCCTTCTCTGACTGCATTAAGCTCTAGTAGTTAATATAATTTTTATTCATGGAGCATTTCAGCTACAAGAGCTCTGCGATAAGGAGTTGTAGTTTGTTTGTTGCTAATGTAGCTGGTTGTAAATACTTGTTAAATTTGTCACAATGTCTGCTTTTTTCCTAATAATGCTGTGAAGACACAAGACAGCACCATGGAATAGCTGCAATGGTCTTGGAATATGAGTGGTTTTGAGGATGAAAAGGAAAAATGGCATATTAAGAAATGGGTTGCAGGTAGGAAGGAGATTGTGAATAATTAATCTTTAAATCATTCTTCATATTTAAAAATTAATTATTTTACGGTAATTTAAGCGTCTTTTATTTATGACCACTTCAGGGTACCTTAGCCAGAAATCACATTGAGGAAATAAATTATAGTGCTTCACCCTTTTACCCAAATGTTTGCTTGCTGGTGATTGATGGCACGTGCCTGAATCCCTGGTTTAAATCCTCTTCTTTTGTGAGCATATAGCCTTGATTTCTCAAGGGCTCCCTGGCACTAAAAGGCAAGAGAAGGAATTTCATTGTATGTGAAAAGCCTGACACACAAACCTAAATCCAAGAACCCCAGCTAGACTGGTACAGAAATCTTCCTGAAATTTGAAGCTCTAGCAGAGGGGAAGTTCATTCACCTTTCTGCTCAGCATGTCTCTCTATATATAACATGGGCATCTTCTGCTCAGTGAGAGGCAGATGCTCACCTCAGGATCCTGCCAGGCAACAGCAACGTTCCCAGCTCTGGCTTTGGGATGTTCATGTTCTCCTGGGGAGTTAACTCTTAATTCTCCCATTTCATCTTAAAACTGTAACAAAATGAGCTCCTGGTTCTGATGTTTCCATTGGTATATATAACATTCAGCAGATAATTACAACTGAAAAATGCCCTAAAATCTTTGCAGCTCTCATCTATATGTACTTGTTGATACCATATTTAAGGAAATTCTGTTGGGAATACCTGAGTAGACATTTAATGATAAATATAGTATTGCCCTAAGCCAGATATATTACTGAAATGTTTGCTTTGCAGAACACTTCATAGAGGTAGCTCTTTTGCCTTGCTTCTGGATGAAGATGGATCTTTGTTTATGATAATGCTTTTAGAAGCTTTTGTCTCTGTTCTAAAAATAAATGAGCATTAAGATTTCATAGTTTCTGAGCTTTGATTTCATATTAGCTGTGTGTAGTTCTCAATTTAAGACATGGGAGGAGAGGGAAGGTTGCTTCTGATTTACAGATTCGCCCCTTCATAATCTGGAAACTAAAGCTGGTTGGTTGGATTTTTTTCCCTTTCTCATTAGCAATTTTGGCAGGAAGATTCCGACAGGCAGTTTTCATCACTCTTCCTTACTGTTAATTCAAAGTCAGCAGTAGCATGAATATGATTCTTTTGATTTTTGTTGAATTACTCCAGAGTCAACTTGATATGCATGAGACCACAATTACTGCCTAAAATATCAGGCTTTTTTCAACTGCCTGGCTCTGCTGGGAAAACTAGTAGAGGGTAAAAATGTATTTGAAAACATGAAGCAGAAGGCATAACTCCTGTGAAATTTTTTGGGCTTTATACAAGGGTTAGGAGTAAAAATGCTTAAGGTAGGATAATACAACAAAAACACGCCAAGAAATATAAAGTTATCCTTCTCATATCATGTGATACATACTGTGGAAATAATCCTTCTAGTCCACATTGTGCAGCATCTGGAGAGCTGGCAGTGGTGATGGTTGGTTAGCATTAAATGAAGTTCTAGCTCCAAAGAGGTAGCTCTAGCTCCATGCAGGCAGGCATACCCTGAATGGATACCTGCATCCCAAAACCATTTACCAACAAACAGCACAGTGTGGTGGTTGTGGGGGTTTTTGTTTTGGTTTTGTTGTTTGTTTTTTTTTCATATACTTACTTAGTGCAATGAAAATAGTTTTGGCATCATCACTGAATTGTGTTGGGGGGTGCTTTATAAAAGTTATAGGTTAGACCAATCTTGTGAGCTCTACCTATGAATTTATTTGCAACTTATCTAATTAAAAGAAAAAACCGTGGTCAGCAACCTTAGCCCTGACGTAGGTTAAAGTGATGTCTTGTTGCTTAATAAAGTCTTTGTCAACACACAACTTTCTTCAGTGCCATCAAACATAAAAGTAAAATTATTTTAGCTATGGTAAAGCCTGATTCCATGCACAGTAAGAACACAGGAGAGCCACAACTTATGTGACTTCTGTCTACTAAATCCAACCTATCTGTATTATGAGAACACTAAGAGACTTTGGATTTTTGCTTTCAGTAATGCTGATCTGAATGATTTGTGGTCATCCTGTGTTGCAGCTGATGGTCTTGTACTGTTATCTCTCCATTTTCAGTTTTTCACCACAGTGATAAGTACTCACTTAGCAACAGATGTAAGCATTCTTCAGGATGGTATGATTTAAAATTCACATAAGTAGACTGCTACATTACACATTTGTTTAATGCCTTTTGATGGAAATTGCTTCATGTCTATTGAAGAGGCAGCTTTTGTGGTTACTGCCAGTGTACCTGGCTGAGGTTCAGGTCTAGACCTGGAAGCTTAGAATTTTGTCCTTCGCAGTCATGTTTCTAGATGGTGCATGGGACAGATCTGAGTTATCCTTACAGCACTTCCCTGAGTTTCCTTTGAAATACTACCTATTGTACAGTAATACTTATTATTTATTAATATTTGAACCTTTTCCACACCCACCAACTAGAGTGTCTTCAATGCCTGTAAATCTGTAGGAATAGTTCTGGTCAGCCTTACCTAATCTCCCAAGCTGGTTCCCCTTGGCTGAGCTCCTCTGCTCCCAAGCTGCACAATGGATGGAGGGGAAATACGTGGGAGCTGTTAGCTGGGGGCTCATGATGGGGCAAGGTGGCGTCCTGAATTTATAGACCCTGTGACTGTGTGCTGCTTTACATGGGGTGGGAGGATGGAGATGCCCAGCTGGGACTTGGAGGGCTGTGTGTTGGCTGGCAGAATTTATTGCCTGTCCTTTGACACATGTGCAATGTGGAGGCTGAAAGTAGCAGCAAAAAAACCTGCTCTGAATCAGGCTAGGGCTTTGCTACAACACAGCTGAAAACAGGTAGAGTTTTACTTTTCGAAATATCCGAAGACTAATTTGGTATCAAAACTGCACCATGTTTGTAACACATGCTGTGTGCCATTCCCTGCTGTAATGGTTAGAAGTCCACCTGGAAGTGACAAAAAGACACTAAAATAAAATTTAAAAATGCAGAGTTTATCTAGCCCAACATTTGGAGATGCTCCATGTGGATTTTTTTTTCAGAAAAAGTGGTATTTTTACTGATCCTCTAAGTATGTTAGTAATTGTAGGTAAGAGATGTCTTGGCCTCAAATCTGGTTTGCTTTGGCTTTTTATTATGCTTGACAGACTGGTGCCTGTTCCCCCTCCTTCCCACCCTTGTGTCTCTTTAATTCCACTTTACAGAGGAATTGCTTCAGTGTCTTTGTCACATTTGAACTTTTGTTTAAGAATAAATTTTCCTGAGTGCTAAGCCTTACAGCAACTTAGGTACTTCCAAATCAAAGTCAGAGTAGATGTATGCTCCTGTAGCCAAGCTTTTCAGGGAGATTAGTTCTTCTGACTTCAATTGATTTAATAACTACTCTACACTTGAAGACTTCTGAGGACTGTGCAGCCAAGGCACATCTAAAAATAACATTTAGGTCCAAGAACCACTAAGGCAGTTTTAGAAAATGCAAAACATAACTGCAGCCCCTTTCTCTTACATCTCACGGGTTGGAAGGGAACAAAGGACTGTTTTGTAGTGTTTTGATGATGGTATGCCCTGGATATGCCCAAAACATTGCCAGTGTGATTCTTTGTCATTGCTGATGAGGAGATTTGAAAGAATTTCCTTCTGGATACATGATTAAATGTTGGTTCAAATGATTTGAACTGAGGTAATAAGGATATAACTGGTCTTTTGAGAGTCTGTGATCCAGACTCTTCAGCTGAATGCTTAGTTTTACCCCACTCCTGTAAAAATCCAGAATGTGCTAGAAATAAGACCTTTTCTAGTCATTTGCAAAGTATGCAGAAATACTTGGGAATGAGAGATAAGAAGCTGAAAGAGTAACTCCAAAAGCTGTTCCTGTTGCAGCAAGTTTGTATCAATTCTGTCTGGATCATGTAATGAAAACAAGTCTTCTGCTCATTAGGCTGAAAGCTGACTGCATAACATACTAAAATGCGTTTTTAACCAGCAAGACTCCTGGAAAGTCCATGAGCTGTGTTGGACAGAGCAGTGCCACAGGCCTAGCTGGGGCTGAAGACTTCTCTGGGAGGAGGTTGTGGGATGGATGGATGGATGGATGGATGGATGGATGGATGGATGGATGGATGGATGGATGGATGGATGAAGTACTGCTGCTACCTCTTCACAAAATTTGCACTCCTCCTCACAAAGGAGCTTATATTTAATGTTTTGTGTGGTAGCATATCTCACCATAACCAGAGAATTTGGTTGTGATTTTCACTCAGTGCTCCTTTGTTAAAAGTGATATCCAGCTGTCTTAAAAGAAATTTGTGCAGGTAAAGCTCACAAACCTTACTGGATTTTCAAACAGCATATTAACTAGTCCTTGTATCTACAAACAGCATATGTTAATGAACACAAATTCATCTTTCTGTGAAAAAAATTATGACAATCTGTGTAGTCCCATGAAACTCAGCCTTCAAGCCCAAAATCAAATTACTGAAACCAGTTGAGAAACTGTAAGATTTAAGGTGATATGTGACATGATTTTGAATAGACAGGCTTAACTCAGTCATTTCATAAGAGCCTAGTGCTTGATCTGAAACCAATAATGTTTTGGAGAGTACATTCTATGTATGACTTTATAGAGAGATACTGATCTAGAATGCAGGCATGTATGCTGCCAGGTAGAGTTTGGAGACTGGTACAGCACAGGTGAGGGTGCAGTGGTTTAAGGGGATTAGGTAAAGCTGAGGAGTCCCCAAAAAGAAGAGCCCCCTGAATGGTGTCTGACAGTAGGAGCAGAATGAGAGGCAGCAGAAGGCCTGAGGTAGGAACATACCTTAAGATGCTGGCCCAGGGTAAAAGGAGGAAATTTCCTTGGAACTGTGGATCCAAGGCCATCAGTACTGTTTGGTTGCTTGGGTTTACAAGGAGAAACCGTGGAAGCCAGAAAAGGATTCTGTGACCTTACCTTGCAAGAGAGCAGCTCGTGCTGCTGTTTTATTATGGAGGTCACCTACAAGGAAAAACACACTCTGGGCAGAATTTGAAATTGCAGCCTTGCTGGATTAGCATTGCTCCACGTGTCCTTCCCTACATCATCACCTTCTGGAGACCAACTTCTTCAGATTTTTCAATGACTTTATTGTATATCCAGTCCTAAAATGGAATAGATGAGTGAAAACAGTTTAAAAGTCCCCTGCTTGATTCAGGCTGGCCTTGGGCTTCTCAAGTGTGGATACACCTGTGCAAATCTGCCTTGAGTGAGCTGGAGCTAATCTAGGATTGCCAAGGAGCAGAGCATGATGCCTTTGCTTCACTCACATGCATTTCCACCCACTTACCAGCACTGCACGTGGTTCCAGTATGGTAAGAAAGGGCAAGGCCCCCTTACCCCTGCTTGGAGCTGCCTCCTACTTGTGCAGCAAGAAATGCCCCTGGGATTGTGCAGCACCTTCTTGAAGAACACTAACAAGATTAAATTTTTTAAAATCCCCTTATCCTTTACCCATATTGGGGTCACTTTGTCTTCCCCCTTCCTTCTCACCTTCGTTAGATCAGGAGATGATGTGCTGAATGCCATCCCTGACACTACAGGACAGACTCCCTGCTTTTCAGGAGGATTACCACAAGCTTGAATATAGTGGCTAAGAACCCTGTGAACCCAGGTTTTGGGCACTGTGGAGGAATATTATCAGAAATCTAAGACATCTAGAAAATATTTCCAGTGCAGATCTCTAATATGCTGGTTGGGGAGAGCAAGCAAGTCATCCACTGTTGGCACATTTTCTGTGTGCCAGAGCTTTACAGTATTTAAAAATGCAAAACATGTAACTAGCAAATTTCCAAAGTGCCCGTAAAACACAAGAACAATTCTAGACTCAGTCCTCTTTTAATTTTCTGGCTCTGTCTGTATAAAGCAGCCACCACAATATTGCTGCCAGAAGAGGTATGTTTTTATTACATCTATTGACATACTTTCACATGCAATTTTAGCAGAGACAAAGCACAGCTGGGCTTTAGCTTGCTATTGAAGGTAAAACCCAATCTGCAGTAGGCTAATTTCACTGAAATAAAACCAAGTCTTTTATGGTTAAAAATCCCTTTGGAGATACCTCAGCAAATTTGTTTTGTGAAACAAATAATTAAACAAAAGTATAATTTCACTTCAGGGTGTTGTGAAGACAAGGGATTAATATTTGTAAATGTCTCCATGAAAATCAGGTTACAGGACTGTATTTCACCACAAAGCAAGGTGAGAATATATATATATATATATATATATATAATCATGAAACAAGTACCGTTATTCACAGCAGGGGGATGCAACTTTTTCTGAACCTGTTCCAGGGTGAAGTGTGACACTGCCCAGCTCTTGGAGCACAGAGGAAGGGTCCCAGCACATGCCATCCCCAGGAGTGCAGGACTGAGTCTGGGGCTGTGAATTCTGCTGTGAGCAGAGTGTTGAGCTAAGGCTCAGCTGGATGTGAGCACAATTAAACTGTCTGGAATTAGCTTGGAGGCTGAACAAAACCAGCCTGCAAAGTGCCTTGTAAATATACCTTCAGAAAGAGCTCCTCCTGGAGTATCATGCTGTGCAGAGGTTATGGCTTCTCTCCATCCCTTCTTCCAGGCCAAAGGGGAATCTCATGTCTGCCAGTAGGTTTCTTTAGATCAGAGTTTTCCCCAAGAAGGGCAGCTTTTCTTTCAGAAGCAGATAATGGTAGTTCTAGGACAGCATGCAGACAAACCATTCATGCACATGACCAAAATTTTTATGTCAACAAAAAATGCCATTCAAACACCTTCCTCTCTGTCCCCTTTCCCCAGACAACACACACTAGAAAACATCAGGGCCTAGCATTGAGGATTTCAACCTGTAAGATTTAAATTTCATAAATTCTAGAGAAAGGAGGAGAATGGAAAAAGGAAATAGAGGTGTCAGGAAGGCTATCAAGGAATGCAAAATTATTTACTTGATAACAGACTTTTCAAATTATTTACAGCTCCACTGGAAAGCAATAGACCTTTTGGCTTGTGACCTCCTGCTTACTGCTGTTTGCTGTGATAAGTTTGAGTGAAAAGGTGGTGGCTTTTGCTAAAAAGCAAAAATAATGAAACTTTATTTCCCCAGAAAAGGCTTTATATATTGGAAGAGTCTTTATAGTTAAAAAATAACCTGGGCATCAGGCAAATCAGGCAGAGAGGTCTGTCTGTTCTTCACTGACACACATTACCTGTTAGTGGGCTGTAGAGGGGTATATCAGACCTTACACCCAGATTCCTTTTGCAGAACAGATTTTTAATTGTTTAAAATAGATTTTGTTTTAGAATTGTTTTAGAATTGTTTAGAATAGATTTTTAATTGTCCAGATTTTTAATAATCTTCATTGTGGCTATATATCCCTTTGTGCCTAGGAAGCATCATAGCCAGCTTAAAGCATCAGGGTTCATTGGGGAAATCTGCTTGATAGATCCAAAGGAAAGGATCAAAACAGACCTTTGTAATTCAACAGGAATAAATCTGGTCCAACTCCCTGAAAACGAGAAAGACAAGGACTGCCAGGGGGTCAGGCAACCTTGGAGCTTAGACAATTTTACTTTGCAAATTTTGTGGGTTGACTCTACTTACTTATGAGACTGAATTGCTAATAAAATTAATTAGAAGCATTATAAATTGGTCATCCCAAGAGTATTTCTACTTGAAGTAGTCATTAATTATTCTGACTAGAATTGTCTGTCTTTTCTATTTATAGGCTGGCCATGGGCGACACTGACTGTTCTTGGGTTCCTGTACTGCTATTCTCATGTTGGAATTGAATGGGAGCAGAAGTACACTGCATATTAAGAATGATGCAAACAATTAAGGCAGGTTGATGGTTTTTCTACACTGGATATTCTATCTTCACAAGGGTGAGCCAGACCAAGTCTTCAGTCCATGTATTAAAACCAAAAGCTCATTTAATTGATTCTGTATTGCAAATGCAGTAATTGAACTGCAGAAACACTGATGGGCTGCAGCTGGGGGTGGGGAGAAATTATGAAGCATTTTAAATTATGTTATTTTTGTAAAACGGGATCTTTGTGACTCTGTACATCAGAAGTGTGCATCTCAGAACAGGTATCTTATATATGTTGAGGGTTGTTTTCATGTTTTCCTGCCTATTTTGAGATATTGAAGAAAAAAATAAATTCTACCTTGGAGAATTCAAAAAGCCCAATCTCTCAGAAATGGTGTCCAGGGGCATGTAGGGCTGTGCCCTGCACTTACACTACTCCGTGAAGGGCATGATGCTCATCAGTTCTTCTTGATTGCTTTCTGACATAAGCTAGAACATTTTGTATTCTCATTGACTGGAGTAGTTCTGCCTTAAGCTACTTTTTCACCTACTGTAGCAAAGCCTACTTTTTCTTTTTAATGTCTTCATTTAAAATCTTGCCTTTAAAATAACACCTTTTTGGTAACCTTAGAAATGGTTTTGTTTCTTTAAAAAGAGTGAGTAGGGAGAAAGGTCTTTTCTTAAAGAACAGCTTTCCTTTTTAATCAAATAAGCTCTTAAAGCTCCTTGGGCTTTAAGTGGTCTCTGCCTTGTCTTAGAGCTAAAGTATTAAATACTACCTTTATTTTGGGGCTAATACCACCTTTGAACGTTGAGTCTGCCTCTTGTATTGTTCTGTTACAAAAGGAGATATCTCCAGTCTGGGTGAATAGTAAATCTGTTCAGTCTGCTTCATTCTGTGGTGTCCAAGCAATCAGCTCCTGCAATATATTGCAGATACCCTGGGAGGAACTTTTTAAGAGCTTTAGAAAAAAAACCAGAATGGTCCAATACAGTGGCACCAAATTAGCTGGAGCTTTATATCCTTTGGCTACAGCCAGACCTGTAACAGCAGCATCTTTTCCCAAAGGTTGTATTGTCCAAAGCTGGGAAGGTCACACCTACAGGTGTCCAGGTTGCAGGTTGCTTTGGCACATGTTGTTTTCTAAGGGGAGACCCTTCCCCTGTCTGATATTACGGGCGTCTCCTACACTGTTCTGTTTTAAACTGACACTGAAGAGCAGCCAGAAGACCTTTAGTCTTTCTAAAAGTTAGACACTCCCCCTAACCATGGTCAAAAGGCCACAAGTTCTGGAGTAGACTTCTTCCAAAAGCAGCTTCCTCCACCCAAAGCATGTCAAAACTTGTTCCATGCCCCTGGCAGACATTTCAGCCTGTTGGGAATTAGTATCCTACTGTCCATCACTCCTGCAGCTTCAGCCAAGTCTGATTTAACTTATCCATTCAACAAGAAATTCAGTTTCTGAGACAGGCTTCTGCTCATTGCCTGCATTTCTGATGTCTCTACTGCTCACAACTATGGCAGCCTTCTTGTTACCCTCCATTTATTCCTGAAGAAATAAGGGCAGAGGCTTCAGCTCTCTGTCCATGCAGAGAAAAGCCCATCTCTTGCTGTTTCAAAGCAGAATCTCCAGCCTTTTATTTGAAGAGTCCCCCAGCTCCCCCACCATGAGAATGCCATGATTTCCCCTGGAAGCCATTTCTAGGAGACACCGTGGCCTGTTGAAAATAACTTACCTTGAACGCTGCCTGGCCAAAGACATGGCTCTCGTGACTGACTGACTGACAGAGAGAAACCACAGGGATTCTCTCTGCCACAGAGTATATGGCTCTAAGCCTCTGAATTTACTAAAAAGATCTGAGATTGGCTTCCATTTTGGGGCAGCACTGAGCTAAGGGCAAGAACTTTCTCAGACTTTGCTCAAACTTTGTAATTAAATGGAATTACCATTAGAGCAAAAATTCATGAATCTGTTCAAAGTCTTATTGATTACCATTATTACATGAACTGAAGTGCTACTGAGTGATTGGATTCCAATTTGTATGTATGCAGAACTTCCGTCTCCAATATGGAAATGACCCTGAAGGTCATATAGAGCATGCTTATTTCTGAACTAAAATGGTTTTCTGGGTTTTTTTTGGTGCTTTCTATATCTTTTATAATTTTGTAAGTTTTTCTGTTTCTATAAATAAAGCTGAAATGGACTGTTGGCTTGAGAGCTGTCTTGGGAAACTATAGTCTTTTGTAAGAAAAACATGCATTCCACTGTTGTGGAGAAACACTGCTATGCACTGGAAGCCTGCAGGATGGGAGCAATGCAGACTGGTCACTTTTCTCCCTGTTGTGCACTGCATGGAACATGCCTTCCCTAATGGTGTGAGTTTAAAAAGCAAATAAGCCTTTTGTGGCTGGCTTAAGGAAAGACTTCAGCATGTGAAGTTTCTGAGAAGAGCAGCATGCACATAAAATGATGCTTCCCACTCACAAAGTTCCTTCTTAGTCCTGCATATACAGCAGCTGTCAGCATGGGGTGCATTCAGTCAGGCACCACACAACTCTCCACCTGAAGCACTCCAAACTTGCAGTTCACTTACTCCTTGAGCTTGGAGACACATTCCTCAGCATGGCCTGAGAAGTGATTCTTCATTTGGCACCTGATGTAATTGTGTGGTAGCCCAAAGTGCCATCCTCCAAGCAAGGCCTCTATCCTAAAGGGGGAAAGGTTTGCAGAGACCTGGAAGAGGCTGGAGTAGCCATGCCACTTGCCAAAGGAACAAAATATGTGAGGGGCGTGTGAGAAAGAGACCTCCAAACACTGAGAAAAAGCTAGCTAAGGGGTGTAGGAAACAGGTGACAAGGACAGACATGACCAAAGTAAGACACTGGCCATTTTGCACCAAAGGGGAGCACTTCTGGTTGGGGTGAGGGGAGCAGCAGACACTGACTACTACTGCTGTGAGACCCTAAAAGTCACAAAAGTGCAATGAACAGAAAAATCTCCAAAGGTGGTGGCTCTGATAATGAGCTGGACAGCTACACGATGGCTACTGACAAGAAGAGTTCACAAGCCACTTTGAAAAGCTGTCTAAGTGACTAGCAAGTGTAATATATAGTGAGATATGGCTTTAATGGTTACCACAAAGCTGTAGTAAAGTCTCTTGCACACACACACACACACCCTTGCTCTAGCCCCTCCTTAGTTAACAGAGCCACTGTCATTACTGGGGAAGAATATATTAAGTGGCTCTTTCTTTAATTCTGCATTGATTAGAGGGTGAGCAAGGCTTTGCTCACCTATCTCTTTCACATCTGAGAGCTAAAAGCAGCTTAGTTGGAATAGCCAGCTTACCATAGGTCAGAAGAAAAACAGCTTAACTGCTAAAACCTGCAGCAATTTTGTTATTAGTCACAGCAATAACGCAAGGCCTGTCCTTTCTCTTGCACACCCACCTAATTTTCTTCATCAGCACTAACCCTTGAGCTGGTCACAGTTTGCACTTGCTGAGGGGAAAGGCTCTCCTTCCTCTGGCTTAGCAGCAGGATAGTCTTCAAGAGGCTGTGAAGAGCGAGGAGATTGCTATGCATGGTCTGTCACAACTTCTCCTTACGGTTCTTTATAGTTTCCCCCACTTCCACAAGTAGTGCAGCTCATTATTGCTTTCCAAAATAACTCCCAGCACACAGCCACTTGTTAGTCAAGGCATATATTTTAATCCAGCAAGGATAGCTGAAATACTGCTCAATGCAAAGCCTGTGTGAAGAACACTGTGCCTGTTACATCTTTGAGGAAGAGGGGAAATCTGCATTACAATAGATCATTTCTTGTATTATGGGACCTCTGAGAGCCAATCCTTCCTGGTGGGTCCCCATGGATACCCAGGGGTGTTCTGTGCACATGCACTGAATTCAACAGTCCAACCAGGAGCTGCTTGTGGAGCGGCTCCTCTGTTAGTTATGTGTAAAGAAGACAACGAAGACAACTTTGGTGGTTTTTAATTTTCTGCTCAATGCAAACACAATCACATCCAAAACAGGTCCTGGCAGGGCATGTGAGAATGAGTCCCAGCTGCCTGTGGCAACAGTCGCCTACACCCAGCCTATGGATGGACAATGTGGCTCAGCCATCCTCAGCCTAGGGCACTGGCAGCTCCAAGCTTGAGAGGTTTTTCCAGATGCCACCAATGCCCAGGAGGACAGGAAAAGGAAAATTCTGATGGATATGATACACTTTAGGCACTGCACAAGAGACGGAGCTGAAGGGTGTCAAGGCTCAACTTTGAGGAGGCCTCAGCACCGCTCCCTTTAGTTCCCACAAGCTTCGGCAATGTAAGTGAACTGCTCCAAGAGGAAAAAGGGGTGTGCACTCTGTACCCACTAGAGATGATGCCAGGATTAAAACTATGTTCAAAAATCTCTTCATTCCTTGTGCTGGGAATCACAGAGATCTGTGTGAGAACAAGTTAAGCTAACATCAGGATCTAACAGGCAGATTTTGACCACAAATTAAGCCGCACCACCTTTCTTAATATCCAGGGGCAGCTCAATGTGTAAATAGCCTTGGGTAGCTGCATATCAGCACCTTTCAGCAACAGAACAAATTAAATGGGCTACCTGTGGCCTGTGCCTTCCACAGCAATGGTCAGCCTGCAGGTAACAGAAACACATTCTATCCACCGGGATTTAAGAAAAGCTTTATATATGGTTGGGTAGCTGAAGTGAATCGTTGCAGACAGGTGTATCAGCCAGCCACTTAAAATTAAAGTTTACTGAAGAAGTAGCACAGAAATATAACTTCAGTTATGACCTGTGGCATTTAAATTGTATTGGCACTCCTTCTAGAGCTGATCTTTCTTGACAAAATTAATTAAGTTTTATGGACCGCAGCATTTTTATCCCTGCACTAGCGCATTTGAGTTTCCAAAATTAGGTGGCAAAAATAGAAGAACTGGAAATGATACTAGAAGATCAGAAACAGCTACACTGTTCATAAATTAATTAAAAGGCAAGTCATGGAAAGAATTAGGTCCAGTTGATTTTTTTTTTTTTAGACTGCTGCCAGAAGGATAAAGGTTGCTTTAGGGGCTCAGATATGTGGGAGGATTACCATATAATAAGCCACAATTCAGAGATAAAAATAAGCATTTATGAGACAGTTCTTGAAGTGATGCTGTTGCTTATTTATAGTTTATGGGATTCTTTACTCTTGTGGTAATAGTTTTGTGCTGAGGTGGTAATTCATGCTGAAATCACAGGCTAATAACTTGCATTTGGTCATATATTTGCTCCAGGCCACTTCAGTGACCTCTCCACTGCCTTTCCCCAGCTCTTGGCATCCTTTCTCAAGGCTACCTTTGGATCCAACTCCTCTGACCCACACTTCACACACCACTGCTGGTGCCATCTGCCCAACTTTCACTCAGGTTATTCTTCTCAAAGTTCCTCAATTTGATCAAGTCCTGCCAAACATCACTTGCTAAAAATAAGAGACCTCCAAAGGGTCTGAAGACATCCTGCTTGTTTTAAACAGTTATGCCAATAACTGCTGACACCATGAACTGCAGGTTGGGTATGAGGCCTGACATAGGTGTAAGGCTTTAAAAAGTATGATGGCCATTCAAAATAAAATCACATGCCACTTCTGGAGTACTTGGGTGTTCTTGCTGGTTGAGGAAACGTCTATTTTAAGAAAAATTACATTTTCATACTCATCAGGTTTCCAAACTTAAACTTTGAGACTGCTGGCAGTAACCCAAGGGCACTCTCTGACAGTGGCAGAGAAAACTGAGGCAGGGTAAAGTATCTCACAGCTTCTTCTAGCAGGCAAATTGTGACTCAGAGGGCAACAGCCCTTTAGAACCCCCAGCCAAAGGAGCTTCCTGGGCAGTCAGTCCCATTTGCCCTTGTGCCAGTGTTGTGCTTCCCTTTCCTGCTCCCTCCCTAATGTCTGCCCCCTCTGTGGGTGTAACCTAGAAACCCACCCTCTCACACCTCATTTTCCAAGGTTTTCCTCGGATATTTATGTGAGACACAGACAGGTTTCCTCCATAACGGATTTTCCTGGGTAAAGGAAATGCAGCAAATTCAAGCTACAAAGATGGGTATCCAGGGCTGTACTTCAGCTACATTATATGCTGCTTCCATTTGCTGCTGTGACCTTACACTCTTCTCCCTGGTTTACACTGGGGTCAGAGCAACCAGCCTGCAGCCTTTCAGCACACCTGGCCATAGCTGCTCTATTTGCTGCTCACAAATGAGAGGCACCCAGCCCCATTTTACAGAGCTATTTACGATTTGTGTTGGCAGAATTGTAATTTCATGCAGTATTTCATGCACACTTCCTGTACACTTTCCTAAAGGATGCTTCTTCCAATTTAGCTTTCAGCTGAACAGCTTTACATTTTTCTCTGTTCACTTCCACTATCCAGGTTGTACGTGCAGTGTTATCATTCTAAAGGAAAAAAAAATAAATACTTCATGTTGACTTGGGGCACTATATGGATTATCTTAGCTTTCTCCCAGTTCTCATGCTGAGAGTGTTCAATACATTTTCCTGTTATCACTGGTTCTTCTAAAGTACCTTCTGCTTAACTGTAAAACTCACCAAAAAAGATTGCTGGAGAGCTTTGAAAGCAATCTATTTCTCCTCTCTAAGCCCTGCTTGCTTTTCTTGTTGAGCTGTCTTTTTGGTCCCATTGCTGAGCACACAGTAGCTCCCAGGCTTAGTAGTGCACTCCCTGTGCTACTGCTGCTTAGCATTTCCCCCAAGTGGCAGCCCCTGATGAAGAAGAGGCTGTAATCTTCCTTTTATAGAATATCCACATGTAATAGATACTACAGCACAGTTTCTTTGTGCCCCCAGTTTTGTAAGCTGGGAGACTGGGAATGTGGAAGGAAATTCCAGTGCAAAAGCACAAAACCCTCAGATTTGCACATAGAAACTGCAGTGACATTTACAGGGGAGTCTGTGTCTCCCTTCCTGGGCAGGAATTAATTGCAAAGCTCATACTTCACCCTCATCCACCTGAACAGAAATAGCTTCAAGAAAATCCCTACAAGGAAGCAAATCTTAAAAAGAACCAAAACCTCTGCAAGGTTTCTCAGACACTCCTGCCTCCATAAGTACTTAAAGTGGAGCTGCAGGGAGAAAGCTTCGGAATTGGTGATGATGGATGGAGCTGCCAAACTTAAGCTTGTTTTAAACCTACACCTGTGCCATGGGGCAGCTTAAATTTGAATTTGGCTGTGCTATGTAAGGACTTGAACTTAATTGGGAAAGGGGAAGCAGGAATAGAAAAGGAAAGGGAAAAAAAAGCAAAAAGACAAGGCTTGAGCACATGTATTTTACAGACACAGCTGTGTATGAGCATCTTGGTAGCTACTTCTGACAGGCTTCAGGAGTTCACTTTCCCTAATGCCTTTTTTTGATTTCTCACAGGTTTTTACTCGTCCTGTCTTTCAAGAACAGGACATGTTAGTTCCCCCAGCTGCCACATACCAACACAGAAGTTGTGGTGAGTTAGAATGAAAGAAGCACAGACTCAATATTCTAGGTGAAAAATACTTGTATTGGCTGAGATTCTTTATACGTGTGTTGCAATTAAACCCCTGACACCTCTGGCAGCAATAGATACCATAGCAACACAGCATCCTTCCCAGCATTTTCTGGCTGGATACACATCCTTACTAACCAGCCTAACTCCTGGAGCAGAAGGCAAGCACAGAGAGCAGCTAATCAGCCAAGGTCTCCTCAGCCTCCGTGTTGGGGGCAACAACTGCTTCCCACTGGGTGAGGGGCTCAGTGCCCTCCCTGAGCTTTGTTGGGGTCTCCTGAGCATTGCCCTGCACCAGGCACACACACTGCTGGGACATGCTGAACAGGAATGGTTTTGATATTTTCTTAGTGCTCTGGGAGCAAATAAAACCCATTGCTATTGCACACATGTGTGAGGGGGAGGGATTTGCTGCAGTTCAGTCCCACTGGCTCTCACAGCACAGAAGAGCTGGTTTGTGCTGGTTATCTTTACTCCACTGCAAAAAAGCACTAGAGACAGAGTGCTTCTGACTTTAACACGGCTTTAAAATGCACCATAGAGCAACTAAAGAACCTCCATTACCAAATGCAGAACTTAAGACTGCGTAGGCAGCACTCACCTCCCCACAAGCTGATGCACTGCTGACCACCGCCAGGAGTTCCTGCTGCTGCACACCCAGATGGGTAAAGACCCCGTGTGCCTGGCAGGTGTCCCCAGCAGCTGCACACTAATTCATAACCAAACAGAACGACAATACCTGCTGCAGCTATTCCTGAGAAAAATCAGTGCTTTAAAAACCTTCTGTCCCTGCTGTGAATGCGCTCCCAGGTGGAGGGAATGAGGAGCAGGGGCTGGTGCAGGTGGGCCTGAGGCTGCTCGCAGCTGCTGAGGCTGCTGCTGCCCAGCTGAGCACAGGGCTGATGGGCAGCGTGCCTTTGAGCCTTTGCAATCTGGCACTCAAATCTGGGCAAAAAGTGCTGCAGCTAATTACCTTTGGTTTGAAATGCTGTGGGGCTGCTGAGGGGAGAGAAACTGATGGGGAGCATTGTGTAGCCCCTGCTACCCCTCCTGCACTCACTGAAGCTTAGAGCGCTGTCAGGGAGGCTCCAAAGAATGCAACAACAAAGATATAGTGAAGAATTCACAAAATGAGCACAAAAGCCTCTAGAGACCCCCCCAAAAAACCACCAAAAAACCCAAGTGAAAGTACATGCCTTCACTATGGTAATTGTCCCTTTTCTAGTAAGTATAAGGACAGTGTATAACATCATGCAAAAGAAAACTGGATTTTCATGCTGGCCAGAGAAACAATGTGAGTGACGAGAGATCCTGTCACACCACATACGACAGTGGATGCAGAAATGGTGTTAAAAATAGCTCCTCATTGTGCTCCTTGGCTGCTCTCCGTACAGTTCCACCCCAGCTCAGCAGTCTGAAAGCTTATGCTTTATTGCTGTTTTTCTTGAGATTAGATTGACAATCCCATGCAGTGTCTTAATACAGGCGACAGCCACATTCAGCAGACCCTTGTGTGAGAGGATGGAGAATGAACCACAAAAATGGCTGCAAAGCTCACAGGGCCCAGGCTGACATCCTGAAGACTAAAACTTTGTATAAACTTCCAGCATGGCTTCTGGCCTGCAGGAATGACTGCTGATTGTGATCCTGTCATGTGTGTTCATCCTGATCTGAAAGGATCTCCCATTCCCATGACCTTTGTTTACTTTGATTCCCTTGCTAAGGAAGCCAACAAAGTAACATTCACTGCTGCCTGTTGCAGCAGTGTCACTGCCAGGGGCTTCCTCTGTGGGGTTTGTCTTTGTGTAAGTCCATGGTGAGGTCACTATCTTCTGCAGCAGATGACAGGAAACCAGAAGGTTCTTTGATCTCTGTTTTCCATGAGTTCTGTAGAAGTTCTCAGATACTGCAGTAGTGAACACAGTCTAAAACAAAGATCAGTTACAGATGTGTACCTTCAGGACATGGGACAATCATTTCAGACAGGTCACAGACAATCCTCTGGGATCTGGTGATCTCTTTTTGCTCCGCAGATACCTGGGCACGACTGAGGTCCACAGCACTGAACACTGCCAGGGGTGTCAGGATATTCACTTTACAGAGCACCTAAGTTTAGTTTACAGTGAACCTGGAAATGTGCGTCCCTTTGCACTGATATACAGCAGAAAAACCTGAAAAACAACCTGAATCATTTACAACCTAAGCAATAACATCCCACTGCTCCACTGATAACACTTGAGATACAAACCAACAGCAACAAAACTGCTAGCCAGAGGTTCCAGAGAGTAATTTAAAACCACCTTGTTGATCTTATGAGCATATATTCAACACAGAGAAAAGCACACCAAAGCAACAGTAATGTATAAAATAGTTTATTACTATAATAAATAAAATTAAACTTCTTTTTTTACAAATATTATTTGTGCTTGTTTAAAAATGTTGACTAGGGATATCATTAATGGAGGTGGCTGCATTTGTATCTGAAACATTCCCAGACAGTGCGTATACATATATACATACACACACTGTCTATCTACTGGCAGCTGCTTTGCTGACCACAAAAATAGTATCTACTCATTCTCTGTTTCTAGTCATGCTTCATTGAACAAAGTGACAAATGCAAAGAAAAAGAACTGAGAGTATTTGGTGGATTTCTGAAAGGATAAAAACAAGTGAAGTACATTGAAAAGCGCCGAAGCAACTGCATTAACTGCATATCAATCAAGTGTCCATGCAGTGGTGGCTAAATATTGAAACGCAGACAGGTCTCCAACAGATGTACAAATATTGATTGTATGTAGGTACAATAATATAACACATTCATTGGAAAACTTGGTATTTCTTTATATAGCAGTTCATCCTGATACAAGATTATTGAACTTCTTTCATCTACAGCTAAAATGATTCTTTTTCTATGTTAGTGGTCACAGATTTAGTGGGAAGAAGAAAAAAACCCATGAGCCTTTCAGAACAGGTAGTGAAAACCCTGAACTGTTTAGTTAATATTAGGCATTTGGATCCGGTTACAGAAATGTTCTGGGATTACACATCAAATATGTTTACACAACACTCAACAATCAGCTTGAAACAAATTACAGTTGCAGGTAAATTCACATTAGCTTTGTTGATCTGTAGAAAAAAGTCTCTAAACCAAAACACTTTTGCAATTTGACGGGTTGGCTCCCTGACATACAAAAGTGTTTAGACAATAGCTATGTCTCTTTGTTTTATGAGGGGAGAGGGCAATTGGAGTAATTAATTATCCTAATAAGAAGGCAATAAGTGGAGAAAGAAATGTGATTACCAGCAAGTGATTTCCATTAGATTTAGAAAGCTAATCAAAGTGCTTCATCTTTAGGCAACACTGTAAATACTACAGAACATTAAGAAGGAAGAAGAATGGAGTCACAGTTTGAATTATATCACTTATGAAAGGGTCTTAAGGCTAAATGCTGGATATATCTTATTGCAAAAAAAGCTTTATTTTAATTTAATTGAATCAATGCTTCCCACAACAATGTGGTCAAAATGATGTCAGATTGGAGGATACAGTATCTTACTGTGCCTCGCCTCGAATTTCTGGAGCTTCCCCTGCACGGGACTCTCTAAAAAGTTTGTCTTGATGTATCACAAGTGCAGCTAAAACACAGACTTTGTTATTGCCAGTACACCCACAGGAGACTATGTGGAAATGAAAAATTTAGTAGAAGATGCTTTTTACCACCTAACACCAGGACAAGAAAGCAGAGGTGCAGCAATGTTTTTTGCTGCCCATGAGAAGAAGGCTAGGCTCAGCACCTTTGAGACAGCCCCTGGTACCAGAAAAAAAGTGAATCCATCTATTCCACCATCTCTCTTGCAGGAAAAGCCATGAGAAACACTACCAGGGCAGCTTGGCTTCAGAGATACTGTGAGCCAGAAACAGCAGCTTATGAGCCTTATCCCCAGTAACTAGGATACACCATTTTTCCAATTTCACATGGATTTCTCTTTCCTGACTATCATGATCCTCACCAGATCTTCTCTCAGTCACACAATTTACCAGACTCACAGTATGAAGTTGAGGCCAGCTAGAAAAATCAAAAATCATGGCCTTTAGAAGTTCAACAGTTAACAAACAAGACACTAACAGGACACTCAGTGGATGTCTACCAGGAAGATTTAAGCTCCCTTCTTGGACTGGAATTAATGAGGAATGTGCTTTTACTTAACAGAAATGCAATCCACAGACTTATCTATACATAGATATTATATATATATATGTGTATGTACACACATCTGCACAAGTGTAATCATACACATTGTTGTTTATATAGTAAAGACAAATTATGTAGTAATTTTTTTCACAGATTGGTTAAGAGTGATTGAAAATATATCACCAGATAGTCACAGTAAGTATCTTGTTCAGTTCCTTAAAGGGAAGTACTGTAGAAACAGAACATCTCCTTCGAAGCTGTTAAACAGGGTGCTCGCTGGGATTCAGGCCAGAACTGTGGAAGAGATTTAAAGGAAGAATGGTGTTTTCAAAAGTACACTTGTAATACCAGACAGAAGTAAATGCATCTGAACAAAGTAGGGGTGAGGGCTGGGGTTTGCTTTTTTAATCCTTTTTCACGTGCTGCATATTTGTATTCTTTGTGACCACTGAAGCATGAACTTTCAGAAGTTCCCATTTGACCAAATCATAATACAGGTTCCTTTTCTCAGCTACCTTCTTTTGGCTGACATTTAATTACACCATATAGTTAAAGTGGAACACATCATCTCTTTTAGAATGATGCAGGTCATTTAGCAGGTTGTTAAATGGCAGAAGCACTATGCCAGAACAAAGTTAAAACTGAGGCTTTGGTTTTTGTTTGGGTTTTTTCTTTACACTGTCTACAAGCATTTTCTTGTGAAGGGGCAAAGTCTTATTTTCAGACATCCTTCAGTTCTAAGGGGGAAAATAATTTAAGTGAAAAGGCTTAGCCAACATGTAGAGAGGAACAAGAGAAAAAGGAAAAGCTGACAAATAAAACCAAAGAACTAATAACAATTATGATGGATCTGCATGCCATCCAGCTATAGGCATCTGTCTGAGTGTAAGGCTCAGTGGAGAAAGATGGATTTGTAACACAGGGGCTGTCAGCCACTTTTTAAAGGAGAAGTACTGCATAAGCAGAGCCTGAGCACCATAGCACAGGTTCAGATTAGTCCAAGGTTCAAAGGAGTGGGCATGGATTTGTTAATTTTTTAACCACTCAGTAGTCCAGGGAATCCAAACACCAAAGCTCATCCTAGATAGTATTTTTTTTTTTTTTAACTCTCTTACAACAAACAAAAGTTGCTGAGAGATGATATACTCTCCTACAACCAGTTTTAGTGCCTGACAGTTCATAAAAATGGGTCTAATCTCAGTTACAGCTGTACAGGTCTGACTGATCTGTCAGGGCTCACCTGGAGCAGGCACACTGAAGGTGTCATTGTAAGGAGTAAGCAGAGTTTAAGTCTCTGCCATTTCATGACCGTAATAAAATGAAATTTGGTCATAATCTTCAAAGACATTAAGTTTTAAGTGGAATTCAGGAGTGTGTTACAATCTTTGAAGGCTTTACAAACAATAAATGTCTTTATAGGCCATTGTAAGAGCCTGAAAAAAGCCTTAGAAAAGGACTGGGTGCACCCACACACTGTTATGCAGTGTGGAGAGAGGTTTGGTATCATTCTGAGTATCAGGCTACACAAGAAGCATCCCCAGAAAATGGGGACTTGTCTGCCTTTGTTCACAGGCTGGGCAATTATTACAATTAGGGGGCTTCTGGGGCTCATCCTGCTGGGATTCCAGGCTGGGTAATCAGCAGCAGCAGAATAACCTTTAACATATCCCTGAGGGCACACAAAAATATCACTGAGAAACATCAATTCAGTATCAGCAACAAAGGGCCAGGTAACCTGCAACTGCACATTTAATTTTAGGTCTCTGCACTGCAGTTCTGGAGATACTAGGCACATACTTGGGAGGTTGTAAACATTTCCTCCCTTGTCCACCTGGGATAAGCTCATGTCCATGTTTATCCAACTGCAGATAAATGGGTGACACTTCCACAAAGGATTTGCTAAGACTTTCAGCCTTTCAAAAATTTTATGAAGTGTCATGAATATCATGCTGGTGAGGAATTTGCCTGGATCAGGAAACTGACTCCAAGGCAGTCTCTTAAAAACTTGCTAGAACTTTTGGAAATCAATTACAAGTCCTTGTGTATCAGTACACCTGGGGTTTACTTAGGTGGTAGTTACTGTCTAAGACTAGAAAGAAATCATGACAAAGTTCATCACAGAAACTGTGGATGGATGGATGGATGGAATTCTGTGGCAGCCATGCCATTGCTGTTGCAGGTAACTGCTGCCAATTAGAGTGATTAAAGCACCAAACACAAACAGCATGGCTTTGGTCAGAAAGCACCTTCCTCAGCACTGCAGGTCTGCAGTGAGCAACTGTAAAAGACGCCAGGTACCACTGGAAAAACCTAAACATGGAACCAGAAATAAGTTGAGGAAGTAGCTTCTTGGTTTCAGAGCATCTCACTTTCCTGCTTGCCTTTTCTTGTGGGAGAGAAAAAGGTAACCTACAGATTTGAACCCAAAAGTTGTTTGTCAGGAGTATTTCAATCCTTGGGTATGAATTCACAATCTGTGGGCACCTCCATACCAAACCAAGGAGTAAGACAATGAAAGCCAATCCTAAACCACTTGCCTCTGGACTTAGAAATGGTGGTGCTGAACTTGGAATAATTGTTATCTTTGAGAGCAAGGGCAGTTGCTGCAGGAACAGGTACAAACAAACACTCTGACAGCAGGACCTGAACTGGGATGTTTGCACAGCATGGCCTCACCACTGTGCCAGTCATCAGTGGAGGTCCCAACTCCCCAGGGATGTCTGACACAGTTCTGCATTGCATTGTGCAAGCATCAGGCCAGCAGAAATCATTAAAATTGATTGTGTTCTTTGCCTCTTCTGTACTTAACATGAATGACAGTCTTCCCAAAAAAAATCCCGTGTTTCTTTGTAAAAGACTTAGTACCAAGGAAAAAGAATGAGACTTAACACACACAGCATTAAGACCTATTGCCATTAAAAATGAAAACCCCTTAAAGTGTGGTATGGTACCATACTTCTGAGATCTAAGCTACTGTTAAGCAGTGAACATACCAGATCAGTGGAGTGAATATATTGTGACTGTACACCTGTATCCCAAGGCGAGAACGGAAGTCATGATACCATCTATGCTACCCTATATGAATAATGAAGAATAGTTTTGGTAAAGTGCTTCAATCTTTCTCTGAAAAAAGTTATGAAAATATAAATTTTGGAAACATCTCCTTCTTTAAGAAGCAGATCTCTTTGTTTCCTTGCTACAATAGCACTTGCATACAGAAAGCACTGTATTTCTACCTCTACTATCCATTTGCTTCCAAGCTAGATTAGATCAGGAACAATACATCTGGATGTAGAGGAAAATGCCACCATCTAAAGTTGTTAAAAATTCTGTGAAAGCCTTTGGCTACAATGAACATTATCAAAACAGAAACTTCTGAATAATAATTTAACAAGAATTAAAAGAGCAGATTCATAGCAGAACAGGACATAAATGCCACAGTATATTTTCATTGGGAGGCAAATCTGCAGGACCTGTTAGTGATGTTTCAAATATGTTGAGCTGCTCTAAGGTACACTGCACACCCAACCCTCTTGCAGCTGGAGTTCAAAGCAAAAGTAGCAAACGTTGAAAGACCTCTGAGACAGAAGGTAAGTTTTTCAAAAAACATAAAAAGTTTTGAAAAAAAACAGATCCTTGATTCAATGAATGACAGTGTGGAAGATCCCATTTATTAATAGGTCTGAAATATGGTGGCTATTTTTGAAGATGTTGCCAAATGTAATTGTTTCAGCAATATGTCGGTTTGAAATTAAAAATACAATTTTTTTTCCATCTTATTAGCCCTTCCTTGACTGCCCAAAAGAAATCTCAACACACAAGGAAATACATGTCTCCTACTGCTCTTTGCATTATTACAGCTATATGAAAATATACTGTGACATCCAACATGCTGTACAGGTGACTGGGACTGTGACAGCAGCAACAAAACAAAAAAACAAACAACCCACCAAACACTGAAAATATAAGCGTCCTGGCAAGTGCTTATTCATATAGGCATAACTCGAGCTAGCGACATAAGGCATGCTCCAAAAACCTCAGAGATCACCTGGGGCTCACAGGGATGGCTGCTGCTTTCAGAATTCTTATTCCAACATCCCAAGGGGGTTGGAGGGGAATGAGGACAAAGGGAGAAAAGAGAAACTTTAGAAACTGTACCCTTGCTGTCAAAAAGGCTTCAAAGTCAGCTGCCATCTTGACATGAGGTTGCAATTCCTGTTAGCATACCTTTTTAGACAGAGGGAACATGCTTAGTGAATGGGTCCCTCCCTCGTTTTCAAGAAAGATTAAATGTAAAGTGTTAGGGGGCTTTTTCTTTGTTTGTTGGTTTGTTTGTTTTTAAAAAGAAACACCTCAGCTAGCTCCAAACACGTCTCTTTCTGATTCTGGAGACTGCGGCCTCGATATTTCAAACAACTCCTGTGGCGACTGGGAACTTCTTCTTGAGGTTAATATCCTAAGTATCTCAGCAAGCTGATTTTCTATATTGGTCATTTTTGTGTTTAAAGCCTTGATGTCCTCTTTCAACTCATGTTTCACTTCTAGCATGGTGGCCTGAAGAGTCTGTTCTGGGATGGGATAAAAGGAATGCTTGACCTCGGTGAGGACTGGACTGTGGTCCTGAGGACTTCTCGTCTCCCCAGCATTATCCAAGCGCAAGTCACTTTTTGTAATGCCACTGTCACAAGAGTCTGTCTTCTTCAGGGTAGCTTCTCCCGAAGCTTTAGTTCTCTCAGGTAAAGTCTCCATAGACTCTGCTTTAGAGACCTTGTTCCAGTCTTCACCTTTCCCACAGGCTTCCTTGAACTTGGCCCAGCCTTTCCGCCGGGGGTAGTCCCCCGACACCTTACACGCCACGTGGTCCGACGGCGGGGCCTGTAGCTTGGCCTGGTCGGAGGCCCCGGAGGTGGAGGCGGGCTGGTACGACACGGGGGTCGCTGGGCTCTCCCGAACAGTCACAACGCTGGCCTTGACCACTGCGCGAGCAGAGGACTGCTCCCCAACAGCATTGCCCTTTTCCACATCCAGGTCGTCCGGATCTCGGCCCCTCTCTGCTGCAAGTCGCGCTTCCTTCTGCTGCCTGAACCTCTGGAACAGCCGCCGGACCGGGTGGTCCGGGGGTAAAATCAGAGGTGCTTCATTCTTCCTCTTCATTCTCTCCTCTTCTTCCCTCTTGACGTCGCTGATTTTCCGGAACACAATCTACAGGAGGAAAGAGATTTCACTCTGTGATTAACTGCACATTTTTTAAGGGGAAAAAGTTGAAGAAAGAATTATTTGAAAGAATCTATTTTAACTGAGAAGTGCACAACCTCTGCACATTTATAGCAACATTTTCAAATGTCTTATGTTGTGTGGAACATGGTTTATTTCCTTATTTAAGAGCAGACACCATCTGTCCTATAACACCAGAAAGAAAAAAAAAAAAACAGAAGAAAAACACTTCTCCAGCTCTGACAGGTCAACAAGGCAGTGCCATTGCAGATATAATAATCCCAGGAAGATACTTGTGTTAAAAAGTGACTTCTTATATTTGTTTTCCTGACTATGGTTTAATACCAAGTTTCTAATGTTACAGAGCCCTTCTCATCAGTCTCATCTCTGCGCTCACTCACTGCAAATGATCTGATATTATTTTAGTGCAGCTGGGCCACTTGTGGTGCCAGTACAGCAGAGACTACTCTGAACTCTTTGGCGGTAGTTTGCAAAGTGCTTCTTGCCCTCCCTTCCTCCCCTATATTCTTCTAGAAGCAATGTGCTGTTTAAGGATGCAAAGCCTGACTCAGTCCCAAAGCCAGGGTCACAAGGACAATGGGAGATGAGCTTAGCAAGACATGGGGAAGCTGCTCATGGTTTGATTACTTCAGAAGTTATTAGAGCTTCATGTCTTGCTTTATTTGTTTATTGCTATGAAAAGGAGAATGCTTCTGAACAAAGAAGCATTCATTTTCCGTCTACCCTCCTAATTATATCTTCCTGAGCCTCTAGGCTAATTGGTCTCTATAGGAGCAGCCCAAGGATCCCAAAGTACTGATAAAAGCCTCACAGTGTCCCAACTGTAACCAGGCAAGATTTCTTCCTTGTATGTGATGGAAACACATTCTCTTCAAAAACTCTGTGCATTTTACATTAGTATTGGTATTTTCCAAGCAAACCAAAAAACTCCACTCTAGCACTAATGAAGAACCAGTAGGTAGTTTGAAAATGAGAAGTCCCCAAAGCTGAAGTTTGCAATACAGAGGGTAAAAGATGCAGCCCCCAGCTTCTACTGAACACTGATACCTAATCTGTTTAGCTGCTTGTGGGAAAATCCACTCAAAGACCTTACACTTCAGTTCAGAAATAACTTTGAGATTCAAATCATTATTAGAAGGTGTGTAAATAAACCCATCCCTTTGTTGCACACAAATTTAAATTAAACTAAAGTTAATAAGTACTTCTTCACTGGCACACACAAAATGAATGTTTTTCCAGACTCCAATGCTTCTTGACAGTTTTGTCATTGTGAGCAGGGAAAAAAACATCTTAACAGTGCGTCTTTGGAAGGAAGAAGTTGTCAGACTTGGCAGCATTTCCTAAATACAAAAGAATAAAATTAGCAGGAAGGATATTTTATTTCCAAGCTGCAATTAGGAGACTAAATATGAGATAAGAAGAAAACAGGGTACTTGACAGTCTTTTTTTTCTTCCCTCCAGGAAACTCACTATGCAATGAGCTCACTAGAAAGTGGACAAAGCAGTGTAATCCTTACAAGTGAAAGAATAGCACTCACAGAAGGGAATTCAGTGCAATCCTGCAGGCTAATGGCTTCCCACATACTGGCACCACTTTACCTGAGGGATGAGTGTCAGCCCAATGTTAGGGGCTGCCCTGCTCACTCTGCTGGAGCCAGGTGATGCCAAGCAGGGTCTCAGGCGGTCACTCCAGCAAAATCCTAAGGCTGGTTCTGGGGGCACAAAGTCCCCCAGCAAACCAAGGCAGCTACCTGACCAAGACAGGCCAATTAGTCCCTGCAAAATTCTGTGTCTCCGAGCCTTCCCTCTCCTGGAGTTTGTGTGTTAGGTGTGGACATCCACATCTGTGCCAGATGTAGCTAACAGGGCTCACTTTGTACATTTGTGCATGTTGTCTTGGTCTGACCTATGGAACAGGACTTGCCTTAAATGCTCAGAAGGGATGTCTGACTGGCTGGTGCAGTGGTCACACTCACAGGAATCATCAGAGAAGGCTTTTCAGACCCAGAGGCCAGGATGCTTTGCAGAGTCAATGTAGGGGCCAACCCCTCCTCCACACAGCCCAATCAGCGCTTGTCTGGAAAGAACTGGAGCACCTCTTGCTATTTAATGACTGATTTTTGCAAAATAAATTGGAAAGTTATGTGAGAGAAGCTGTCTCTGCTTATTGCACCATCCAGGAGAGACCAAACAAGCAAGTCTCAAACAATCAATCCTGTATTAACAGCCAGGCCCAATCCATATTTGCCCTAGCCACTGCATCTCAAGCACTCAGTAGCATGATCTCCATGGTGATGGATACAATAAATCTACCAACAAATGCAGAAAGGTGAGCACTGGATGGACCAGCTGTTGGCAGCACTTATCCACCCACAAGCCCCCACTGCTGTCCATGCCACTGCCTAGGTGAGCCCTCCCTGTGGATGCCAGGCACGCTTGGCCATGGAGGAGCTGCCATCAGCCTTTCCACTGTGTGGTGGTCAGACTGAGAGCCCTGAACACACCTTCATTGCTTTGCCTTTGGGAAATCAGACTGCAGCAGGAACAGGAATGTATGTAGAAGGAGATTTATAAACACTGGGTACTTGCCATGGGTACTGCTACCATGCTAACGAGACCCCTAGCTCCCATTTTCCACAAGGCCTTACACCAGCTCCAAGGGAAGTACACCAGGGTAGCAGCCACTGCATGAATGCAGAAATGCAGCCCTTGGGTCTCCCACCCTGCTTGGCATCTTCTACAGATATGCATTTATGTGACATGGTGTGCTCATGCGGTGCAAGTCAAACATACACGCATTTGCCAGGGGACATCCCTCCAACTCTTGGGTTGGCTCCTTTTAACTGACTCATGAGACACTGGAGAAACAGCTGTCAGAGGGCAACTTCTCTTCGGGAAGCTCAGGCAAAGCTGTCATTTGTGTCCTTTTTTGCAAGTTCCCCAGCACCATATTTTGTCCAGACAGCTCCACATTTATGTAGTAAGCAAAAATATTACAGCTACACAAAACTCAGCAGTAATTTAAAATACTTTAATTAACTCCATTTTGGATTTCTTCTGCCTTTTTTTAAAAACTAAATGCAAGTCCTTATAAATAAAAATACACATAACTTTAAAATTGACTCTTTTCTTACAAATTCTAAGGAAAACACAGTTTTTAAGTGGTTTATCTTCAGCAGCAGCCAAGTTATTCAGAAAACCTGGTTGGTATGCCGATGGATGTATACCTGCTCCCAGTAAGTAAGTAAGTAAGTACTCTTAGTAAGAGTACTAAGGAAAAGAAAACAGATTTCATTTGTTGTAAGGAAGAGAAGTCTGGAACTACTCAGACATTTTCATATAGAATTTGATAGGGCTACAAATATGGACCTTAATCCAAATTAAAACCCAAAATACTGTGGCAAAGATCCCAAGACAGCTTTTAGAACAATTCCTCTTTATCTCTTTCTCCAAGCATTCATGTCTGTCTGGGAAGTGACAGAGCTTTATACCCTCTAAATCTCCTAGCCTGTGTATCATACACTGCTCAAACACAGAGGATTTCACAAGTTATGCAGTTCTCCATAATACTGCACTCTTCAAGACCTGAGCACACAGGTCCCACAGAAAAAAACCTAGTGTGAGCATTTTAACAGTATGTCAAAACCAAAAGATGCCAAAACTGAAAGATGGACGAAGAACCTAAATCAAGATGAAATAAGGTGAAATTTAAACACCAGGCCCATAGCTGGATATTTCACACGTCCAATCTCAAATCTCATTTCATAATTCTGCTTTTATTAAAAAGGTGCTGAATCTTGTACCTCCACAGGGAAGCTGCCCAATCTGCCAGAAGTTGGAGTATTTTGAAGGTATCAGCCTAGATTTGCCAAAACCTTGAAAAATAGCCCTGTTAGGCACAGATTCTTGCAACTGTATAAACATTTAACCAAGGCATGTAGTGATGATGACTTGATAACAATTTTATTTTTTGTAAAATGCGCTCAGAGACAAGTGGAGAAATGCACTGACATGTACTGCTGCACTCCTGCTCCCTGATGTCCCCACAGACCTAAGACAGAACACTCTCTGTGACGACATTCCTGCCTGTGCATGAGTCCTGTCCAAGAGAGAAAGATGACCAAGCACTTTTCCCTTTCCTCAGTATTATCTATTTGTGAAGATATAGTCTTAAGTGACTTTGGGTAAAAAACTCTGCCTCTTTTGAATCATTGTAGAATTTCCAAGTTGTATTTCTGGAGTCAATGTTTTTACAGATTCAGGTCCTAGTATTAAAAAAATGAAGTAGACATAACTGAATACTTGGTTGTCAAATGTGGAGTGCCCAGCAACTGTTACAAGGATTTTACTGTGCTCAGCACTGAAACTCAAGCATCATTTAAATAACAGAGCATGGACATTATTTGTGAATATTACTTTCCTAATTTCGTTATGATAAGACCAGGAGAACAGATGGCAATGTGACCTCCAGGCATAAGGCAGGCCACAGGGTTGCTCTGCAGGGGTATTCCCTGGCAGGAATCTTGTTACCACTAGATTGCATCTTTTAGAAAAACACCCAGTTTGATGGCAATAAAGAATCCATCATGATATCGTGATGAAACGTTGCTTCAATTTTTGATTCAAGGCTAAGTTTCATAGAATAATAAAAACATAGAATTATAGAATGGTTTGAGTTGGAAGGTCCAACCTCTCTGCCATGGGCAGAGCCACCTTCCACTAGACCAGGTTGCTGAGAGCTCAATCCAACCTGCCCTTGAATGCTTCCAAGAATGGGGCATCCACAACTTCTCTGGCAAACCTCACTTTGAAGAATTTTTTCCTATTATCTTCTAATCTAAACTGACTCTCTTTCAGTTTCAATCCATTCCCCTTGTCCTGCCACTACATGCTCTTGTAAGAAGTCTGTCTCCATCATTCTTGTAGGCTCCCTTCAAGTACTGGAAGGCTACAATGAGGCTACCCCAAATCTTCTCTTCTTCAGGCTGAACAATTCTACTTCTCTCAGCCTTTCCACATGGGAGAGGTGCTCTACTATTTTGTCCAGTGTCTGTAGTTGTTCTTGTCATGAACAGCCCACTGTTGGTTGTTCACAAACTCCACTAGAACGGTGCTGCCTGCCAAGTCATGGCAAGTCATGTTCTTGGCCTCTCCCCACACTGCCAGAAAGGTAATCAACAGAAGGGCAAGGCAGGAATGATGTACTAGCAACCAGATTTCGAACTTGCATGCCAGCACTGCATGAGACAGACTAAAAGATCAGGGGATGCTACATTTAGACATATTGTGAATACATTGAAAACCTTACCATGACAAATGCTGAAAGAGACCTGCCTGCACCTGCAATGAAAGGATCTTTTCATCCTGTGCAAAAACATCCAAGTTTTTTTCAACTCCAATTTTTAAGGACTGATCCAAGACCCACAGGAATAGCTAGGAGTATGGATTTCATCATGTTTTGAATCATGGAGTTACAATTATGAGGCTTCTAGCCACAAAGCTGCTGCTATTATTAGCTCCACAAGCGTCCCTTCTTTCCACCTCTATAGCATGCACAAATACTGCAAGATTTGGCAGGTCTTCTTCAGCATAACAGCAAGTAGCACGGTATTTTTCTCTGGTGCTTAATAATTCTCTTTCACAGATACAGAAACATTCCCAGAGTCTGGAAGTGCCAAATATCATAAACAATTAAAAGCTTAAAATTACTTCATACAGTGCTCACAGAAAATGAACTTAAGCGTGAGGAAAACAATCATGAAAAGGCATTCATTATTACACAGTCCGTCTAGGATCTGCCAAGAACTGATGAAAATATCTTCAGGCTGATGTTAGTCTGATGAAAATTGGATCCAATCTTTCTTCCCTTTTTTATTTAATTTTTTTTTAAGAAGCAAAAGGGGAGAAAAAATGAAGAGAGACAGAAGGCTAACAAGAAAAATGCTTTTGACGCTGATGTTAAAGAAGCCAAAGCTGCATGTGATCAGCATAGAGTGTGATGATGAGGAATCCCTGTAGCAGTATATTAGCAGGTGTCAGGGCAAAAGGAGCCTGTGTCTTTTGCAGTTATATGGGATGTCTTGTCAGAAAGGGGTGTGATGGACTGACATTTAAGGAACAAAGAGAAACACCTAAGGAAGTTAAAGCTGCTGGAGGCTGATGGGAGTTTTTCTCCTGGCCAATAACTGGCCACTTCTGAGAACTGACAGTAGTTTTGACCATTGAAAAGTGAGATCAGCCTGTGAACACCACCTTAAGACCTAAGCCCAGGAATTTCTTGCTCTCTTTGGTTTCCAGTTTTTGAAGAGGTAACAGGGCTCCGGTTCAGCCTCATCATCCCCAGACCAGACAAGGCTGCAGGGGGAGCAGGGCTGGCCAGAGCTCTGCAGGTCCCAGGGAGGATGGATACTGTGAAGTGACAGAAGCCCCTTCTAGGAGGGCTCGCTGGGCCTTGTACTGCCGGTCCCTGGCTTGGCTGCAGTTTTTCTGCCGCTGCTGGGTTTCACCAGAGACTTCCGAGTAAGGAGAGGGAAAGCCATTGGCCTGTGGAATGCTGAAATAGTAGCCACACTCCTCCAGAGCAGCCGTGAAAAAACATCTTCCATCATAGACAGCTCCAGCTGCTGCCCTGGCAGAGATCACAGAACCATCTACAAAACCTGGGCAAGATTTTAACTCTTTCACTACCCAGATGAGACTTGCAGATTAATCCTTTTTTCCAGAGAGAGGGGAAGAGAGAGAGTGATCAACATATAAAGAGACAACATAAACTATCAAAGACAGTGAATAAAGGAATTAAGCTTCAGAGGGGGGAAAGAAATAAGGAGATGCTTTAATAAGCTGAAATATTATTTTGCTAAAATTATGGAGATGGACAATAGTGTTCTGAAAAATCTCCTTTAATTCATGACATTTTGGGAGGAATAGAGTATTTCAAAGTGTGGATTTAAGCAAATGGTGAAGTAGTTGTGATCCTATGAGATGCTGGAACAGAAAAAGAGAAGTAATAGTTGCTGAAGATTTGTGGCCCTTAATAGGCAAAGAGAAAACTTCTGTTTCCAGAGATGCTCACAGAGACAGATTAAGAGAACTTTTGCCTTTGAATAACTCATCCTTAAAATGACATCCCTTGAATCATGACCCAGGAACACACCTCAGAGTGGTGTGAAATGGGAGGAAAGGACTGATAGCAGAGTTTTCCAGGTGGCTGGCATCAGAGAAATAGAAAGGCATGAGAAAATGGTTTTCTTGTGAAAAACTCCATAGACTGACAAAAGAGAATTTATTTTTCTCTACAAAGACTGATGAAAGGACTATAGCAAAGTTGGGACTGTTCTAACCACCAGGTTTTTTTTTGTCTTTATGATGTCATTTGAACAAGGGGAATAGTTGGGTAGTGGGGGAAAAGGGTTTCTGGAGGTTTTATTCTGGTTTCTTATTCTTGTAGTTTTGTTAATAAACTTTCTTGATTCCTTTTAAGTTCTAAGCCTATATTGCTCTTCTTCTAATCCATATCTCACAGCAAGAAATTAGTAAGTTTTCTACTGATTTTTTAGCTTATGCTTTAAAACCATGACAGGAGGGAATCACTGGTCCTACCTTCTCATTAAACACAGGGTCAAGAGAATTTGCAATAATGTTGCAGAAGTCCTTAAATTCCTTCTAGTTTTACTGTCTATAACAGCAGCATTTCAGTTCTGCTTCTGAAAAGGAACAAGTTTCTCTCCAGTTCAGGTGACATCCCTTCTGGGCACTCACAAATATTTCTAGTTTTGATGAATTATCTGAAAATTCAAAGCAAACTAAGATTTGGAAGGTCCTGGCAGTGGAGCTGTAAAGGAGTGCTGGCACCAGGAGCACTGGTGTCAGCAAACTTCAGAAGACACAAAGCCCAAGAGCCCAACATGTGGATGGGCACAGCCTTTTGTGCTGTGGGGTGTCATCACCCTGCCCTTGAGATAGAACAGTACTCACTTACTTTACAAAAAACAGACTTCTGTGCACTTCACTAATAGACAAGTGCTTGGAAGAGACACAACTCCATCATTTCATGAGCATCCAGGCTACCCGGGTGAATAGAGGAAACAAGGGTTTCTGTCTCTACAGAACAACATTGAGGCTAAATGTTACTGTCAAGAGCACTGTCGGCTTCAACAGTGCTGAAGCTGCTCTCTGTGACAGCCTGCTTTGTAGCCTGATTACAAATTCTAGAAATACCAACTCAGATATTAGTGTTTAATCGTGTCACTATTACTTATTTAGAAGTTCTGCACAACTCAAGGCTCTACTCCTCTATGTCAAACTTCTCATTCTAATTCATGTTTACAGGCTGTGCTAGTGTTGAGTGAAAAGGGAAAAGCTTTTACAAAAATACTACTGAAAATTAAACAGAATTATGTCTAAAGCAATTAGTGGAAATAATAAAAAAACCCCTGCCTGATCTGCAACAGACTTCCTAGCAGGTTTTGAGGCACTAAGAGACATCTCTTCCCCAAAACAGACTTTAAAACATTGTCAACAGTAAACTCAGGTGCACAGCTAAAAACTAAAAACCACACTGGTTTGGACAGACACAATTACAGAACATTGAATGTCATTTAACAACCTCCTTAATTAATATAGAAAGAATGCAAGAGAAACAGAGAAAAAGAAAGTATCAAGATACATATATTGCTTAAGATCTACTAGAACTTCATTATTCTAAGATGAAAAGTAGCTGTCACAAGCAAATAGCCAATGTGCAAACAAGAGCTTTAGGGAAATTATGCCAGATCTGAGTGGTGGAATGTTATACCCCTGAGAACTACTATGTCCATCAAGATGTGAAATGCTCTGTAGGACCTTCTTGTTTCTAGTAAATGAGGAAAAAAAGAATGTTTATGAGCTTTGACAGCCAAGTGTCAGCAGTTTCCAGCAGCAACTCCTATAAAATACTATTTTTGTGTTTGTTTGGGAGGGGTTTTTTTGCATTGTTTTGGTGGGGTTTTTTTTAAAATTTTCTTTTTTAGCACATGGGGTGTTTTTCTGGCTGTGGGCAGATATCAGACACACTAACAATTCATGTAGTGTCATCTTCTGTTCCAGATCAACATACTACTTGCATTCTTGTGCAGACAACACTGCCTGAAAACTGCTTTAAGGAGAGCCCAAGGCACAGCAGGAACTTACCTCTCTGTCACCTAAATTACAGCTATACAAAACATCATATAATCTGTACAACGTGCCTTCTCAGGACTCAGAGTCTGTTTCTCCAAGCTCCCTGTGGCTTGCTGCCATTTACTAAGTTGGAAGAAACCAGGCAATTTCCGAGAGTCAAGGATTTGGGATTTTTTTTTTCCCCACCTCTAACTCAGACATAATTTCACTTGAGATCTGAAATGGATGCAGGAGTTGTAGAGCTGAGAAAAGCAATGACGTGTTGAGGGAATAGTTAAATTGTATAGTTTGCTTTCTGTGGTTACATTTTTAATACTAGCTTGCCATTAAGATAATTTCCTCTTAGCTAGTGTCTTCATTCACTTGTTTTTCCTTCTGCTCTTACTTATCTGCTTTTCTGTCATTAGGCTTACAATGATTGACAGGTATTTTACTTTCCAAGAGAGGAATCAAATGTATTTTCAAATGTATTCAAATTAATCAGAGCTTACCAAGAGCTTACGAGTCATTCAGCTGCCTTTGAATGCCCACTCACAAACCAATCCACACAAATACAATGCTCCATGTTCCCTATGCACAAGGGTTGTGCAGCTCTTGAAATTATAAATTGAGAATTACACTCAGATGAATGTTGGCTGCATAAGTTGCCTAAGATAACATAAACTCTCCTTTATATGTCTCTCTCTGAGTTAATAGGTCTAAAGTTCAGCTATAATATTGAAGAAAAGCAAACTAACCTGCAGCCCTGCATGGAAAGAGAACAAATCTTCTACCCAAGTAGGTGGCCCAGTATGGCTGCACAGTCAAGCACCCAGTGGCACCCAACTGGTCTGTCGTTTCTCTGTTCAAGAGCTTCGATAACGTTATGTGAGGAGGGAATAAACTACTTACAACTGAATGAGAATCAGCAACAGAAAAAGTGCATTGCTTACCATTTCCCAGAGCAGCTGTCAAACCCTTTCAGCCCTAACTAACAGCCAGGAATTTAAAACCTTGAAGGGAAGACAAGAATTGACTGTAGTGAGGTGCTTCAGACCTTTTCATTACAAGAGCTCCTCTAAACTTGCAGTTCCTAGAAACAATCTCTTGTCAGTTTCCCACAGTCCAGATGCAGCTGGTGAAGGTAAGTGATGGCTCTGTCTTCCTTATTGGTTGTTAAAACTGATAGCTGTCTCCCATCTGCTAAATCCACAGCTGAGCTAATTAAAATAGCCAAGGTCTGACTGATTCCTCCAAGTAACTTCACAGAGAATCCTTTAGAGCTGAATTTCTTGATTTTGTTTCAGGTATTTTAGTTCTTGAAAGCAGACACTGAAGTCCCATGCTGAATGTAGATTCCAATACTGGCAGAGGTAGGTGATTTCTGTCTCATCAGTGTGTTTCATTCACACATCTCCAAGAGTTTTACAGCAATTTCTTAATCCTTCCAATATGACCAATGCCATTGTTTTTAGTACTTATGTGGCACCAATGCTTAGGGTTCTACTGGACTTTCAGTTTACACATGCACAGAGCAAACTGTCATTATTCAATGAAGTATAATGGCCTGTTTCATGGGAAGACATCGTGGGCCCAGCACATATTGCAGTGTCTCATGTCTGCCACACAAGTATTCATCAGCAGTTTGAACTGTTACTTGTGCATCCCTTTCGGATATAATTGGTGAGAGTTCACCCCTACAAGTTCCACTATAATTTGTCAAGTGATTTCAGATGCACTAAACTTAAACATTCAGAAATTTCTCCTGAAGAAAACACCTGCTCTAGAAGAGGAAAACCAGGATGATCTCAGCAGGAGAGCATTGTTTCTTCACAAGCAGACTGTGACCCTCATTTTTAAAATATTTACCATCATCTGTATTTTAAGAATGACAAAGTTAGATCTGAATATTGAAAACTTCTACACACCTTTTACCAGGAGCAGTAGGAACCACTAACTCCAGACTCCCTGAGACCATCAAATGTGAGTCTAAAATCCAGCTTTAACCCAGCCTTGGTTTGTATCACACCTCTTCCCCTTATACAGATACGGGCATATACACAGCGGTTCATTCATCCCCAAATGCCTTTTCAATCATAGTTCAGGCTGCATTTGCAACCAGTTTTGTTAACAGGCTTTGTTTAGAAAATGTGTGTGCCTGCATCTGACTCTTGGACACCACGATCATGGTTCTGCCTACCTTTTTCTTCCATGAGTAATTGATAATACTCATAGACAGCAGAAAGCAAATTCCCTTTTCCCCTCTGCCAAAAGGATATGAATGCCCCTTTAAGAAGCACAGCTCTTGTCACCACATTATGGGGATAAAAACTCAGTTCAAACTCCCATGTGCACAGAGATGGCATGAGGGAAGCTCTCCTTTCCCTTCCCTCCCTTGCCAGAGCTTTTCCCTGTGACGAGGTGACTGATGAGATGCCCACCCACTGCAAGTGAGACACGGGCCAAGATGGCTGAGGATAACTCAGGAGAAGCTGTTCCAAGGCTCCCCTGCGCTTCATTTTGGAAACACACACAACAACAGGACATCCTGCCTTCAGCGCTGCAGAGACATTCTTAGCCAGTGTTTCCAACAAGACAGGCTGAAGGAAGTTCTGCCTCTAAAAGTGTGAATTGGAACTGAGGTCCCTCAGCTTCCCTCAGGCAGGTGACAGAACTGGTGCTCCTTCTCCAGGTCCTCACCAGGAGGTGAGATCCCCACATTCTGACTCCTGCTTCAGCAAACGCCCTCACCACTGATTCAAAACAGAAAAATCTCAGCTGGGGAGACAACGACACCTAATCCCAGAGCCCCTCCTGGATAGCAGGCATTTGGGAATTCTCTCCATCTTCTCAAATCAGTGAGAAAAATTAACTTCCTGAACATGAAAATTATCCCAGTTTTATAATTAAATAATGTCCTCCTTCTGCTCTGCAATTCTAAGCCTTCATTTCCCCAAACTAAAATGCTTCATTTCATCTTACAGAGAAGGTCTTCATTTAAGCTTTCTCCTCTTCTCCTATTTTCCCACTTCACTGAGACAATGCAAAACGTTTAATTTTTTCATTTGAGAGGCAGGCAGGTTTGAAGAGTTCAGCTTTGTAGCTTAAGTGGGGCAGATCACAGTGTATGCTGACATGGTTACATGCTTTTAAGTGATCAATAAAATATTGATTGTTTAACTATTGTGCTTTGCTGTCTCTACCTCTTCCATGTTCTAATGTCACATTGGGCTAAACTTAAATACTTCAGGTGACATCTCCTTATTTCTTCCTAAGGAGCATTATAAAATCAGTTTTCTCCCTGATCTCCTGTTCTGAGATGAGAGAAGTGACACAGAGCAAACTACTTCTCTTCCACTGGTAGTACTGGGACATTAAGCCTTAACCTCTAAGCATCACTGAAACGTGATATATTTTCGTTTCAGAGTTTTACTGGTATCCAGGAGAAAACACCACCAATGCCATATCTCAGATTAGGAGTGGAGTGAAGTTTAGTAATCTCATTTTAACTCCTCCTCACACAGCATCACAGGCTCTTTAGTTCTCTATGTGCATTTATGGTTCACATTCGCATAGCATAATCTTCTTATTTTTAAAAGAAGAGAGGCATCTTTCAAGGAGCTTGTCACATTTTGTTTTGTTACCCATTTTCTAGTCTCATCTTCCATATGAACTGATTCTTATCCCAAGTGTAGGAAAGTAAAACACCATCATCCTGTTCAGAAATGAAGTCTGTGAGCAGCACGCTATACTCTCACTTCCCTGAAAATGGGAAGGACTGCAACCATGGAGAGGTTGGAGAAGCTGCTGGAAGTCAGGTGGGTTTCATGTTGCCACAGAGCCATGGCAGGGGCTGCAACATTCTGCTTTGTCACCATCACGTTGCGAAGTTGTGCTTGAGGAGAGGAAGTAAAGGTTTTCCATGTCTCTCATACAACTTGGGGGACACAATCAAGGCCTCAGGCACTTGAGATCCAAGTGGGACCAATTCCCAATGCAAAGCATTACCCAAGAGTAAACATTTCAATGGTGCTGTGAAGTTTTTCTGTTATGACAATGATTGTACTTGACTACAGTGTACAAGTTTGTTTAATTGCTCAGAATTAAGCAAAGAAGGGCAGAAATCCCTCCCTTCCTGTCTCCACGAGAGCTCTTCTCTCCTTTCTGCTTTCTCTAATGCCTTTGTAAGACACCTAGTCTGCAAGAATTACTAGTCCCAAAATTCACTTAAATTTGTCCTGGTGAAAAGATGTGTGATCCTATACCACAGGCATAGGCTGAGACATTAAAAACATTTATCAAGGAAAGGAAACTATTTCCTTAGCAACTGAAGTGTGCAGCAGACACTTCAGCAGCTAAGTACATGTAGGACTATTACCAGACTACACAGAGTATTTCAATATAGTGGAAAGAGTCATTTAACGGAAAATGCTATTTTGAGATCCAAAAAAGACGGTCTTATCCAAAATAATGTTAGTCATAGATCTAAACTCAAGAAAAGACAACAGCAGATATGGCCAGTGCATCCCTCTGAATCTGAGTAAACAATGCTTAGATCAATGTGTGCACACCTGACAAAGACACAGCTGGACAATCTAACAGAGAGCTCAGAGAAAATAAAAGTGTTTGCACAAACAGCAAACCATGCCGAAGAATCTCTTCCTGATGTTGTTTTCAAATAAGAGGTTACAATCCTCAGAAACACAAAGCAGTCATCATTATATAATCAGCACCAGCAAGTGAAAGCTGGATTTTGGCAACAGCTTCATCATCCCACAGAAATGAAAAGTGCTCTTAATTTTTCACATAATGACATCCTAATCAAATGAACTGCTTTTAAGACCATCTCCCTTACTGCATAATAACCCCATTTCTCAAGGGAACCCCATTCACCAGTTTGAATTTGCCACCTAACTTCTGTGCTTCCCTACTGCAATCACAACTCCAGAGCAGGTGGACCCGAGCCATCCTTGTGTCATTCTAATCACAGACAATCCAGGGGCTGGGAAGGACTAACAGATTTTAGAGGCTTGTCAAAGATACATCTCATCCTCCACCCCTGCTGTCCTCCCAAATGCCCCTGAACTCTCCCAACATGCATCTTCACCAGTCTGCCCACAGCACAGGTTTATATCAGGCTTTATCTGGCTCTGTGCTACTGATCACACAGGGGCTTCACTGTTGAGATTTTGGCACCAGATTCATAAAAAGAAGCTACAGTGCTTTCACACTGCCAGCAGGTTTTTCGAAAGTCCACAGCACAAAACATTTTATCTTGAGATGAAACAGCACAATTCCTACAACTCCTGGCATGGGAACTCCACGCTGACCCTGCTGAAGCAAGCTTATGGCACATGAACACACCTGGGCTACTCTGCACAAAGCAGGTTTGCATGCTTTTAATTTATCCATTTCCCAACACTTGGAGCTACTACTATATACTAAGCAAAATCTAGAGAAACTTTAAAGATGTGACTTCCAACCTTCCCTTCATGATTTTTATCTATGGATGCACTTTCTAGCAAATACTTGACTGCAAAGGCACAGAAGGGGCAAAGAGATGGTGCACTCATTACACCAGCACACTGGCAAATTTGCTTCATATTCAGATGGAAACCATTTGGCTCAGAAGCATCATTGCATAGTAAATCAGCTGTAATTTCCATTATTCTCATTGTGCTGTAGGGGCATCCAGCCCAAAATGCCTGTTTGGCTGAAGTGGATGGAACCACCGGGCAACTGCTGGATCCAGCTTTTGTTCTTCAGTGACAGAAGGCTCTAGAAAATGCTGTCAAGGAGGGCATAGCAATGCTGGCAGAGATCATTTAATCTCCCTAAACTCCAAAACCTGCTCACTTACAAGTTGGATCTGATGCCAGCTCTCAGGACAAGAGTCCTGCTGGCAGGATGCCAGTACTGGAGCATCTCTTGACATGCTGCATGCTTTCATTATGTGGAAAAGCTGTCCTCCAGCTCAGTGGTGGGTGATGAGTTGATCCACTGTGCTCCTCCCCTGGGTGCCTGTCCCCATCCTCAGAGAGCCCTCACGACCACCTGCCCCACCAGCAGAGGGTGACACATCAACATGTAGGGTAAGTGTGGTGTCCTGGCTGCAGGGCAACGTGCTCAAGGACTCTTGCTGCCTCCAAAAAGTGTCTGAGAACAGTAAATACACTGCCTGCCCTTGCCCTCTGAAAGCCAGGTCTTGCACCAAAGGAGGTCACAAATTAAAATACTTGCAAACAGCCCTCTTCTCTCTCTCTCTGCTCCCCAAAGCTCAGAAGCAGAAGAGGCAGGGCACAAAAATCTTTTTCCAGCACACAAAGTTGAATGCACAAGGCCCCCCTCTCATGCACAGACAGTAGGGAGTGCTGGAGCTCACCAATTTCACCTGCAGCCCATTTATCTCTAACATATTGCCAGGCCTGAAACTTGTTAGAAGAGTTTGGGAGGAAAAAAAAAAAAAAAAAAAAAAAAAAAAAAAAAAAAAAAAATATATATATATATATATATATATATATATATATATATTTGACCTCTCAAATCCTAGAATGCCATTGGAAAGATTTATCAGAAATGTCCTACACTACTGAACACGGGACTGGGAGGAGCAGGAGCTGCCTGATGATGAGCAGGGTGGTGGGAGGTCTGCAGGCTGATAGATGTGCAGACCTTGGCAGCACATGAGCTCAGCTACTAACAGGCATTCCCATGCACACAGAAACAATAACCTCCCCAGCAATCCCAAGCTATGAAGTATGGTTCAGTCATGATGTTGGACTAAATGAAAACACTCTTTGAACAAGTGGTGCTCAGGAATCTTTTCAATTTTAGTTGCAAATTCACTTTCCCCCTGTCCCTTAAATAATCTGTCTTACCCAGTTAGAAAAAGCCCAATCCAGCTGCTATTAGATATTTCTCTAACAGGACAGTTTGCCAGATCTGGCATTTGAAACAGATTTTGTCTTTAATATTCCTTTTACTTAGCATTTGCTGTTTCATACATGACTTCTTAGGAAATGTGGTTATTAATAAAGAGGATTATTTCTAGAACATTAGTTTGCATTAAACCAGCTAAAATTCAAACTGCTGCTCTTCAAAATCACCATCCTCACAATACTATAAATTGAAAAGCTGTTGCTTCAGTAAGTCAAGCAATTTTTTAGCATTTATCTTAAATATGACCATGTATCATCACCTGTTCTGCAGCCCAGATACCCCCAGCATACTGCAACTGTTTGCTAAAAATCAGAGTCTCAACAGTATCTTCTGTTTTTGATTGCTTTGCTTTTTTAAAAAAAAATAAAATAAAATTATAGCATCTGCATCCAACTTTCCAATCTTGCTCAGGTGCAGGGGTGATTAAAAGAAGATCCTTTCAACTTTATTATTGGAATTTCTCCCCTGTGAGAGGCCTGGGTTTGCTGCTAAAGGGTGCAGAGCTGGCTGTGAACAGCTGTCTGCCTGCTGCTGCTCTAATGTGCAGACCCAGAAGGACTCAGCAGAAGCACAGGATGCTGCCATAACTCCCTGTTAGCTGCGTCAAATTACTTCACAGGACATATTGTAACTAATCAGCACACAAACCTCATCTTTGCCCAACTCAAGAGAAGATGACTCCCCAGAGGGAAGGCAGAAGTTTTTCTGTCTTAATAGATGTTTGGCATATCATATTGCATTTGATTATCTTCTTAAATACATAATTTGCTGGATACATCTACCATATCAGAGCTTCAAAGAAGCAGTCATCAGACAGCCGAGACGATTTAGATAAAGAGGAGAATACTTTCAGCCTGTACCTTGGGGGCAGGGAGAATCTAGGCTCATCTCTGCATCACATCCAGCTCTCAAAACACTTGGTCCTTGTGCCTGCATTGGTTATTGAAACTGCATCTTGCCAAATGATCTTCAGCACTGGTGCTAAAGCCATGAGTCACTCTCGATTGCCCGAGATTTTCCAAGGCATTTACACGCTTCAGCACAATATTCTGTTCTTTTTCTCAGAGAGGCTTCTTCACATTCAAACCTGTTCAAGGACAAACCTACAGCCAGCAACTACTGACAGCAAAGCAGTGCTGAGACACCCAAAAATTTGTTGTTGCTGTTGGCTTTATAGTTGGTTCTATTTTTCAGTGTCAGAGGCTGAGCACTACCCCGTTAGTGCCGCATCCAGGACTGGGCTGGGCTCACAACCCCAAACGGGAGGCAGGGCCAGGGAGCAGTGCAGGGGCTCTGCTGCCAGGTTCATGCAGCAATTCACTGACCAATCACCACATCACAGATGTGAAGCTATACTCAACCCCAGTGAAGGGGGAGTATGATGGCAAGGGTACCTCAGGGGATACAAAGAAGCCTCCTGAACTGCATGAAAACATTTTGATGGCAGTGGTGATACCTGCCAAAGAGATGAAATCAAACTCCAAACAGACCACATTATCCTTTCTCTACACACAGACCATTAATCCTCCAAGCTGTAGCCTGGCATGATGATGCCATATCTATTTTATGGAAACGGAACAAAAGACAGAAGAAAGTAAATAATTTCTTAAAGGCTGCTAGAGCTGTCTTTTTGCAGATCATAGATGTAGACTAGTATTTCCCAAGTCTCACATTAATACACTACACAAAGGTTGTTCTTCCTCTTGTAGGCTTGGACTAAATGATCAGAAGCTTTTTATGATACCAGGCACTGCAGAGGTCCTGCAGGACCTAACTGCTGCATAGTGTCTACAGACTGAGACACTGGCAGGGCGATCCTGCTACACCTCACTGGTTTTGCACATAGCCACACACACAGGAGGCAAACTCAGAAGGCTTCTGGATAACCAAAATGCCTCCAAACACAGCCACAATTCACACACCAAACACCCAAGTGGAATACTGACTGGCCTATGTTCTGTCTTTGACTGCAGGAACAAATCAGGCAATAAATTTGCAAATGCATCATACACTGCATTGAGATGTGTTTTGCATGTAAGGGAACAAGGACTGTGATACTTCAGGCTCCCTGTAGCTGATGGCAGCATCTCATCTATTTTTGGTTTTTGTTAATTTGCTCTGACCAAAGGCACAAAAGTCAGGAGTCAGGACAGAGCTGTGCTTACTACTGGGAAGGTCAAGCACTCCCGGGCAGTGCAGGATGCAACGGGAAAATTCATCACCTCTGTTGAGGCCATTGCTCCAATGAGGTCTTTTAAACTCTGATGGCTATAAAAGGAGACCTAAATGCCTGAACAGGTGAGCATAACAGTTCTAATTTCTCTATGTTCTCAAAGCTGAGATAGGGTCTGCCCTCTGCTGCATGTCTTCCCTCTTCCCACACTTCACTGCCAGATTGAGCCCTAAATTTTGTGTCTAACTATAGCTGATGGCACCCTCTTAGCACTGGCAGTTTTAGGCAACAAGCAGATGTCACTGTGCCTTCTAACACATTGGTGGACATAGCTTTAAAGCATCATGACTTTGTTGAAAACATCTCCAGCTCGTATTAGTACAAAACCAAGCGAGTAGAATAGAGACAAAGTTCAAAGTATTTAACAGAAAACAGATTCTGCTTCACAACACCCAGGAAATACGTGTCACAAAGAAAAGGCTCAGAAAATCAAAGCCTGGCCTCAGCTGAGGTACCATCCATACCACTTCATTTCCTGGCCACTTTCTGTCAATTCTGTAAATGTCTGGCAGTTGAAATGTCTCCTTCACTCTGTCACACATAGGAAATGGCCCCAGAATCAACACAAAAATAACTGTCAGAAGGAAAAAAAAAGTCTAAAAACCCACAAATAATTCAACTACAGTAAGTGTCAAATTTTTACAGGAGTTTTCATACTGAGATGAATCACCATACTTATACCCCTCCAGAGGACAATTACAGCATGTAATCTCTTAACTTTTTAGGTCTTCTCTCCCTTTCCAAAAAGATCCTTTTTTAAGATTAGATCTAGATTTAAGTCCAGCTATTGTGTCTAGGTTACTAAAGATGTTTGGGTATGTTCCAGGAACTCCAGCAGTCACTGTGCTCCTCACTGAACACTCCAAGACAAGAGCATTCCAAAGTTCCCACTGATGTAATGACAGTGAGGAGGAAGACAGAAGGCGTATGTGAAGCCCTTCATTCCAACTGGAAAACTAAGCACTGTCAAAAAAGCAATATCCTGTACACATAAGAATCAGTAAAAAAATCCCAGTAAAATACATATTTTAGGATTCAATCTAAAATTTGTAAGCAACAGCAGTGAATTTCACCTTTTTTGCAGGCTGGTTGTTTGCTTGGTTGGTTGGTTTAGGGTTTTTTTTACAATGGATCTAGGCTGTGGAATAAGCCTTAGTCTCTCAAACACCTTTTGCCTGGGAATCTTAAGTAGATTCAACTTTCTAACAGCTTCTGAGGCAAGGAAAACACTGCTTTTGCTGCCTGACTGGAGAGTAAAGAGAGTGAATAATCAGCCTAGCCTTTAAACTAGATGCCTGCAGTAGAAAGAAAGGCAATCCTTGTTCCTCAACAATACAGGATATCCATTGTAAGAAGAAATGTTCAAAGGAGTCATATATATGCTTGCAGAACAGTTATAGATAATGCATTGAATTACCAGTGCAGTAAATAAATCACTTAGACTTGTGTAACACAACAGGAGTAAGAGGTCCCTACTTTTAGATCACTGGCATGGGCTGCTTCCAGACAGAAAGAAATACATGGTGGTAAAGCATCAAACTGCTACCATCATAAGAGAAAAGTTAGTTTATCCAAGGGCATTTATTTGATGATGTGCTACTAGACCTATCTACAGATAAAATAATTCACTTCAGGTAAATGCAAATGGATTTCAATCCCACTATGGAGTGCAGATCCCATGAATTTCCATTACTGTAAAGAGGCTCATATTGCAAGGTTAAATTTCTCAAGTAGAAAATACTGCATCTATAAAGTATGTAATTTCAGATCACAGAATGGTTTGGTTTGGAAGGGGCCTTTAAGGTCATCTAGTTCCAAAGCCTTTACTATGGGGCAAGAACACCCTCTACTAGTCCAGGCTACTCAGAGTCCCATCCAACCTGACCTTGAAAATTCTGGATAGGGCACATACAACTTCTCTGGTCAACCTGTCCCAGTGCCTCACCACCCTCACAATGAAGATTTTCTGCCTAATATCTAGTCTAAACTTACCACCTTTCAATTTGAAGCCATTGTCCATTGTTCTTTAACTACCTGCTGTTTAAAATCCCTTTCCAGCTACTGGAAGGTGTTCAAAGGTTTCTCCAGAGCCTTCTCTTCTCCAGGCTGAACTATCCCATCTCTCTCAGCCCATGTGCACAGAAGAGGTGCTCCAGCACTCTGATTATCTTTGTGGCCTCTCTAGACTCATTCTAGCAGGTCCAAGTCTTTCCTATGCTGGAGGTCCCAGAGCTGCAAGCATTATCTTTCAATCACCAGAAATATGATACTTCAGCTTCTGAGTGCTGGAGCATCCCAGCAATTTCAAAATCAAAACCAATTTGATTTAAAAACAGCTAAATTCTCAATGAAGCTGAATACCCTCAACCTCCCCATTGCACAGTGTCTACACAGTGTGCTCAACACTGACCTCAAGCAGTCTCTCAGCCTCTGAAACAGCCTCCCCCCAGCATCCCTCCCTCACATACACACGGAGGCAGGCTCAGGAACTGCACTGGGGTGAGGCTCAGGCAGACCTGCAGCCTTAAGAAACCTCAAGCTCTGGTTGCCTTTGACAACCCTCCTGTCTGCTTGATGTTTCTTACGAGAGCCCTGCCCTCTAGCCCAGAGCTTCTGTGCTGATGAGCAGTGCTGAGTTCACCAGGTGCTATTTTTCTCAGGGCTTTGCATGACCTGTCTGTCAGCAACATCCAAACCCTGCATAGCCAACAGAGCCATTTCCTCACAGACTTTGGGTGTTACAGAAGCTTTATCCTTTCCAAAGATTAATGAATTCCCCTTCACAGTGCCCTGTGACATTTTACTATCCATTTACCCACCGAAGAAGGATTGCATGTCTGCTCCTAGTATGTACTCATGCTTTATAATCAAGCCAGATTGTTTCTGTAATATCACTACAAGCAGTTCATCCTTTAACTTAAATCAATACAGATCAAAACAGGTTATGACTTCTATGCAAAAAAAGAAAGAAAAAAAGATTTGAGACAGTCTGTGAACAGCTGTATGGATTTTGTTGAGCCTGAAGGATGGCTTTGTTGAAAGCATGGAAAGTTGCACATTTTCAAGTAGTCGGAAAAGGATGGAAATGTCATCAGCTAGTGTCAGTGCAAGTGCACCTCTCAGGAATGCCAGAAACTAAGCAGGATTGGGGAAATCATTAAAGCATACTGCAATGCAACACTCACACAGACACCTCAACCCATACTCCTATATATATATATATATATATATATATATATATATGTAAGAATTTAGGGAGAAACCATTGAACTATACTGTGATCTTCCTTTAAGATAGGTGTTCATCTTCTCTCTAGGCAGCTCTTTAGGAAGAGCCAGACAAGAGGAAGAAACAGTAGTTGGAAGAAGCAAGAGATTTCCTGAGAATAAGAATTGTATTTTCAAAAAATCTTAAGAACATCCAAAAGAAATAAAACTGTAAGCGAATTGACCTATTTGTTTTTGGGGTTTATTTTTGTATTGAGAACCAGTCCTTGAAAATAAAATAATTTAAAAAACATTCTCCAAAAGCCTTTGCATGCTAGGCCAGTAGAAATTTTCCTTAAGTCTAAGGAAAACTGAGACAGAGCATAGCTATTACTCAAGAAAATGTGGCTTCCGAAATGTCTGGTTTACCAGTTTGATACATTTACATTGAAGAATGTTAAAAGCCCTGTGCAATGGAACAGAAACATAAGAGGCATGAGTCAGCAATAGGACAGGATCATCTTTCTTTTGATTTAAAAGAGCTTGAAGAAACTCTGAAACATAGAAGCATTCAGATGTAAGCAATTTGGGGAAGATTATAATTTTTTAAAATCTATACAGTGGGGACTGACTGGACAGAATTAATGGATGTTTTGCAAAAGCCCTGCAGTCATAGTAAGATGATTCATGCTACATTGTTGTTACACAGCATATGTGTATGGAAATCTGTATATCATATTTAAATGCTACAATATATTCACACTGTAAGCAAGATTTCATGGGATCAGAGCAAGAAAGCTTTCCCACACTGAAAAAACATCATTTGTGTTTTATTTTAATACAACTGATACCAAGCAAAGAACAGTCTGATATGCCCATACTGTGTAAAGCCACCCTTACCCTGAAAAGAAGGAATTGTCATCTTTCCAACAGGTACGGGCTGTAACTCTGCACTATGGAGATGAAACATCTAATGAGGATTTCATTCAATGAGATGGATGATGGGGATTTCATTCAAAACAGGCAGGGAGACACCACTGAGCTCCAGTAAGGAACTACTTCTACTGCTGATGACAGGATAATGGAATAATATCCTGGATAGATACATTTTTTGAGAAAAAACTTCCAGTTCATTTTTTTTAATCACATAATGTGGAAAAACTGCACTCAGCTCATTTCATATGGTAAAAAAAGGGGCAGATTTCTGAGACTGGCCACACAGAACCACAGGTTTCCTCAGCCTCTGGACTTGTTCCACCACCAGTGGCATTCATAAAATTAGTACAATCATAGAATAGTTTGGGTTGGAAGTGGCCTTTAAAGGTCATCTAGTCTGACCCTCCTGCAATAAATAGGGAAATCTTCAACTAGATCACGGTGCTTAGAGACCTATCCAATCTGACCTCAATTTTTTCCAGGGATGGGGTGCCTGCCATCTCTCTGGGAAACTTGTGCTAGTGCCTCACCACCCTCATTGTCAAATATGTACTCCTTATAGCTAGTCTGAATCTATCTTCTTTTCGTTTAAAACTATTAACACATGTCCTGTTGCTACAGACCCTGCTAAAAAAAGCTGTCCCCAACTTATAAACACCTATTCATATTCTCCTATTCTTATTTTTTGGAAAACATAGTTGGAATGTATCTGTGAAGCATCACAACATGATTGTGATGTTCCTAAAAGAAAATTGTAAGGTGGGCATGGAATAGAAGCCAAGCTTCTTAAGCCAGAGTGAAATTAAATGTTTAACAAATCGGCTGAAGCGAGGTACCTAGTGCTGAGCATATCAAGATGTCAACTTGATTGTATGGTGCATTAGAATTACATTTCCAGAAATCTATTTAATCCCTTACAGATGTCATTGCTTTGTTTTGGCTTTCCTGATAGACTGAAATCTGTTATCTTGTGTATTTTTAATTATTTTGTCCAAAACAGAACTTATTCTATATTGATTCAAGCACCGTTTACAATGAAAATTTTACATTGTGCCCTGGCTTCACTTCTTTTATTCTGTGGGAAGGATGAGGATGCTGAAAAGGGGCTTATAAACCTGCTGTCAGCAGAGCAGGGTCTCCTCCAGTGACAGTGCTGTGACAGAAGCTACACACTGCCTTCCTGCATGGCCGCTTGCACTAAGAAAACGACTCTGGACACAAAACTGTGAAGGAAACACTGCTGCTACAAGTGGTACAATGTCTGAGATACGACCAGATAGGACAATAGGTTTGCTAAATTTCACTATGGGCCTTTCCTGTCCTTGAAATGGCCAGTTTAGGAGGGTCCAAGCCCCCAGTCACATCCTTCAGAGGTGGAAGTTCAGCATAGCTTTGCTGAAGTTACTGGAATTCTCTAAAGAGTTACCCAGTAACTGAAACCCCTGCTTTCAGTAGTAAGAATAGAACTATACAAAAATCTATCAATGGCAAAAAAAAAAAAAAGAGTAATTTTGGAGGATATTCAACCCTCATCTCACTTCACAGCTTAGCACCATTATACTTCTCTTACCACATTCTCTAAAAGAAGTTTCACAATATTTTTGTGATCACAAACATAAATGCTACAAAACACCTTTTAAGCTTTAATTGATGTAACTTCCATAGCAAGCTGGAATTGGGACTCCAAGTGCTGCAAGCAGCTGTAATTAGAGCAATGCTGGAATTCTTAGGACACTTCCAGGATTAAGTTCCCTATAAGCATGTCTGTTGAAATGCTACATACCTTTATAGCTTTTAAAGGAAAAAAAGGTTTTGTGACAAATTAAAAGATTAAAAATTTCAAGTATCTGACAGCATCTTACAGCAATGTTCAGAAGTTGCCTCCATGCAGTTATTACTCTGACTTTATTCACTGACCCAGATCACTTCCTTACTGTGCTGGATTTTAAAGCCAATGAGAGCATAGCCTTTTCACATTCACATTTTGCTCAGTCTGAATCTTTAAATGTCCCTGTTTTACCATTAAAGATAAGTTAAAAAGTCCTACTGAATAGCAGTGCACAAATGAGTAATTCTGCTACCTACTGGATTAATCTTTAATTTTTCTTCCCCATCTGAGGGATGCTTTAAAGCATCAGATGAGGCTCAGACCTGCAGTGCCAACCTACTGCAAGTTCAATGCATTACAGTTTAGTGGAAGTATGCAGCCCAAGCCTGCATTTTTGAGAGATGTAGCTCTAGGGAGTGAGAAATAGTCAGGAACTCACCTAACCCATTACCATTCTGTCCTGCCTTTAAAATCCTATCAAAGCTGGTGAGGAAGGCAAGTGTGTGCACACAAGTGCTGTTCTGGGTCTCTCTTCCCATTCTAGAAAGGAGCTCTTTTGAGGTTTGCTGGCCCAAAGTGTAGATGTTCAAAATTTGGATGAGGATTTCCTTGGAGTTTTTAAAAGTGCGGATATGGAGGGGTTTTGTTTGGTTTTGTTTTGTTTTGGTTTTTTTTGTTGTGGTTTAGTGTCTCTCTCTGAATCAGGTCCAAAACCAAAACTCAGCACCAGAGAGGCATATGGATTTATTATGGGCTTATGGGTTCAGAAACTAAATGACCATATCAAAACACTTCTTGCAGATACACATTGGATTTCCTAAGTCTATAAAGTCTTATTCCACTACTGTTCTGGTGACTCACGAGAATGCAATGCCAATTTTCTTCGTTTCAATGCTTTGGCATTTAAGCAGGTAAAAGGTCCTGCTCAGGCTCAATAAACTGGGAAATACAGGCCTTATTGCTCATCCTTATGAGATGAGCAGAAAGGGTACAGCTTTTTAACTTTTTTAATAACTGCATTTGTTCAATTGCTGCTGAAAAAGAACACTCCCATGCTTAAACTAGCAGATGTTTTTTGCATGATTTGTCCTCAATTCACACATAAGATACAAGAAATGCCATTGCAAAAGACAAAAACAAAAAACAGCTAGGACAGAGCAAAGTGAGGGGACACCATAACTGAAACAACAAGATTATGCCTTGCGTGCATGACCCTTGTGTAAAAATACTTCATTCGCTTCTGCACGATGCTGCCCCATAAAAAGGTCAGATCTACTGTATTACCAACCTATAAATAATTCAGGGTTACAAAGCTTCTTATCTGATGTTGAAAATGCAGAGGACACACAAGAGTGCTTTTTGAGCAAAGTCTTCATAAACCTTGCAGGTCAGAGAATATTAAACTGCGCTGCCTTTACCCCAACCCTGAAGAACCCTTAGCCTACAAGAAGGCAGGTCCCTGGCATCATTTGCACAAGGTCCCAGTGAAGATCCACTGCAGAGCAGCTCAGCCAGCCCAGGTCCTGACCCACAGGCTGAGTGCACAGCCTAGGCTGGGCTCAAGAGACAAACCATGGATTTGAATGGGGGCTCTTTCACACCAGACTTTGTGCCAACACAAAAGAAGAGCCCATGTTTCCCACAATGAGTTTTAGTCTAAATGCTTGAGAGAGGAAGATTCACTTTCATCCCAGTACACACACAGGTATCTATCAGAAATCAGGCCTATATTAACTCCATATGTCCATACTCTAAACCCACATACTGCTGCACCTGAAACATGAATACATTCTGCTGGCAGCTCTGATGCCCACAATCCATACATTGCAATTATCATGTAATGTTGCCACTTGCTTTTACTTGTTCCCTTCATAGAGAAATTTTAAAGAGCAGCATCAGAATTTTTGTTTTCACAACTATTCCAAGTATTTTAGCAAATGACTTTTCATTTTGTTGAAGTAGACCTGATGTTAAATATCAAAAGGCTAGCCATTTTAGAGTATTTGTCATCTTCTGAAAATTGCTAACAAGAATTAAATCCTCTTTCTTTTTTTCCTTACTAGTGACTTAGAAAATTCATTCTGATTCTGAATAAAACAAGGAATGAAGGAGATGGCTTTGAAAATAACTGGACTTAATTAGCTAAATCAAAGCTAATTGCTTTTCTTTCTCAATGATGCTTTAAAATATTTGCAATAAAGCAAAAATACACCCTTAATCTGTTTGAACCATTTTTTCTCTTTATATGTTTTCCCAATGTTTTTATGGATTAAAAAAAATGCATCAAGATGAAACATCTGTTTGACCTTAAAGCATACAATCTGCCCATTGTCTCCTATGGAAAACAGAAATTATATTGATTTTCCAGGGTTTTTTCCTTCTCTGCAATGAAAAATTGAAAATTACTTCAGCATGCTTAGACCTTAGCCTAGACATGGAGTGCCCAGATGGCAATTCTGTAGGCCACATTGATTCTTCGGGATTTTTTCTATCTTTTCCCCAGAAGAGATCTGGAACAGCTATAGGGGATGACTGCTCAGCACTGACAGGTATCTGTGTCCATTCCTACACCCCAGACTACAGCCACTCATCCACTTTGGTGGCAGGAGTCGGGTTATGAAGCACCTGAGATGCAGTGCAGCAACAAAGACACATCAGTGGGAATGTGTGGGGAGATGGAGGGGGAGCACGATCCATCTCTAACACCTCATGGGGATGGATCTGCAATACTTTTATCTGAGCATGCTACTATCATGGCTGATTGTTTAAATAGCTACTGTGTGCTCTACAGGCATGCAAAAAGAAAACTCCTTGGTTTAAAAGAAGGTGTGCTATACAGCTATCACACAGAGACAGACTGAATTGAATTGCCTCCTCATGTCTTTGAGCACATGTGTAGAGAAATTAACTACCTGCCTACCTGACCAGGAGCAAAACATGAGGGAGCCAGTTCCCTCCCTCCTACTCTGATGAACCACCCACCCAACACAACGGGGAACAGCTCCACTAGTCAGGCCAAGTAACAAACACAATGCTTCTCCTGAAAGCTGAAAATCACAATTTTCTCGGAACAAAGTGGAGAAGTGATAATTTTTTTGGATGGCAAATCCTTTCTAAGGTGCTGTGAGGAGCAGCACAGCTACATACTGCAATTTATAGAAAGATGATGAACTGTGACCAAAGCCCATACTCCCCAGGTTAAATCACTGCTTCTACAGGATTGAATTCTACCAGAGACCCACCGCAATCAATAGATTCTCATGGAATTACAACCCCAGAACATACAGTGGCAGAGCAGCATCTCAAATGGGAAAAGGAAAAGGAAGAAAGCCTACAAGCAGCAATTGTAATGACTTTCATTTTCTCAGTATTATTCTTCCTTTTCACTTGTTTATCTTGTTCAAAAATTCTTATTTCTCATACAAAACAGGAAAGTGGGTCCCAAATGCATTATATAAGTGCCTCAATAATACAGTCTTAAAAATTTTAAATGAGTGCTTACAATGTTGTTTTCATTTTATTTTGGTGAGAGAAAACATTAATATTAACGCAGGGAACACAGTATCATTTTACATTCATTTTGTTAGCTGTTAAATTGCTGCACATTCCCCACTCACTCTTATTACTCATCGCTGTTTTCCTGCTCCCGTGGTAGCTGTAGGAGTGAACTCTTGGTTGCTGTCTGTCCACAGCACGTAGCTGTCTCTCAATCAGCTTCAGAGCGTTAGCAGTCATACTCTGATAAATCTGCCATGGTAGGAACAGGATTTGGACTTACGTTACTTTAGCAGGATCAGAACTAAGCCTTGAATCCTTGCATATGTTAAACACACACACACACACACACACACACGTGCCAGAAAGCAAAATACCTTCAGTGCTTCCAGAGCCCTGTAACACCTCATCTTTGCAATATTTGTTATAAAGACTATTAGGCAATTCCATGGACAGGAGTCCTGTGTTGTGTGAGTCACGGAGCAGGGATGGACGTGGAGTTCAAACAAGGGGGACAAAGGGGTCCGACCGCGGCGCCACGGCAGAGCCAGGGACAGTGTGTCTGCCCAGGGAAGGCACAGCAAGGGATGCTGAGCACGAGGCATCCTGCCAACAGCCTGACCTGTCTCCTTGGCTGCTCCCACACACCAGAGACTGGCTGAAGCAAAGGTGTCTGCAATGCCCAGCAGGCAGCTAAAAAAAACCGACCCCTGTGAAAAGTTCTGCGGGTGGCAGCCCTGGCAACAGCACAGACTGGGTCCTGGGCTGCATGAAGGCCTGGGGCTTTCCAGGAGGCTTTCTCCTCACAGTCCCTATGCTGAATACCTGCCCTGGCCAAGCCTCCTTCCAGGTGCATGGGAGAGGAGCACAAAGGGAACACCCTGGATCAAACCCCTTGTGTGTATATACCCTTAACACATGATTTGGAGAAGAGGAATGCTCACCACAGCCCACATGTTAATTAGTTTTGCCTTAGAGAGCCAATATTCTCACTGATCCAGCTGCAAACACATGGTCCCTTCTATACACTCTAGAAATGGTGTGAGAGCAAACACTGTGCCTGAGATCCCAAAGCACAGGACAAAATTTGCCTTGAGGACTTCTATTCAAGTTTTCTATCATCTGTATCTAAAGGCAACTGTGGCTTCATGTCAGCACAGACAATTTGGACCCCCAGGTGGGGTGGAACTGCAGTTACAACGTGAAATCAAAAGTAGGCTTGTAGGTTGTACCTACAGGTATCTCATACTCCACAAAAGCAGAGTTATACGAAGATAAATTATCACCACAATATATAAAATGGAAAAGCCTATTTTGTGCAAAACACACAGCAACAAGAAGGATGTAATGGGTACTGCTTTGTTTTTGAAGAAAATCTTATTTTTTGACATATTAAAGTACTTCAGAAGACAAGGGAAATCTTCTGCCACCTCTAATCAGATGCAGATGCAACTACAGAATAAGTAATGACACCAATGAATATAAAATCTAGAGCAGTTAACTGCTCAGCTGAGTGGACAGTCCACTTGAACATTTGGGAATCATACTCTTTTTTTCAAACCTAGCCAGTAACAGGCACACAGGTACACAGCAAGATACTGCAGAGAGACTTGGCCTCAAATGGCTGGCTAAGTTACTCAGTTAATAATAATTCTGCAGTGACTTGTGAAACTTAAGATATCTGAACAGCTAAACCTTCCTGCCACATTACAGGTAATTTACTATTTCTTCACTATAAGGAAAAGTATTAATAATGCATTTTCTAAATAAAAATGGAATAAACAGATGGAAGTAGTCATTGTAACAAGTACTTAACATTTTGCCTTAATTTGTCTCGGTCTTAAACCCCTGATTTATAAGAAAAGAGGGAATGCTCTAAGATGGCACACCCCAGGCACACAGCTGGCTTGCGGGCACAAGCTCTCCCACAGGCAGTGCCTGACCTCTGTTTTCTCTGCTAAACCATAAAACTGCCATGCAACTAAACCAGATATAAGCAGAAAATGCCTGATGATCCACCTGCAGTTACACTTTGTATATTAAAGGAATTATTAAAGAAAAATAACAAACAGTTGGAGAGGGGCAGTTTTAGAGTAGGGCAAATGGAACTTTTAAAGTTTCCCTTCCCCCCAAAAAAGCTATTTCTGGCTTTGCTTTAGAACTGGCTGAAAGATGTCAGACATGCTAATTCCCTCCCCCAGCATCAACTCCAAGAGGAACAGAACTGCAGCGAAAAGAGGAGCACAGACCAAAGCTGAGCATCTGCTGTGTTAAGTGGGAGCTCTGCAGCCTCCACAGCTCTCCTCGCTCCTTCCAACCCCCTCTGCCCTGAACCACCCACCTCTCCTGTGAGCCACTGCTGTGAAACATGGTCCCTCATCCTCTATTTCTCCTTCCAGACCTGCAGCAGCTTTCTTGGAGCAGAGTTGACTCCTCTGCTGAAAGGTGTACTGCTCTTCTGAATTAGGAGCACCTATCCCCCACATGGTTGTCATTCAAGCCTGAAATATTTCAGGTACTCTTCTCAGTAAGAAAGCACTGAGCACTTGGCTATCATTGCTACAACAGAAACTGCTACTAGATTGGAGAATCATTTTGGGAAACCTCAAAGGGCCAGCAGAAAAAGGGCAAGCAGAAAAGAGAAGCTCAGCTCAATCTCATTTGTAAAGACCTGGGCTGAGTATTGCTGTATTTTCAGTTTCTTTCGGTATTTGTTATTTCTTTTGGGACCTGTGTGTGTGAAAGGATAAGTCTATGACATACACATACTTTTTTTTCCAGAAGGCAGCTTTTCAGGGAAAATGTTCACTGAGCTCCAAGTTAAGAAACTGTGACTTCCATCACTGTCCCAAACAACATTCATTAAAATGTTTGTGCCATTTGTCACATCAGCCTCCGGCTGAACATCCCCTCCCACCTCTTCAGAAAGCAGGAAAGCCTCATTCTGTTTCTGAGGAAAGCAGCATCAAAGTTTGAATTCAACAACAGCAAACAATACTCATTCCTGTAGAAAAGCAGAAGCAAATCTCATGTGCCACCTGTGTAAGCATGTAACACCTATCTAACCATGAGGCAACACACTTCCTTCAGTGTGTCCCCTCAAAACACCTGAAACATGTCCCTGCTTTCTAGAAAACCATTCTGCAGGCTCTGGTGAGATGCTTCCCAGCCCTCCCACAGAACTTGCAAGCTTTCTTTTCAGCTCAGTGGCAGGGTTTTAGAGGATGAAAAGGCTCTTGTACAACATAAAGCACCATCAGTGTCATGCTGCTTCTCAAATATATGCTACAGAGATGTCCTCCAAAACTAAGGACTGATGTATTTCGCTTCAAAAAAGGAGTAAAAAATTCTGATCAAAATTTGTTTCTGCTTCTCAAAGGAGGCATTTTCAGAACCATTGCACTAGTATGGCACAGCTGCCCATACTGAGCTTGCAACAGAAGGGCAAAACAACAGGAAAGAGGATGTCAGTGGAAAAAACCCACAGTAGATAACCTTCCACAATAGGCAATATCCATTTGTATGAGAAATTGTAGCTATCTCTTTAGTGCAGACCTCAAGGAAGACAAGAACTAGCCCGTCTGGAGAAAATTGAGTACCTCTATCTGCAGGGTCTAGAGGAAACATCCACTGGCACACACCTCAGCACAGAGTCAGTACCTGCCACTGAGATGTCATTCAAATAATTTGGTAAATAACTGTAGATACGTCACTTCTGTTGCATCAGTCAAGCTGACAGCTCTTGCTTATAAAATATAAATAGGATAGATAACAACAGGATTAGTTCAGTTTCATCTAACTCAGCACAGTTAATATATTTTCATAAAAATGCACTCAGGAGTCTGCCTTGCAATCATCCAGGCATAACTTTGTTATCATGAACTAATTATTATAGACAGTTTGCAATGGCTACACATTTCTGTCTCTAGTAAACAGATTAAATCACTGAAAGATGTCTACAGCAATAATCATGCAAGACTGTTATGGTGAAAACTCCATTTGCTAATCTTTTTCCCTAATGTTCTGAATATCATAAGCAACTGATTCACTGGTGAGGCTGCCTGTAGGACTACCAGTGAACACTCTAGGAATGTCATAGGGGAAAATGCTGACATCTTTTGTGGAAGAATGGGAGAAACATAGCCTCAATTTTGCAATTTTTACCTCACCATGATAAAACAGTATCTCAGTGCTAGAAGACACACCAAGTTAAAGAAAATTCATTGTCTACCACTACACACATGATCAAAAAACACAAATATGAGCTGACACACAGGACAAAAGAGAGTGGACAGCCCACAGTAAAGCAGCAACAGCACTGCCAGTGACCTATCTACCAATGTGCTGTGATGTAAATGAAAAAACCCCTATCTCACTGATGGTTGATTTTCTACCTGGGCCTCACCACTCTCCTATAAATTCCTTCCTGGAATTTACTGGAGTTGATAACCGCCCAAGAGGCAAAAAGCAGACACACCACCCATACAAACCTTTTCCAAAGCAATTCTTTGCTTCTGGTGTTTTGGCAGCTCCAACTGAGTGACAATAAATCACAGCTGTTGGCTGAGTCAAGTGTTGCTTTAAATGCCATTGTCTGTAAAAACTCATACCAATTTACTGGTGCTATGCTCTGATGAATGGAAGACAACAGTGTTGAAATCCATTTTAGAGTGACACCTTTACTGTCAGTATTTTGTAAACAATGTAGAGGCTGATCTGGGTATCAAAGAGGAGCATGTAAATTTTTCTGTTACAGCATTTGTTGATGGCATTTTATAGACAAATAAGTAAATTATATGAATGTATATACATAGAAATTGCAATTAAAGGTCTTGGTTGATTTGTTTCAATCCCTTTGTTCTTTGAAGTAAAATTCAGTCTTGTAGAAACCTCACAGTACTGTGAGCACTTAATTGGAAATAGTTATTTTCCATCATTTGCTTTGATTATCTCCCATAGAAGCTTAGTTTTTCTCCTGGCGACAAAATAAACTCAGTACAAATTTCCAGACACTAGTGACACATATCTGCAGAGCTTGAATTATAGATTTTTCTAATATTCAAAAAGAAAAAAGCAGAAGTGGGTTGTGTACACGATGAACAGCTTTTTACCTTGGTATTAACCTGAGGCTTGAAACCAGACCAGCTCGATAATCCGAGAGTTTCCTAGAGCCACTTTTATGAAAAGGACAAAAAAATGAACGCAACTGAGTATAATAGGATTTGGTTTTATCACTCAATTGTCTAGAAATTACCAGGTACATTCACACTACTGTTGGAAAACCATTATCATTAACAACCATATCGATTCCCACTTACAAAGAAGTCTTTGAGAAAGATAATTGTGCAGCCTGACTAGACAATTCCCTTTTAACCACACACAGAAATACGTGGCATTGCAAACCCCCTACACAACAGTGTGCTCTCTACCTTTGCTGTGAGTGAAGATGCAGTAGAGAAGCACTCTGTCCTTTTGTGATCTATGGTATCATTCATGTGGTGGCATTGCTTTCACCCTTACTGCCCTTCCAGTGGGACTTTAACACAGGCTTAGAAGAATAGCATGTGGTATTTGTCTGCTCAAGCTTTGTGTCAACAGACTACATCCATCGAGTGTCTCCGTCTTAAACTGACAACCAACTAATGGCTCTTGCTTTGGGATGTACACTTCCCCTAAAAAGGGGCTGTTGGTATTGTTCTGCAGGTCCTTTAAAAGGGGAGACTGTGATCATGAGGTGCTTTGCTGAAGAGGACACTTTGTGTCACTTGGGAGTCCTGCTCAGATTTCATCAAAAGCTTGGGACAAATGGTATGGTTTTTCCAAGAGTCTGGCTGCATGGTGGAACAGACATCCAGAGAGGAGTGTAGCTGGTCAGGGGTGCTGATAACCCACTCAAAAAGGCAGAATCTGTTGCTAATTTTGATCTTGTTGCTGGTCTTGTGCCTACTGCCTATTCCTCAGCTCAGTCTGTTCTGAACCACCCGAGGGAGGAAGAACAGCTATCAGGCCAACACTTGACCCCACCTACACGAAATCAGCAGACAGTATATGTTCTTCCCAAAGCAAGTTTTAAAGAAATTACAGACCTCCCTGTGACTGTCTCTTTCCTGGAAATAAAACTTCTGAGCTATAAATGTGAAAGCACAGACCAGTAACAGTGTCACCCTCTTCAACAAGGATAATTTGCCAGTAAGTCCCAGACTCTAATTTGAGAAGGAAAGAACATACTTAAGATACACTGCAGGTTCAACAGTTCATAGCAGATTTATCTCAATTTCAATGAGAAAAAGCTTTTCTCTTAGTTCTTTTATAATGCTTATTTGCCTTTTAACTAGTTTTCCTGCAGGCATATACTATAAAACCATAAAAGTGGGTTTTTATACTGCCATATCTTAAAAGTTGCTTGTCTGCAGCTACCTTAATGTTATTCTTTATTGAAGTCAGCACCATCAAATTTATCCTTTCATCATCTGTAACCCTCATGTAGCTGATACAACTGCACGAAGATCCAAGCACATTTATTTCCAATGCATCTACATTTAAACCATTTATCTTGCTTGACTGCTGACAGTCCTACACAGTAATAGAAAACATTTTTGATTAGCTGAAATAAAGCACCCTTCTAGCAAATGAAGTCTTGATGAGGGTGTCATTTTCTATCATTGACTGAATTTGTTGAAGTTGTCTCAATATTTAAAGTTGTTTAGACTAGTTGTTCATTTGGGCTGAAATTTTATTCTTTTTACCTATTTGCACTACATTTTATAAATTACTTTGATCCCAAATGGAACATCTAGAATGAGGTAACAGAAATATTTTAGTTGTTGTAGATTCAAAGGTTTACAGTGTCTGCTTCTGTGTGCAGCATGGAACCAGAAAGATCTTACCCACTGGAGTTTCTGGGATTACATTTTTTATTATTTTAAACCAAGACCTTGGCTTCTGCTCTTCTGCTGTATAACATTTCCTACTCATCCTCCTGTCCATTAGAGCCACTCAAAACTTATAGTTCCTGCCCACACCATCACCTCTCTGGTGATATGACACAAACCAAACATTCTTCCCTTCTTCTTTCCTCCAGGCTAGACATCCCCAGCTCCCTCTGGTGCTCCTCACAGGACTTACTCTCCAAACCCGTCACCACATTTCCTAAACACTACACAGAGAATCAATAAAAATCTAAAAATTGAATGGCCTAAATAACTCTATAAAGATTCCCTTTCTGTTCAAAAATGCAATTTCAGCTAAATACACCCTACACATGTTGGGCCTTACAACTCAGCACTGAGATCTGCATTGTCATCAGCATCCTTTACTCTACTTCACAGACTTTACACACTTCCTTACTGTGCACTGGAACAGACTGTCCAGAGAGGTTGTGGAGTCTCCCTCACCAGAGATATTCAGGAATCTTCTGGGTGTATTTTCATGGATAGATGACCCTGCTTGTGACCCTGCATGCCAACTGGAACAGGAATTTACTTCTCCCCTTCCCTCAGAGGAAAGGAACATTTCAAATACAGAGCAGCCGAGAACTTACAAAATCCCCCTGAAAAACTCATGGCCTCTCCCTAGTTCTGTTCATCTCTTATACTCTCCCTGGCAAATCAGTGAGTCCAAAGAAGAGGGATCACATGCTTGGTGGACTGCAGGTGCATGGTCCACCTTAGGGAATAATGGAAGGAGATTTGACATTTATGATTATGGCATATTTCAGTTTCTCTATCTATATTTCAGTTTCAGATATCTGTGGATATTTAATTATCCACAGTCATCTTTACTTGATCCCGAATACTATTCTAAACATCAGCTCCATGTTGCATGAAATGCCTCTGCATTCTCAGCACTAGAAAGCTCCTGCACTGAAAGTACAAGTTCTGTAAGCTGAATGGGAACAAAGAGTAGATTTGGTGTGCAGGGATGGAGGAGGGAATAGGGAGAGGTGTTCCCTAGCAAACAGTTCTGTGCTTCCCTATCTACAACATGACAGCCATGCTTTGGGAAACACTAACAAGACCACTGCTAAAAATGGATTAGGAACAACATCACTCTTCTTTGCTGGGTTCTGCTTTAAATACGCTAAATAATAAAAGTCAATTCATTTTGTAATCAATGGGGAGTTAAATCACAAAACATATTTTTATCGTCTCTTCATTGGGAATATTTCTGCATTGACAAAACATTAAAGCATACACTCAAAGTTAGCAAACAAAACCTGCCACTTTTAATAAATGTAGTGCTAAGATTGATTTTCAGCAGGGCATAATCACCAAGATAAAGACACTGTTACTGGAAGCCCAATAAAGCTGAAATTCCTGTAACATTCCTTCTCCAGTCATGGATAAGTGGCAAAGAATTATTTAGATTTCTAAATGTTGGCTTTCTTAAAATCTGAACTGTGGTAATTTTGTTCTCAGGAACATTGGAGTCCCAATGCAATAAAGCCACGTTTAAAATTAGCTAGCAACACAACTTTTCTGTAGAATCATAAAATCATGGAATGGTTTGAGTTTGAAGGGACCTTTAAGATCATCCAGGGATGTGCAGGGACACCTTCCACTAGACCAGGTTGCTCAAAGCCCCATCCCACCTGGCCTTGAACACTTCCAGGGATGGGGCATCCACAGCTTCTCTGGGAAGCCTGTGCCAGTGCCTCACCACCCTCACAGCAAAGATTTTTTTCCTAATATCTGATCCAAACCTATTAACTCTTCTTTCTCAAGAGGAGACAGAACAAATTTGCACGTTGCAATACTACAGCCTTAGCAACAAAGCTAATTTTACTAAGCTGTTATTTTTACTGTTTGAAATCCATTAATACTATCATTTTAAAACAAGATACCCTATTTTTGCATTTTAATATGCTGCTTTAAAGAATTTATTAGGTCATTATCAAATAAGAATCTAGCCCAGGCTACAGAATAGACTTGAAAAGAAAAATGGCACAGAACATAGTAATTTAACTTTCTATTCTGCAAGAGAAAGATTTCACTTAATTAAATGTCTTAAATGAAAACACACAAAAAAATCCCTTAGCTTATTCTCTTGTGGTAAGGAATCACATTAGAGGTAGATACAATGTGCCACTCTCACTCTGTTTTCAATGTCCAGGCCAGACAGTCCATTGGCAAGAGGCAGATTTAGCACAGGGGGTGATTCCAGTGACTCACCGACTCCTCACTATTGTATAATCATGCAGAAGAAGATGCAGAGGCTTCCACACAAATTGCTTATTTGTGGAAGCAATTTCAACTAAGAGCAGAATAAGAAAGTTGGAAGATACATTTATGCAACTATTCAGGGGTGATGGATGCAAAAACACAGGCAGGACATCTGCCGCGTAAATCACTTGACTTGGTGTCTCAAGACTGACAAAAACAAGAAATGAGACATAAATTGAAAGCAATTCTGGAATAAACACTAAAAGTGGAGGGACTGTAGACATCTCAAGCCAAAGACTGTTGCACAAGTGTGTGTGTGTGTAAATGTTTATACACTCAGACCTGTCTGTAATAACAGCAAGATTTGAGAGGGCAAAGGAAAGGGGAGCAAAGAAGGGAAATGCCAAACATAGTTTTTGGTCCCTTCTGGCTCTGCCAGAGCCTCTGGCTGGGAAATACTGTGGAGCACAGAACTGAGTCAGCAGGTTTCAGACTTTGCACCTCAAGCATAAATACCCTCATGCAGGCACAATCCTAAGTGCTCATGTGATTCCTCCAGAAACATGGAATTAACAGAGCTATAAAATAATTCTTGCCAGCAGGACAGGGAACATAGGCTTGGAAGGAAATGAGACCTCCTCCAAGTCCAACTGTGCTGTCACAGACAACTGCAACCTCTTCATTGGCTTTACAAGTTCTGTCTTTGACCTAATTTGACTTTTACTCATATTTAAAAGCCAGTTTCAACATCTCATCCTTTCCATAATAAGAAACCTGATTTTGAATTCCATCTAAATTTACCCATGATCAATGTAAGATCTATTTGGCGTAAGCCTCACTCTTATTTTAGTAAGTGGCAGTCATTAAATCCCATTTTGTTTCCTCTTGGAATTCACCACTATAATATTTTATATCAAAAGTAAGACTTTGCCATTCTCTGCTTTCAAAATGAAGAAAGCATATTGTCAGAAAACTATTTGACCACCAACTCTAAAAGAGTTGGAAGAACAGTATGTCTTAAAAGTCCAGCACATGAAAAACAATGATTAATGACAGATGCCGTATTGACCTTGTTGTGGCCCATAGAGCATTTGTTGTGGCAAGGAAAATGTTTTCAAAAAGCCAAATTTGGCAGCAAAGGCAGCCTTCCAGCTGGCTGGGAGGTTACTCTGTACCTGTGAGGAAACAGTACCCTCTTCCCTATTATTTGGAAATTATTAGGAATTCTCCATAGTTTCTCCAGGTAGCCTTTGGTGGTTTCGTTTATTTTCTTTCTTTTTTGTACTATTCTTACTTATTATTATAAAAGAAGGATCATATTTCTAAAACCAGTTCATCACAATTTGTTTATTTGTTATTCAAGTAAATACAGTCAGTGGAATTTAAAAAAATGGTTTAGGGCCTTTTACTGAATGTTAATATATCAGTAAGTGGAATTTCTACTTAGTGCTGTAAGCAGACGCCTACAAAAGTTAACTGCACATGCATAAATATATATATATTTACATACATAAAATATAGAAAACAAACTTCTTCTATATGAGTCTATGCCTACATCTTTAGAACACAACAACAAAAAACATTTATGTGAAAACCTTCTCATATCCAAAAAGTCTAATGAAAGTCCTGTCTTGTGACTACATTCTTTTTCCTGTCCATTATTTTATAATGGAGTAGCTATTTTATAAATATTATAGCAAACAAATACATTTTTCAACATTATTTTAGTGTTTTTAAATTAAAGCCTAATTGAAATTAAAAATAAAACTGATTATTTAAGATATATTGGTTACATACAGAACAGAGGATCAATATACGACCTTCAAAAGTAATGCTAAGTTGGGTATAAAATAATCTTGCTGCTTTTTTTCCTCTTCAAAACAGGGAGGAGACTATGTTATCTATACTAGTATTACTTATCATGCAAATGGGTTTGGAATTCACAAGATTAGGAACCAAAAATACTCTGCTTTTTAGGTTTTGTATTACACATTTCCAAGTATTTATAACTGTGGGATTCCTAAATGTATGAGTTGTGTTCCTTGCATAGATACTTGTATCCAGGAATTGTGCCATCTGGGGAAAAAACACCAAATAGAGTCTTTTCATGAACTTACAGGAGCTGGCAAGCGCTGCAACTCTTGCTATTTTATTGTGAATCTTAAAATATAAAGTGGGGGGTTTTGTAATAGCCTACTTCTCAGAACCAAACGGTGTCTGCAAATGAAAATACTTTCAGTAAGGAAAAAGAACGACCTTGCTGTTGGTCTGTAACAGGAGGTTGGCTGGCACCCCAAAGTGTTACTTTAAATACGTGTTAAAAAAATTCTTCCTCATTGTGTGAAATGAGATTTCTGGCACATCCTGACCCCTTCATCTTACACCATCTGCTCTACCTCTCCTCTCTTCTGAAGGAAGCTCTATCCCCACCTTCAACCCCAGCGAGGCAGAAGAGGTTTGTGCTGCTGAACACTGGGCCAGTGCAAATTTCTCTTCTCCAACTCTTCCATCATCAGTATGACTCGTTTTCCTAACATTCTAGTAAAGGAAGCAAACCAGTCAAATACAAGCCATCCATCATCTGGATAGAAAGAGTGCTGGAAAATTAGGAGAAAAAAAGAATACACGGGGGTTTTTTTAAGAGGTAAAAAATAAAAAAAAAAATAAGGAAAAACACTGAGAATTTTCACAGTTATAGAATCAGAAAAAATCAAAGTAACCAAAGAGCAAAAGGGAAATAGTTTGGGGAGTGTGTCTGCAGACTCATTACACTTCATTTAAGCTACTAATGCAGCCTCAGTAGGGCTTAGGGAAGGAAAGTTCACCTCAGAGTTAAAGGCTATTCAGAGCAAAATGCCATTCTGCATGAGGATTAGATTCCATGCAGCATTCTCATCTCAGCAGAACCTGGAGGCAAAACAGCGGCAGGAAACAGCAGCAAATGGAGAAGGAAGAGCAACAGATGAGGAGGAGCTTTACGCCATGTTGCTGGAGAGCTACTGTCAGTCTCTGGCTGCTTCACCATTTATTTGGCAGATCTCAACTAGGAACACACTGCTAGAATTCCAAGTATGTGTTACCTTCCCTTCAAATTAGAATTTTAAAGACCATGCCAAAAAGCAAATAATTTATATTGTAATATTTTCATTTTATTCTCTCTGCTTTGGGAGAGAGGCTTTTAAAGCAATATCAGAGACATTACAATTATATAAGGAAAATCATGGGCTTTACTGTAGAAAAATGAAGTCAATTAAGCACCTGAAAAATTACTTGAATGCTGAGATATTGAACTGCAAAATGAATGGAACCAGAGTAAAAAGCAGGTTGCTTTTGAATACCATGATGAGGTACACTTGGAAAAATCAACAAATTAAAGCCATTTCTATTAACTTTCAATGACTTACCTTCAAAGGAATCACTTGGGCCAGTTGCTTATCCCCATTCCCCAAGACTAATCAGTATCTGACTCATCTAGAGGGCACCATGGAGAATCTTATTTAGAAGACAGATTTGCAAGGAGGGAAGAGGGGCTGGGAATGGAGGAGGCAGTACTGGACTTGCTGTCATTGTGAGAGAAGGAGGCAGAGCAGGCTCAGGCCACAGTGAGAAATGAAGGGTCACTGGCCCTGGATCTGAAACTTGGAGCATCAATCTGAAAAGGCACCAGTCTGAATAAAGAATGCATTCCCATGATGCTGTGGGGGGAAGAGTAAAGCACTTCTCAGCCCAAGTCTTAAAACCAGCTCTGTCCCTTCTGGTCGTACAGCGAAGAGTTAACAACCCTGTGCTCCACACAGCTCTCTGTGGCCTGGGACCTGACCATTTTCCACCACAAAACCTCATTTACTCAGACTGCTCTCCAAAAAGGCTTGAAGCAGCTTGTTCCCTTCACCTCACCCCTTCCCTGTGTTCAGCAGCTCCGCAGCGCTCCTGGTTTAGCAACAGCAAGAAACAGTCCGGCTCACTGTTCATTTTGTACCATTTCTCTCAGTACTGTTGGCAAAATAACTCTGATGATAATAATACTGATTGCAACCAAATGTAATTAATTCATTACAGATTTCATTTCATAAATAATTATTTTGCTCTTGTATTCTTAGACGCTTTCAGAAGTAATAAATCAATTAATAAACATAGCAAGTGTCTTCTTTTTCAGTGCTGACAAGGTACAAATTTTGTTAATTGTAAATGTCAAAGTCTGTCATTAAACTAGTAGGCATACTCTGCATAATAAATACCAAACAATCACCCTTAATTCTAATTTAATTTCTTTACTACAACACTGCATTTATATTTGGGAAAAAAAAAAAAAAAAAAAAAAGTTGAAAACTATGCCTGCAGTGACTAGTTATCCTGAAAGAAATGAGAGGGGAAAAAAGCAACTTGTTATCAGATTGTTTAAATTTCATTATCTATGTTTTAATAATTCTACTTTTTCTGAATGAAACTTTGTTTCTGTCTGGAATGTTCTGACTGGAAATCATAGAACATATAAATTGGTCCCAAAATTGTAAGCAAATTAGAAAACATTGGTAAGAACGTCAACAGAATGGCAATTTATTTAGAATGCCTGCATAATTATGAAACAACTGTGTGCTTTATTGTCTGGAAGTGTTGATTTGCAAACACTGGGGCAAGTAATATGGTTCTAGTAGGGCGTTTGTGTCTCATAGCAAAACGGATATTCACATTGTAGCAATTTTTTTTTGTTGGTTTGTTGGGGTTTTTTGTATCAGAGGGAGAAAAATTACAACCTAAGCACTAGAAACTGGAGGGAAAATAATCAGACTTTGCCTTTTTAAATATAAGTCCAGAAGACTTGAAAAAGGCCATGCTGGGAGGAAACTGCAAAATGGCACCACCTTATTATACTGAAATACATTGGAGCCCCTTGCTCCATGCATCTGTTTCCAGATATGTTTCAGAAAGTATTTGTGTATTCTCAAAGAGCTGAAGTTGAACTTGGCTTTTAAACTTATTCCTCTATACTGAAGAAAATGTTCCTTTATTAAAGGCCTCTAAAAATCACCTCAAAAAATTTGACACCCATCTACAGCATGCTTACCTTCCCAGCACAAAGCAGAAATCTGATCTGATGATCTGATGGTTTTGTTTCTGAAACACTCAATGGCATAGCTCAAATGCAACCAAGAGAAACATGGGAAATTAATTTGTCCATCATGAACATTTTATGATCGTCTGAATTTTGGGCCACTTTACAGACTGCGTATCTTTCAGAACTGAAATTCAGAACTGAATAAATTAAATATGTCAGATGTGTTCAAAAACATTGTTAAAAATTTAATTAGCCCAGAATTAATTTTTTTCATTTAGAAGTCATAATAATAATGTTTGGCGGAAAAAAATCCTGTAACTTCAAATGTTTTTGTAGTTTTGGAAGTTGTTCCTTGTCAGCACTTTCCTTCAAAATTTCTGCCATGCTTCTTGTAAGATTTACAAAAGGAGTCTGAATTGGTGGGGTTTTAGGACAAAAGGAAGATTAATGTACATAGCACTGCCTTGCACTTCTAAATGCTAACTTTAGCAGTAAGATTTGTTTCTAAGTTACTTTTCCAAATTGCCTCATTCCCTAATTTTACTGACTGAAAAACTATGGAAAGGAGGGGAAGGACCGGTGTCTTCATTTTCCTCCTTCCAAGTTATTTTTGTTTTAGTGTTGCCTTTGTTTATTTCTATAACAAGATAATTCTCCAAAGGAAACTTCTAAGGAGATAGCAACCTTTTAGGTCATTTGCAGTATTCTGTCTCTGAAGGAAATGCGAGGTTACAGCCACAACTCCTCCCACAGCTCAGACCACGTCTGATTTCCAATTTCTGCTGATAAAGCACTGGCTTCCCAGAAGAGACCACTGCTTAGCAGTACACTGTTGGTCATCTCACAGATTCTCCAAGTGCTGATTGAGCTTTCAATTTAATTAACTGTTACATTAAGGTAATAAATGAATGGAGGCAGAGCATCTATACATGCAAATTCTTCAGTGTATGCTCTCCAACATAAGTTGTTCAAAAAGGATAATGCTGCCCAAAGTAAAATGTGGAATCACAAATGAAGGTCACTGCAATGGCAGGTGAGCCCCCTTGCCTCTCCATCCAGGAGCAGTGCAGATCCACTGCAAGGAGAGGTGGCTGACCCAGGTTCTGCCAATAGGAAGTACACAGAATGATCTGGGAGAAGCATTTTCCATTGCTGCTACCATGGATGAGGTGTCTCAAGGACACACAGCTCCTATACGTGCAGTAAGCAGAGTCAAATGGCTGCTAAACATGACCACTTCTCGCTGTACATTAGGCACATGAGTGCCAAACTTTAAATACAGGTAACTGTATTCACCAAGAATAAGATTAAAAGAAGCAAGGAAAAGAAGTATTTTATGCACATTCACCATCTCACATGTTTTGTCATTATGCTATGGAAACTGAGGTTCACATCTTCAGTATAATTTCCATTCTCTGCAAGTACAACTCTGGTATAGAGCTGTGATATTCCCACTTCAGCCTTCACATATACAAAATAAGTTACATTGGCTGACACCATGATGTTAAAAATGAAAAAGGGAGAGACCTACCCAACCACCTATTCCACTTCTGAGCCAAGGAAACATTTTTGTTTGCTTAGTTTGTTGGTTTTTTTTACAGTATATACTTCAATGATCTGCCAAGAATAGATGGGCAATGTGATTTACATTTCTTTTGTCATATTTTTTAATGAACTAATTAATTCTAGCAGTAATGACCTAGATAGTGCTTGAAATTCTTCTTGCTACAGGAAATAATTTGCATAAAATAATATAACACGAGAATTTTTTTTCTTGTTGGACCTGCACTGAAATAGGGCCCACAGAAAATCTTATCATTAGCATGTTGCAGAGGAACATCTATTCATCTAGGAAATCATTCAGATGCCACAAAGTAACAAGCAAAAGTGCTTGTCCCTTGCCACTACTGCTATTTGTGAAAAAGCAAACTGGGAGAGACCCAATAGTTGCAATCTGCTGGCTTTGAACTACCCACTCATTGCTATTCACACAATTACCAGCCAATATGTGCATTTCTATTTCTCATTTCTTCTTGGAACTAATCTCTGAGCTGAATCATAACCACATGAAAGATGACTTTTCCAAGACAGCAGCATTTCAAAATTTAGTGTGTGCATCAAATGTGGCTTGCTTATTTTGATCACATTGCTTTTACTGAACACTCTCTGAATTACTGCAAAAAAAACACCCCACCCTCTGCTGTTCCCATAATCAGTGGACTCTCTGCAAAACACCTCATAATGAAAAAAGAGTAGAAAGGCTTTGGTAAAAAGGTATTTTTTGGGAAGTCTGTCAGCCTTCCTCAACTATAACAAAACAGACCTGATTCCCTACATTCTTTTCACAGGCAAAATGAGCCATTTGGTCTCAGCCACATGATGAAGAAGATACTGGTTATGAAGGTTTCAAGCAACAGTGAAAACACTTCTTAATTGGAAAATCAATCCCAGTGTCTTAAAAGCAATGAAATCCAAATGTTCCAGAAAGATAGAAGAACTGTAAGAAGTTCTTATGAAATATAAAGCAAGGTCTCCTCTTTGACATACCTACAGACACATCTCACCCAGCACTTCAATCTCCTGTTGAGAGACAGGAAACCAGTGACTGACTGAAGGTCAGTCAGGCATAATACAAAGCCAAATTATGATATCCCTCTGTGTTCCCACCCTTTTAAAGATGCCAGGCACTACTCTAGAGTATTATTAGGCTTGGAGTTGTACTACCCATGTTTTGGATTTAAAACCATGAAGTAAATTAATAAAAACATAAATCTGAAAACCACAGTGGGTTCCAAAATCATTCACTGTTATCCTGCTGGCACACAGATTATTTGTTTTTAATTTCCACCCAGTGAGCTGAAAGCACTATGCTCTTCCAGAATTTCTTACATGCACATCCAGAATTCAGCAGCCCTCTCCTCTGAGTGACTTTGCATTGCCATCTCTTGTTTTTCAAAATGCCTCTGCTGTGTGAAAAATAAATAGCTTCCCTCCTCCACAGCACTATTCACTTAACATTGTGGTGTTAAATAAATATTAATATAAGACTAGGCTCACACTGTTTTATTACGAGTAAGTGGTACCTTACTCTGCAAATATTTTCATTCTCTTTACCAGAGCAAGGTATTCCTCTGCAGAAGTAGAGGAGGCAGAGCCTGCCTAGCAGCAGCCTTTGCTCCTGTTCCCCCAGCTGAGCTTGGCCCACTGGTACAAACAGAGAAAGGGCAGCAGGGAACGACAGTCCTGCAGGACAGCACACTCAGCTCAGAGCACCATGACGCCCAAGCACATCAAAACCTTTCACCACAACAGCGTGCAGAACCCTTCTGTGCCCTCCTCTCAGAGAAGTGCACATGAGCAAGGCCAGGAGACAGCAAGCTGGGCCAGAGATTCCCAAATTCAGCTGGCATATAAGCTGGACCCACTTAACACCCTGGCACAGAAGAGTGTGGCACGAATATGCACATTTATGTACTTGTCCCGTTTTTCTCTCTTGGGTTACAAAAGGAATCTAACTCTCCTGCTTTTTTGAGAAGGGGACAAAACACAATGTGGAGCCATCCAGGCTTATAGCCACTTAGCCACCTAACCAATTCACCTCACTGTTTGTACAATATTCCCCCTGCTTCAAAGACTCATCTACTCTCTCTGTGGTACTTAGAATAAAACACCAAACATTATGCTACTCTGTGACATTTCTCCACAGCAAAAAAAGTTCAAAGCTGCAGTTTCTATTGCTCTTACTTTCCGCTGTTTGATTTTGGTTTTCTTTCTTAACTATTTGTATTTTAATGCATACTGTATTGAAAGACCATATTTATTTTTTTTTTAAGAAACTGTTTAAAGGTATTCAATCATTTGCCACATTCTGAGCTTCCTTCAGTTTGTCTTCCTACATTGTTTTAGTAACAACAACATGCCAGCAACTAAAAGTAATAGTTAGGTTCATGCTATATACAAGTTACATTTTTTTAAAAAGCACTTAATTAAGAGTAAGTTTGAAAACCCCATAATTTCCATATCTGTATCCCCCATTTAGTACTATTTTCAGATTTTCTTCCCAGTTTCATTACACTAACTTCTTTAAAAGCAGCTGACCATATGTTTTTCTTCTTTTTTTAACAATGGTCTATAACTTGCTACTTTAAGTTCTTTTATATGCCTGTGCTGCTTTGGGCTGGGATAAAGTTAATTTTCTTCCCAGCAGGTAGTGTGGGGCTGTGTTTTGGATTCGAGCTTAACACAGGATTGACAACACACCATTTCCATAGTGATCTCTGCTTCAACCATTTTAGAGAGACAGGCATAGATATATTCCAGTTCACTGAAAACAAGGTCCAAAATATTCCAATCAGACAATCGAAGATTTGGCCCCACAAAAATTCAAAGTATCAGGCCATGAGCGTTCAAGCAATCTTTAGGAACACCTCTGCCTTTGTATCTAGGAGGCAAAAAATGTATTCAACTGCACAGTATTTCAGATTTATTGAGAAAAGTCAGACAAAACAATTAATTCTGAATAGTAATAGGGAAGGTTTTATGATTCTTCAGGTTAGCTATAAACACAGATTAAAGCTAAGCAAACATACTTGGAGTTTCTGAAGTTGACAGTTTGATTCTAAGAGGACTAAAACTGCCTTGTATTCATATTTGTCTGGAGCTTTCTGTACTATTAACAAAAAAAAAAACTGAATAAAAGAAAATATTTAAGCAGAGGACCCTTTGTGCTTTATTTTTAACTTTCTAGTAAGCAGTCAGACTGAAACTTTCAGAATTAAACCGATGATTAGATCACACTTAGATGTTCAAGCGGTGAGAAGAGGTATGGCTACAAACCAGAAACAGCAAAACCAAAACCTCTTGTACCAACATCTGCATAAAGGCTGCAAGGAGACAAACTCCTTCATACTGACACCTGGCTCTGTGCAGACCCCGTGCATCCTGGATTTTGGCTAGAAGACAGCGTCCCACAGCTGGGGTGGAGCCAGCCAGCGCTGCCGGTTTGACCGGGCTCCCACCGTGGAACAGGTGGAGGTCTGATAGCTGAAAGGCTGCAGGGTAGCACAAGGACTGAGAGAGACAATTCAGTTCTTCAAAAGAGAAAAGAAAATCCCTGTTATCAGTTATGTACACTGGAAAAATGCTGTTTTATCATGGAAGTAAACTCTTGAAAACATCCTCAAAATATGTACTTTGAGGCAAGAAAAATGCTTCATTTTCTTTCCAAGTTTTTTTCCCCTAATTATATAGTTTTGTGTTTTAATGTGTTTTTTGGTTTAATTTAACCACTATGAAATGAACAGCTGACTTTGAAAATGTGAAAACAATTTAACATCATAATTTTTTCTCATCACGCTTTATTAGTCAAATTCAACATGAAGCTGTGAATGACAAGTAGTCTCACACCTACCTTGGGGATGGGAGGGAGGAAGAGAAGGAAGAAGAAGGAAAGCATGAAGGTGTCTACAAAGAGCTATAAAATCATCAGTGTCACATCAGAGGATGGGGAAATGTTGCTGACCCTCTTTTCTGATGAAGAATTAAGTGATATTGAATGGTATTAGCAGGTTCAAAACAAGAAAGGCAGTTTTTCTCACACAGCTGACTTCTAACCTTTAGGTCTCCCTGCCATGGACCGTATGAATTTTTAAGTCTTAGTTTTAATAGGACTCAAAAGGTACCAGGACAAAGTCACAGAAGAAAAATACACAAAGGATTACTAAATACAAACAGACTGCTTCTGATCCTCTCCCCTAATTGGCTGGGTGCCAGGAGATTATTCCAAACAGCACAGTGACATTTTCCTCCTGCACTTGTGCTGTCCCCTGGAGTACTGCTTCACACTCTATACCAGACACCCACTTAGATGAACTAAGTCTCTGAGAGGAGCAATTTCTCTATGCTTGCACCTATGCTCATAAGCCAGCTGAGTAAATATTTGGTGTAAGACACCAAAACAGCCAGAGCCCCATAACTGTGTGTTACTGTCCTGGACCATGCTTGTTTTCACCCACTTTACATAAGAGAGAGAAAAGATGAAATTCCACTGGCTTTGCAAAACTGCATCCCCCCCCATAGATGAAGGTTTAAAAACCACAGCATGCAAATACATTCTCAAAAGATGCGCTGGTAAAAATGCAAGCACAAGCACTCTTATTTATCAGGACAAACAGAATGACTTCATGCACAGTTCTGGACCAGGAATGCACCAAAGCCATGCATGGTAGTGCTTGAAGACAGAAAGGACTGTGAAGTAACCCTGGAGCTACCTCCACCACCAAGTGTGGATTACAGCATTGTACACCAGCTTTTCACCAGGCCAAATTTGTATATCCTTAGAAGTTTTAGGGCAAACAGTTATTTGCACATACTGTGTTCAGGCACCATTACTCTGCATAACCGACAACTGATAATATTCCTTGGACTTAGTAACAAAAAGTGCATATTTCCTAAGAACACAATGCAAGCTCTTACTAAGGTAGCTAACATAAAACCCACAGACATCAGTTTCAGCAACAATGTAAATTAAAAATTCCAAAAAGTCACAAAAAGGAAGGAAAGAATTGTAATTTGGGGATTTATACTTAACAGACTTTATCTTGACATGCAAATTGCCTTCTATTATGTTGCTTTGTAATATTGAAATTCTAATACAATAAAACAAATCCTACACAAGAGCTGGAAGTGGGCAGCATATGTCCCTGCAAGCTCTTTGGACTTTACTCCAAACCTAGTCCTTCTGTACAGAAGCAGAAGCCAGAAACAGGTGATTTATTTCTAACAGTTTACAGATCTATTAATTCTTACTAAGCAAACATGTTACTGAAAAGCTACATGCAGCCTGCTAACCTTTATCAAAATCCTTCCTTACTTCAGTGCTTGTAGTCAAGGCACTGGCATCACACACAGATCTGAGAGGAAAGCAGAAGGATGCTTGCAAGAGGCACAAGGTTTATACGAGCAATTGTTATTTGCACTACAAAAAAAGAGGCTCCACAAAACAATGACAGATTACAGGAGGATCCCATTGTGATTTCTGATAGAATAAGAAATACTCAGTATTCAATCAGACATCTTTACTGTAATGCGATGGAAGAATGTAACAAAGGCGCAGAATCCTCCACTATTCAGGCTGATGCACAAGGCTAGAAAGAAAATCAACATTTCTATTTTTGGTGTCTGTGACGTTGAGTACATGAAGTGCATGTAAGCCTAACAACTACCATTTACTGATTGAAAATGTTTAACAGGCATGCTGACAAACTCCTCACTGTAGCTCTGCAGAGACAATGCCATGAAGGAGATTTAGCCTGAGAAGAAAAAGCTGGAACTGAGAGAAGAATCACCAAGGTACAAAGGACGTCAGCACATTCCCATATGTGGTATCTGACAGCCTGCTGTCAGAGATGCAGCTGAAGGCACTTTGACACCCCAGAGAAGGGTGGTGAGTGGAAGTTTAACATGGGGAAAACCTATCCAGCCCTTATTCTGCTCCTGAGGGGTCCTGTAGGAAACAGCTGGGTACAGCACCAACCAGACAGGCCCCAGACACAGGTTGGACACTCCTCCACTAGGCAATCGATTTTCAATTTCACAGCAAGAACTTAACAAAAGAAAAAAAAAAAAGAAAAAAGAAAAAAAAAAAAAGATTTTAATTTAGTGGCTGCACTGGAGACAGCAAAACTGTGTTGCTTGGGGCTCTTTTAGGGTGAGAGAGCTCTGCCTCACTGTTTGAACTGTACCCAAAAGCTGGCAGGAGACTCTAGCTCCAGCCAGCTCATAGAGAAACCTCTAAAGGACACACTGTCCCACTACATCTCAAGGCCAAAGTCAAACTGCCACAACAGCACAAGGCACAAGTGAAATTAAATTGCAGTCCCTCACTCTCTGAAACTTTACCGTCAGATAAATGACATCACCACAAATTAGTCACTGTGAATGTATATAATTAAGTCAAGGTCAATCGTCTAGCTAAGCATAAGATTGTGATTAAGATTCAGAAATTTCTATAATTCAGTATTTCAAATGGTAGATTTTAGTGATGTGTCATTAAAAGATACCATGCAAAAATGGCTACAAATGCAGGCCTACTTTGCAGGTTTCTAGTCTAAGAGGCACTATCGCTTTCTGGAAGTGATAGTTTCTGCCACTTGACCTACAGTCTCTTTTTCAGGATCTAGCTTATAGTAGAGCCACCCCAGAAAGTGCCTAAGGACCTGGAATGGGAATCTAGCCATCTGGGTTTAGCATCTGAGTCTGTCAGGGATTTCCTGTGTGAACCTTGGCAGGTCATTTAATGACAAGGGATGAACAATAAGAAATATGTAGAGCAAAACTATTAATAAGGTTAAGTGACTTTTATGAGCAACTGGACCCCAACAGGCTTAGGAAATCCCACAGGGTACAGAACTCTTTTGTAACTTCCAACTCTTCAGAGAGAAAGATTAATTCCCCATCACTTCTGCTTCAGAGCAGTATCTTTGAAATGCTGACTGCAATGGGCAAGTCTGAGGGTCTCAATTGCTAAGGACATTTCTCTGTTACTGACCTGAAATCATGAAATACCACCATTACAAGCACTGCCCTCAGCCTTCAGTGAGGGCACAGACCAGCAGGAACTTCTCAGCACCTTGCAGTAACAGGCATCACCACCCAAACCCAACTTTTAAAAATTAAATCTGGAGTCAGAATAGTGTCAGACAAGTAAAACACTGACATATTTTGTGTTCTAGGACAGATCTCTTCAAGCTGAAAAACAAAGTAAGTCTGTGGTGATTGGCATAGCAAAGTCAATTCATCTGCTCAGGAGGACTCTGTGAGCAACACTACTTGGACCACCTCAGCTGTCTGACAGAGATTCTCTCCTCTTTGATGCTGAGCTTGTTAACTCATCTCAATTCATTCTTAATTAGACTATAGACTGGCACAATTTCTAATTATTGTAGGCACCAATGCAAATTCTCAATACCATGATCTTTTGTGATAAAAACATATATAATCTCAACTTCTTACTGAATCCTTAAGGAATGTAAAACCTTGTTCAGTTCCCCATTTTCTCCGCAGCTCCATAACTTCCGGGAGCAATTTAATTTAAAAGCATTTCAGCTCTAGAGGAAAACCTTCTAAAGTCCTGTCTTCATTGGTATGGAATTACTTTGTACTGTAGAGGCAAACTCAACTCTCCACCAAGGCAGAACAGAGGGGAGGCATGTTGGGCATGTTGTCAGATGGCCTAGAGAGGAGACAGACTCTGCACTAAACACATCATGCAAGAAGCTGCCCAGAACCTGAGAAAAGAAGAGACACAGGAATGGCAGCATGACCCACAGCTCGCTGCAAGACTCCCCAGAGCTGGCAGACCAGAGAGGGGCAAAAGGCAGCAAGAGACAGCAAACATTTTTTTTCCCCATAGGGCAAATTATTGCAACAGTTGAATCTATCAGGTTGTTGCTGCCAGAAAGGGGGAAACCTCACTAGCCTTCTTTCTACTCCAGCAGCTTCTTCACCCCTGTTTCCCATTCACCTCTTCTCCCTTGATGATACCCAATGGTGCTCATCAGACTGGAATTCCCACGACCCATCCTCTCTCTTTCTGCCATGTCAGTGCACTGAATGTGGCTGCAGACAGGGCCTGAAGAGTGATAGAGTTGCCAGACACAAAAGAAGTGACAGAAGAATGTATGTATGTATGTATGTATGACAGAAACAGGGAGAAGGGGACAACAGGGACTCCTTGCTATCAGCCACTTAGAGATCTACCAGGTTCAATCAAGTCACCTCATGGAATTTTAAATTATTTGGAACTACTCAAGCTTTTAGAATATAAATTGTCTTTCAAAGAAAGAACAACCTGAGAAGGCCTCTGTGTAACTTTTTGCATTGGTGGTATGTTCCAGAATCACACAGAAGAGAATGCATTTTCAGAAAATTTCAGCACTGCTGGAGTGCAGACAAACTATCCCTCTGAAAAAGAATACAGAAAATCTCCCTACAGTCCTGAAATGTAATCCATTTGTCATTGTTCAGTGGAGATGCAAAGCTGTTTTTATTGTGAATTACTAAGATCTTTATTTTTATATATACAGAAAAACTCAGTTTTTCTCAATACTCACAAAAGCTCCTCAAGTATGAGATTTCATAGGAGGAATTGCATGAATGGCTCTTTACCTTTCCCAGAAAAGTGGAATGCCTAAAAGGGCAATAAGAATGATAATAGGTCTCAAGCACTGAAGAAATGATCACAGCTAATGAAGAAGAACTGTTCTAGGAGAGGAAGGCAATTCAGAGTAGGCTTCAAAGTGACTTCCTGCAGTTCCCAATACTATTAAGGGACGATAAAAAAGAAACTTGAGTAAAGATAAGACAGATGAAACAAAGAGGGTGAAGATTAAAGAGCTACTAGGAATGGAAAGGACAGGAGCTCATAAGCAAAAAGAAAAGTGATTTTCTAGCTTTCTTAATGCACAAAGTACCGGGACATGCATTAAAGGAGATGACGTTCAAAAGAAGTCGTTCCAAGAGACGCCACCACCGCTGTGCTTGTGCAAGAGCCCAACTCATTAGGAGATGGAATTAACATAAGGAATAGGATGGAGGAAGCGCCCTGAGGCTTCTCCCTGCTCGGCTCGGCCAGTAGGTGTCACAGCAGCCAATGCTATCGGTGAGCAGCAACTCCGGGCCACAGAGGTGCCTAGGCTGGAGAAAGCCACATTACTCCACTTAAAATAAATCAACTTTAATTAAAGGAAAAAAAAAAAAAAAAAAAAAAAAGAGAAGAAGTTATTAGTGATTTCTATGACTTTTTATCAGATCTTTCAAGTATCCTTAAAGAGTTCGGAAAGAAGGCAAACAGATTGCCAAACATGTCAGCAAATAGCACAGCTCTTACAGCTGCACTTAGAGCTTCAGTGAGACATTAAACACTCCGTGCTGGCACAGGTTAAAAGAACAGAGATGCTTGCTGCCCCCTTCCCAGTTGTATTAGCCAGCCTAACCAGCACACACGGCTGAGGGTTGTTCCCAGGCACGCCTGCTCTGAGAACTACAGCTAGAAAACATGAGGCTGTCACAACACAAACATAAAGCCAGAGCGGCAAGGGTTGCAGAAGCAAGAGAATTTTAAAGAATTTTTAAAAATTTTCTACTTCAAAGGAAATTGAGAACAAATATATCTAGGGGAACTCCTTGGGTTTAGCTTCTTTTTTCCTGGTGTGAATTCTCCAGCAGCAAAACTTCAGGCAGAGTATTTTCCTACCCTTTCCCATCACCAAGGGAAGCAGATGGGCTCTAATCATGCTCTGATACAGCACAGAGAAGAAAAGCATATGATGGCATTCCCCATCATGAGTCTGCCTTAATGCTTGCCAGTCAGCTGTGCACATATAAAGCAATCATGACTTTGTTTGGCATTTCCTCTGGAACATATGGTGATTTACTATGCAGTTTCCAGCATGTATTGACACTGTTTTGAATCGAACTGAAATCCTTCCCTACTACACACAAAAACATAAATACATGTGGTTTATGTTTAGGGTCATGTGATAGCAGAAGGGTCCTACCAACAGCTATAGAGCAGCTGCTGGAAGCCCCCCGTTCCCAGTGACCACAGATTTCAGTGGGAGAAATGGCTTTGTTTTTGGGGGAGACTACGACAATTTGCTACAAAGCAAAACAGCTTTAAACAGAACACCTGTGCCCAGAGGATCCCCCACTGCCTGGCTGAGCACACCAAGTGGTTTCTGTTTATCAGCATCCAGTCCTGCTCTATCCTTTCTGCCTAGTCCCACCGAGTGGTGGGTTGCATAATGATCCAAAAATAGATCTCTAAAATATGAAAATTATTAGACATACTTAATAATAATCCCTGCAGCTAAATTTTTTATAGCAGGCAATTGGCTGGCAGGTTACACAATACAGCATCCAAGATGTGAGTCAGAGCAAAAAGAAAGAAACTGTAAGAACATCAGTTTAAAAAGCCCCAGAGATTTAGGCAGTGCTTTCAGGTCATTACCAAAATACATCAGCTGTGGCAACTGGATCTTCAAACCCTGTGCAACTTTGAAACAAGTAACAGTTTTCTCACCAATAGTTGAGGAGACCATCCAATTATTAATATTCTCATGTGAGGAAACACAGTTTTTTCTTCAGTAGCACTGGTATGAAGAACATCAGTTAGATTTAATGAGTCACTCAAATTTTGTAAAATCGAGAAATAATAAATAAAATGCCCTATGAAACAACAAGATTGAAATATCCTTTTTACTTTATGTTTTTCTTAAAACAAAACAAGACAAAAAAGAAATCCACTGGATTGCCACAGTTTCTGCTGATCTGTAACACTCCTGAAGCACTTAAGAGAGGAAATAAAGTATTTTAAAAGACAGAAGTAATTCTAGTGAACTCTTTAGCCTTTTGCTCCTAGAGAAGATAACTCTACTGCCCACAAGATGCATCTCATCAAGAAAATGTAATTAGGTGTAATTACTTCACCTTACTTTTAAGAAGCTATTACCATTTGCTGTTCTTGGTGCATAGGCTCCACCTTCTTTAACATACATGTACTTTATACATGTACTAAAAATCCTGACCAAAGTAAACCAGGATACTGAATATACATTTACTTCTGCAAAGAAAAGAGATGAGAAAGAATAAACTACATAAGGCAGATGTTCAGGTGTTAGTGGGTTTGCTTTGTGGTTCACCAAAAGACACTGGGATAACAGAGTGATAAAGGCAGTGGAAACCTTCATAAAACTGGACAGAACTAGAACAAGAAGGGGGAAAGAAAAGGTGGTATTTTAGTGGTACAAGAACTGAAACTAATCAGGTGAAAACAGGTTATTTATAGCACTTTTAGAGCCTGAAAAAGCATCATGCAAGTAAGAAACCTGCCTTTAAACGTTTAATCTTGCATTAAGCAAGCCAGATAAGAAGCACTCATGATTGCTCAAGGCACTTGGGTGAGAGGTTCGCCCACCCGAAGCTCCCACCCTTCTGCAAAAAGCTGCTGACTGCTGGCTTCCAGCTCTGAGAAGACTTAATAAGGCCCAGGAATGACCTGAACAAGAGTGCTTCACAGTATCACACTCAGTCATCAAAACCTTGGTTTCAACAAGGCCTTATCAAAACAGGTTTATCAGTTAAAATTAGGCTATTGTTGTTTTCCAAGCCCCTGTTCCAGTGCGCCTAACGCTGCACACATGCAGATCCCCACCTAAAGGGGCAAGAAAAAGCTTTGGTGTTCTGCATTCAGTTACAAGCTTTAAATTACAAGCTTTGTAGAGGCCTGCAACTCAGTCCCTCACAATGTAACTCACGCCAGGTTGTAAAGGGGAGATGTTCTCTGGAAAGCACAGGTTTCAAGGAAAATCAAATGGGAGCTCCTGCCTGGGTGGCAGCACTAGAATCATAATCAAGGAAATAAAAGGAGCTTGATGGCACCCTAACAAGCATGAGTCAATGTATTTCATGCTTGTCTGCCATCAGGAAAAGCAGAGATGCTTTACCAGTGCCCAGTAAAAAGAGCAGTTTAATTTCCAATGTCTAGCAAGCAGCTTGTTCCAAATCTGTTGTTTGCTTCATTGGAGTATAAAACAAAATCAAAATTAAATCATTTGTCTGTTTCTCTAAATCACTTAGGATGTCTAAAGGCAATTGAAGCTTTTTAATAAGACATAAAGAATATTTATATTGCAACACAATCTTAAACAATTAATATTATGCTATTAAAGTGTTACTCTTTTTCTGCATTTAATGCAAGTTGCCATATCAATACCCTAAACAAAAAACAAAATGGGAAGCTTCCTAATGCAATCATGATTAGTATGTCCTAAAATAAGCATGTGGGACCTGAAGAGTCATGGATCCAGCAATAGCCAAATAATGACTAATATTAGCTTTCTTTACATTACAAAGGTAATTAGTTTAGTTTATCATTATTATTATTATTATTATTATCATTATTACTGTTGCATCTTCCCACTCTACTCCTATCTGCTCAGTCATACCTTATTGGCCATGCAGAATTCATATTCAGCATTTGCATAATAAAGAGACTAGAAACCTCTGGTTAAAGAAGGATCAGGAATTTCTTCAGTAGAAGTGTTTACCACTGGTGTCAGACCCATTTTAGGAGGCTCCCAGACATAAGAACTATTCTCATTTGTTTTTTTACTGCACAGCTCTATAAACCATTAAATACCCTGCACTGAACTGAGCTAGATTTCAAAGCAAGGGTTTTTGCTTCGAACAGTTTGTGCTAGAAACCTCCAAATGGCTCAGAAGAACAGTAATAATTTGTAAAAATCTTATTTTCCTCCAGATCAGCTAGCTTTGATGCTTCTATGGTAAAATTATCAATATTCACTGTCAAGCTGCCCTTTGAGAACATTCCTGAGCACTGCATATGCCAGATGGCCTCAGGTTGGAGCAGGAATGTTGTCTTCTCTGCTGCTGCCCAGCCTGGTGTCTCTAGCAGGCTCTACCCAGTCTTCACCACATCCCTGAGAGGAGACCTACTGCCACAGACCCCACCATCCCTTGGCAGCTAAGGCAATCTAGCCTCTCAGACTGGCTGTCCACAACACTCCCACAATACAAAGCAGTGCTATGCAAGGGATCCTGCCTAGCTCTGCTACCTGACAGCATCTCTTTGGGCAAGGTGAGGGAAATGGAGAAAGAAATGAGAAGCAGGAGAAACCCTGATCTCTGAGAGGTCAGTCTTCCTTACCTGACTCCCATGGCTCACCAAGGACTGTATGTGAAAAGCCAAGCCACCACTGATCTCTAGCTGCTTGTTCCAGCAGACCTGTTTGCTCACGTGGAGCAGAACCACCCTTCTCCCTGCTTCCTCAGGCTCTTGGTTTCAGCACTGTCTCCTGAGAAGGTGGTCCCACAGCTCAGAATATGACACAGCTCATAGAGCGTGAGATGTCCCGCCTGTCTGAAGGGACACTGCTGGCCCAGATCACCTTTAAAGGCTGCTCAGAAGGTGTGGGGCTCAGCTGCTGGTGGGCAGAACACAGCAAATCACACATGCAGAGTAAATCTCAAAGGAAAACGTGACCTGGCATTGTGCTCAGGCAGGGGTAGGCAGCATGGTGTGACAAGCCAGCCTCATATCCCAAGCACACACAGTTGCTAAGTGAGTCGGGGGAATCTGAGCAACCCACAGTTGGCACTCACCCAGCAACCATGGAGCAGCAGCTTGATCACGTGTTGTTTCTCTAAAGTGGGAGGGATGCAGGATGCAAGTGTTATATCTATTCTGGTCCTTAAAGCAGATTTGTCGCTCATGTTCACAGGAGGAGCAGGAACAGCAGGATCAATCCTGCACCGTGTGGAAATATCAATTAAGATTGCTTTTGATGACCACTATGGCAGAGGCCCAGCAGTACAACCTGTCCAGTGGGAGACATGGGCCTCATACCCATGCCACACAGCTTTTGAAGCAGCATTTTTTACAAGTGTGGTAAATCACAGGACCAGGCAGCCCAGTGAGGTGGTAGACATTTCACTGCTGAAAACACTAAAGGTTAATTGAATGGGACTGTGGACAAACTGATCTAGTTGAAGAGGTCCCTGCTCACTGCAGTGCAGTCAGACTAGATGACCTTTAAGGGTCCTTCTCATTATTCTGCGATTATATATTGGGTCCCTGGCTTAAGGATGTGTTATGGTAGCCATGAGACATCATGCAGTGGTCCAGACTTCTAGACTTTCTAGAAGGCACTGTGTTGGTAGGTTAAGTCTTGGGTACGAAAGCAACTTTGGATACAGATGGCTGAAAAAGGACCTCAAGTGCAGTAATGTCACCAGACTTCAACTCTTCTGCTGGCTGCTTTAATAGTACTCCTTAGGGGTCATGAGAGTGTAGATGTTGCTGAATTGTAACTTCTGTTGTCAGGAAGGAGTGGCAGACAGGATGTCAAATGGTGCAGTCTGAAGGGTTTCTCTGGGGGCCAGATAGGGGAAAAGTTGGTGAGATAATCTGAGGTTGCTCTTTATTGTTTTTATTGTGTTCACCTGGTGTAGTAAAAACTGAAACACTGAGACATCTCTATCTGCAGTCACCAACTGCTGTTGTATGACTTTGTGGATCATAGAGCATCAGCTGCTCCATCATCCAGATTTTCTTCACCCTCCTGGATGCTCCACTCATCTTCTACCTCTTTCTCTGTTTAACTAGCTGCTCTACTGAGAGGCTCTCTTGGTGCAACGCAGCATTCAACAAGGGGAAGAAGGACAAGCCTGTATTTCGTGTTCCATTTTTCTGGCCTCTCCTGACAGCCTTGTCCTTGTTTTTGCTCACTCAGCTGTTTTCTTTAGCACACTTGTATGCACTATTAAATACTTACAGGCTGGGTTTTGTTTCAAAGTAGATACAGGGCCCTTTGCAAGACTGCAGCTCAAAACTAGAGTCTGCTCTTCCAGTACACAAAGCAGAATTCAACATCCTATGCCACGTGCTGCAGACCTTTAAAGGTCTTCTACACAGAGTAGACTAGAAAATCCTGGTTCCATTCCTCATTGTCACTGAGGATCGCTGTACAAGACAGCAAGTCACTTAATCCTCCACATCTCAGTTTCCCTTCACATAAGGACAATAAATCATTCAATATCTAGAAATAAAGAAATATAGCCCCATATGAGCTGTTTGGATGAAGTACTCCATCTGTATACCTTAAAATGTCCAGTAAAGGAATTCCAACATGTAATAAAATGAGAATATTCTTAAAGCTAATTTGGTAGGGGCCTTATAATTCTATAAAGCATGCTTTTCTGAACAGCTCTCTGAAGAGCATGATAGGTTTTAGAAAATCCTACTGATTGGAAAATGTGGCAAAACAAGCAATATGCAATATTTAATGAGAGGTTCTCAGAGAGCATATCAAGAAACACCCCCTCAGGATTTTTGTAGTTATGCCTTCACATCACTAATAAATATGCTACATATAAAAATAACAGAGCAATTACAAATTTAGACAAACTTTTATAAATTTTGGGAATATATTACAAACCAGAAGCCACAAGTTTTCCAGACTCCCTTCATGGCTGCATCTGTGTTACAGAATGGCTTGTGTATAAATGCTGAAGGTAATTTATGAACTATTTTGATTGTCAAATGCAAACAATCACTTTCAAGGTTGCTGAAAAAGACCACTGAAAGGCTTTTATGTAACAGGATATAACTGATCCCAAATGACATTCCAAATAAAAGATTTTCATTGCTTCTTCTTCCATTCACTCCCATGAATTTGTCATTGGACTAAATGTGAATCTCCTCTTTCAGAAAGGGTACAGGATAATTACCAAGAATATGTAAGCTACTAAAACTTTTACTCCTACAAGGCTTGCTGCTTGAGCAAATTTGAAAAATGCAGGCAAGGAAAACCAAAGGTTAATATTTCTAGAGTACACCAAATTTCTAATGGCAAAGCCAATATCCATTTGTTAGAGCTAACATTATCTTCTTCCTCTGTTATTGCTTTGCATCTTAGCATGACCAAAGGCTACAGCATCCTCATATTACCACTCTAGGCAATCAAGTATGTGATGGAAATCAACAGCAATTTTGTTTTCATTAATCAAGATAATAACTGGCCATAAATAACATCTTTGCAGTTACTGTGAAGTTAGAGCGAAACCTTGAAAAACAACGAATTGCACATCCCCCTGCTTAGAGGAAGACTGCAGTGTGCCTCACTTCTGCAGGTCTACAAAGAATGCTGACATTTACCTGACACTTAAATTTTATACTAAATCCAGGCATCAACCTTGAAGATGGGAGACACAGATGTATCTATTCCAGTCAGCCTGGGTACAACGTTAGCTCCTTTTAAAGTATTTTGTTTGGGTTTGGTTTTTGGTGTTGCTTTTTTTAAGAACCAAAGTGAAAAAAAAAAAAAAGGTTCCAAAAGGGAAACATAATTCTGTATTTTCACACACAGACAATGCTTACAAAAGTAAATCATCTAATGTATAACAAAATTATATTTTGTATATAATTGGCAGAAATTTTCTTGGATTCTCTGATGTCAGTTGTGTAAATGAATAATGAAAAAAATTTTGTTGTGTAGTATATTTAGTAAAGAGCATATGGGAGAAATGATCAACCGTGAAGTATGTCAGAATGGTGGAAGCACATCCTCTGAAATTTTAAGATGGAGGAACAATATGTTTAGATTAACTGCAAGGCAAAGCCAGGTTGGGGAATGCTGGGGAGATGTTGTAGATGTGGTTTGCCAAGTCACAAAGACTTGGAACAGTGCACGAGTGGAGTGTTTGCTTTCTGCGTTTGGCAAAAACCCCAGGAGATGGCGACAAAAATAAGAACTACAAAGGTAAATGCTTGTAAAAGCACAAAGTATTAAAGACCAAACACTTCTTTAATTGGGTATTGGGTTTTCACATTCATAATGCTATACTAATTAAAAATGGATTTAGCAGACTTGGCTCCTGATAAAAATCTGGTGAAAACATTATGCAGTCTCACAGCTGGATAGAGAGACAATGGGCTTGGACCTGTGGTTAATTATGATCCCTTCATGTCCACCTGCATGGCTCTTTGTGGAGAGGTAAATTCCAAGTCCCATAAGGAGAGCATTTTGGGACACTGAGTATACTCAGAGTAGCCTACCACTGTATGCTCCTGCTTCAGCTGAGGGAGGGATTTCTGAACACACTGTGTATATATATATATATGTGTGTATGTTTACATTTTTATGTATACATATATATAAACACACAAGATGCTGAAGTTCACACCCCGTTTTGTAATGTAAAAAGCAAAATAGAAAATTAATGGGAACAGAAAAAAAAAAGCCATTAAAAGAGGGAGAATATCATTATTTTCAAGCAGAGCTAAGATCCTTCTGCAGGCTGCTAATTTAGAAAAAAATACTCAAAAAACCCACTCAGTACATTCACTTGTATAGGGATTTTACATTCTACATCAGTGTCAGGTATCACATTTCTGTTTGAAAATCTGAATTCAAACAGGTGTTTGGCATAGCACATAATGAAGTGCACTTCCTTTTGAGGAAGGAATCATACACAGTTTGAAAAAAGCCCAGTTGCTGGCTGAAAAATTAATACCAAATAAGAGGGGATGATTTGTGATCCTACTCTCAGTGTATTTCTCAAAGTAAGTTTTTATTCTGAGCCACAGCCCAACACACTCCTTAACTCTTGACTTTAGCTGAAGGAACAGTTGGTAGCTACAGTTATAGCAGATGACTGGCAAGGTGCCCTATCAAGTTTTGTTTGCAATTGGTTCATTCCCATGATGGCAAAGCGTACTGGATTTCAAATTCAGATACTCTCACAAGGCCACACCTCATCGTTACTCCACTTCAGATCCAGCAATCAAACACTCCAATGTCAGGCTGGAATGGGCAGCAGCCTGCAGAGCAGGTTGACATCAGACACCAAGTCACCTTCCCGACTTCACAGCAGCCCTGCGACTAAGGAATGTGGCATGCTCCTGGCTCTTCTTCCCCAGCAAGATGCTCCTTCAGGGACAACTAAGAGGCTGATTCTCAAGGATGGATACAGGAAAAACATTAGCTGTCTACACACATAGGTTAGTTTGACCTCTCAGTGTCTGTGGTTTATGTTTTCCCACATCAAGCTGGGAAACTGCTTTGGTTCACACAAAATCTTAACAGCATTTGTTGCCTTTAAGGTGAACTTCTCCTTTTATTCCCATCATGTGGCATAGCAAATAGAGCCCTCAGAGGAACTATGGAGACCTGGCTGAGGCACACAGAGAGGGAAAGGACCTCCTTTGTCTCGTTGTCCAAGAGTTCATAGTCATGATAAAAACCTCAACATTTCAGCAAGAAAACAGAGGACCTGGAGGAAGGGCTTGGTGTGGAGCCAGGATCATAAAGTCTCTACACAACACTAGCTGCAACCTCCATAACTTAGTTTCTTCTACTTTCTTTGTATTGTTTGTTTTCTTATATGGGGGAATTATTTCAGCTTTCATTGCAGTGCCAAAAAAGGATCAATTGGATCACTTAGATTATAAAGTTTTATTGCTCGAGGATACAGGTTGGCCAATATAACTCAGCTTTCACATTGCACAGTTTTCTGCATTTTCTCTCCTTCATGAAGTACCTTGAACAGGTTGTGTTTCGATCTGCAGTCATATGAGTTCAGCCCTTAGTGACCCTGGAGGAGACCAGAAGGTCAAAGCTGTTATGCCAGGAAATCATTTCCTTTTAATAAGTTTGTCCTGGACCCAGCTGCTTCCCAGACCAGAAAGATCATTTTTAGAAAAAAAAATAATAATACAGGAGGGTATCAAGTCACTGTTCTGTCTTTTCTTGGTCAGTAATGCTTCACATGAAGCATCAAGCTATACCAAAACATAAAACCACCAGGCAACAGAGGTTACAATGGCATTGACATAATTAGTTTAATTATAATACATGATAGAATGTGGTGCACACATGCAAAAAAGCCTGGGTAGTAGCATGAATATATTAGAAAGAGTGTGTGACATTGGAATTACTTGGGAGCTTCAGCAGTAAGTCAATCACTGTACATATATACACACACACTCACTATATATATATACACACACACATATATACATGGACAGAGATGGCTGGCATCAAACAAATCCTGTACCTTATTTTTTTAATCATAAATACAGAAAAATTTTCAAATTCTGGTCACTCAGTCATGGTAAACAGAAGACTACTTTGGAGAAAGGGTAGGAATTCTTTGAATTCCCCTAGAGTGTCCCCTTTGCAAGCTTGGTGGAGGATTAGACTAAGTGGTGGAGTACCACAAACACATTGAACACACCATGCAGACAGACTCCACATATTACACTTCTATTTCAATTTCTCTAAATAAACACATTAGTAAGAAAAAGTATGAGTTTAAATTTTGAATTAATCCTTCCTACTGTAAAAATACCAGCAAGAATTTCACTTTTTTCACAAGGAAGACTAGATTCCCAGACTGTGTAAGAACAGCTACACTGTCTTTTGGATTATTGTCTTCTGGTGGTGGGCCAACATTTAGAAATTCCTCAGTTCCTAGGAAATGCATTTTCTATTTTAAAAAGGCTTGGGGGAGCTATTCTAGGGAATCCTCATTCACACTCTGAATAACCTTTCTCTGTATTAAAATTATTTCTATGCTTTAGTCTACGTGGGTGGAGGAGGGTAAAAATCAAAGCAATGCATTTTCTTCTGTTGGGATAAACAAGTTGGTGTGGGTGTGTGTCTCTATTAAAATGAGACAAAACCTTCTTTTAATGTCAACTTTCTCATACTCATCTGAAAATAGCTTCCCAAAAGCCAAATGTGTCTTTTTTTAAGGATTACAAGAGTATGAAAACAAATTTTATTTTAATTCACCATCAACCTTATTAAGCGCATTTTTCATCTACTCGAAACAGCTTCCCCATATATGGAAAGACTTTATGAACACTCTACAGATTTCAAAAAAGTCAGAATTTTTTCTTTTATATTTAAGGCTGAGTATTTTATGGGTCACTGAGGAAAAAAAAATTTCAAAAACAGTTCAAGCAGGTCTCCTAAAAATGTGATAAAAAACAAACAAAGCATCAATTCAGTTTCTAGGTTGATGAATTAAGTGCTTAACCCCAATTTCTGGTTGACCAGAACTTGTTCTGTTTGCTGTATTTTTTCTTCCAAGTACTGACATAGAATTGGAATGTCTTTATTGACATAACATTAACATGGTTTTCCATACTCAGAAAACACATTGTGAAATAGTCAAAATTCTGGGTTTACAAATTTAGTTTGCACAAATTTAATTCTTAATTCAGTGATCAGAATGCAAATGATAATTAAGAATTTAGCAGCCAGCATGGGAATATCTATAGATCTACAACAGCACAGAACAGGAAATATTCTCTTTACTGAAGACACTTCAAGACAGTTATGGTTTTAGCATCAGCTTCATAAAAGAATCATATTCTTCCATTTTAAGGTGAATTGGAATTTGAATTTCACCCATACCAGCTCTTCCATCAATTTTATTGATGATCATTAATACCTATTGATGACTGTGTTACTTTTAATGGGATTTTCTAGTGAATGGCCTATCAGAATTTAAACAATATTTCTATGAAAAAATAGCTTGCTTTGTATGGCGTACTAAGTTACTTCTTTATAATAACTAATAACAGACATTCTACTACAGCACCTAAATGTATGAAAATTACTCATTATTCATAGTAGCAGAAGGCATCTCAAACATGTGATGAATTCATTAAATCAGTTTAGAAGGGATTAGTCATTTAAGAGCATTCTAAAGAAGCATTTTGCTACTTACCCACAGAGCTTTATCTAAGTCACAGCTAAAATTTACATGACAACATACCATGCAGTGAGTAAAAGCAACAGAACAGTTTTGTTGTCTTTTTTGGGTTTATGTGGCAAGGGTTTGATAGCAGATGGGCTGCAGAGGTGGCTTCTGTGAGAAGGCACCAGAACCTGTTCCTGTGTAAGACAGAGCAAGCTGTGGTTTGCTCCAAGGTGGACCCAGCGTAGGTGAGAGCTGAGCCCATCGGCAGTGTCAGTAGCACCTCTGCAGTAACATAAGTAGGAAAGAGTAAAAAACACTGCACTACAGCAGCTGAAAGAATTGACAATATGTGAAAGAAACATCTCTGCAGACACCAAGTTCAGAGAAGAAGGAGGGGGAGGAGGTACTCCAGGGGCTGGAGCAGATTTTCTTTTTTTCATGGAAAGCATGGTGATGACCATGCTGGAGACTGGAGCTGCAGGTTGTCCCCCTCTGGCTCATGGGAGCCCATGGTGGAGCAGATATGCACCTGCAGACCACTGAGGAGACCTAGGAAGGAGCAGGTCTTCTGGCCAGGATCTGTGGCTCCCCAAGGGATGCATGCTGGAGCAGTCTGTTCTCGAAGGACTGCTCCCCGTGGAAGGGACCTGCACTGGGGCAGTTCCCGAAGAACTGCTGCCTGTGGGAAGGACACACATTGGACAAGCTTGTGAGGGACTGTCTCCCATGAGAGGGACCTTATGCTGGAGCACAGGAAAAGTGTGAAGAGAAAGGAACGGTGGAGAACAAGTCTTATGAACTGACCACTACCCCCATTCCCCACCTTCCTGTACTGCTCAGGGGAAGGAGATAGAAGACTTAGGAGTGACTGTGCCTGAGAAGAAAGGAAGAAATGGGAAGAAAGTGTTTTTTAGATTTTTTCCTTATCTGTTGTTATCCCAGTCTGATTAATTGGTAATAAATTAAATTAATTTCCTTCAATCAAGTTTGTTTTGCCCATGATGGCAACTGGTAAGTGATCTCCTTGTCCTTATTTCAGTTCACAAGGTTTTCATCTTATTTTTCTCTCCCTGTCCTGTCAAGAAGTGATAGAGAGGCTTGGTGGGCACCTGGTAACCAGCCAAGGTCAACCCACCAGAGTGTTTTAGAACTTCCTAGTTAATTATGTTTTCTGTTGTACACACACATCCCCACTATGTGAACTATTCATCTGTAGCCAGATCTTCCTCTCTATAAGCCCAGGAGCCTAAGGCTCCAGGCCATAAGCATTAAAAAGACCAGAAATACGTTTAGAATTTGGAACTTTTGGAAAATAGATAATGGAGCTCCTTTGGCTTGAGCATAATCACATACATCAGCAATCACCGTAGGTGTATGAATGTTAAAGGCTTGCAGTTCCTCAAATCTTCTCTAAGGGTGGGTGATAGTGCTTTACCTGGAGGAGTCCAACAAACCACAGAGACAGAGAAGGAAGAAATCCAAGGACGCATTCTCCCAAGAGCATGAGGCTTCAACTCACTGACAGACATAGCACTAAAATCATCCACAGAAGATGTGCGAATTCATGACACACACTGCCTCAGAGCACTTTCAGTACAGAGTGTAAAGTCTATTTGACCAAAAATCTGTGGGCTAGCTAAACAGTTCTCTGTTAGAGACGGGGAGAAGTTAAGATGTCCAAGGCCAGAGAAAAGATGCAAAAATGCAATATGGAATCTACCAATGATGAAACAGAATAAAATATATTTTGTTTAGATTGACAAAGAGAAAACATGAATATAAGAGCATTCAACTCCCTGAACAGCTTTTAAAACTGCAGCATGGGAAAAAACATAATGCTTAACTGTTTATTTACATTTGGACAGGTTTTTTTGGAAATTGACAACTTTGCCTCCTTGGGAATTTGGCATAATTCCCAAGTCACAGGCCCTTCCAGACATGTCAGTCATGTCCAATGTCCTCGGTCTTCACGGCTGTAAGATGCATGCCAGTCAAACATCAAAATCCTCTTCCCACAGGACAAGTAGGATTGTTTTGGTGAGTACAAACACAGGAGAAAGAAGCAGGCTGTCAGCTTGACCATTATGAAATCTATCATCAAGTGGGATAATATTCTAAAATTAAAACCTTTCTCTTTTCAGTGTAAGAAAGCTTCATTGAAACCTTCCAGCAATTCTGTGTACCAGAAAGAATTCTGGGATACCATTTTGAATCTCTATAATGAAAAAGAATTTTAAAACTTGTCATGTGGAAAGGCAGAATATAAGGCCATGGACAGCCCCCTCTGAAAACAAACCGCTGCCAATGCCCCCTGAGATTTAAAATCAGGGCTTGAGGCACTCCTAGCTGAAATGTATGATTTGAGAGAGGTTCTCTCTCTAGTTAGAATTTACACTATCAGAAGAAGAAAGATTGAGCTAATGTTGAAGAGGAAAGCACAGTTACATTATAAATTTGCATTTTGAAAGAGATGCTGAGAGTCCTGTCCACTAGCACTGCTGGAATACCACAGAATAAACACACCACTACATGTGCAAAAGCAAATCATCTTACACTGCCAAGGAGAGAGTCTATTCTGTCACAATCACTGCTCCCTCAAGTATGTTCTGACTAGGAACTTTGTCTCTAACTCACTAAATCATGTTTCATTTGTAAAAATGCAGAATGTTCTTTGCCACTTCTTTCACTCCAACAAAATCCCAGTAACATACCTAGATCCTACTGCCTTCCTTCTCTTACATCAGGATACAAATTTCAGCTTCTGGGAAAGCCACTTGTGCTTTTTATCATGACACTCCAAAGTATTCAGAATTAGTCATTTAATCTCTATCCAGACTAAAATGGCTTACTAGAGAAATCTCAGCTTAATAAATTATGTATAAGAATTCTCCCTTTTATGTACTGTGAGCAGGCATTTGAGCTATAACATCATTTATGGCTGCAGCAGAATGAAATGAGCAAATACAGGGTGGTACAACCCAGTGGAGGTTAATATTGCTCACAAAGCTCATACACAAGGAAAGAAGCAACTGCCAAAGCCAGAAAATTTGCCGAAGGCCTTCCCCATTCTTAAGGACAGCAAACTTGCACCCCATCTCAAGCCAAAGACAATGACAGGCAGCTATGAGGCAAGCTTTTCTCTTCTTATGCTTCTACCAACCTGGAGCTATGATGTCAAATTTAGAAACCCAGAAGTGTTTAAATATTTGGTGGGAAAAACCTGACCTCCTCCATCCAGCCTGTGAATCCTGCTGCCCTCCCAGCCTGGATTATTTCTTTTGTCCAGCATACCCTTCATGAGGGTGAGTTTGTCACTTGGCTACCCCACACTATCCCCAGTGTCTACACTCTGGCTCCCCTCAAAGATTCCAAAAATTGAGAGAAACATCAAGTTAACCTGCTTTAATTTCAGAACATTGTTACAGCAAGTATTGCTCTGAAAAACCTCCCTCAGCTTCCTTTCAGCTGCAAAGTCTTCAAGTCCAACAAATAGCACCTGCAGGCACAGATTGCGGTTTCAGTTTCTTAGGATGGTGGAAAGAGAGATGCAGCAGATGATTATCCCCATGTTCCCACTTAGATAAAAATTTCAGTGACTGGCAGCAGAAGGAGTTAATTAAAGGTCTGCTTTCTCTTTTCCTTTAGGAAAAATAAAAAGTTTTCTACATCTGAGCCCCACTCTGAGGTAACTAGACAGCTAATAACTTCAGGAGGGATTTTAGTCACTTGAGGAAACTGATCAGGGAGTCACCTGACAGCAAGCTGACACTTTTAGAAAAGAGGATATTTCACTGGCATTTGTTGAGAGAAAGTGAGTGAAAGGAAACTGCTTTCACAGACAGCACAGACAGGGACAACAATGACATGCCAGGCACAGAGCACTGGAAACTTTTCCCTTGGCCACAAAGTCTTCAAGGATCACAGGCAGTAACATTTCATACCTGCAGGCCCGTTCTACAGAAGTCTTGAAGGGGATACAGGGGCCAGAGTGTCCTGCCCTCCCAGCTCAGCTCAAACCACATTCAAGACAAGTAGGAAGAACAGCACAAGGAATGTTTCCTTTTACTTTGCTTAAGTCCAGCTCCAGGTTTAGCTAAGGTCAAGACCAATTGACCAGTTTGGGTACCTTCCAATGTACCTGCATGTCTGCTTATTTCTGTCACAATCATCAGCACGTGGATCCAGACCCAGCAACGGGGAGAACATCTCTTCACTGGCACTTAAGGGCCTGGGACAGAGAGCCCCCAGCTCCATCAGGGATCACTAGAGGAGACCCAGCACTCAAGGAATATGTGAAAATGGTAAAAAAATGGACCGATGCTTGAGCTCACTTGAGTGAAACTTGGCTACAAAGCACCTAGCACTGCACAGTGGGACTCACAGCCAACTAAAAGCATATGTACCCTGAAGATGAGGACACCTCAGAGGAATAACCAACTCTAAAAAATGAGATCCTTCTGAAAAAAGATCTCCAAAACTGTTTTTTCATGTATTTGGAATCTGTATGAATATATGTCATACAGATAGACATATACTTGAATATATACATATATATCTGTATGAAGATATACAGTGTCTACATTTAAACTAGTTGAACATTTGTGGAGACAGAGATGGAACTGTTTCTTGAAATGAAAAGTGTAATTCTGGTATTTATACTCCACAGGATATGCAATACATCACAAATGTAACTAACAGAAGGTACCAGTTCATCTTAATTCTACAAAATTTCATTTGCAGAAATAGACCTGAGAAGTGTTAAAAGCAACAGGCTAGGGAGCTTTTTCTATTAAATAAAAATCATAGATATTTAAACCAGAATAAAGTCTAAAACGTTGCCTTTCAATGTGCATCACCTCAAATCTCTGAAGTATTCTATCTTCCACACATTTCCAAGAGCATATATGATTCACATTATTTAACATTTGCATTCTGATTGCAATCAGCCTTCTTTTAATAAAAGAAATAGTGTTACACTCTGTTAACCTAGAACCATCAAACTCTCACTTCCATTATCAATCAATGCCACTTTTCTGCTGACTGCAACTCAATTAAAATCCAATTATTTGAATAACTGGATGGAAATTGCTATCATGAGATGTACATTTTTATTAGGAACATTTTGTGTAGGAAATTGACAGCACAGGAGATGAGACACTACAGTTAAAAAATGTTTTGTAACCTGGTTTGGGAAAAGCAATGCTCATAAATATGGAGGGACTGTGTCACTGTCACTTCTGGAGTAGGTATTTGATTCTAAAGTTGGGCCTTTTGGCTCAGAACAGGTCCAAAATGATGTGAATTCTGCTAGCATTACTATGAGTTTTGAAAAAGTTGGTCCTTCTAATCTTGCTATTTCTACAGAGTTTAAGAAAAAAAAAAAGTAGTTATATATTCTGGGAGCATCTTAGCACATTACCCATGGAGTTAATTATAATATATGTCAGTCAGTGATACTGATTCTTGAGGTGATAGAAATATCAATTTTTTTCATTTATTTTATTTCTTACATTAACCAAGACCAGGTAAGGAGCTACTTATTAACAGGACATCTCTCATAATATCCTTGCAGCTGTGTACCTTCATCTGAAAAAAATGTCTTAGGAGGAAATCCCCAAGTATAAATTTGCTTCTTAGTTTTTAATCACATCAATTTTCTACCAGAGTTCTGATTTATTTCACCAAAGTGTGGATCACACATTCTTCTTTCATCCAACACTACAAAGCTGAATTCTTTTACACTGGTAACATATGCAGATAAAAAATATCATCACACTATTTTCAGTATGCCAATTCTATATATTAAAAATGTCTAAAAATATCTTTAAAATGTCTAGTTCTAAAGTTTAATTTTACAAAGTAGATTTAAAAGATTAAAATATTTCTCTTTTTTTCATGTCTAATTATCGAGGACTCACTTGGCACCTGGAAATTACTATGGAGAATCATTTTTAGGAACAAAGAAGTGTCCTATCAAACATATTTCTTTAGCTGATCTCAAATACCCTTATAAAGCAAGTACAGGTTCTCTAATGTATTTCTTTTCAATGTAATATTATTGTCTTCTACCTTGCATCATGAAATCATATCATCTGAATTATACCTACTACAGTTTTAATGAATTTCTGCAGAGGTTGTTCACCGAAGATTACACAGAGGATTTGAATTGGGCTATTAGATTATGATTACTTGCATTTGACAAAATACCTTGAAATGGCACATAGCAAGGAATGAAAAGAGCCAAAAAATCAAGGACAAAAAAAGGGAAATATTATACATAAACAAAGTAATTCCAAAAAGTGATTTATAATAAAAGAAACAACTCTTGATAGAATGTCATGTTCATTTTACTTTTCCATTGTGTTTACTGTACTTGACTTTTGTTCCATATATTAGATTTTATATCTTCCCTGTCATTTTCCCTGGGATTTCAGGCAAAACCCCTAAAATATTTTTAGCTGCTTCACAAAGTGTGAAGTTGCATCAAGTAGTGAATATTGTTTATCACAAGTGCGTGACAGTTTTCATATATGCTGGGACCTGTCTACTTCCTGGAAACTTGTAATACTTTCACATGCACACAGTCTAGCTCCCTCTGAAGCTAGCACTGGAATAAATACTCATAGCCTTTGACTCTACATGCTAGCAGGGTCTCTTAGGAAAGCTCTGAAAAGTCATCTTATAAAAGGGGTTCACAAAAAATTCCAGAATTCAAGCCATTCCATTTTTTCATGCAGACAGTCCTGAAAAGTGAGATAATTTACATGATGTATGTTAAAATCACAGCTACTTACCCTTTTTCTCAAGTTGTAGGTCAAAATGAGATTTCTGGAGAAGGAGTGTGAAAAAGCTGTGTAGAACTCCAGCACTTTCTGCAAGGCATCCCTTTTAATCACATGAAGATCACAGTAAGTCAGAGCCCTTACATTAGCACAGGACTGGGCGAGAGTTGACTCCTTCCAGAACACATCACCAAAAACGTCTCCTTTGCCTACAGAAAATCAACAGCATTTCTTTCAATAACAGCACTCTTTCCATCAAAAATATAAAAGAACAGACATCTCATTCATGCAGTCAAGTTTCTTCAATTTTTTCACTCAGAAAAAAAAAACTGTCTGGGAAAAAACCCCAACTTTGAAATACTTGATTGATATTTTTTTCCATTATCTTTTTCTTAATTACAACAGCCTAGCAAAACTTCATAAGAATAAATCAAACTTAAAAACTGTTCTATGTGACAAGTGTCCTTTAAATATCAATAAAGGTTTTTCCTTAAAACTCAAGAAAAGTGTTTTTTTCTTGGTTATTGTTCTCTTCTAATCCCTTTCAAAGAAATTGATTAAGAGGAAATGGTTTTTCCCTTCCTCCTTTTAACTGTCACACAAAGGATCTTACATCTGTGTTGTTTTTTCTTAATCTGGCTAATATTTACCCAGTATTGTGTCAATAAAATCATCCTGTATCACACATCAGTGCAGTTACAGGTTGCAGCTAAACAGTCCAAACCAAGAAGAGTACAATTAGTTATCCCCAACATAACAATGACAAAGCATGAAAGTTTAGCTGTTTCACACTGGAAGGAAGAAAACAGCCATTTCTTCACACTCTTCCCATGTGCATGTCTCTATGAGCTCAGGGCAGCCAGTGAAATTCCCTGCTGTGGAATACTGCAAGGATGGCATTTCCACCAGTCTGGGCACTACAATGTAGGGCATGTACACCAAAACCTAGCTGAGGTGCAGCTCCCAGTCAGGACTTCACTGGTTACACCCCAGCTCAGGCTGGGCACAAAAAGGAAAAAGTTACAAGTTCCTTTACAAGAGTAATGTAAATGGTCTTTTCCCCCGTTTTCCAATACACAATGCTAACAAGCAAGGAAACTTCACTTACTACCTTGATAATGTAAAGCTATACTGCTCTTGTTCTGAAATGTGTTTTCCTGCCAAACTTCTGCTGTGCTATATCATCACTGCCCATCTCTCTTTAGACCAACGACATGGAAATACATTCATATCTATCAAGTTGTGGTGGGAATGGTCCCTTGTCTTATAAGTAATACCTTGCTTATAGCAATTCTTAAATCCAAAGCATCAATATATATATTAGTTTACTGACTTCACCCAGAAGTCAGTAAATTCAATTATTTTAGATTTCCTTGCCTAAATAAATTGTCACTTTTGAAAGCCTATATGGAGTCAAGAGGACCATCATGAGTAAAGAGCTCAAGAAAATGTCTAAATCAAACTCAGATTTCCCATCTCAGCCCTTCAGCTGTACTTCCACCCTTACCTAATCTCTTCCATTAGATGATAAGCATTTTCTCTTTGAAAAAAGCTATCAGCTTCATAGTAAACTACCCTGAACTGCAATAAGTTGACATTAACTCTAATGTGTTGCCAGCCTTCCACTGAAGACCTACACCATCCACCTCACATGGATCACTTTAGATCCTGACCACTTTAGATTTTATTTTAATTTTAAATTTGTAAAGACTCTGAAAACACCTGCTCTGTTAGCACATTTTTCACAAAATTAGGTAAAGACACCATAAAGATAATCTTTCTTTCATGTCTAGCTCTTGCACAGGACAATGCCAACATCTGGAAATAGTACAAAAGCTTCATGTCACCAAGCATGGAGGTAGCCCTGCAGCCCAGTATAATAAACAACTTTTCTTTTTAATAGCAACGACTTTTCACATTTTCAATTGTCTGTATGGTTTTTGTTACCAGATACTTTAGAAATGGCTAAAGAAAAAAAGCTTCCATGCACTTGAAACAGATAATCTACAAGGCTTTTAGACAAATACACCATATATTCAAAATTGAAATGAAACAATTTTTATGCACCATAAAAACTGATATGCTTCACTGGGTAAAAATGGATTGTTTGCCTTTGGAATAAATATGCTTTTATTCACAATCTTCCAGGCAATTAGCTAAACAACTGTTTTAATTAACGCTCTGGAATCTATCAAGCATTGAATTGTGCCATCACTGATGAGCAACAGTTAGAGCTGGTAGTCCAAGCACAAGGGAGAGGAATTCTAACTCATTTCTAAGTGTATTGCTTAAAATCTCTGAACAAGTTTCCCTATCTAAAAATGACAACCATTCTGTTACTGCCCCACAGTAACGTGATGAATAATCAGTACAATCCAAGCACAAGCAGCATGGTGCTGCTGTGCCTGCCTCAGAAGTGAGGTACAACAGAAGTTATTTATCTCTTACTCTTTTTGAAATTCAATTCTGCTTTTCCCAGAACAGAAAGACATAGCTTTGTCCTTCACTTGTGGCAGCAACCACAGTTTACCCTTCACTATTTGTAACTCTTCCCTCCTGCAGTGTCCTTCCACCTCCCATTAGAGTCAAGAACAGCACAGGAAGGAGCTGGGTCTGCTGAGGGCCCGCTGAGCCAAACCAGAGAAAAGCAACACATGAGCAACAAATTGAGTCAGATCACAGAAGTCTCTGTTTTTAAGAAGCCAACTAAGAAACCCAAAGAACTTGTACTCTTTTCTTCCATTAAAAAACTTCCTTGAAGTTAACAGCCGGTGATCTAGCTGCAAAGTAATCCTACACTGTATTTCAGTCTCCAAAGCAAGGCACACACAAGAGCCTCGTTGCTGTATTTCTGCCAAGTCCATTTTCAAAATGATGGGTACCAAAAGTATTAAATTTGATTGTCAGGTTCTAAAAAAAACAAACCTATGTTTGATATTTATAGAAAAATGGGGGGGGGAGGGGAAGGAGCAGTGGAAATCTATATAACAAGAAGGAATTAAAATTCCACCCAGGATTACCTGCACTGCATTAGAACAATTGGCCTCTTATGCATAACAAGGGATTGCATACCATCTCCCTTTGTCTATATGTTCTCCACAAAGTAAGATCAATCACTGTGGAAAAAGGAACAAAAAAAAAAAGGGGGTGGGGTGGGAAGAATACTAAGTGGGTGTTTTATCAAAACCATCTGTAGTTGGAAAGCAAGAAGGGTATGGTGATACTTCTGAGTTAGAAGGTGGTTGGCAAAGTCCAAGGGCTGCATTAGAGAACTTGAGCCAAAAGCCTCTGTCTTATTATAACTCCAGGTTTTATCTATTTCACCTTACCTCTGAAGAAAGATTAAAAAGCTAGAGAAATGCAGAGGGCCCATTTGTTTGTCAGTACTTTGCATTTCTCATTCCCATCTTGCTGAATTCCAGATGTTTGCCAGGAACATTATCTGTCAATCACACTTAAAGTGGATGATCTAAGCTTTTACCATCAATCATTTATATTCCCTGCTGGATTTGTGGGCCGAAGACCTTTTCCACTATCAGCTCAGCATGCATAGGAAAGCCAAAGAGTTTCCTGCCTTTTATATTTCCTTATTTGTTTTAATTATAATAACAAGTCTCCAAACCCTGATATATTTTAACTGTGAAGGAATGTTTTATAAAACCGTCTGTTTCCATATTTCTTTCCCAATTTCATCTCCACATCAAATTTGCTGTTCATCTTATAAGTGAAAAGATGATTTCTCTGTTACCACTGCCAGTTCAGCCTGAGTCAGGCATAAGGTCAAGCCTCATCCACTCTGTCTCCCGAAAGCTGCACTGGTGATGAAGATCTGATTATTGCAGCTTAGTCAGGTGTTCTGCTGATTCTGGGGAAAGAACCACACTCTCACATTACAAGTGACTGCCTTGATACCACAACAACCCTTGGCCTTTTCACTCTTACAAGAGGAAAGATCAAAGAGCTCTTCTCTCAGACAGAAGATATTCCATTCTACTCCAAAAGAATATGACTCATGTGGAATATGTGTTTGGCTGATAACCTACTCATCCACTGTTGGGTTCTGGTGCGGTTCTGGTGTAATAGCTGGGGGAGAAGATGGTGCTATGGATTCACGTGTTGCAGGTCTTCAAAATCAGTATAGATTTTGAAGGCATTCACATGAATCCATGGATTCTCAAGTATATCAGACAAAATATTCATGTTTGAATCATTCTCAACACAATAGTAATGGCTGTTACAGCAGCCAATAGCAGGATCTAGGTTACGTCCCCTCCCAATTTGCCTTCATCTACATGTTTGAACACTGAACACAGTGTCAGCAGATCCAAAGATCAGACAGAATGACCAAACATTGCTCATATTTGAGCAGTGAATGACCAAACATTGCTCACCTCACTGGAAATGCAGCACTAAGCATATCTTGGCAATCAGGAGTTTAGTAAATACAGTTATCTGTGGTGATCCACAGTGGCTGCCACACGGACTTTCCCAGCACAGCTCCCTGGAGCCCTCACATTGGCCTGCACCCTCAGGATCTGCTCTCTACCTCCAAGCAGTGGGAGACACCAACTGCTATAAAAGCAAACACACAGATTTCCCAGGGTCGAACTCCCTCTGTAATCATCAAATGATTATTTGGCTTCAACTGAAAATGTTTCCCTTCTCCTCTCTTCCCTCATTTCCTCCAAATCTAAGTAAGGCATGAAATTTAAACTTTCCCACTTTACAGAGAGGAGAAAGATTCAAGGAAAGTTAAGACACTAGAGCAAAAATATTTTTTCCTCTTGGTGCATTAATGCAACAACAACTGTCAGCCAGAAAAAACCAGAGCTACCATTTGGCATTGAGGTGGAGTATTCAGTATCTGTCCTACAGATAAACTGCACAACTTGACAGCCATTGAATAGCCTTAATTTGGTTCTCCAACACAGTACAGCTGGAAAGAGATGATGCATGGAAGTGGTTTGCTGCTTTGGATTTTCTCAAAATTTCTCAAGTGCAAACAGACACATAATGAAAAGCGAACAACCAACTGCACTGCAGAGAATACACTATTTTTCATTAACTGGAGGTTTTAACTACTTTTTTCCTCTAATTAGACCTCCACAAAGCCTGAGTATCTTTGCCACAGATATCAAAGTAAGTGTTAAGGAGATAACAAACTGAAGTTGCTCTTTCAGTGATTTGCCTGGTGCACAAATAGAAACACAGTGTATCTGTTCATGTTGTAAACCACAGCCTGGCAACATTTTGCAGACAGTTTACTACACAACTGCATCAATTTTCTCTGTTGAAACACATTACTGTACAGACAAAATAAAAACATTTGTTTTAGAGATGAGTAGCAACAAGATGATTTAGTTACAGCTAAATTTTCTATTATTGTTGCTATAATTAAGGTGTTTATTTGTCTCTCAGAATACAGCATGGATTATATTTCACTACTTGACGTACTGTGATGAAGAGTTTTAAACATCAGCTGGGCTCTACCAGGTTTATTCACAAAAAAAAAAAGCCAGGAGGCTTTACAGAATCTGCATCATTTATCCTTATTTGCATTTTAATGGTTACTATAAAAATGTTATAAATATGTGGCCAGTTTGTACAAACTCAGAGGATATGGAGTAGCTTAGGTAACTGGAGTAATGAATATATCTGAATGTATTTGCACTGGTTAAGTAACAGGAAAAACAAAGCTCAATCTGTGTTTTCATTGCATGGGCAGTGCTAGCTCTCTGATAACAATACAAAAAAAACCTATATAAGAGGCTCAAATTGCATTATCCTCCGAGTTACTTTCCTGATTGCTTAGGGACAGGCTTCATATTCTAGATATTGCTTGAAATATACATTAAAGCTCCAAAATTTTATTATTTTATTTCAGACAGAAAGGATTCACAAGAGTTTAAACACTAAGTTTTGTGTTCTGAAACATAGAAAGTAAATACTTTGAAAACCTCACAAAATTTGAATCTATCTTGTATTTCATTGAAGTTAGTATTTCTAGTAACTCCTTCAGTATGAATTTAACCATGTTACAGAAAGATTCCTGAAAAAAAGTATTAATTTGAAATTTGGAGAAAACAAAGAAAGACAAGTGTTTCATGAAAAGATTTTAAATTATTTTTCAACCTGTTTCTTCAGTGAAAAAATAATTATTCTTCCTCCTCCAAAATTCTGAAACAGAAAAAAACCCGTGCACAAAAAAATAAGAAAATTAGTTCAGTGGTTCATCTGCCAGAAATCAGGGTCATTATAGAAAGCTGACTTCCTTTGCTAAGTTATAATTTCTACCTCTTCTCACCTCTTGTTGCAGTTTGCACACAAATACGATGTGCAAGCCTTCCCAACACAGATATCCTGAGATATCAAGGGACATGCTGGAACAGACAGCCTCATCCCCCCACCAGATCTCAGTTTCAGCTGCCAGGGTCCTGCCACACACTGCCAGCTTCCAAGAGGGACTTCTTCCACATGCAGTGCTGTTGGACTATTTAAGAGCACATTATGCAAAGTTGTATAAATTCACAGCAATAAAACATGAAATGTGCCCAAAAGTTCCCTACTGAGGCCTCTCAGGGAATACTCCTCCTCCTCAGTTACTCCAGCAAGTCATCAAATGTGTTAAAAATACGTTTTTCCAATACCCTGCACAGTCTTAAACCATCTACAAACATCAGTGGACAGTAGCTTTGGCAATTCATGTTTTTAATGTCTGTCAGAAATTAGACACAGAACAAACAAAAAGTCTCAAAAATGGCACGTCCTGATATCAACCCACCCCTGATGTCTGGAGGACAGGAATAAAGAATACTCTCTCTCTGAAACCACCACGTGGGATAAATCCATACTTCTCAGTAAGAGTTTTAGTGCTGTTCATGCATCCACCATGAAATTAAAATCTTATATTAATGTAGACCTCTTTATGCTGTGGCCTTTAAAAAAGTTTAGCTGGATTTGCATCTGTAATGCTTTTGCTAAGTGTGCCTGGACACTTATTGAGCAAATCAGACTGAAAATTTTTCCTTCAGTTGATGTTTATTTAATCACTTCACAGAAATCTGCAACTTGTCCAAGCTGCCTATATAAATCAATCTAAACAACCCCCACCTTTCAACTATAAATAGAAAAAGCACAATGGAACAACTGAGGATAAAGATGGATTTTAATTTCAATCATTCCTTTGTCAAAGCACCACTGGTCATGTTTCAGTCTTATTCAATAGCACAAACAATGCTGTGATGTTTGTAGGTACTGTCGGGAAACTCTTAATGTCATCCATAATTCTGCAACCATTTCTTAGGCCTGAGAGCTCAGGAGCTTGGCATTTTTAACACAGAAAGGTGCACCTACATTTGAAATTCAGGTGAAAAATGAAGCAGAGAAGTAAGGGTCTTCTTCAGAGGTTTGGAATTAAATAAAAGAAATAAGGCTCTAAAATAACAGAACTAATTTTTGAAAATGGGGTGGTACACAGAGCAGTTTGCTCAGGGAAATCTAAGTTAGCTCAGGTACTAGGGACAGTCTAAGGATAGCAGCCTGGACTCAATTAACCTATCTGCCATCTTCAAGTCTGCTGAGAAGCAGTTTTCACATGCCTGTGTGGAAGTTGTAACGTTTTCCATGGGGAGGGTCTAACACAGGCAGTATTTCTGCACTGCTATTGTCCCTCCTCTAAAATAGACCCTCCCGGTGGCACAGTTGCCCTTGCAGTTGGCACTGTCCTGTCTGGATGTAAATCTGTCCTACCAAAATCTGAATCAATCCTCTGGTGTCTAGATCTGAATGAAGTGCTTAGGGCTAAATGAGTAAGCTAAAGCAATTGTAAAGAAAACAAACAATTATTCTTATAACATTTCTTTAAGACTGCAATTAGATCAAATTAAATCAGCAGGAATTTCTCCACACAAAGCAAATGGAGCATTTAATATCCTGCTGAAACAAAACATGGCACACCAAGGTCCCCTACAACATCATGCTAAAACCACAGTCTCCAATCTTGCCAACTTTGTAGCTTTGTAAATAACTATTAAAAAAATCTGTATTTCAGGGTCATGCAAATTTCACTTCCTCAGCTCCCATGTGATCTTTAATGCCAGTCTATGTGCATCCTTTGCACACTCCCAGCCCCTCTCCCAAAAAATCCCATTCTAGACATTGTGTTACTGTACACTTGCATACCTACATGGTATCTCCGTTCTGTTATTGTCTTTCAGCTTTGATAGCCCCAAAAGGTATAGCAACAACAAACTGACCTGTTGGAGAGCAACTGTATTCCTTACTCACAATAAATTCCTGCCTTGACTTCCCTTCCTGTCTCATTCACTTTACCTGCCCTTTGTGGAGTCAGGAGTTGGACTTAACAACTCTCACAGGTCCCTTCCAACTCAGGATATTCTGTGATGCTAAACCAACAGTCAAGAAAAAGTTCTTCTGAAATTTTTTAGCTCAAATAAAGATAGCAAGAACATAAATGCAGAATGTAAAACTTGGGATAAACTGTTTGGTAGGAGGGTGTTGGATTTTTCTTTGTAACTAAATCTTCTAGTTAATGCTATTTTTCGCAACCAGTGCTCAGTTCTGAAGACCAGGGCTTTTTTTTTTTTTTTTTTTTTTTTTTTTTTTTTTTTTTCCCAGAGCTTTGGTTTTTAGTTGTTAGATAAAAGCTTAAAGCTCCCTGTCTCTAATCAAGTCCACAAAACTAACCTCCCATCTTACCTTACACACACACACACACATATGGCCCCCTTGCAGGAACTATCAAGACAATTTCTGCAGCTTTGAACATCTCATAAAGGTAAAGATCTGCTGCTTAGTCTGGCCCTCTAGGAGCCATTAACTGACAAATTTTGCAGCAGTCTGAAAATTAAATTACAAGACACTGCTTCCCCTCTGAATTCTAGGAAAAAAAAGTTTGTCACTGTAGTTTTCAAGAGTCTTCTCCTTTCTCTCTCTAATTTTTTACTGGAATGTTTTCCTAAATGTAAAAAATTACCCCAACTTCAGGCAGAAAGACTTTGAACCAACTTGGGTACTAACAAGGTCCCCTAACTAGCCCTTCCATGCATTTCCAGAAAATACCTACAAAAACTTATTTTTGCTGCTGTGACATTATTTTCTGTAATTTTCATTAAATTATCAAATCACACAAACAATTGGAGACATAGCACAGAAACTAACATTTCTTCAAGCAATGGTGAGGAGAGATTTAAAAGGTTCAGACTAAATGGCTGGAGGGCAGTGAAGTGCCTTTCGCCCTGCATATTCCAAAGAAAGCTACAGTCAGACCTTGCAGTCTGTGCCTGGAAGACAGTTAATTCAGGAGGAATATTTTAAGAAAGTTATTTGATAAATTAAAATGTAGCCAATCTCTGGAGCACGAGCAGGTTTTAACTTTTCAAAGACCTGCAGTAAAGTCAGGTTTTCAGATGGTCAGTCTCTCAGCCTGAAAGATCTGCTCCAAAACAGAGAAAACTAGAGCTGCCAAACAAAGTGCACATAAACACTTGATTGTTTTTAACAGAGGAAACAAGCCCTCACATTTTTTCTAACCACATTGGGATAAATGGCTAAGCCTTTAAGTAAGAGTTCAAAGAGATACTGTGAGTCTCAGGTGGATAAAGCAGCATCAGGCCAAGTGGGAGGGCTTAGAAACATTAAAAGCAAAGCCAAGTTGAAAACATTCTCTTAATGGAAGTCCTGCATGACCTGTGCTTCGCTCAGTTCTCTTCAGGGCAAGGACTGTGTGATTTGTCTCAGTCTTCCTCAAAGTGCTGAGTGTACGTCAGCACTTCATCCTACGCAGTAACAGCAGTGTCAGTGGAAGAACAGCAAACTACCAAAAGCAGAATTGTGTCTCATCCAGGCAGCTTCCCACCAGCCAAACTTCCCTTCTACATAATCCCACTCTCAAACTTACACATTAACATAGAAAACATTGTAATAGAGTGGCTTTTCTTGCTAAGTCTTCTTTTTCTGACTCATTTGTATTGGAATGAATCACAAACAAATCAATTGCCTGGCTAAGAGGTCATTTTCTGTGTTTTTGTTTCTTTGACACACCAAATCCAAAGATTGCGTCACATGAACATCAGTAATTTCTGTATTTTAGCACAGATTTTGCATAGAATTCAAAATATGTATCTTTCATCCCAACAAATCAAACTTCATACAAAGTGCAGCAATTCTTTAAATTTTTATTAAAACATACAAAGGTTTGGGGTTTTTTTTTTCCACATTTGCAGATTTTTGTGTTTGTGTCTTGATTTATATTAATGGGAAAGGGAATCTTAGGGGATACACAAAAAAATGTACCTTTTTTCACTGCTGGCCTATGTGCAATTTCTTCCACCTCAGTACTCTCATTAATCCAAGTCAATCAAAGTCAGTGCTTTGTTCTAAGAACATAAGCCTGAACTGAGACTATACCTGTCTCTGGGGTATTACATGGAACTGATTTGGAAGGATATTATGCAAGTGTACACAATGCACTCTTATACACCAGTCTGCAAGATTAAATGATTTCAGAACTTGAAAATGTTTCCTATGAATTGGATCCTTTAAGGACTAAGTGCATTTTGCCTTTGGTTTATGCAGCGCTGCACAGCGGTCCCACAGACTGATTCAGAGTTACAATTCATTTCTCCATTGTAAGGAAGATACAGGCTACATTGCAAGCTGCAAAGGCTGCTTTGTTACGTGACAGCCAGAGCTGAACAAATAATTCACCTTGCATAATTTGTGCACTTATTTTTTTGTTTTCATTTCCAGAATGCCTGAAAGAAGATTACAGTCTCTGTAACGTACCTGTCAGCTAAAATTACCCTGTGGAATTCCTCACATGATTTGCTGTTACATGCCTGATGTTCATAGCTATGATTGGTTGGGAATGGTAAACAAAATTTATGGCATAGGTTGTCCTGGCTGAGTAATCAGCAAAAATCATGTGTCTTGTACAATGCACTTTTTTCCCCACCTTGTAGTACCTTGTTTTCTCTGGTATAGGTTCATCAAGAACTTGGCAAGTTTAGCTAACTATGAAATTTAAAAACAAAAACAACCAAAATCCCCATCCCAAAGCACTCTTTTCTACAGAAAAGAAAACTGAGAGTACAAAGCTGTTAGAGAGGAAAACCTGACCCATCTCCTGGCACATCCTTCAGTTTTGTGGTGATTAAATTGCACAATGCTGAAGGAAAAATAAGTTCAACTGATTTAGAATAGCGAAAAACTTAGTTAAATACATAATTTCTTTTCAGGATAGAGAAACCTTCAGCAGAAGTCTTTACAGCCTGGGGGGGGAAGGTACACACATTTGTGGAAGGAAAGGGATTCCTTAGTACAGAAACTGAAATACAAACATTGATGCACATCCAAAATGAAATCTCACAGAATCCCAAACAGATGCCACTTAATTTTACTTTCCTCTCCTCTTAAAATATTCACAAAGAGAATGTGAATAAAACTCACCAACTTTAGTGAGAGCCAGGGAACTGACTCCAAATTTAAAAAGGAAAAAGAAAGAAAAAGAAGAAAATGAAAAGCTGTGGAGGGAGGAGGATCAATAGTTACATCCCAGGAGAAGAGCAGCAACAAAATACCTCTATTCATCCAGATACCCAGGGAACAGCCTCATTTATCTGTAGCTATCACTCTGCAGCAGCAGAGATTAGGAGTTAGGTTTCCTTAACACTGATTTCTTGAGCAATCTTGGCTGAGGGTTTTCTAAAGCGAGTGTTATGATAAAATGCAGGAGTTACAAGTAAAGATGAGGAGAAAATTGGTATCTTTAAAGAACATTTTAAAGAAATTTGATCTCAGTGATTTTTACCTATACTCAAATAGAGCAGCAAAATGTTTTGAAGTTTTCTTCTCATGATGAACCCAGGTGGTGCCATGAAGACACACAAACGGAGGGGTTTTAGTTTGTGTTCTGCATTTGTCATGTTAATTGATGAGAGTTCAACATGGCAAAAGGTAGCAAGTTCTTGATGTGCAGCACAGACAAGCAGAAGTTACAAATACCATATAGCACTGAGCAGCATGGCTGATTCCAGAGCAATAGAGAATCAGTTATCCTCCAGCTTCTCACCTTTCTAGCTTCTTGCTTGGCACAAAGTATTATCAACTTGATTCCCCACAACTCTAAATTTACCCTATGCTATACATGCAATCCTGTTCAAAAGTAGAGAAAAATGACCTCAGGGTATTTATTAACCCCCTCATTTTTCAGCAGACATTCATCTTAGGAGAGTTGAGTATATGTGTTCAGAAAAAAGTAGGATTACCAAGATGATTTATTCTCTTTTTCTAGGCTGCTATGAGTGACAGTTACAGGATTAAGCCACCATGAGAATTTACCTTATCACAAAAGGGCTTGACAGAATCAAATGATAAGTATCACCTCCTCAATGCTCCAGCCACCCCATGATTCATCTACATCTATTGGATTATCCCACTCCTTTCTGTTAGCTCTGCCTCAGAATGCTGTTCACACCCCTATCAGTTTCTTTTCAATGCCTCCAACCCAAAGCTGCCATTCCAAGTTAACACAAATCGGCTCTAAATGTTTCAAATTATTTTGACATTATAGATAAATATTATTTCAACCTGACATCTTAAATAAATTGAACTGGAAAAATTCCAGCAAAAGCAGATTATTATGGGGGGGTGTGAGTGAGGCAGGGAAGCCTCAAAAAATAAGTTTTCTGAAGTTCTAAATGGAATTTCTAATTAAAAGGGATGTGTCAAGAGAGGGAAAATCCCAAGAATGACCAGGACCCCATGCAAAAGTAGTTTCCATTGACCAGATGAAACAGGTCGAAGTAATCTGGATATTATACGGTTGCACTTTAAACCTCTCCAGGCTGTGGCAAAACCAACTTAACTGAAGCTTTTTTAAAGAATGATTAGAAGAGGCTATAAATTCCTGCACATATTTGTATTTATGCATACTACCAGCTCTGAAACTCACCTAATATAGCAACGACTTCATCATCCTGGATTACTTCCAGGGAGCCCGAGACCACGAAGCAAAGGCTGTCGACGCTCTCCCCAGCGTGGTAGATCAGGTCTCCTGGAGCACAGTGCACCGTCTGGAATTCCATGGCGAGCGCCCGGAGGCACCCATCGCTGGCCAGCCTGAAGGCAGGGTGCTCCTTGAACACCTTGCGGTTCAGATGCACGCAGATATCTGCTCTCATGTCCTTAGGGCAAATCTGCAAAACCTGACAGGGAAATCAGGCAATCAGTTCCTGCAAATGCTATGGCTAGTTTACCACTCAAGGTTTAAGAACTACTTTCCTCCTTCCTATAAAATTTCTAATCTCAGAGTGTATGTTTAGTTTTATATTATTTATCCACATAAGCCACAATACTAACTTAGTCTACTTTATAACACCTCACGGAAAACACTGTTTTCATCTCAGCAACATGCTCTGCTGGATATTGAATCACCAGAAGGCCTCAGGTTTTTAAGACAATAAAACTTAGAGCACAGCAGTACAGAAAGCATTGAAGAAAATCTTCCTGAAGAATTGTTTCTAGAGGGTAGGTCACTTTTTTCATAGGCAGATTCCGTGAAAAGCCTGCACAAGTTATATGCTTTAATGACTAAAATTATTTAAACTTTAATTAACTCATAACTTTGAGAATTGCAAGTATTCAAATTTACCCCTCAATGACACTATCAAGTTTTTTGTTTGTGCAGGAAAGGGATTTTAAGGTATGATGCTGTTTTGGGCAGCTTTTGATCTTCCAAATGCAATGTTCCTCACGGCAATTCATGATGTGTGCTCCTAAGAGAACACGAGCTGATGCTCAGCACAGCGGGTACCAGCCAGGGCCATTTCTGAAGGGTTTTAATATAATACAGACAGCCGAGTGGAAAGAATACAAAATCACTGCTGCGTGTACAGATTAAAAGTGGAAAGAAGTAATATGAACAGGGTTTGGGGATCACAAAACCCTTGATGAAGCACATCCAGGACCTATTGTTTGAGAAAAACATTGAGTACTCTCAGTCTGCTTGTTTTGGGGTTTTTTTTAACTGTTTTCTTAGTAATAACTACTCTATCCAATTAAGGAACACTCTGGTTGATCTTCAGAGTTACTCCCACACATTTTCCTAGGTGGAAAGAGAAGACTGTCTCACTGCAAATACTCCTGAAAAGCAAAGGTAACACAGGAAGCACTAGGGCTACGTCTACACTTTGAAATGGGGCTCTCTGCAAGATCTGAGCAGAGAACCAAACTCATAATTCTGTGCATGGCACTGGTTCCAGATATCATGCCTGGTACTCTAAAGACAAATAACTCCACCACCAATATCATCATCTTTGGTCCACCTCCAAACAGACATTTTATTACAGATATTACTTCTAAAAAGAGATGTATTTCTATAGTGCTTAGGTGTAGGGCACTCATGAATGATTTTTCTTGGCTGCCCTGTACAGCAGAGCTGCCAAACCTGCCAGTTCTCAGTTTCCCAGGCTCACAGAAGTGGGCTGGGGCAACAAGACCAGCATTTAACAGGAAACACAGGCAGCAGCCATATCTGTCATTTCCATTATCTCATTTACTCTGGCAATGAAAATATTCCCTGGTGGCATATTCTTGCCAAATTTTACTACTGGAATTACACACACACTTTTCAGTTACCTGAATATCATATAGCAACAATGTCGCAATAGAAATAGTAGCAAAAACCCCTAAATATACAAGAGAATATTTAAAATGATGCTATTATCCAAAAACCTTTCGGATAAAAAAAGACTTCTTAGAGGAAGTTAACTAATCTTCCACTCTCCATTTAAAGAAGTTGTCTCCAACTTTTTTGTTTCACTTCACAAAAATGAAAGGGATTAAAGACATTTGAGAGCTACAGATAAATGGGAGGAGACTTTCATTCGTCCAGGAGGTAAGAAATATATCTTCTTCATGGATCAATTTTAGAATCTTTCAGTAGCTATTGGTTAAATTTCATTGTACTGGCATCTTCCAGACTTGTAACTTAGCACATCTGCAGTTAACACTGAACTGACAAATTTGGCCTACAAAACAGTGATAGGACCAGTTCTGTGCTCAGTTCACACTTAAGTCTCTGCTCCATCTGCAGGGAGCTGCTTCAGAGGACAGCGACTACCACTGTTCTGTCTCACGAGCAATACATGTTTTATTCATGACATCCCAGAAGTTATGCACAGGCATCAAAACTACAGAGCTCAGACCTGGGAGTTTATGGATTGGCACAGCCAAGCATAGCTTTTGCTGTGCAGATGAAAGCTGAGCTCTTGGTTTAGCAGTCACGGCCAGTGGCAGCTCAGCTATGAACACACCAGTGTTTGAAACCAGCACCGTATTAAGCTCTTTGCTGTCCTGACAATTGGAGACTTTTCTCCTGTTTGTTAAGATAATTCTCAAAGGCTACACTGGGTATTGTTGTGCTGGGTTTGGTTTATCTGCTGTCTCAAAATAGACCCTTAAAGCATTTCTCTCCTTATCAAAGGAAGTCAAGAATGTACATTGAAGATAAGCTTAAAAACAGAAAACGAAACAAACATGTTTTACACAGCATCTTTTTCTTGTTGTTTTTTTAAAATGATGACAGGAGTTTGTAATGGGGGCTGAATGAAAAAAACAGCACTCATTACACTATGTATCCTCAGATGTCTCTCCACCTTCACCAAATGCACCTACTTCAAATCACAACCCCACACAAAGACAGATTGTGAGAAAACATGCAGAACAGCTTCTAACCAGCGCTATCCAGCACTAAAATACCATTTCTTTCTGAAAGCTAGTGTGACAGACAGTGCTTACAGAATCATGTCTGGGATCTAAAAATGGCAGATATGCTGAAGACCATTTAGGAAAGCAAACAGTGCCCTGTGTGCCCCTCAGTCTCCAGGCAGCTCAGTGCAAGACCACATCTGTTCTACTCCTTCATAATGATGCTGTAACAGCTGTACAGAAATGACACTGTTTGCTCTTTAACTGCATCATCCACAGTTCAGAATACTAAATTAAGCTGCCAAACAGAAGGGCTGGTGACCAGAGCATTGGTATGATTTCCTGAATGATCCACCTCACAAATCACACTTCTTTACAAGCAGAAGAAAAATTGTCTATCTCTACAAAAGCTGGCAACTAATATGAAAGCGACAAGGAGTTACTTTTGTACATTTGTTCTGGTGAAAGGCCATCTGCTATTTTAAAAGACACAACGGGAATTTATTTCTAAATTCAGTGAATCTGAATGATAACATCTGCCTTACATAAGGTAGATTTCAAGCAATACATTGTTAAATACTTCCAGTTTTCATTAATATTTTTAACCTGCACACAGAATATTACATTCAAATTCAACAACAACAACAACAAAATTACTTTGTTTTAAGGCCCACAGAACTGCAAGCAACCTCACAAGAAATATTGCAAAAAAAAAAAATCTCACTTGGAAAAGCTGTGGGATTGTGTTACAATCCAGAACTTGTTATTTACTTGTCACCTTCATTTACTGCAAGCTGAGCTTTTTCCTTTATCATTTTTATACTATTTCATGCCATTTCACTAGCAAAACATACATACCTTTACCACTATAATATGTAAATATGATAAATAGCTGAAATACTGTATTTGAAAGTTTAAAATTAAGGGAAGCTGCTGCTTCCCTTAAAAATATTTAAAGAATATTTGTCTCCTTTACTAAGACAGTACCTCCTGTTTATTTTAATGGACTACTTTCAGGATGTGACTTCTTTCCTTGCAGTTTAATTTACTTACCTTTTCAGTATCTATTCCTCTGGACATTGACCAGGTGGAAACAATGTAATCCATCACACGTTCACTCAGTCCTTTAGGGACCTGGTAGAGCTTTAAAAAGTCCCGGACACTGTTCAGCATTTCATGGTATCTGTTGGTGTTAGCATACATTTGCTGAAATATGGTTGTCACGTTACCAAAAATGGTGGCATACAGAAGGGCTGTGAAAAAGAAGAAAAAACATAGAGAAAATACATGTTAAGATGTGATCATTTTGTGTTCCACTGGGCTTTAAAGACTGGAAATGGTAGGTCACAAAAATGCATGCAAATATCAGTGCTTTATTAGGAAGGCCTGATGAGCTCAAGCACTTTATAGGTCACCTTCAGCACTACAAACTGAGGACCACCACCTATTTTTGTGAGAGCATGTCCTGCATCACAGAGCTCCTAAAACATGACTGTTTGTATTTGTCCATCAAACAATTCAGCAGTACCCCAAACCTTACAAACCCACAACAGAAGACAGAAGAATTTTAAGAGAAATACCTTGACAGCAAATACTTTAATTTCTCATCTCAGGTTTATAGCACCTATGTTGAAATACTATCAGTGACAGATTTCCAGGCTTTAAGTGAATTATCCCAGTGGTAAGCTGAGTCATCGTTACCCACCTTGGTGTGACAACAACAATGCATCAAGGCAGAAGATGGAATATGTAATAAACAGCTACCATGGGTCAGTAATTTATAAACATAAGTTTAATAATACATAAAAACTCGCATTACATTTTATATTCTTCAGGCAAAAGAACAGCAAGGGCTGAGGGAAGAGCTAGAGCCCTCAGAGGCAGACCTTTGCACAGGCCTCCTGACTTCACACAACACAGTTGTGAAGCCAGCTGGTTCATCAGGATGGGTTTAAGAATAAACACGAGGAAGAAAAAAAGGCAGTGTTTGCAAGCATGGAGAGAAGCAGATGAAAACACACAGGACTTGAGAAGATCCATCTGCTGAAGCCCAAGACAGAACAGCAGGCTGGTGGCAGCCTCAGCAGCCAGGTTTGATAGCTTGCAGAGGCTGGGGCTGCGGCTCTTCCAGCCAATCCATCCCTGAATGAAATGGAGAGACAGGAAGCCTCAAGGGAAGCTTTCCTATGTTGTGAATCAGGTCAGTGATACGTGAGAGGTTGGCTGTAGAGGGAGAGGAACAGTCAGACTGCAGTTGTGATGATAACCACCAGTTAAGTGCTCTGGCTTGCTGAGTAAGTTCTTCCTCTTAATCATTTCCTGTCCCCCAAAACAAGCGCTGAATTGTGAGTATCGTATCTCTTCCACTCGAGATAAATCAATGAGAAGCCATATTTATAAAAAAAATATATTTTTCCTTACTGAAGGCAAATTATTATTTTGCTGTTTATTTACTCCCTCACCAGCTATTAAAAAAGAAAAAAAAAATCTTCATCTCACTCCTTCCTTTGAGAATGCAGCTATTGATTCAGGTCAGTGTAATAGGCAGATATCCTTAAGCCAACTAAGGTGCTCTAGGGTTCTGTGGCCAACAAAAACCTTTGATACTGTGCAAAACAAACTTGTGGGACTGTCTGTGCCCTGATCATCATGAAATGTAATTTAACTTTAGGTTTGCTCAAGGCCTTTACACTGCTGATTTTCTGCAGAATTCCATCTTGATGCTGCATGACTTTTCTTTTTATGAGCTTCTGTAGAGAACAGCTTTCTCTTTTTCCATTTACTCCTCTGTACAAACAGGTACAAAAATATGCAGAAAAATGTGCACACTCAGTTTAAAGAAAAGTGGAGAGCATTAATACAGTGACCAAAACCATTTATTTTCCCTGTTTAACTTTAACTTGTGCCTGAACAAAACCATATCAGGCAGTTTGATGAGCAGTGAAGAATGATAAAATGCTTTACAAAACAGATTTACCATAACAGCTCCTTAATCCATGAGTATTTTTGTATTAGAACAGCATTACCTATCCCTAAGTAAGTACTGGTTTGCTCTCTCTTATGCAAATACAAACAGGACCCTACAGGAGACTGCAGCAGCACAAGGCAGCCAGCACAGCTCTGAAACTGGTGACAACTAAAGACAGGGTGGCAAGCAGATTTTTATCTGTAGGTTTCTCGACAACAGCACTTGTGTCCATACAACTCTCTTTGCTCTCTGGCAAACAAGTCTCTCAAGTGAGACCTGGGGGTTCACTGTCTTGGCATGTACAGCTCCATGCCAGCAAAGGTAAAATGGGGTCTCCACTCTTCCCCATTAATGTCCAGCTACATGAAGCTTAAAGAAAAAAACAGAAGTTTGGTCATATATTTTGATTATTATGAAGCAAGCAATTTCCACTGCAAATTGCAGTTCCAGTATGACAATTATCTTGGCAAGAAAAATGATTCCTGCCTAGATTAATTTTTTTTTAATTCCCAAATTTGCAATCCTTAATTTATCATTAGCCAACCACTTTATTACTATTAAAGACAAATTAAAGCCAAGGATTTTTGCAGCCCAATATTGGGTAGATTCATTAGCATATTAGACCTTGAACTCTTCTGCACAGAAGTAGCTGGCCGTGTGCCTTTCCTTCCTTTCAAAGGAATAATGAAATGAACCCACCGCAGCAGACTGCAGCCCCAGACTGATTTCAGAAACACACATTCTACTAAAGGAAGAAAGTTAGGCCATTTATGATAGAGCAAAATCTCCAGCATTTCCTCTCCAGATCCCTCAGAAATTATATAGCCCTCACCCTCTGACATCAATATTCTTTTCCGACAATAAAGAAAAACATGTTGTCCCCAACAATGTGGCTGCTCATTTACACTGTGGTCTGTGATACTCCATTTAAAGCAGGGTTTAAATAACATCACAGATAGGACCATAGTAATTACAGTGGCAAATTACCCACAAGTGAATCATGAAGGTCAGACACAGGTTGCAAAGGTCACCAAATCATCTGCTACTTCCAGTGATGTAACAAGTAAGAATAGAGAAATAAATACAAGCCAGTGTAGGTCTCAGCTACCACAGTAAGTGATCTGGGGTCTTATTTTAGAATTATAAGAGGAAGAATTTCTATCTGTAAGAATGAGAGGTTTACAATTACCCAAATTACAGATGTAAGTGCTGCATTTGGTTCCTGAGATGAATCAACAGATTGATGATGGTTTGTTCAAAATGCACTCATCCAATGTGTGCAGAAGAGCTACACAGCAACAAGTGAGACCAACATCAGCTAGTGCAATCTCTTATATCTTGCCCCAAGAATTGCAGTGCCTTCTGAAAATGAACTACCTTCATTTTTGCTGTCTGGAAAGCTGATTGAGAAAGTCTGTCTGTATGTAAATTCCACTTAACAACTAGAAAACCAAAATAAACCCTTTTTACATACTGCAATAACCTAAGTACTATTCAAAGAGCAAGCACCTGCATTTGCAAATAGTAGATGATTTAAATGTATAATTGCACTTCTGTTTTACCAACAAGTTCCTGGTATACAACAAATTATTCAGTTGAGAGAAGGCTGAAAACACAGCCTTGAAAATCTGTTGCACTGTATCACTTCTTACTGAATATGAAACACAACTGTAAATTAACCACAAAAACTGCATGTCTCAAAGGCATTTTTCAGATAACACATTGTGAGGTCACACAAAATTAACATTGATCAGATAAAAAGAAAAGCAATAATTAATTGTATGGATCATCTCATAATTACATGAGAAAATGACATTATTTTCAAATGTGCAATTAGAACAATGTAAGAGTTTATAATTGCTCGAGATTAGGAGTCTTGATTAGTGGTAATTATGCCTACTTATGGGTAGAGAGCATGCAGTTAAAAGAAAAACACTGAACTATTAAATACAATATGCAAGTAAATACCAAACTGAACAGGTATCTTAAAGAATTGTTTACAGACCTAGTTTGGATAGAATTGTTATCTGTAGTCTTGCAATCTGATACCAAAGCTTCTAAAGTGAGATGTACTTATCAATTATCTACACAACCTTCTAGAACAGTACAGACAGACCCAGAGCTGCTTAACTTGCTACTTCTTAGGAAGCTTTGTGTATTATAAAGTTTCCTATTTGTAATCTTTTATCTACCTGTTTTTTTTTAACTAACACAATGCATAAAGATATAATTCCATTTAGCTTGTAAAGAATAAATGTAAAGAACTTAGCCAAAATCTAATGGGTCAATTAATTTTTTGCACTTCATGATTTTCCACAATATATATCCAGAACATTTCCACCTGTTAGAAAACGAATTACAATTGCTAATCTTAGCATGTACATAACTTCCTGAATTTCACAGCCTGGGAAAAAGACATTTTTTTAAGTGAAAGTAAATTCCCAGAGGAGCTCTCCCCCATGCTGTCCAGTAACTGTTAAATCCTGCTCTTCCCACAGCTCTCTGTTCTCCTGGACTGAAACAATACACTGCTCCACCTCCCTCTTTCATTCCACCAGCTTCTAATTTGCACCTCCAAAGCAAGGCAGTAGCAATGGCAAAGATCAGAGAGCCGGCACACTACTGAGCAAGTCTGAAAATCAATTTAATGGCGAAGAGCAAAGCAGAAAGCCTGAGTAGGCCATGAGGGACATGCACAACAAACCGTGTGGCGCAAGCACTTGACTTCTAGTATGAAAGATGAGAGACCACAGGCAAATTTTATTAAACTCTTAGTTAAATGCTACTGCAAATCTCACTCTCATCATCACATCTGGTGAAATCAGTCTGCTGGCAGCAAAACTGGGACAGAGAAGGACAACAGTGGGCTCTGGCTACAATGGAGATGTCTCCCCTGCAGAAGGGTAGGACACCAGTGAGGACGCAATTGATAAAGGCTGAGCAAGAGACCATTGGCACATTTTTTCATCTTCCCATCGTCAAAAAAACCAAGAACTGCAGTGAAATGCACGTCAGAGACATAAACAAGGGAACAGCTGCTCTAAGAAGCCACTTAAGCAACTACGAAGGACTAGAGTAGTAGAAACATCTGTGGACCTTAAAATAGGCTGTCTGCAGAAAGGGAAGTTAAGAACAGCTATGGAACAAACACCACAAGCAGCTCCCACTGCTCCTCTCCCCACACCCTTTCCTAACTCTACAAAATAGAAGCAGCCTGCTACTACAGCAGCACAGCCATATCACCTCCTGTTATGTCATTGATTTGCAATGACTTACATTTTGCCTGTTTAAGACTTAATATGGAAGAACAGAGGCAAGTGCTGGTAAACTACCAAACTTTCTAAAGATGCTGAAATCCAGCATCCTTTAGGATGCCTCAAAGCCTTTATTTTTTTTATTTTTTTTTTTTTGATCTGGAAGCACCCACACAGCTGATAGGAGCAATTTCAGGTGTTTTGGCTCACAAGCATCATGCACAGCACAATTCTGTAACAGGTTTTGCTTTTGCCTTTTTTTGGCCATTTTTGGGCTAAGATAAACAGTGTGGAAAAACACACAGAGCAAAACTGATCAGAGTAGCAATCAGAGCCAGAGGACAAGCCAGGAGAGCAAACTTCAGCATCAGTCCTGTTAGAAAGCTCTTCAACATAAACAGCTCTCTCCAAACTGACAGTGAAGGGCCAACACCATCCTGCTCTCTGTGAAAGGCTGCATCTTGGAGCCAAGAGCCTGCTTATGAAAAAAAAGTGGGGAGGAAGCCTCCTGCCAATCCTTACAAAGGAAGAGTGGTGGCTATTACCTCCCTGGCCAAGGCTCCTACTTCTGTACAGCAGCACCTGACTAAATTAACACAGTCCCACTAATTAACACTGTAAAATCTGGATTTTGACAAACTGAGAAGTGTCCAAACAAGTAAAATGCCAAGAATCCTGGTTCACGAAACTCATCACTCATTTGTTTTGACAGTTAGAGCTTAATATTGTGTTTACCCTGAAAGGTGCCAACAGTCACCAGAGGGGGATTTAATGGCAGCCACAGACTCCATTGCAGCCAACATGCCTGCAGAAAAGCAGATTACTAAAGTAATCAGATGCACAAGTAAAAAGTAGTCTGTGAGGATTTAGATGTGTTCTTGGTGGCAAAATTAAGGAGTAAGGATCTGGTCATACACTACCTTTCTGCTGTAAAGAGAGACCAACAGAAGCATAATGCTGAAAGGAATTAAAGAGCATCCTGGGTACAGTGAGACTTCAAGCTGACAGACTTTGAAATCCCTAACCAAGAGCTTCTCTCACTTTCAGAGAAACAGGGTTGCACACTCTTATTCTACAAACAAACAGCACCTGCAGACCAATGAGTTCACCTGGCTCTTCTTACTTAAATTACCTGAAGGCATCCATTTCTCTGCAAGGCCCAGCACTTCCACCAACTGGCGAGTCCCAATAGCAGTGTTTTACATCTAAAAGTGCATCATAAACCAGAGAGGAAGATGTATGTTGTGCATCAACTTACAGGTAAATTCTTAAACCTGACAAAAAGCTATGAGTAACTCCAAACACAGTAATACCTAATCATTAATTGAAATTAGGTCCTTAACCCTTGACAGGAAGAAGACTTTCCAAGAACTAGTATAGTTTAGTCAACGAGTCTACAGAAAAATCCTTGCACAATAAATTTATTTCAGTCAAAATATAACAACATGGGACAGCAAGATCAACAGGCAAGATTTGAAATGGGAAATGCCAGCACGATAAATCAAAGGTAACTAGAGAGAAAGGAAGATTCTACAGAAAATGGCACTTCCCAGTCACCTCTCCCAATTTTATTCCCCACAAGATAGGTTTATCTCTGATAAGCTAAAACAAATGGCAAGAGAATGTACCAATTTACAGCAACTACAGTTCCTGTAAAGAGCAGCATATTTATCACAACATCTTCAGGAATGCCATAAGGGATTAGTCTAGAGCAACACTGAAGTACACATCTTCAAAACATGGAGCATCATCAAGACCTTGGCTGATGTGCCAATTTCATTACCAAGAGGAAACTAAGTGTACTAACAGATAACAGCTGGAAAAACGATCTCTATTCCAAACATACCAGGGCAGACTCCCCAGTGGTACCAACACAGGATGAACTCAGCTCAGTGTATTCACTAGCAGGTTTTACCACAATGAGAACTAGTAAAATGCCAAAACTGATTAAATCCTCTGCAATTTGTGAGAAAGGACACTCTTTTACTGTTTTGTAGAACTTTATGGACAATAAAATTTAAATTGTCTAGAAAATTGAAATGGATTTCCATTTCATTTCCCATCACTAATGAACAGATCACCATTTAAATGACGACTGAGCCATTTAAGGGCATAATTTTTCTTCTACAGTTTATATAGGGTAATGCATGACCATTTTCAATTACTTGGTTAAAATTAAATCTCCAGATACTGCTTCTAGATTTTTACTCATTTGCACCAATATGAAAGCTTTTGCTTTCAAAGCTGTTTTATCTACGCTCGACTTAGCTCAAATGGTTTGCCCCAATTAAACACCAACTCTCCTCATTTTAAAATTTATTACTGAAATAGAACTACACCAACAAAAGAACAAAAACAAAAATCAAAAGCCACAATTAGGAAAAGTTCTTTTCATGTGAAGCTGCTTACATATGTAGCTTGTTAGCATTCCTCTGTTCACACTATTTCCTCTGTGACTTGTATGATCCTTCCTACAAGGCCTTGCAGGAGGGAAATCAAAGGGACACTCGTGGAGATCATCTGTTATCCAAAGTTTTGGTCCTTTCCCTACATTGCTGCTACACATTCAGCTGGGCTTTGCACTGCTGGCTCCAGCCTGTTCCTGCTGGCAACTATTTTGCAATAACCTATCCGTGGCTTTTGAGAGGTCAGGACTCAATCTGAATTTTGCATACCAAAACCACCATCCAGCACTTACACATACTGATTTCTGGGCAAAACTTGCCCCCATCACTGATGCAACACAAGAGTTTACTGGCTAAACTCTTGTTCAAGCAACAAAAGGAATTCTTGTTGTTCAAGCAAAGTTCAAGCTAAGCTCTCCTGTCTGATTCCTTTCGGTCATTGCTCCAACCTCATTTAATTAAGGTATCTTACATTTGAGTATGGTATTCAGAGTAATTCTTTATTCCAAATGATAATTGGATTCAGGTGGCTTCTCTCTCCTCCCACCAGAGCACCCATGTGAGAAGTTCATAACTGGGTGCATTCTTTCCTGATCATGTTCAGATCTGAAACTACCAGTGAGACTACAAGGAGGAAGAACCCAAGGCTTCCCCTGAGACTGCAGTGATCTCACTTCTCATTAGGCTTAAAACCTCTACTCAGCTGTGTTTTAAATACTACTGCAAGGTATGGGCATGTCTGCCTGTGATGAAAGTTAAGGACACAGTTCAGAGAAACACCAAGACAATGCATTTCTCTTTGACCACTAACTTTCATCCAATGACTTACAAGTCATAGACAGCTTCTGCCGTCTATGTAGCAGTACAGCACAGTCTTATTTTAGGCTTCCTCTTCTCTGAGAACAAATTAAAAAGTTAAATTTTAATGCCTATAAATTACCCCAACATAAAAGCAGAGTGGGATGGAGGTACTATGGCTCCATTGTGAAGAGAACCAGAGGTGGGTGGTAGAGTGCTGGCCTCAACCAGACAGCTGATGGAAAAATTGCATATCCCTTGTCTCACAGACTCCAGGGAGAAGACATTTCTTTGGATTAACTGTATTGTCCCCAAACCAAAACCCAGTTAAACAAAACCCTGAAAACAACTGAAAGTGGGTAACTGGAAGCCTGTGTCTCCCGTAGCTCACCTGGTTTACACTCAGCAGGCCCTTCAAGCTGACTTTGCTCTCAGCAGTCACACTGTGAAACCAGCAGTGACCTCTGCAATGACCAGACACCAGAGAGGCTGTGCTATTCACCCAGGAGCTGCCAGGTCTGTTCAGGTGACAGACCAGCCAGCAAGAGCTAAGGGCATGGCTGCACCTGACAGGATTAATGGCTACTGGACATAAGGACAACAATTAATTCTCAGCTCAGATCTCCTCTACTGTGAAATTAAGCCCCTAAAGCTATTGCACTTAACTGGACTATGCTGCACCTGTGTGCTTTGCCTCTCTGCAGCTCAGTCTAAAGCTTCTGATGCAACAAAACCTTGGTAAGCCACCCTGGGATGTTGTTACTTCAATAACCACAGCCAGACTGCAAGGTCTCATCATCGACCTGCCAATCCCTTCATGCACATGCAGAACTTTTACTTCTGGGTGCAACAAGTACAAACAAGTTATGTGACTATATTCTACACAGGGTTTTCAAGCACCTCCCAAACAAATCTAAAGACAAAGTGGTCCAAAACCTCCCCTTTTCTGGTATCTGTAAATAGTTACAAAGACTTAATACTGTTCATAACACAAATAAGAATAATGAAGTTTGGAATTTAGTTGACTAAACCAATGAGGTCGGAGACAAAGATGACATTTACCAGTGAAGACTAATTTGGGGTGGTTAAAGAACAATTGTCGCTGGAATGACTAGGTCTGAGTCATGCTCCTCCCACACACTAATCACAGGTGTGCTTGCAGACCAAAATCAATAGGTGCACACAGTATTTACAAGAATGTGACACGGGAATAACTCATAGACCGTGGTTTCTCAAGGGGGCCCTGCTTTACTGACGAGTGAAATGACAGGCTAGCAAAGACACAGATGGTTTATCAAAAAATAACTGGAACCACTGTTGCGTTTTTAATGACAAACCATGGATGACTGCATGTCAGAGGAATACTTGCCTCTGGAGCAGTGAAGAGGGTTACAGCCTAACTTTCCGAAACAGGTATTCATTCTGTTCCTATGGCTCCAGTCTTCAAAGTGCTTCTGTTCCAGGCTGAGTCTGCTATTTTATTAGAACTCAGCAGGACTAAAAGCCCCAGTAAACATGCATACAACTGAGAGTTCCATACCTCACTTCTAAAAAGAACTGTATTTATCATGATATTCAGGGGTAGATGCTATTGTGTAAGAGATACTGCTTAAATTCTTTTTAAAGTAAACATTACATGGAAATCATCTGACATCTAAAACCATTTTGTGCTTTGGTGAGTTTGTTGGCAAGTCACCACAAAATGCAAATATATTTGCACATAAACAAACACATATATACAGTCAGAAGAAAGGATGTATTATTATCCCACTGGGACCTTTTTAGAGAACTATTCTGCTTGTGCAGTGCCTGCCAGGCACACAGGAATGGTATTTGCAGATACTAATAAGCTGAAGCTGTCCAACAGAAAGTACAGAGGACTCTCAAAGGTAATGGAATATCTCTGTCAGTAGTTTGCAGCTACAAACCTCATCCAACAGTTAGGCACACAAAGCTTTTCCTTGCTTAGGGAAGAACGATTGAGAAAATTATACTTCAAATATAATCCCCTGCAGTCACTGAACATCTGGGATACAACAGGCCTATGTTTCAAACATCAATGCAGGAGCAGAGACCTGAACTCAGATCTTCCATTCTTTCTGAAGAGTTCCTCCGCCTAAAGGTGACTGAGTATTTTGAATCAAAGAGAAAGGAAAGGAAATGAAAGGGAAGAGTTTTTACTAGTAGAACTGTTCCAATCTCCATAAATACAGCAGGGGTGTGTTCACAGTATTTCCATATCCTTGGAGTCTTTGAACCATGAAATAATGGATTAGAATGGAGGAGGCAGATATCTCGACATAAACACAGACTTCTCTGCTCTCACCTCTCCACAGAGTAATGTGTTTTCTGGCAGACTTGCTCAGAGAAGCTTTACTTGACCAGCCACAGCAGATGGAGAACATCTACTATCACTCCCAAAAGATACTAGGAAAAGTAATTTCTCTATGTGAAGTGATTTCACATAGGTGCATGAGCAACGTCTTAGGAATCTCAAGGAAATAAGGCAGTTGTACCAAGTGGTGAAAGTAACCAAAATCTCAGCATAAGTAAACCCCAGCACATCATCAGGAGTCAAACCTCAGTAAACTTTTCATCACAGTGACATGGGGTATGCAACGTAAGAGCAATGGCTCCTCCTGAATTTAAATCCTGATCTTTGGATTCCAAAAGGAAAGGTCCCCCCAGATGCCCACTGTCTGCTGACACACCACTGGATGTAGCTTAACCCTGCAGCAGTGCTACGGCAGTCACTGGTCACATTCCCTGAGAATTCTTACAGATCAGGGATAACTTTCACAACATCAGAGGACTTCCAGAAGAGTTTCTGCAGTTGTCACAAGTCTTTTCCTTGTTTAAGCACTGAAAAACTTGCCTTCTGTAATTCAATTATCTGCCAAGTACAGAATCACCTAAGTAGCATGTTAAATCTTCCAGATATTAAATTATTCCTTCCCACTGATGGAGGCAACAAGAAAATCTTACAGCTCATTGGAGATGAATAGTAGGATTTGGGCAAATAATTGTGGCAAATATAGTCCATGTCATTTACAGGCATTGGCGTTGTCTAAGGATAAAGAAGTAAAAAAGCAGGAACTTATTTTTGCACCTAAACTGTGTAACAACCTGCATGCTCACCTTTTGAAAGCTATGTGAAGAACTGTTTGTAAGCTGTGTGTGCTACCATGAATATTCATTTACTGGTCTTCAGCACAAGGCAAGGATAGAATGCTTTTCAACAGCTGAATTTTTGATATTGCATAGTTACTCCTGGCTGACAGATATTAATGATTCTTGACAGAATGCTTATCTTTGAGCTCTTGCTGTAATCAATCAGCACAAGAGCAGCAGGCTATTAAAATATTTTTCTGTCAAGCTCTCTTGACATGCTTTGAATGGTACACAGCCTCAATGTTGGGTTTGGATTTTTTTTGTGTGTGTGTTTTGTTCGTTAGATTTGTGTTTTGTTTCCAGTTGTTTTTTGGCAGCTTTTGTTGTTGTTGTTTTGGATTGGCTTTTTAATAAGAGAATCTACCAGAAACCACACAGCTGGACTTCCTTTATCAGCACCTCTTGAAGTTGTCCTTAAATATCAGCCCTGATGTTGAGCATTTAGAATCCAGTCACCATGGTTTCAGCTCCTTCTGACAAATGTCCCTCTGTCTTCTTCCTATCCTGCCTTTCTCCATCTACACATGCATACACACTCTCATTTAAAACAATTTATCCCTGTCAGACTCTTGTCATTTACCTGGCCCATAATTACTCTTCTTGCTTCCTTCCAGAAGTTCTAACCTCCTGTGTTCTCTCACTTCTTCCAATTTTCTATTCAATACCCTGTCTTCCTCCAGCCTTTCAGAAACCTGTCATGGGAGCAGTGATTTAGCAGTCTCTTTGCATCACAAAGCCTGTAAAATTTAAATCAACAGCTTAGCAAGCCCATCAAAGAGGCTGCCAGACCTTCTTGGCCTCAATAGAGAAGCCTAATGACTAGGAGGGAATCAAAGTTAAACTAGATGGTCAGGAGAATTGGGACTCTTCAGAGATCAGAGGGGGGAAGCAGGGAAAGGACAGGGATACAAACCTAAATATGTAAGCATGAGGTGAAAGAGCAGAAAAGGAATGCAGATGAGGTTAGGAACACAGAACACAAAGGAGCAGCTGATAACTGAACTCATGAAAGAAGCAGAGAGTTTAAATGTCCAGTTTTCTGCACAGGCTTGGCTTTACTGATATCAATACCGTCCAAGATGAAAAGACACTTCAGTGGCACTGCAGAGGGAGGGAACAGATACACAATGGCATGGTGTGTACAGGGCACAGTGAAAGCCACTCTGCACTAGTAAAACGTGAAGAATTAAGAGTGGCAAGACAGGCAAAGCAGAGACCAAGAGCAGTTTGTATACAGCCACAGAGGAGTGTGTGACAGAGCTGGGAACTCAGCCCAAACCTGCCAGCTCAGGGCCTCTCCCCTATCCACCACCCCACACTGTCAGCACTGAAGAGACAAGCAACAGGGTTTTTTCACCTTTTGCTTTGCTCTTTGCCCATCAGCTTACTTCCTTTGCAGGTCATAACACCTGTTTGCTGTATCCAGAACCTTCTGCAAATTCAAGAGACCTCTGCAAAGTCAAGCAACAAGCGCCTATCTCTCTGAATGTTTGGTAAACAAATTCCAGAAGAAAAGCACTGTCCCTATCTGAACCTCCATTACTCCAGTAAAAAGAAAACATGCCAAAAGCCTGCTTAATGAAGAAACAGTTTGAGTTAGGATCATGTTCATCAAGATCTGTAAGTCAAATGTAGCAGTAGAAGGCTGAGCTGTGGCTTACACACATCCCTAAAAACTTTGTTTGAAGAGCGTGTCAACATCATGACTGCCATGCAAGCCACTTTAGACTGAGCAAGTCAGACCAAAATAACACAGTACTAGTGATAACAAATAGTCCAGTGACAATGTTGTCTTTGCTAGAAGCTAATGAATATAAATTCATCCATTTTTATATCTTAAAGCAAATACTCTATGATTTTTATTTGCTTTTCTCCATTATTTCAATGATGAAAGCTTAGGGAATAAGCTAGAAAGATGAAAAAATAAACACTTTAGAACAAGCCAAGGAACACTAGACAAATCCAGAGAGACTATTGCAAAGGACACTGAAGAGGAGAAAAACATTGGGTCCTGACAATATCCTTCATACAAAGCCTAGATAAACAAGTTGACACAAGCAAGGTGTTAAAGAGAGGGATGAAGTCCTTTGTGTTAATCTGCAAACTGACAGAAAAGAGCTTCAAGAGCTTCTGCAAGGCCACAAATCTCTTCAGAGCATTTTCACTTGCCCAAGTTCTTATCATGAGTGTGCCAAGACAGCATCCATCCCATCCATACAGAGACCACTTCTCTGCAGCTGGAAGGAGAGGAGACAGCGGTTCTTCTGAGCACGCTGCCAACATTTTGCATGTTGAACCCCTTTTCCCCTCCATCTCTGTGGATCTATCCCATTTGCCATTATTTTTCCATCAGTGACAAGCCTGAGGTGTTAAATCCTGAACAGTTCTAAAGGCTACATTACATACATGTGGTTTGAGAAGGGCACAGGAAAGAGGGAAATTGCTCAGAAAACCATTTTTGAGTGGAATCACTATGAGGATAACCAAAATAGAATACACTGTGTTTTCATATTCTTAATCCAAATGCAGGAGGGGAAAAACACACATGTATCGCACAAAAGGCAGAAGATTCTTAAGGGAAGTATTTTTTACTTCACCTCACACATTAACACTATGTTTTCCCTTCCAGATTATGACCACTGGGATCTGAAAATTTCCAGCATTTAATGGCCAGTCCTGACTCCCTCTGCTGGTACTTCATATGGTCTCCTCTTCCTTAGCCTTATAATAGAAGCAATGTCCTTTTAGCAGCTCCAACAGTAGTGCATAATGGGAAAGTCTTGTCACAGCAGTTTCATTAAGACGTATAAATATTTCATTAAGACTTAAAAAATACTTTGGAATCTTTGAGGGTTCATTATCACAGTTTTTAGCTTTCCTGTATTATGCTGCCCTTGTATTTGCTGTCTGATACATCTAGACTTCCAGCTAGACTAAAGTTAGAACAGAATTAAGTAGTAACAAACATAAAACCTTTCCTTGCATTAATGCATGGTTTCACAGTTCACGCAAAAAGGACAACTGGTAATAAAAGTCTTAAACCCAATTTATCAACACTGCAATAAGAATGAAGCACAGAGAAAGCTTTAAATACTAGAAGTTGCAAGCTGGCAGTGTGGGAGCTCATTAAAAAAAGCACTGCACAAGAATGCTCAAGGCAAATGCCATTCAAACTTTTTCAACTCTGAAGTTATTTAATCGTCACAGCAATCACAAGGGATAAGGCATTGTTTAAAGGAACTGGCTTCTGTACGTTGTTCAGTCTTCTGGAAAGGTATTCATTGTAAATGTGCCACCAATTTAAAATGCTCCTCAGTTCTGAAAAGCAATCTTTCTGACCTGAGGCTTGATACCTCAAGTTGCAGAGCACCCTCAGCTGAAACAATTCAAACAATGTGGGGCTTCTGAATGCCCCAAAAGGCCACAGCTGTAAAACGGGCAAACTGAAATATTCTGCAAGTAGAAATACTAGTTTTACACACATACAAAGCTAAATTCATCATTCTATGTGTGTTTATCACCAATTTCACTAAACCAGCATTAAGACAACGTAATTTCTGCATTAGTACTTTGTACTCATTCCCTGAGCATTAAAAGCTCTGGTACCAGGGCGGTATCAGGAAAATCTGCTTCCATAAAATATACATTTGCATGGAACTGCCCAGTTTCCCTTTTCATTGCATTTGCAGTCTCTTAGACTGTTCTGACTGGATGAAAGCATGCTAAAAAAGCAGCATGGAAATTATTACAATTGCTACAAAGCTGTGGACAAGCCAGTCTGAGACATCTGCTTACTTATTCAAATTTAAAAGAACTGGAAAAGGTGTAGCAGCATCAGTGTTGGCACACAACTCCCTCCACCACAGTTACAGTCTTCTCTTGCTGAAGATTTCATTTCTACACTGTCTTCTGTCAGCTAACAATTCATACCAGAGACCCACTTCTCTCCTTGCTTTCAGGAAAACTACAACCTGGCCCAGCCCTCCCAGCTGTACGTTTAGTGAACTGCTGTGTTTTAATTTAATCCAGCACAATGTCCATAAGCATCCCACAAAGTGTATACATACACCAAAAGGCAAATTAACACAAACAGGTGCCATGGGTTCTCTCCCACCACCTTGGAGAACAGTTACACTTGGAAGAACTTCCAGAGAACCACACTATAGAAGCTGATCAATGACATTAAATTTTTTACCAGAGGGTTTTAACAAGTTTAAAATTAAAGGGTAAAAAACTGAGTACAGTGTTGGTGCTGACACTTGTGTTGGTATCACACACTCAGTACTCAATGCTGCCAACACAAACCAGCATGTCTCAGAAGGACCCCAGCTGAGGGAGAGCTTGAAGACAAATGATTTAACAGCTGCTGTCTGAGACAAGAGTTTAATTAACATAATCAAAGCCATTATTAGGTTAATCACCAATTAGCATCACCAATTAACTCACTTATGGCCAGCCCCCAATATTTAAAAATCAGTGCCTAAAATGAAGCACACACAGCACTCTGTGGTATCACACTGGACTAGAAAGCAACACAGCAGAGGAAAATTAATTCCCCAAAAGAAGACACCAAGGAGGATGCTTTTAAGGATCTCAGCAAACAAAACAATATAAAAAGCCCCAACTTTCATAATAAAAAGGAAAAAGTCACATTTGGCTGAAAACCAGACATGCTAAAAAGCACCTGTGCACAGCAGCACAGCTTGGGCAAGGTCAAGCACAGAAACCCCCCATGCAGAAAACCACAGCTGTGCTGTTTGAGGCAAGCTTACAAAGCTTACACAGCTACCCAATGCAGTAGGTACATACTATCCACTGACTAAAAGTGCAATCTATCCATCACCCATCACCTTCCCAGGTGCTCCTAAGCTTCCCATATGCCCTGGGCTCCAGCAGCACCATTTCTTCACCAGATGATACTGCTGCCACAGTTGGGGGCCAGCCCACACTGCTTCTTCCAGTGGCTGCTTCCCCACAGCATGTGGTTGGTTGGGCTGGGCTGTGGGCACTGGCAGCTAAAGGGTGCCTACAGGTCCTAGCTAGGTGCTAGCTTGTCCTCAGAGCAGTGACTTTCAGGACCTACACGTGGCCATCTTTTTCCATGATTCATTCTCCTGGGTTACATCCAGAGAAGGCAATACATATAATTTTCATGTCTATTCAGCACTTCTACTGACATTAAACTATGTATGTGGCTATCTCAATAACTGCATAATCTTGTGTGTCTTTCAAATACAACACTTTCCAATAGGTCACTATTAAGTGTCCTTACATTGTTGGTAACTTCCTTGAAAGAAGACTTGGGTTTTTTCTAAGAATCCTCTTCTACGAGTATTCTCTTGCTGCAAAATTTCAATATTCAGCCCTGCTGTTCTTATATACCTGCTCTGAAGACCAAAATATAATTTTTAAAAATGGATAAACACCACCCTTGCTCTTAGAAATGGCTGACCTTGATTATCTCGAGTTGAAAATGGAAAGATTTAGAAAGTTACAAACATGAGTCAAATGGAAAATAGAGAGAAAATGTGTAGACAACCCTAATTATAGATGTTGTTACATTTTGTTGTAATGCCATCATGATGACAGCAGACAGATAATAGCAGTAAAATCATAAATAGTAGGAAGGACTCAGAACATAAGGAATAACACAAAGCACATCATCAGCCTGTGGAATGAAAAAAGCCATCAGTAAAAGAACCTCTTTGTTTCTGGGGTGTGTTTGTTTGCCCATTCTAATGAGAAGACACGGGTTCAATCAAGCTGTTTTGAACATGATCATAAAATCATGTTTCCAACCTCAAAATTGAGGTTAGAAATGACCTAAAGATCATCAAGTCCAACCGCCACTCCTGCACTGCCATGTTCACCACCAAACCATTCCCCAAGTGCCACATCTACATGTTTTAAATACCTCCAGGATGGTGACTCCACCACTTCCCTGGGCACTCTATTCCAATGCCTGACCACCCTTTCCATGAAAAAACTTTTACTAATATCCAGTCTAAACCTTCTTTGATGCAACCTCCTCTCATCCTGTCACTTGTCACCTGGCAGAAGACACTGATCTCCACCTGGCTACAGCCTCCTTTCAGGCAGCTGTAGAGAGCAATAAGGTCACCCTGAGCCTCCTTTTCTCCAGATTAGCTGGGACTCCCAGCTCCCTCAGCTCCTCCTCATCAGATTTGTGCTCCAGACCCTCCACCAGCTCTGTTGCCCTTCTCTGGACTCACTCCAGCACTTCAGTGTCTTTCTTGTAGTGAGGGGCCCAGAACTGAGCACAGGATTTGAGGTACAGCCTCACCAGTGCCGAGTATAGGGATATTAACATTTCCCTGGTCCTGCTGGCCATACAATTTCTGATAAATAGTTATAGCTGTTATGCTCTGTTTGCTTATCTGAGTGTGATTTTTCAAGTCCACAGTTTGAATTACAGCATACCCAGTGTATTTGCTACACAGAAAGAGCACAGAGATCACACACAAGGCATACAGAAGCACAGTATGGTTTTGTTGCACAGATATCAGCACTAACCTTATCTGTTGATAGTGGCAGAGAGTACATATCTGCAAAGTGCAGCTCCTACCTGACAGGACCAGAAATATTAGTGCCAGCATTGAAAGTGTAGTTGTTTCCACAAATAACTAGGGGTTTAAGATGGTAGAATTCGCCTGTGCTGCTAGGCTTCTCTATTTTAGTTTTTAATTCTCATTTTAACTTTTACAGTTCATCTACATTTTCTCTATTAAACATTCTGCTTAAGTGCCATTGACATACAGGTATGTACACCCCTAACATGAAAAACATGCCTTTCTTGTCTCCTGCTGTCTAAAGTCAGAGTTTTCCAGTGGGTCACCAACACAGATAGTTATAAATCTTAATACCAGGTTCATTGTTTTCTATAAATGTGATAATAATAAATATATCTATTATTAATCTATTATAAATAAATAATAAAATATTTATAAATCTATTCTACCTCAGAGGTGTAGCAACAAAGTCAGGTTTGCAGTGTACCAAGTGGGGAAAATCTGAAGCTAAACCACAAATTATCAAGCACCCATGAAAAATACTCATCACAAAAGTTGATACGACAGCACACAAAACAGTCTCTAGTTCTTCCAACAGGCAATTTTTTGCTTGAACATTGAAAATTGGCACAATTTTGGCATTTGCAAGCAGAGATTCTGAGTCAAGTTTGGAAGAAATCCAACCTTTTAATGAAAGGTGTTTTACCTTCCTTGACTGCAAAAGCTCTTGAAACACTGGCAGTTCTCATGGAGTCAAGTCTTTGCAACTCTTCCCAGAACACTTCAGGAATGGCATGGCTGGAGTCAGGAGAGGAGAAATTGACACAAAACTAAAATCTGATCCTTAGGGTACACAGGTTTTGTGGACTGTGTGTTATTTTCTTCAGCTGGAACATTTCCATGCTGCCCTCCCTCTCGTGGGGGACCTGACCATTCAGAACTGGGGCACTAAGGAGCAGCTTGCTTCCCCTCCCTGGACACAGGCTTGGCAAAGACTGGGAGGAAATTTGCTGTTTCTCAGCTGTAACTACCCTAAATGCTCTCTTTCCACTTTAGATGAATCTACAGCCTGTTGAACCGCGAGAAGCAAGAAATCCTGTGGCATTTAAAATGAACAACAACCAATGGGTATTTTAAAGAGAAGGTTGTCTGGGAAAGCAGCCCTGCTTTACAGGAGTGCTCTTGGTTCACCAGGCAGCCAGCAAACAATGGCAAAGTCCTCCAAAACTCCTAAAACAGAAGCAGTGCTCTGTAGCTACTGAAGGACAAACTTTCCCATTAGCAACCAGCGGGAAATTTGGCTGTGTGGCCTCAGGCAAACATTACTGTGTATCAACCATTTTGTGCATCACTGCACAGAAAATGGTACAAAATCAGCTACTCTTCTCTTAAACGTATAAAGCAGTATTCTCTAGCAGGTTAAGGTTAGAGACAGCAACTGAAGGAGGGAAAAGCAACACTAGCAGCACACACACATGCACAAACATAGCAGTCTCAGATTTGAGTTCTTTCTTTTCTTCAACCCGTATTGCCTTCTTCTGGGAAGCAGGTTGTTTCGCTGCCCATTTACCCAAAATTATTCAAACTCTTCGGCCATCTCCAGTGTTACCTTAAAGCATGGGCCTACAGGTCCTGTCCCCAACCCCTGACAAGAACCAACATCAAAAGCTTACAGGAAATATTTCTAATTCACATGCAGCTGCTTTCCCAGAATTCTTCCCTACTGCTCTCCCCTTCCGATACTGTCTCATATTTAATCTCTGGGGAGTGAGTACAGCCATGATGTTGCTTACAGAACAGCTGTAGGAAGGAGAAAATGTAACTGCTGCCACAAGGGCAGCATTTGTGTCATCAACACATATTCAACATTCACACCTTTTGTGCAGAGTGTGCAAGGCTAGAAAGTTGGCTCTGTTCCTGACCAGTTCTACCAGTTACCCCAAAGCAAGAGAAGACAAGCTTCACAGCAGACTGCTATCCTTCCCAACTGAAGGCAAGCGGCTTGAAAAATGTGGTTGCCCTCAGGCAGTTACCTTCCTCAGTTTTTGTATGTCTTATCTATCCCAGTATTTCACTGTTGAACTGCCCATTTCATTGTGCTTTGGAACTCCATGTACAGAACCATTCATACCTTTTTGGATATAGCTGCCTGCTGTATCATATTTTCCATTTCAACCCAAACTGGCAATGACTCAGAGCATTTTCTTCTGTCTGGCTGCCCAATGATACAACACAATGGTCCCATACAACAGTAGTCTTCCCTCCAGTCTTCTGTATTATTGAAGGCAGCATATGAATAAAAGATAACTCCATTCTGGATCTGAACTGCACCCTCATGAAGGGAGATATCTTCTATGTTGGCATAATCACAATCTGAATCTCATGCACTTTGTACAGTGCATACCTGATAAAATCAGCACAGTCAACTGGCCATGCTTACCTCATGCCCCAGCATGCATTTTTCCTCATATAAATCACTCTCTCAAATTCCCTTTTCAAGTCTTTGTCTGCTTTAATGAATCACACCTTTCAAACCACACTCTTTCAGACATAAGGGCTGAAGAAGAGAAACACTGCCCATCTTTTGGACTACAGGTCTGTAACCAGCATGAGGAAACAACCATGTTAAACCTGCATCATGTTACTTTCTGTTTATTTTGGGAAGAAGTCAAAAAAGAAGTTTAAGAATTTGTAAAAGAAAAGGAGAAACATTTAGTTTCAACTTCAAGTTCTATTTCTCTCTCTCAACACTCACCCTCCCTTTTGCTCACCCACACACATCTCATCATAACAGCAAAAGAAGCAGGGGAATCACAGTCACCTACATTCCCCCACCTCACACCTGTCAGTGCACTTAGGAGCTGACCAGCAGAAGCCCAAAAAAGCAGACAGTCAGCTGTACTGGCCTGAAAGGACCTTATGATGCCATCACTGGAAAACAGGAGCATCCATCTAACTTGGCAACTTTGAGTCATACCCCAGAAGGTACTTGGCAACATCATATAGATCTCTGCCTCACAGGTACTGCTGTTCTCATACTTCTGAACATACATGGAGAAGTTTTGATTTGACTCTTGTAGTTTTCACAAGTGTGCTGTCTTCTCTTAAATCAGTGAGGTGAAAAAATCTGACTCACCTGCCTCACCTCTTTTCCCTTTTTTCCAGAAAGCTGCCCTCTTGGCAAGATGGCATATTGCAGCACCATGCCAGCATCTATTGGTGTTTCACTGTTCTCAAGTTCTCTTGGAAACAACCTACACCAATTCATGTAGCATGGGGAACAAACAGGAGGATCTGGAACGTGAGGCAGGTCCCTCCCTGCCTCCCTGCACAGAGTCTAAATACATAAGAATTTGTATTCATATTTGTAAATAGGTCATGGAAGGTAACACCACAGATTAGCACCTCACCTCAATATGGGCCTCAGCTCCCCTGTGTCACACTACAGGCCACCAGGAACTGGATTGCAGTGCCTCTTCCAGACAGTATCTGGCACAGCCTCCAGTCACTTCAGTTTACCATATACATGAAGGTTCAGAGTGCTATTAGGCATTATTTTCACTGCATGAATAGATCAGAACAGCATTATGGGCCAAATGTGGCACATTGATAGATCATCTTCTCCTTTCCAATGCCCAGTTTGTGCAGCACCTACACGACACAGTGGTTTGCTCAAAGCAATGTCTCTGTCTGGTAATTCCTGTATGAATTTCACAGGAGGTTGCTATTCATGTAGAATAAGGCTCCTTTCCAGAAAAATGCCCATTTCCCCCTTCACACATTCTGTAGCTGTCATCTCCTTACTAACCTGCAGTCAACTTATTTGCAAGGAGTGTGAGAAAGACAGTTCCTAAAATCTTTAGTTTTGGCATACTTAGTTCCTGATAAAATTGATTTTATAATTTTCTAGGTCATGCAAAAAAGGATCTTTATGAAGAAAAAATAAGCAGAATCAAAAATATTCAAAACAGAAGTGAATCAAGCAATCAAAACTTATTTGCACTGTTGAAACATAGGAAATCACCTTCATTTCCCCTCCCCTCCCTCCAGATTTAAATGCAGAAAACTCAACAAGAATTTTTAAGTTCAGCAAATGGTTAAGGAATGAGAAGCTCAAGGAATTACAATTTATAACAACTTCCCTCTCAAAAAGCAAAGGGGCAGAACAAGTAAAATTGAGTATCTTTTCTGGTTCTTTGTTTTTTATTAAATTTTTTAAGTAAGGGAAAAAAAACTAAAACCGGGATGATGCCGCTAGTGTGGGATGGCAAAGCTCAGAGTGGTGACAGGCCCAGAAATGAAGGTTTATAGAGGGAAGTGAGAGAAAAATGGTGGTCCATTTCAGGAAAGAGAAATGGAAATAGGCCACATGAGATTTAGGGTTCAGTTCTGTGCACCAGTCTCAGTGGATACTGGGTTATTTCCAAGACCAACACATTGCCAGATCTGTGTGTTTGATGCAAAAGGAAGCACACTGTCCAGGACCACACACACAAAGTGCCACAGCAGGCCTGACCATTAGGAGAAGACATTCCACTCATTTGCCTTCTGAATATGAAGGAGGGGAAGGATTTTGGAAAGGAACATTAGGATAGGGTTGGTTCAAAATTGGAGCAAGTGTGCTACGTCATATTTTACAAAGCTTCTACTAAAAGTACAAACTGACAGTAAGTCATACAAATGTAATAAATAAGTTTACAGTTTTCAGAATTCAGTTGATGAAGTTTCTAGAAGCTCTGAGACTGTTTAAGATCTTTGTTGACCAGGATGACCCAAAAACTCCAATATTGTTTTTCATGCTTTCCTAGTAAATCTTAATTTTATCAGAAAATAACTTGCAAAAAAATTCCTCATTCAAGTTCAAAGACAGAAATTAATTATCTTAAGTCCAATTCTGTCTCCTTCCATTTGGCCTCATTACACTTAGACGATATTATCAATCTCCAGTTCCCTCTTATTTTGTAATGAAAATCCTGCAGGATCTTTGCAGTAATAATGAAGTGCCAAACCACTGTCATTAGAGGACACGAAGTATAGAGTGAGTGCTCTGAATATCACAGCAACCAGAGGTTTTTTCATGAGGCAAAAAGCCTTTATTTTGGGGTTTTTCAACCCTTTTATAAGGTGTTCTGATACAGGTTATCCTGATTGGTAGGAGAAACAACGCTCCATCTCATTCGTGGGACAAGAGAAAAAACAACATTTGTGTCTTGTTTTGGGAAATGAAACCTTATCTTCACAAACGGTCTTCGAGAGAGAAAAAGTTCTCAAAAGACTTTCCCTTGGGAACAATCAGTCCCTGAGAGCTTGAAATTCTCTCAGGTTCAGAAAATCATGTCCACAAACCACAACCCTGATTCATCCCACTAACCTGCACTCATCAACCAACACATTTGCTTTTGGGATGGTGACAGGGGAAGGCAAGGTTTGCCTGTCATCTCACCTGAAAATTGAATTCCACACCACTTGGTACAGTTACTGGTTTGATTTCAAAGAAGGAAAAAAGCATTCCTAATTCATGTTGAGGTGAGTTAGAAAAGTCAGGCCTTAATACCTCAACTGTTTCATTCTTTACCATAAGGCACTTTCGATTTTAGAACCTGCTGGCTGCCAAAATCCTTTGGTCAGAAGAGTAAATTTTCTACTTTTCTTCCAGGCAATAGGACCTATTAATATGTTACTTGTCTCCTTCCACATTTTTCACACCAGTAGCAGCAAGAGCTGCTGTGCAGTGGATAAAAGATACTGATATTTTTACATATATTCCATATTCTCTAAGTAAATCAGAATTTCTTCCAACAGGCTGCTGCTTATGATAGATATGTCTTTAGATAATAACTCAGATTCAGCTCTAGTGTATTTCAGAGCTTTAAATCCAAGAAATGGACTGCAGCATATGACCCACAGCAACACTTGCCTCCTCTAAAACATTCCCTATCACTTTTATAAACAACCAAATCTTTTTTAAAAATATAAAAGCAGCCAAATGCACTAAAACTCACTGATCTGGTAAGCACAACTAAGCCTTATTCATTCTCAAGATGTCATGAGACTCCTTATCCAAGTGGTTAAGACCACATCATGATCTATAAACCACTTACACATTCCAGCTAGTCAAGCTATTTCTATTACAACACTGTGTAACCTACAACAGGCCTGTTTGAGTCCAGCAGAAGTTAGATATTAAAATAACCACACACAGTTTTTTGAAGCTGATGCAGAAGTGAAAAGTGCCTAGAAGATGCTTCAGAACTTCCACCATATTAGATGACAAGTGGCACAATGTGTCATACGGGTGGATGTGCTATTTTACTATTTTTCTTCCCCATGCCTATCTAATTGGGTTTTTCTTAGTCAGAAATGGACTTGCATAAAACCAAGTCCTTGTCCAGGATTGTCATCCTTCAGCAGTAAGTTGGCTGCTTAAGGAAAGGCCTCCCAGGAACACAGACAATGAAAAATTTGTCATGCTTTTTGTATGTTGCGTATATTTAACCAATTCCACAAGTGGAGTCCATCATGTAGTTCTGACAGACAAACCATGCTCTCCTGGATTGCACTTGTGAAATTCAGCAATTTAAGAATAAATTTATAAACTGAACCCCAAAGTCTGCTGTCCTACATAACAAAGCACTGTGCCTCCTGCAGATTCTTTGTTTTATTGTAGGGAACAAAATATTTATCTAGCATATCCCCAGGTTCCTGCCTGAAGTATTCTTCCTTCTTTTTATATTCCTCTGCTCTCTCAGTCCATGTTCTGGATGCATCATGCTCTTCTGTCACAAATTAACTTGGGTTAATCATGTTCCTTTAGATTTTAAACAAGTTGGTTGCACACTCTGATTAAAGTTTGATAAAGCCAGCATATTTCAGTGTTTTAAATCTACTTATATTACTATATTACTTATTTTACTTATATTACTTATATTACTATATTACTTATATTACTATATATTACTAACATTACTTATAGTAATGTTAGAAATATCTAAAGAAAGCAAAATCCTGCATATGATATGAAAGACATCAGGTGAAAAAGAAAGCTAGCCACAGCTGGGACACTCACTTATTTCCCTATTCTTCTCCTTCCTATTAAAGAGTTAAAAGACAAAACTTAGAAATGCTGTGTGAAAGAAGGAGAAAATGCAATTACCTATAACATTACTGTAGTGTGAGCTCTCCCAAAATCCTGGAAAAACCAAACTATTAACACTTCATAGCTTTCATCTTCTCTCCTGTCAAACAGAACGATTTTTTCTCCATTTGCATTTACAGTTCTTTCAGAAGTTGCCCAATGTCTTGGGGAACAATGTTAAGCTCTGCAGGAGAGAAATGGATTGTAAAAACCTTGAGAATTAAAAATTTTCAGAAAAATCTCACTTCAAAAATTGTCCTGATTGGATTTGCAGAGTGCTGATAGAGATATGGACTATATCCTGGGACTATTCTAGCAATTAAATTCTAGTAATTTCTGAGGTAGGGTGATTCTATTAGGCTGAAGTACAGCCTGAAATTTTTAGTCATTATGGCAAAATAACGTAGCAAGGGTCAGTTCATAAAGTATAGGTATGTGATGTAACTCTGGAACATTTATGTTCTTTTTCCCTACTGCCAAAAGTACACAGGCAATTTACCCTTGCCAAATTATATTTTGCCAAAGATGTAATAGCAATAATTTAATCTAGCTTTAATCTGGTCATATAGCCTTTAAGTAACAAGAAAAGGAATACTGGTTACTCATTTTTGCATTCTAAGAAATAACATCTCACAGTGAATTAATTCAATCTTCCCCAAGCCAGGCCAGGAAACAAAGTACTACCGTACTAACACACTGACAGAAAATTATTTCTTACTTTCTTTCTTCTTGCTTTGAAGTGCGTTGGGATGAGGAGGGGACTAACCCCACATGAATGAGCAGCTCCTCATATGGCCATGGTCATTAGCTAAGACAGATTAATTATAGCATTAGCACTTGTGTTGTGAACCTGAAAAACAACTTTGAGTCCATCTGGAGATGATTTTTGTAGCAATTTGCTATTTAAGACAGGTGTAACCTAAAGGTTTTTTTCTGGCTCTAACACCAGTGTTTTTTCATAGAACCACAGAATAATTCAAATTGGAAAAGACCTTTGAGATCATTGAGTCCAACCAGCACTGCTAAGTCCGTCCTAAATCATGTCCCCAGGTGTCACATCTACATATCTTCTAATACTTCCAGGATGGTGACTCCACCACTCCCCTGAGCACTCTATTCCTGTGCCTGAATATCCTTCCCATGAAGAAATTTTTACTAATATCCAATCTACATCTTCCTCTCATCCTGTCCCTTGTTATCTGGGAGAAGAGACTGACCCCCACCCAGCCATGCCCTCATTTCAGGGAGTTGAGGAGAGTGATAAAGTCTCCCCTGACCCTCCTTTTCTCCAGGCTAAACACCCCCAGCTCCCTCAGCTGCTCCTCATCAGATTTGTGCTCCAGACCCTTCACCAGCTCTGTTGCCCTTCTCTGGACTCGCTCCAGCACTTCAGTGTCTTTCTTGTAGTGAGGGGCCCAGAACTGAATATGGGATTTGAGTTGTGGCTTCACACAGTACAGAGGGAGAAAGCACTTCCCTGATCCTGCTGGCCACACTATTTCTGGTACAAGCCAGAATTCCATTGGCCTCCTTGGCCACCTGGGAACAGGCTGGCTCATGTTCAGCTTCTGTCAGCACAGCCTCCAGATCCTTTTCCGCTGGGCTGCTTTCCAGTCACTCTGCTGCAAGCCTGTAGAGCTGCACAGGGTTTTTGTGACCCCAGTGCAGGACCTGTCACTTGAACCTCACCACTGGCCTCAGCACATCAATCCACTCTGTGCAGACCCCTCTGCAGAGCCTTCCTGGCCTCCAGCAAATCAAGACTGCCACACAACTTTGGTGTCCTCTGCAAACTGGCTGAGGGTACACTTGACCCCCTCATCCAGATTATGCAGAGGGATATCAAACAAGACTGGGAGTCCTGGGGAACAGGGCTGTGCTTCAGTACAGGCAATCCTGAAAAAAACATGCACGTCCTGGATGTCCTTACCCAAAGAGGAGGAAGCTTTTAAGAGCTGAATTCTGACTTTGGAGCTTGCTACGTTGTGAAGCCTGTCAGCACTGATTGCATCTCTCCTCCATGGCCTGTCTGCACTGAATGTCAGTGATGTAACTCTGTGCGGGCTCCGGCTCATCAGTGGGGCTGAAAATGCCACCACGACCCGGTGCACCCCACGCTTACTGATGAGAAATACCGACGCGCTCCGCTGAAAATTGCATCCCTCAGGACTCAGATGTCTGAAGGATTGTTTATATATCCAAAAAGCCAAAAACAACATTGTCTCTTTTATTTCTATTTATCACAATGACTTCGAGGTTTTGGTAGGTCTTGATTTTTTTTGGAGTTGGCTTTTTGTTGGTTTCTTTTGTTTTGTTAGTTTTGGGGTTTTTTGCTTGGTTTTTACTTATTTAAATTAAATTTATTCTTTACTCTTTTAAAGAAAAACTGAGATATTTTCACCTTTAGAGATAACCAGACCAAATCCTGCCCTAATAATTAAACCCTCTTCTAACCTACAGAGAAACTCTACCCAGTTTTCTGCCAGCCCTGTCACTTTGCTGAAACTTGCTGTAGCACTGAAATATATCCACAGCACTTTTGGTGGTCTGTTCTAGTGGAGAAAGCATCCAAGCAAAATAACACTCAGAAATCCCAAGCAGTTGCTTTACAATTACAGCAATAACACACCATCTCTTCAAATATCATGACTAGCATAAAATAAAAAGTCATAAAGCACAGCACAGAGGGCTGAAGGAACAGAACTGCATAGACTGGCCATACTTACTAAAAAGAAATTTAAAAAAAACCAAAACATTAAATCCAGGCTTTTAAATTAGGAATTGGTGGTTACAGTAGCATTGCTGTTGGCTAAGATACATGAAAATTAATGCAAAACTATCAGCCCTACAGAAAGCATGCCATCTGCAACTTCAGGAGCTTGCAAGAGGTCTGTGGCATCTGAGAGATTTTTGTCATCTTGTCAGGGATGTGATAAAGACCAGGAACTCAAGGGACAGCTTTCACAAGACAAGGTTTCTTTTTCCTTTCCCAGCATGTCCCCAAACTGAAAACACTGCACTGGCAATACCCATGAACACACAGAAAGTTGCTCTGGATTTAAAATCTCTTAGGCCTTTGTGCTGCACCCATTAATGATACCCTCAGCAAACGTAACACTTGGTACATGGCTGGCCCTTAGTTTCAGGCCCCCAACTTCCAGCAAAAATGATTCCAACACATTCCCCCCACAGCCTAGAAGGGGTTCTAGGGGTAAATGCATTTCTCTTGTCATTAGATACATGTTTAGTAAATGGCCACATCCATTTGCTTTTCAATTGATTACCTGCTTTTTTGAGAGGGAAATCATGCCTCAGGAAGATCATCAAACATGATGCCACAATGCCTCTATATCTTGTCCATCTGTTTTGATAACAATAGTCCAGTTTTTATCAGTTCCTCTCTGTCCTTGTTCACAAGAACCACGAAACACTTCCTACCCTGCTGGAGGTCACCAAAGCCCTGCAGTGCTCTGTGAGGCTGTGAAGGAGCAACACTGACCTGTACATCCTTATACCTGCCACCAAAATTTTTTAAAGCTCACTGGGATGGTCACACTACTGTCCCTTTGTTGGGGGTTGTGTGTCCTTCCTTTTGCTCCTTCTCACCTATGGAATTTTTTCCCCATTAGCTGCAGGGAAAACCTGACTGCTGGTTCTTGGTGAGAAACACAGGGAGTTCAGCTGGGCCCAGGGGGGAAGTGGGGCAGGGGATGGGGAGGGTGGGGGCAGCTGGGGCTGGCTGGGTTCTGGGGCTGGAGAGGGAAACACTGTCTTGGAGCTGTTGTGGCTGGCAGAAGGGAATTCGCCATCACCCAGATGGAGCTGCTGCTTCTTCTCCTTCTTCCCTCTTTGTTGCACCCCCTGTCCTGCTGGGACGTGTGGCAGTGCCAGGCACTGCCATGGAGCTTCTGATCCACCTCAGCCACCGGCCCAGGATCTCTGCTCATCCCTGCTGTTCCAGCCGAGTGTTCCTCAGAGCCCTGCAGGAGCACCGGGACTGACTGCCCGAGGGGTTTGTGAAGCAAAGCCTCTCCTCCATCCCTTCCCATCTCGGATGAGAAAGCTGTCACGGGGTCCCTGGTTCTGTTTTCTTGCTAATGCTGTAGTTATTGTTTTTTGTTTGCCTGGTTATACTAGTAAAGAACTGTTATTCCTATCCCCAGATCTCTGCCTGAGAGCCCCTTGATTTCAAAATTATAGTAATTCAGAAGGAGGGGGTCTATATTTTCGTTCCAAGGGAGGCACCTGCCCTCCCCAGCAGACACTTGTCCTCTAAACCAAGACACCCTTTCATCAAGAGCACTGTAAACAAAACTGCCTATGTTTTCATATTTACCGAATGTTTTTCTTATTTCTGGATTGTTTGGATGGTTTTGTTTGGTTTTGGTGGGGATTTTTTGTCTAATGAGGAAAAAACTATTCACAGACAAAACGGATCAAAGCTGAGACAGCTACTCCATTCTCCTGGGATCTGTGTCTACCTTATTCAGGTATTCAGAGACAACAGCTGAAGTGCTGCAGGACTGCATGGTGCTTGTGTTGCACACCATCAACGAAGAGGAGTGGCTTGGGTTTCTGAACTGTTTTGATTAATTAACTCAGTGGCTGACAATTCATCATAGTATGTAAACATGCATGTTCATGAGTCTGACCTTTTAACTCCTACTTTTGTCTCTTTCCATGATTCCTCTCACTATCTGGTCTAAGTATAGCATTCACAGGGGAATTTATGATTTCGTTTAGCATTCAAACATGTGCCTTCCATAGTTAGGGTGAGTCAAGCCCTGTAGTTCCAGTAATTTCCTACCTAACAAAGGAGAATTTAGCATAAACAGGCACCAAAAGCTCTTTCAATTTCAAAAATTTTCAAAAAGTTGCATCTTTGAATGTGACTGAGAACACCAACAAAAGGCTCCCAAAATGATGGATTTTGCTCCATTGCTAAAAATCCAAATAGGCAAGCATCCATCAGTATTATTTTATGTCAAAAGTCAAGAATGCCAAGCCTTTTTAGAACTGTTCATCCCTACTCCACCTGCATAGCAAGGGGATTGCTGACACAGTGCCCAGATACAAAAACTGCAAATGAAAGTCCTCTGATTTCTGCTAGTGCTTAGGAAAAATAAACAATACCCAACCCAGCCTGACAGAATCACTGAGCAAAATATATAAAGACTGTAATTTCTAGGCATATGTCTCCACAGGGAAGAAACCAAAAATTGAAACAGCTTTTTTTTTTTTTTTCCTCAAGTATTAAAAATGGAAAATATATGTCTTTCTGCAGACCCAGACAGTGGTTTTAAGCCTGGTTTTATGTAATGTCAGCCTCACTGAAAGATCTGTCTGTAGACATATTCCCTATTAATTAGCAATTTAGTGGCCATCTGTGGAAAGGGATAAGCAAATATGTTTTGATTCATTTAAAATGAAGCTGAGCAGTTAATTGCTTTTACTTCCCATAGTAACACTCATCCTTCTCTCTATATATACACACACATACACTCAATAAAGAAAGTGAGGCAAAACCATGCAGGTCAGTTCACAGATGTGAAGATATTTTGCTTTTTGCTTTGCAAAACTATAAGTCACCATATGCTCAGGAAAAGCAGCTACACCATAACATGAAACACAAGCTCCCATAGAACAGAAATCATTAAAAGCAGCCACTGAATACTTCATCTCTATTTTAAAATAACTTAATCTTCCCAAACAGATGTGCACTATTTGAGGTCAAGAATCAAGAGCAATTTTCACCTACCCCTCCAGTGGAACTGAAGAAGTAGCAAAACATCCCTGGGGTTAGGAATATGCCACAGCTCCCCACAAATCTAATTAGGGGCTTCACCTTCCCATATCAAAATAACCAACAGCAAAACACTTTCTCTCTGAAAACTGCAGCCACAATGAGGTCAGTAGGACAGCATGTGCATGGCTCCTTTTGAGAGCACAGGAACACCTCCCTGCAGAAGGAGGCCCTGAAGCAGAAACCAGGGCTGCTGAGACAAAGCCATGCTTTCTTAAACTTTGCCCCAGGTGTAAACCCAACCAACAAAGTCAGCCCCACAGGCTCAGTACCCACACACAGCTTATTCACCTCAATCATGCCTTCCCAGTGTCTGTGCACAGCTAATAGGATGTACCCACTCCTCCTACAAGCTACATACATTAAACTTTTTACTGGGTCAACATTTGCACTCAACTCAGCCAAAATTCCCACTGGTCCAGGACAGCTTCACTAAAGTATTTCTAAATTTTTAATTAAAAGTTACCTGGATTTATTATTTACCATTATGAAAGTTTGAATAAAAGAGAAAATGGAAATGGTCTAACCTACTTTTTTAAACAGCTATTTCATATCACAGCAAAGAACTATTTCTAGTGGTCAGTGTGTCTCCAAAGAGTTCATGCAACACAAATGAAATTATGCCACAGGATCAGCTTTACAGAGGGAGTAACCAGTGAGCAGAAGGGGACATATCTGGAGCTGAGCAGCAAGGCAAACCAAATTTTGTCTAATTCCATGTCTCTGGGCATAAGCATACTAAAAACACATGGAAGGACACTAGTTATGAACTGCTTATGCTTTCAAATATCTCTAATATTCTGAGCCTTTCTGACACAAACACCCCATTTGGATGTCACCACAGGCCAGTGCTGACTGTAGCACAAACCTTTCAGTTAGTTTGCCAGTGGAAATGACAGCAATGCACTTCTTAAAAACACTTGTTTACACAGCAAGTCCTCTTCAGAAACACAGGCTCAACAGACAACAATCCAAGATCAAAGAAAAAAGTATCACTGCTATTCACACCTTTCTTCTTCAGAAACTGTTCCAGATACGGAGCCACTAAACCAGAACAAAAACTAGAACCCAAGTTGCTAGAAACAAGGACCTGAAAACCTTGCAAAGCCACCACACCACCTGGCAATGCACACACCATGACCAGCCTTTCACAGAGGTACAAGAACTTTGCACAATCAAATCCATTGTATTAAAAAAAATTCTGAGCAGGAAGAACTCACCCTTCTAAAAGTAAACTCCTCCTTGTCCTCAACTTGATGCCAACCTCTGCACTCCAGGGAAGCAGCTCTTGAGTGCCCCTACCACACCATGGAGGCACAGCTCACGGAGCAAACAAAAGCCAGGACCATCGATACCAATAATCAGAGGGAGGGTGCAAAGGCAGTGTTGTGACTCTGAATGGATCCAGGACCCACAGAGCTGTAGCTTCTTTGTAGCTTCTTCCCACCAGTGCCAGGGCAAGCCCCTGCCATCCACTCCCACCCTGACTTTCAGCAGGGCAGCCTCACATACAGCCCATGCAAGAAAGGTGGGGCTTGAAAACATTTTCACACGTTCACCTTCACCATTTCCAGAAAAGTCAGTTTCTTTGAGAAATAAAGATAAGGTAAAATTTCAAAGGTGATCTTGCTAATGAAATTGTGACTGTAGGCTTAGCTGGCCACAGCATTGTTTAAGCCACTAGTCTTTTGACACAGCACTTATTGCTATTCAAATGAGCAGAGGATAAAACACACAAAAAGAAAGGTTATAAATTTCTTTCTGCTCATCTAAATCAACATTATTTTTGCATAAATTCAGTTTCTCTCTGCCACATTGTCATATGAAGAGTTTGGAACAGGTGCAAGTCCAAAATAATCCCATGTACATTCATGAGTTTTTGAAGGCCATGCTTAATCATTATTCATAGTACTAAATAATAATAATACTGATTAATACTAGCTATTCTTGTTCCAGCTAGTATGGTCATAACAATAAGCCAAAGATCGGGATATTTCCTATCAAACTGGCACCTTCATCAGGAAATATGTTTGCAAGCCTGTTTTGTGCTACACCACTACATTGCCTAATGCACTTTCTCATGAGAAAACTGCAAAATTTTATCCATGTTATATAAAAATTTCCCTTCTCCTACAGGGTGTTTTATTAGGATGATGAGACTCTTAGCAGTGGAAAAAGCTAGAAGAACAAAATTAACAATTTTTATAGCTAAAATATCCCAACCCCTGTGTGATCAACAATGCTCGTCTTGATAGTTTTTCTCACTAACCTTCAGCAGGCTTAGCACTGCACACATAATCTCAGTCTGTGACTTCAGTGTTGCTGTAAAAGGACACTTCAGAATCAAAGGTTCACATTTCTACAACGGCACTGTGCTGCTAGTTGAGTTTCATTATGTATTTGTTTTTAATTTTCTGCTTTTCAAGTATTGACTTTCTCCTCCTCTGGATGCAATATTACCATACAGAAGCTTCTATCTTTCTCCATACAATGAAATGTTTTCCCACAGACAAAGAAGATTTTTCTTTTCCTTATTTTGGTTCAAGCTCTACCCTCATCTAGAAAACCATGACCTAGTTTAACAGTGGCCACCATATGGTTCTTAACTCCAAGTAGCTCTCAAGGCCCTTTGAATGGGGATCCTGCACTGAAATGACAACATGGCCAAAAGCTGGACAGCTTGGCAACATGCATCCTCTCTAACAAGGATGTCTGAGCCAGAGGTGCCCAAGGACAGCATCACCCCCCTTGCTTCAGGATATGTCTGTATGCTCAGCCCATGGCAGAGTATGTGGTTGCTAAAGAGTCCCAGTTCTCTCTCCCTTAGAAGATGATGCTCCCAGCCCTCCTCCCACACTCTGACCCACTTATCAAATGTATACAGCTCTCTGACATGAAAAGAGTTTGCCACATACTAAAATGGAAGCAAAAAGGTGCATTAATTCTTAACAGGTCAGGCTTTAATCATTTTATGGCTTACTTACAAGAGCATATTGAGAGGATATGGACAGAATCCAAAATGACTGAATTTTGTCACAACAACACTCCTATCTGTGATTTAAACCTAACCGGTAAGGAAGTGTGTAATACTCATATTGCCACCAAAATTATTTTTAGCTGCATCACATTTCCCAGGATTCCAGATGTACTCAGGAAATCAGCATTCATGATATGCAGCTATTTGGTGTTGCATATGAGAAAGACAGAATCTCTAATACTTACAGCCAATCATCATCATAGCCACAGCAAAGATCTTCTCCCCATCTGTTGTCGGAGCGATGTTCCCAAATCCCACACTGGTGAGGCTGGTCATTGTGAAATACAGCGAGGAGATGTAGACCGAATCTTTGCTTGGCCCGCCTTCCCACTTCCCAAAGCCGGAGGTGTTGAAGCGGTAGGGGGTTCCTATGGACTCTCCCAGCTGGTAGAGCCAGCTCTCGGTGCGGATGGTGTTGGTGTCCTCGTCGATGACCTCGTAGTCACCGATGCTGTACCAGATGCAGGCCAGCCAGTGCGCCGCCAGCCCGAACACGCACACCAGCAGCACCAGCACCGCCGCCCCGTACTCGATGTAGTGGTCCAGCTTCCGAGCCACGCGGCCCAGCCGGAGCAGCCTGACCACTTTGAGAGAACTGAAGAGGCTACTGATGCCCTGGAAGGATAAAGCACAGCGGGCATTAGAATTTCATGTGAAAGCAACAATATTCATAACTGAAGCTTCCAAAGAAACAAGGTGATCTGTAAAAAAACAGATAGTCACCAACTAACAGAGAAACTGTGAAACACAAAAAGCTTAGTGACCCTTTCCAGGAATGAATACATCCACTCTTGCCTTCATCCACTACCATTTTGTGGGCTGCACTCTGAACTCCCTTTTCAGGTTATTTGAATAGGTCTACAAATGACTTTCTAAAAACTTCAGACAGGCTGTCTATTGCATATCCAGCTGTGAATTCTTATGCAACACGTCATATGTAATGTCTCAGATATAACACTATATTTATCATAGTTTGGCATATTTTTAACATATATTTAGCAATATTTAGCTCAGACATACCAGAAAGATAAATAAGGAAGACCAAAAAATACTGGAAGTACCTGGCAATTTGTAGTTTTCCTATTTCCTACAATGCATTTCCTATGACTTCACTTTCCAATACAATTTCATGCATTATCAGTCCTCTGACATTTCTCATATGAACCACACAAAGCTTAAATATTTCAAATATCTCACTAATCCCCAAATTACATCCTTTTTATGACAGCTTTGATATCAATGCAGTATTTCTGTACTGAAAATAATACGGCTCCCATAAAACAGAATTAAGACAGCATGCAGGATTTTGTATTGTTAACTTTTATACAGATTTGCACAAGAAGTCAAATATAAAAATTCAAAGCCATCTGAATAGCCTATCATGAAAATCCTTCCCTTTTTTCCCCTACTTCCTCTTACCATGGCTGTTTCATACATAGAAGTCTGATTAAAATTTAAGCAGACTGGTTTAATGAGTATTTCTGGAAATGCATAATTGCATACTTCTGGTCACCAGCTTTTACTGGAAGTTTGTTTATTCCTGCATAAATACAACTGCCTCAGTATCTTAGGCTGCTTCAATGCACTAGAAAAGATGTTTTATTAAATAATTACATAAAGTATATTGACTCATGTTCCCCAGGACTGCAGCAATATATTTTCCCTTTATTTCATGAATTTGTCATGATTACATTGACTCATTTTCAGAGGCAGATGTAATTTGTTACCTGGGAACACACTATCAATTTCTATTAAGTATCTGGACAAGATCTAATGCAACCAGGGGGTGGGGAATAAAAAGAGAGAGAGAGGAAAAAAAAAAGATAAAAAAGCAGCCTTCCTTTAAATCAGAAATATTTGCAGAAATCTAGAAGGGAGCAAGTGTACTATTCTCTTCAAGAATACATATGCCAAACTTTGCAAGTCACTGATACAAAAATTTCTACACAAAGTAAGTAAATTTTCATTTCCCATTCACTCCATACCCAGATTTGTTTTGTAACCACTGGAGCAAAGCCTCAATGGAAATTCTGAAAATATGACACAAAAGACCTTAATTTACAGGGGAAGGAAAGCAGGTATTTCTGAACACTCAGTATAGAGAGGAAAAGCAAAGTGGAAAAAGCAAAAAACTATAATCACATTTTAGAATTGGATTTGCAAGTCCTGGACTGACGGGTGCATTTGGTCTCTGCATTCTAAATATCCTGACATTACAAGACAGCCTTCTTGCCTTTTCCCTCAGGACCAATTCCCATTTCACCCTTTTCTCTTTACAAACCTCAGCAGCGAAACACTAATTTTTTTACATTTTGAGAGGTCTCCAGCAATTGTGCTCTTTTAGCTTCAGTCTCAAAACCAAGCCCTTTAATCACACAGTACTTCAAAATCTCCATCCCAACATCTGAGAAAACTGTTTTATTTTTGTTGAGAAGCAGTGGTGCAAAACCTGTTCCTCAAATTAAACATATCCCTGCAATTAAAAAAAAAAAAAAAAAAACCAACTAAAAAATGCTGTTTGTCAGCAACAGTCTTACCAAAACCAAAAAATAGTATTGGTTTAGGAAGGACTTAATCACTTAGAATTTGGTTAATTCTTAATTAAAAATTAACAATTTAAAAGATTCAAGGATTAGAAATACTTGGGGAAAGGAAAGAATCTCTGAAAAGGAGTTCAAGAAATTTGGTATGAAAAATGGGAATACAAATTAAAATACATTAAATCAGATTTTAAAAGTCTTTTTACAAATGTTCTCTTATCCTAATTTCCCTTGTGAAATTCACTAAAATAAATTTTATTTAAAAAAATTAAATGGGATTGAACTGCATTATTTGGAAGAAACTGATTCTATCAAATTCTGAGCAGAGATAGAGTTAGGCTGTTTACACACTAAGAACTTGACTATTTACAGAAAATATATACTTGATTTGGTTGCACTGGAAGGACAGACCTAATATTTAAATTAGTCCTCATACTTACCTGACTGCATTGTCAATGAGATTCTAAAAGTTCAGAATGAGCTCTATTAAAAAAATAAATTATTTTTCTTTCAGTGTTAACAGTGTTCTCTGTTTGATTTCCTCAAAGGAAAGGATTTGTCTATCCTGAATGGATCAATATCAAGAGCAAGAACTGCACAGGGAAATGATTCTGCATATAACTCTTAAAAATTTCTAAGTGAAAGAATTTCAAATGGTTACAAACAACAGAAACTTAATAAACTTTCACAGATGATAAAGTAGGGGAAAAAAATCAGATAGTCCTGCAATACTTTAAATCAGTACTTTTTGGCACTACATTTAGCAAGTTATATTTTAATGTTCACTGGAATAGATCTGCTGGATTGAAAAATTGACAATTTTAGATTACCACTTTCCAAAATAGAACTGTACTTTTATGTTATTGTCCATTTTAATGCTCTTATCAGTGCAGATTATTTTTATGCTTTTATCGTACAGATGGCTCGATGATGTCACGCAAAGGAGCCTGAACTCAATTTATTTTTCTTGATGTGTGTCCCACCCTCTTGGTCTGCTGCTCCTGCCAGTTTTGAGAGGCAGAAGAAGCAATACACAGAAATCCTTCTGCCCAAAGGAAATAGAAAAGCCTCAGTTAGTAAAGAGCTAAAAATGGCACTACAGGTCCCAAGCAGGCATGCCCAGGTGCTCTGCCCTAAAGGGTCACCATAAGGAATATCTATGTGGCAGCCAGGGAAAGGACAAGGCTAAGTAAGGCTCCATGCAATTCTACCTGTGTCTGATTTACCCTGACACAGCTGCAACTACTAGTACTCTATCCAACAGAAAACATCCCTTGAGGCAATGCAAAAAATAAAAAAAAAAAAAAAACAAAACAGAAAAACAAAACCAAAACAAACCACAAACCCAAAAACCCCACCAAAAAAAAACAAACAAACAAAAAAAAAAAACAACTGTTATATGGCCAGAATAGGCACACAGTACATTTTTAATATATTTTTCTACAGAGACAACTTGGATGCAATGCTCACTTCAATATGTAGTGCTTAGTCAAGTATGTCAGAAAATACTGATTTTCACACACACTTATATTACAAATGTTTTGAAGCAACTGAATGAGACTAGAAAAATTCTTCTGCTGATTCCTGTATATAGATGTTGATAAATATTTCATAGGTTGGCAGGTTTACTTTCATTGCCTGTGATGGCTGCTGCATAAAGAAGGAAGAAAGTGTAGCCAGTCTCTTCCAAACCAAAGGGCAAGCTCAAGGCACTGAGACACTGCAGAAATAATTCCATAGCCACTGATTGAGCAGAGCTGAATGACAAAAGCCCTTAAAATAATAATAAACACAACCACTTCCCCTCCCTCACCTTTTACACATTCTTTGCAGAGTAGAACTGCACCCCAAAAAACAGAAAAACAGACCAGCCTCAGTCACAGGGGAAAGCAGTGCCCATATTTGATATTCAAAGAAAATGATTCATAAGTTTGTCCATTAAATACTGCCAATAAGTAAATTTCCATGTATAATTTGTCATTAATTAGACCTCCTCACCATATACTCTGCACATTTACACAGGTTTCCTTCTGTGTTTCCTTGCTTTCTGCAAGATCTAATCTACTGTGAGTCCATCCCTTGTCTTACACTGGTACCCCAGCCATGTAAGCAGCCTTTTTTTCCAAATACAGGAGGCAGGATACCCATGTTTTGGCTCTACCTCTCAATCAGACAGCTTAGGATTTGTGCTATTACTTCCACACCCAGAAAAAGAGACAGAGGCACTGTGAAAACACAGGAGCTGTAAGCAAAGCAATTATTGTTACTTGTGTCATTGTGGTCCCCAAGAACAGTAACAGCGGACACTACAGTGATAGATGCTGTACAGACAAAAACAGTTGCTGCTGTTCATTTGCCATGCAAAATTCAGTTCAATTCCATTTATTGAATAATAAAAGTCCACCTAGGAAAAAATCAAAATACTAATTGTTTCAAGAACAGCCATAAAAAGTAGCTGAGGCCACCCCACCTGCCCCCCCCAAAGAAAACATGAGAAATAATTAACTTTCCATTCCAAACAAGAAGTAGCATGAACAACTGCAGAAAATAACTAAAATGCTACATTAACCCCACCTCCTATAGCTTTGATAGCACAAGTACTTTAGTAATAGATCCAATATACACAACAGCATTCACTTTTTAGGCCATTATTCACTTTCTATATGTACAGAAAGAAAATGCACTTAACCCAAGCATTAAGATTTTTTTTCTAGGCTCAAAGGAAGGATAGTTTACTTCCTACTTACTACCTATTTTTAAAAAGAGAAATATTCAGTATTGGCACAAATATTTCCTAAGTTTTTCCAGCACTTTGCTCTCATGTGGAACTGCTAAAGTTCAGAATTCATCTCAATTAAAGGGAGACGCAGGAGACTAAAAGCTAACCATTAAAAGAAAGAGAATGAAACAGACAAAAAAAATAAATTATTTATTCCAAAAGGGGAGGCAATGAACCAAATTTATCACTACTGTGAGGCAAGAGCCACAGAAAGCCCTGCCTTCTTTCTTGACACTTTATTTGAAGTCAGCCATGCCACAGCCCGGCTCTGCCTATCTGCAGTAACCTGGCAGCCCTGTCAGGTCATCATTAGGTCTACACATTTCCGTCATTTGTCTCCTCTGATTTTCTTAATTAGGTCTGAGAACATGACCTTTCCTACAGATTGCCACATTTAGCAACCAAGAGATGAGATAGCGTTACGTGCACAGGTCAAAATCAATATCTAAGCCCTCTGGATACTGCTGTGGTTTTCAGCACTGAAGAAAACAGATCTCTAGACTCCTGAAACTCATTTTAGTCAGACATCTGTGAGCTTGGTTAGAACTGGGGGAGAAACAGCAATAATTCATGTATAAGAGCACAGGGTGGGGAAGAGATGGGAAGGCTGAGTTTTCATTTGTAAAACTATGTCCATGCTTGCCTTACATGCATACATGCACACTCAGAAAAAAAAACCAACTAAACCAGGAGACAAATTCTATTTTCCTTTTACACTGAGAGGAAGAACAAGAATAAAGATAACACAAGTAATCTAAAGAAATCCTACTTTCTGTTGCAGCAAATAAAAAATTAACTCAAACAGACAACAATCTGCTTCCCAATGCTTCTGATTCAAAGCAACAGCCAGTTCCAGAAGCTTTTTACTTATCTCAAAGGGGCAAAACACACAAATAAGATTTAGTGTTACTGGCATCTAATACCTCTCCATCTTTCCAATTCTAATTCCATCCCTAATATGAAATAGACTAACAGAGCAACCACTTAGCTACTCAAACAAATACCCTTTGTCACCTCATCTGACTTTCTGCCTCTGATCAATACAAGTGTGCTGAATGGGGGGAGAAGAGGAGAGTAACTGATGCCCATCTCTGGAACATACACAGTGCAAGTCTCGTTCTAACAGCAGCTTTTTGAAATAATTCAGAATCTGATATATTCAATTAGCTCTCCTTCTTGGACAAAGGCTATCACCATACATTACTACTGAAAACATAATTCAGTGTTTTAATTCTTTTAGCCTGATACAGTTTGAATAGCTTATGCAGACTACCATTCTCTCTTTAACAGAATGATAGATCATGTCAGAGCTTTCAAAGCTACAAAGAAGTAGCCCTGAATCCAATAATACCCTTACTTATCTGTGACTTAGAAGAAAGACTCATCTGAACATTTGGAGTGCAGAAGAAGAGGAGTCAATTGGCATCTTAACAACCTCAGTAGCACCTACAGAGCAGGTCAACACCACACAGGGACACAGCAACACATCCTGCTCTGGAATTCTCTTCTGGTAGGGGCTATATCCATCAGCACATCTCTGAGCCACCAAGGTGTATGAGCCTGGGTAAGACCAGGGAAGGTAGCAGAATTAAACTAAACTCAACACCTTAAGCAGGCTTACAGCATAGGAGAGAATTTAACCTTGAATGTCTTCCAAGGCATGAGAGCTCTGCAGTGCCTTTATACATAAACACAATTTGGAAAACTGAGGATTTGGGGGGAAAAGACAGCCTGCCCCTTCACAGGGTAACATAAAAATGGCATGTGATGGGTAGCAAGGAGGTTGGGTTTTTAAGGAAGGAAGATAGAAAAACTCATATTAGATTGGAAAAAAAAAATAAAAAATGGGGGGGGTAGGGGGGTGGTGAGAAGATGTGGAACAAAGCAGACAGAGAAAAGACAACCTCACTTGATTCCCTGAGAGACTCTGAATAGCAAGTGCTTCTTTTGCCTACCTGCTTTATATCCTGGCTGTACACTTTACCCCAGGAATCTGCTTTACACCAATTGCATTTTCCCAAAATACTCCTTCCACCTACCTGTCTGCTAAGGAATCATTTCTGCCTGGCGTAGCCCCCTGGGGCCATGCTGCAGAGCAGAGGCACTTAGAGAAGTCAGACAAGCAGCCCTCCTCCTCCACCACTGCTTTTCCTTTCCACTGCATTCCCCTTCCTCCACCGTTCAAGGCCACCAAGCTCCTTCTAAAGCTCCAAATTCCACCTAGGAGCCAAACCAAGGACCCTCCTAGCCACGCTCCAAGGGTCTCTGGCAGGTTACAGCCCCCAGCACACACCTCCCATGGGCTTTGTCCTGTTTCTCAGGGGCTTCTCTGACAGGGACACCCAACCAAGTAGCCCTCCTTCATTATCACACCCCCAGTCCAAGGCCCATGTCCCACCTGGGCACAATAACCCAATTGCTTGATCCTTCCCCAGAAGCCCCAGTAGGTGTCACCCAGTCCTCAGGGTCCCACTTATCCCTCCTCGTCTACTTTCATCTCATCCAAGAACCACAATTTGCCAACATTTCCTCTATGCCTGGATCACACTCCATGATACACAGCTGGGGTTTTTTTGTTAAAGACATTACATAAAAAGTAGGTTATGACTACTTTAAAATTTCAATTAGCCACAGAAAATTATTCATTCATTACTAGATCTAGCAATAGACTGACATGCAAAATGCAACAGTGCCTTATTGACAGATTCAAACAAGTGGTGAACTACTGTTTCAAAGATATTTCATATTACTCAGCTGTTTACAGTTTAAGAATACTTTAAAAATTATATTTTCCAGTTTGCAAAATTCATCTAACCCAAAATCTTTCTTTATAGGTCCCAGTTTATTCCATAAAACTGTAAATATGATAATTTGTTCCTTGCCCCTTATTGCATGCAGTGGTAAAAATAAAGGGAAGTTGCATGCTTTCCAGTGTAGCTACTTCAGTAATTCCTAGATAGCTAATTTGTATTAGCATGAGAGATTATTCCACTAACAAGGTTTAAATTAATCTATTGCAAAAGGACTGCCTCAGAGAGTTGCCAACAATTTGACCAGCAACACATTCATTTTTTCCTCTCTCAACTCACTGTTTACGTTCCAGCTACACCACACTTAGCACTAATTATCTTCATTTACTTCTATTATTCTGTATTGTATTTTTTCTAGGACTTTTTTTTATCATCATAAATTTTGGCCTTTCAAAGCTGTACATCTTCTTTGCCTACATGCTAGCTTCTCTCCTATTCATTCATTTAAGTGAGCACTAGATCATTTCTACTGAATACATCTTTCCTGATGATCTTTTACTATGCATTTATTTCTCTTCTACCTCAACTAATAGGGAGTGATACATGGCTCTCAATTTGGCATCAGCCAACAATTGATCACAGCGCTCTGCTCAAACACATATAGCAATTACTACTACAAACTCCCTATTTCAGAGATTTATATGGTGGTGACATGACTGGATTCCACTCCTACCATGAGATTTCACAACGGCATCACATGTAATAAGTCAAAATTTTTCCGATATAAATTATATCTTATGGCATTATGGACGAAAACCACAGTATAAAATTGCTCAAGCTGACACTGCAAAAATATGCTTTGGAATTCAAAGTCTTAAATTGCACTGTTCTTGGCAAAAATTGTGGAATTTTCTTCAAGCCTGGTTTTTGTTAAATTTACTGATTGATGTCTGAACACAAAAAGATAATATTATCCCCCCAAAGTAGGTGGCATTTCCTTAAGTGAGGAATAATTCTAATTACTGTAAAGAATTACTGACAAATGTTATTTTGATCATTCGAATTTGAAAGAGACTAGCACCACATGTTTCAAGGGATGTTTAAATTTTAGACCAATATTTTCTTTTCTTACTCAGACTAAATTACAGCATGATGTATTCTTTTAACAATAGAAAGTTCAAGCCTAGCATTAAGTTGATTCATCAATCAGTGATATATTTTCTTCTGTTGAAATTCTGTCAGGTCAAGAAAATAATTAGTATTTAACTGTATAATTCGTTTCCCATATATAAAAGCCAGGAGAAACATCCATGACTTTACTTTCATTTGGGTAACAACAGAAATTTCTCTACAGCTATTCATTTCTTCATTTGTTGAATTCTGCACATGTCTGAATATGAAATGCTGTACTGTCTCTTTGAGCACAGCACTTGAGATCAGTCTCTTATATAATTATATAGCCTTGAACAAAGACATTAATGTTTTTTCTTTCCTCTTCCATCTGTAGAATGTGGCTATTCATACTTAAGTGCCTCTTGAATTAATTGTAGTTATTAATAGTTGTATTGATTAATAGTTAATGAATTCAAATTATTTTTATGGACAAAAATATTCTCAACCATGCAGAGAGGAAACTGGAATTTTGATTATATTGAAAAATGTGAATTGAAAATATACTAATGTTCCAAACTGCAACAAACCCAAAGAATTCTGAAATTGTCTGAAAACCACAGAAGTCACACTCAATTTTGTTTCAAGAAAATATTTTCTTTTACATCTTATAATGGAATAATGAAGTAAATTGCAAAACAAGAAGTTTCTTCAAAATAAAAAAAAAAAAAAAAAATTGATACCACATTTTTTTCAATTGAGTATCTGCTTTCCAAAAATACTGATCAACTTTAGTTTCATCTATTACAACTGGTGGGTCATTTTAAAGATGATAAAAATTGTTTTATTATTAATCTAGAGATAAGTCACGGGACAGTCCCAAAACTTCCCAGAGGAAAAAAAAGCCCTCAATATCCTATTCTACAATTTTTTACTTATTCAGTGCTGTAGGTCCTGTGTCCATTGTAAATCAATTAGTCTCCATCACAGTAATTACAGCATTCTTAAGGACAAATTGACTTGTCAAGTTAGCTCCTCCATGACATTCTCAGAGTCTTCAGTGCCTTTTTCTTTTCAAACCGAGAATGACAGCAGACAGAAAAATAAGCACCTGGCCCTGTTCCCCTTCATTTTAGGGACTGCAGCAAAGACAGGTTTCTATTTCCTCCTGTTTACTATCATATATGGAAAACATCAGACCAGGAAAATAGTAATTCATATTCCTCATTTCATTTTATCACTACTGTTGACACTGGGTATCATTTAATCTCTGGCCATTTTTTAAAGAATACTCTCATTAGGACTTCCAAACAACAACAACAAAAAACTCCTGCAGCAGCCATGGTCAGCGAGCAACTCCAGTGCCATGGCTTCAAGGGAATTCCCTCTAGCAAAATTAAAGTATCACACAGGTAACAGTTCATTTTGGTTATTTGCATGTTGAGCAGGGCAGCCTGGCACCTGATTTAATCCAGCTGTGAAGTTATATGGTATATAATCCAGGGCAGAGAGAGGTAAATTTAAACCAGCAGGAAAGGAAGGGAGCTGACCCACAAGGGAACACACTACACAACAGAAAAAAAAGATAAAAGGCAAAGATTTTCTGCTTTCACAATTCCTTGAATGTGGCTTTTATTTTCTTCTTTAATAAAAGGTTATCTTTCCCTCTACAGGCAGTTTTTGAAACAGTGATTAGCATATACTGTCCCAAACCCCCTCCTGATATGCTCTGTGTTATTCTGCTGGTGCTGCTGGCAAAACCCCTGAGGTCCCATAAACCAGCCTATGAGCCCTCAGCAGAAGCATGGCAATTTACACCAGTGGAAACTCTGCTGTAATGGTTCTACAGTGATTTAGACCAGCCAAATGTCAGAACCCACTATGGGAAATGCAGATGAACAGTCTTGAAAAGACAGCATCAATAAAAATCTTGATTTTTTTTTTTCCTTGGGCACAGTAGTAGAATAACTAAAACTAATGTTGTTATACTGATTAAGGAGACTGTTGAAGAGCCAGGGGAAAACTGAAGTACCAATCAGCTTCTCAATGCTACAAGGCAACACTGAGATGGACAACCTGCAGAAATGCAAACTCACACAAGAATTTCTCTGCAGAATTGCTACCATGAGTCCAAAATCATCTGTGCTGAGTTCAAGGGCTGTCATAGCCACTGGCACAGACATTTTCCTCAGCAATGTTCTCTGAGTCACATCACCAGTCCAAAGTCAAAAAATGTTCCTTTACCAAAATCTTCACCAGGTTGCTTCTATCTGAGAGACAGAAGTGGGTGAGAAAAGTTTCCTTCACAGTCTGTTGTTTCTTGGTTTGGGTTTTTTTTTTTGTGTCTTGCTTTGTTTATTTTTAAATTTTATTTATTATTTTTACTCTTTCTGTCTAAATGTCAGATACTGACATATGGCCACTCCTTCCATCACTCTATCAGTGTCACAGCAAAGTAAGATGTGAAAGCCCTGCAGAATAATCTTATTCATATAAGAATAAGACAAATACTTTCATATGACAAACAAATGCTTAAGGACAGGTCTCACAAGGCTTTTTTGATTGATCTAATTTGTGTTATTTCAGTCTGTGGTTTGACATGAAAACTTCTCTAGGGAATTAAATATCAAATAGCATCACATTTTTTCCACTGCATTTAATAGTTGCGTACCTGTCCTCAAGTTATTGAGAAAACAGCTTAAAATTTTATAAAAAATAGTATCTCATTTTTAAAAAAGTAATGGGGTTTGGGTTTGCCTATATTTCACTTGGCATACCTTTCTTCTGCTAGCTAGGCTGTCCTTTGTATCATGGGCATATTTTAAAGGAAGTCATAAAATTTAAATTTTATAGGCTAAAATTTAAATACGAAGCCCTGATGAGGTAATTATGTAAATCCCTCTCCTTCTCTGGAGGTATTCAAACCCACCTGGATATGATCCTGTGGAACTTGCTCTGGATGAATCTGCTTTAGCAGTTGGGTTGGACTCCAGATCTCCAGAGATCCCTTTCGAGCCCAGCCATTCTGTGATCTGTATCTTACAGCTTTAGCATGTGTCACAAACTCAGACACATAACTGATGATTTTTATAACATGTAACCAGAAAGCAGACTGCTAGAATCTTCTTTAAGATTTTATTAAAAATTCCTTCACTCTCTGAACTGTTTAGGCATAGAACTTTAATGTATTTACCTTAGGAATATTTTCTTGGCAGACTGATCCAAAAAAAACCAAGCAGCTAAAAAATACTAGTTTTCTGGATTTAAGTGTCTAAATGTTAGTTCTTTTGCTGGACTGTGATCTATTCCCAAAGAAATGAAGAACTAAGGAAGAACCTACATTTCCAGATGTCTCCCTACCCTTTCATTTAATTATGAAATTACCAAACGAGCACCTTCAGTTGCTTCACCTTCTTCTAAAAATACTGCTGCAAAACAATGCTGCACAGATCACCAGGTATCCACACAGTGTTTTCTGGTGCTCTAAGACAATTCAGTGAGTCACTGCTCTTTGTCACCTGCTATAGTGTACTAAAGCAGCTAAGAAATGTGTTTTTTACTTCCCAATTGCTCCTGTGAAGAACTGGCATAAGCAGAACTACCCTGAGCGTTCAACAGTGAAAGCAAGCACAGCCTGCCCCGAGGAACTGTCCTGACACACAGTTCAAACTATTCCTGATAAGTCAGACGGAGCAGTTTTCCTCAGTGCCGTACAAAGGTGCTGCTGTCTGCCTCTACCTGTCCTTCTGAACCCTGAGAAAGCAGAAAGAAGTAAAATAAACATGGATTTTTAACACCAAAAACTACAGCAGCAATTAAAGAATGAGCCTTCTGGCTAGGACTCATAAGCAAACTTCTGTGCATGCTGTGTGTGACTACCAGAGACATATGTAGAGTAATAAAATTAATTCTAAAACATACATTTCTTTCTTCTCTCCCTCACCTCCCCCAACCATTGGGTAATAATTAATGGGTGAGAGTGGTTATACTGACCTCATCAACATTCTCAAATGCATTGATGACATCATATGGCAGGCAGGAGAGCAGGTCAATCACAAACCAGGTCTTCAGGTAATTCATGCGAATCAGCTTGGGGTCAGAGATCACCTCTCCTGCCGGCCCCACAAAGGTGGTATGGAAATTAAGCACAATGTCGACCAGAAAAATGACATCTACAATGCTGTCGACTACTAGCCATGCCACGTTGTTCTGTTTGGTTTTAAAGGAGACATTGTAAGGGACCAAAATAGCAGTGTAGAAGGTTAAAATCAAGATGATCCAGTCCCAGGTAGTCTTGAATACACAATAATGCAAAATTATATGCGGTGGAGTCTTTGGTGCCTCTTGTTTGTACTGTGGGAGGATTTCAGAACCCAGCTGCAATACCTGTAGTCAGAGAGATTTAAGAGGAAAAAGAAAACATGCTTAATTTTCTCATGGTATTTTTCACACTGTAGATTCTCAAGTTCAGTACAACAGTTCATAAAAATCCCTATCTGTTAACTCCTTTTATCACCACCAAATGGTAAGCAAGCTAAGAAAAGTATTCTGTTACACAAATCAGCATCAGACTGAGAACAGTTGTTTCTTTGAATGCCATTAATTACATTTTGACACTTAATCTAATGTGTGGAGTGTCCAGGACAAACAGAGAAGAGAGAACCCCTTCAGCCAGCTAGACAGACAAGATAGAAAAATGACGGGCAAGAATAGGCAGGAATGACAGTGCAAATGGAAATTGATGGCAAAATCAGGAACAATACACAACGGAGTTCCAGTCCAGCAGCAAGACCACTGGACCACATTTTCTTTCAACACTGGCTATTTAACTCTTTACTACACCATGTCTTAAATAGTCATATACTACAACCTATCATGAATGCACAGGCCTTTCTTCCTCTTCTGTGGGCTGTGCAGGTCCAAAGATATCTATCATTAGCCTCAACAAACTCATTTTGGACTTCACCTTTTCAGTCAGAGAAGTTCAAAATCTTAACAATCCGATGGTGTGGAATCAAAGCAGAAAGACAGAATCATTAAGGTTGGAAAAGCCCCCTAAGATTGTTGAGTTCAACAATTAACTTTGTAGCACAGTGTTCTCCAGAAAACCATGTCCCCAAGCGCCACATCCACACACCTTTTGAACACTCCTAGGCATGGTAATGCCACCATTCCCTGGGAAATCTGTTCCAATGCTTGACAACCCTTTCAGTGATGAAGATTTTCCTAATATCTAATCTAAATCTCCCCTGGTGCAACTTGAGGCCATTTCCTCCGGTCCTGTCATTTGTTGCCTGGAAATTAAGACGGATCTCCCCCTTCCTACAACCTCTCTTCAGGCAGCTGTGGAGAGCAAATGGTCCCCCCTGAGCCTCTTTTTCTCCAGGCTAAACAATCCCAGCTCCCTCAACTGCTCCTCATCAAAGTTGTTCTCTAAACCCTTCACTGCCTTTGTTGCCCTTCTTCGGACACGTTCCAATGCCTCAATGTCCCTCTTGCTGTAGGGGCCCCCAGACTGAGAGCAGGATTTGAGGGGACCTGCCAAGGCACACTGTTGAGTTACACTGCAGTTAGGTCTGAATTCAGAAAAGCACTGCTGCACAAGATGATCTGCCAGCATGTGTTTTAAACCCTGGGCCTCAAGCTGAGAGCATGCTGACACTGAGCACCGTTTTGCATAACTGCAGTCTCAATCAGTGTTGCCCATTTTATGTCTGTTCTCTCTCCAGTTCTGCCCACTGCTGCAAAAGCAGTCTTATCATGTATGTAATCCTTGGGAACTAAAGCTTCTTTCATGTACCTGTGAATAAGAATGTGTTTATATGTATGGATATACATGAGGGTGAAATCAACATCAAGAACTTGTGTCCAAATAAAGAGAAGTTAAATTTTAAAGCTAATTTTACCCTGGATGAGTTACAAATGAAAACTGAAAGGAACATGAAGGCTTGCTTGAGTGAAATGTGTTTGGCAAAGCCAAACTCACAGAACCTGTGAGAAGTATTTAGGAGCATGGCTCCTTTTTCACATTTATTTACACATAGCTCAGAGCAATAGGAAGCAGGGAAGGAAATTAAATGGCCGTTTTGCTCTGGGAAAAGATAAGACAACACAGCTAGAATAGAAGGATGTCTTCCTTTCATGCTCTTTATCTCAACTTTTTTAATGTCAGTTATTTATACATGGATTTTATCTGCAGGCTTTTCTGAGTGCCTCTTTTTTCTTCTTTTTTTTCTTTTTTTTTTGTGAACTGGTGGAATTTTTTCCAACAGTTTCAGCCAAAGGGGACAAAAGAAAAAAAATCAGCTACAAAAGTTCTACTTGCACAAAATAATCTCAGATTAAATTCCCTGCTGCTTTGAACCTCACATACTCACTTACTTGTGTACACAACAGGGGTCAGACACTGTCAGGTCACAGTTCCTCACACATGTGTAAATGAGAATGGGAATTGCAAGCCTGCTGACTTTGAGCCCAGTATGTTCTCCTGAAGAGAATTAACATGACCTGCTCTGACAGACGTGCGTGTTACCACAGAGGCACTAAGAATTTGAAAAAAATTCAATTTAAAAAAATAAGAGAACTCAGTATTTTTGTTTCACTGAGTTTCTAGAATGACAGCAAGGAGGAGAAAGGAACATTTCACCGGCGGACCCAACTAGGACTCAGATGTGCTCACTGCAGCATTACACAGTCTATTGATCCTCACCCTGATTCATGTACGTTCTCCATACTACCAAAAAAAAAAAAAAAAGGGAATTAAGCCGTGCTGTGTTGAGAGGAGCTGGAAGCAGCACAAGGCACGTGTAGTCTCTCTTCTCTCCCTGCAGGAGGCACTGGCCAGCCCTTGCAGTCCCCAAAAGTCACGGGTGTGACTGGAAGAGGCAGAGGCTGTGTATTGAGTCTGTGTGCATGCTCAGAGCATCATTCCCGTCACGGTTTATTTGCAGTCCCAGTGACAGATGCTGGGATGTCATTTCCCAACAAAAGCTAGCCCAAATCAATATTTCAAGTATCTCCTACCCTCCCTTTTGCACATTGCAGCTGTACCTGAACCACCTAGAAAGCAATGAGTTACTACTGGCTTTTATGAAGCTCTGCAGGAGCAGCAGCTCTAACATAGGATCATCCTAAGCCTCAAATATGCTTCACTGGGCAAGGAGAGTCCTCTGCAATATTCATTCACTGAAATAATTGATCAGCAAAATCAAGCATCTCCATCAAGTTGTACCATTTTTCATTTAGCAGGATTTCAGTTCTAATGCTGAGATTTTACCGGTGTGGGGAGACGGCATCACCCTTCAAACGCTGCAGGAAAGCATAATTGCTTCTTCTGCAATCACAGGCCTACTACAGCCTAATTTTTTAGCCCCTGGTATTACATGAATAAGTCAATTATTTTGGTAACTATTCCAACCAGCACAGGTACCTCAACCATGAAAAACTGAAAAAAAATATTTTTTTTTCTCTTGTTAGATGGTTCTTATCTATACATACATAAGTTCTAGACTGAGAATTGTCTAATGTACTCCATTTTGGTCACTGCTGCTCTCTTTGTACTCCAAGAATTTGTGGAAATTTTGCATCAACAAAACTAAATTTACTGGAAAATATACTAATGTGTACTTGCATACTCAAAGAGAGGAAAAGGCAAGAACAATCCCTGTTTGATAAAAAAGAAGGGACTAAATTATGGTGCCCATTATTTTGCTGTAAATAGAAAAAAACCCATCAAAATAAAGCCAGTGGAACTGCAAGGACGTAAAACTGAACAGAAAGCAGAAAAAAACCAGACTTCTAGTTCCAACTCGTTAAGACAATAAACTGCTGCTTCAGTGTTTTAAAATATCATCACCAAATACAAAGCACTCACTCCTTACTTGTTTGAGATTCAAGGGCTACAGCAGAGGAAAATAAAAGGCTTGATAATTGATTGATCTCCTTCCTCTTCTATTTAGAAAGTAAACATACTCTATCTGAATAGCTAGGGACCTTATTAGTAAGTCTTTTGAACTTCTGTTACCCCCCTGGAGTCTCTGGTGCAGCCCTACCAATGGTTATTTAAGGAGACCAGGGGCCATGGCTTTAGTTTGTCTCCTGCAGAAGGATGCACACCAGCACTGTGGGCATGGATCCCGAATGCCCTGCAGGAGACAGGCATCGAGGAATGACACAGGGATTCCAATCACTCACCAGGTGAGGAAAGCCACCTGCAGCAAGTCTGAGGTGCCTCCAGTCCTCTTTTTGGGTAGGGTGGGGGTTACAAGTTCTAGCCTGGGCTCACTCTCACTACATGACTAACACACACCTTTGTAAAAGCACCCCATCTTGTTGGCACTGCTAGTGATGATTTCACAGCCTGAGGTGAAAGAAGGGCACTGCCCCAGATCACAGCTATCTCTCCCAGCAAAGGTAACTTGCTTTGCACACTGGCAAAAATCTCACCGTGCCTGGCACTGCCAGCCAAGAGCTCTCAAAGGCACCAAATCCTTCATTTCACTGAAGGAAGAGAAATTCACCTACAACAAAGCTTAATAATCTCAGAGAGCAAGCACTTGCCTTTATCATAGAGCACAACAAAAGAGCTCAGTACTGCACAGAAACCATGGAAGGAGGTCCACAGAGCTTAGTGCTAAAGATCAAGGTTTTGTCAGGTCACTGCACTGGAAGTTACAAGAACTCTTTTTCTCCACTTTTCATGCCAAGGGCCACACTCAGTCTGTTTCTTCACCATCCTTACACACACACAAACACACATCTTCCCTGGGTCCTCTGGAGATTAAGAGCTATAAACCCCACTCTCTCTGCATCACCCAGCAAGCCCAGGTCAATGCAAAGCACCCTCTGCCCTTTCCCAAGGTGCTCCTGCTGCTCTCCAGCCTCTAGGGAGAGTAGTGCCAACCGGAGACAGGTTTGCCAAAGTAGTCAGGTGTGGTTACACTGCTTGTGAAGCTACTTCTCCTGGAGAGGAAAAAAAGCAAACCCCAAGAGATTGATATAAAAGCTATCATGAAGAAAATGTACACAGCTATGCAAACCAATATGCTGAGCTTCCATTCATGTGCACTGGACAATTTGATTACTACAATTTTCTGAATAAATGAAACAGCTCTGGTTTTGGAAGATTTTTCACTATTATATAGTTTCATCAAAGTAAAAAAAATATTTATTAGAGAAATTTATTAATGAAAGTATTATTTCAGTGACTTACTATTCATCAGATAATACAGCTGTATTATCTGCATTTATTATTTGTGGTAATGATGCATGATGCTTTAATAGCTCTCTAACGCTGGAGAATTTTATTCCAAGAGCAGAAATGCCAAATTTCATCATGGGTGTTCTTTTTTAAACATTTTTTTTTAAAAATCCTATTTTTTTTACAAAATGGTGAATATAAGCCAGGCCAGGAGTCATAAATTGCATCAAAAGTGGTTACAATGATTTATTTACTTTTAAGAATGTATGACTGGAGGGCAAAAAAAGCTAACACACAAACATTCAGTCATTTCCAGCTTATTCTCTCCTTTTCATGATTTCAATTGCACCTATTTGCTTCCTCTCACTCTCCCTGCTTTTGTTTTCCCAAGCACCCACACAAATTGCTCCCAAGCTAAGGGCTAGGTGCTAAACCTCAGTATTTTGACTGACAGTTTTAATGCCAGTTATAAGTTCCTGGTAAACAACATTAGAAGAAAAATGGCAGAAGTTCCATTCTCAAGCAGTGCTGCTACACACCATTATAATTTCTCTGCTTTTATTTCTCCTAACTATCGTATTTATTCATTTTTTTAATTTTGACACAGTCTTGTTTGCCCAGAACTGCCTGGCAAAGGTGTAGAACACATCAGCTAAGACCATAGGTGCAGATGACAGTGTATTCATTCAGCAGTGACCAGGAAGAACCATCCCTACAATCAGCTACTTGGCAATTAAGCAACAGAAATGCATCAGTTACTTTACAAACTCCTATTGCAAAATGTAGTCTCACAGTTACCTAACACCCTTGTGTTAATTGCATAATTAAATTGACTAGTTTTCATATGACTGCTATTAGAGAAGTCAGGCTAAAAAAAAAAAATCTATGCCTACTGGCAAAAGTCAGAGACTGAAGCTTCACAGACACTGCTTGTATTATCCATGGCCTGTTAGTCTGTCACTAACACCTTTCTTAAACGGTTTCATAAACAATAGAAAATTGTAAGCTGTTGTGGCAAGCTCCAACACCTTGCTCTACTCAGGTTCTAGGATACAACAGCCTCCCGAGAAATTCAAATATATAAGTGATAAATAACTAAGAGCAATACAAATAACAGTGCAATAAACGTGGAGCCTTCTCACACAAACAAGATTGATGTGAAATGTCATAGTGAGTAGCAAAAGAAAAAGGATGAATTTTAAAATTTCAGATAGGCTACTGCAGGGATGAAGAAAAAAAAAAGGAAAAAAAATATTTGAAAGTACAACAGGGAACTGTTAGAGATCCCATACACAATATTATCAAGAAACCTTTGCAGAATAAGAAGCCTGGAACCCCATATATCTTCAAATAAAGAAAAGTGGTCTTGTCTGTATGATTATCTGCACTCTTCTCTGGTGTAGTTCTATTGACTTAAATGGAATTACAGCAGGAAAAAAAAGCTACCTAACATCACAGCTGGGGCTAATGTTCTTTGTAAAATTATGACTGCAATATTCAGTCAGCAATTAAAGAAACTCATTTCAGACATGTAAACTATACACTTGCCCTTTATTATTTGTAATGAATCAATTGGCTGTGCCAATAAGAATACTTGCAAAGACTTGTTGAGTGCATGGACTTGCAAAAAGTTTCGGTAACATGTAGTTACTGACATCCAGACTGTTGCCAAACAATAAACTCAGACCCTTTTCCTTACATTTTGCTGCTTACATTTTTAGCATTAAGGAAAATTCAAGTGTAGAGATCTAAAGAGAAGAAGGGATTATTTTATATGAAGCCCTGAGTAGGATTAGGAGGAAAACTATTCCAAATTCCAGGATACTAAAGCAACCTCAGGGTGGACATATGCTAATCACATGGTGTCTCTGCAGTATGGTTTCCATGTGAATGTCTGTCCCTCCCTTCTGCTAGTATAATTCATTATATTTCTCTGCTTCCAACAGAAATTGGTTTCCCCTTCTTGAGTTATTCTGTATTAAATACTGACTAGGTAGGATCCTGTCTGTAGGAATTTTGCCATTATACATGATAACAAGACAGGAGATTTTTAGTTTGCATAGAAACTAAGACGTATTCAACAGAACTAACAGAGCACAGTATAACTGAGTATATGGAGACCTCATGGAATCCGTCGATGCCTTACACTTCCAGCTTCACAGGAAGATCAAGAATTATTGTCAAGTCACAGCTGCTGCCATGGCATTCACAGGAGGAAGTGACACAGGACTGCCATGGTATATTGGCTGTGCTGTCATTAACACCATATCAAACCTCTCCCCAAGGTGTTTTTACACCAGGGAGACCCTGCTACTGGCCCAGGAGACAGCTACAGGAAACTCGGGACAGTCTCTCCCCCTCGTGGTGAAAACCCTCAAACCCAAAGTGCTTTGAGGGGCCTTCTCTTCCTGGAGCTTATCTCAAAACTTTGAGAGGCTACTTAAATCACAAGGTTTCATTTTCCCCCCATCTGTCTGCAGTGTTGCTTGCGGCATCTTACAATTCCTCTGTCCATAAAAGCGGTAACTTAAACATAGGTTTTAACCAGTTGGTAATGCGGGGTTGGCATCCCACTGAAAAGTAAGTAGACATAAATTAATTCAGAGAATAACCATGTCATGGATTCTCCAGGATTTTCTTGTGTACTGGACCAGGTTTTTGTCACCTCAGTTTTGCATAAGTAGATAGTCCAAGATCCTACTTTTATTAAGATGCTCAGAAGAATGGAAACTAAGCAAGAAAGTATTATTTTAGTAACACCTCTCTAAGACTTTGCTAAGATATGGAACACAACACTGCTATTAGGATACATGAAGTCTTTGGGACACCTCTTTCCATTCTACTGTCATAAGACACATTTCACAGCACATGTACCAGATTCCCAGAGCAGGAAGGACTGACAGTTCTTGGCTCATGCAGGGACGACATACCCACAAAGGCTAACAACATTTCTTAATAGCCTCCTGGGGAAAGAAAAAATTACCTCAGCAAGTCTTGAGTGCTTGTGAACGTTCTCTCCTTTCTGCACGCTGGGAGCAAGCTGCTGCAGCACTCCTCGGCTGCTTGTGAGGGCACGGGTCAAGCGGGCAAACTTCCCCCAACCTTGAGAAAACATGCAAGATTAGACACATTACCAAAAAAAGCTGCAAGTGTACCTCATAAAACCTCTTACAGCTAAAGGGAGAAAAAGACGTTAAAACAGAGCAATCTGCTTTAATACTGACCAGAAGGGAGTATAATTTAACCAAATACCAGACAAAAGTAAGTCAGAAAATAGGTGTCAGCATGGTACAGTAATAAAACCCATGACTGCTGTGACTTTGTATTCAATGAGTCTACAGAAGTACTGCTACATGAACTGCATATTTTGCAAGGATAAATGTCCACTATACAATAATCTCATATTAAATCTAATGATCAGATTTGGATCTCACAGCACTGCAGAAGACACTCCAGACTAATCAAGATGTAAGGCTACAGTCATGCACAATGAAAATTAGAGTTGTCTGTAACAGAAGTGAATCTGGCCTCAGATGCATCAAGCATAGATTTGGAATAAGCAGAGAGATATACATAAGATAATAAAAAGCAGAGCAGAAAAGAAAAACAAAATCATTAATTTTACTCTTTCTAAACAAAAGGGAGAACATACTAATAGATTTTCTCAAACTCGAATTAAACATTTAGCAGCTTCTGGCAGAGAAGTCGTGCGCTGAATTTTAATTCCAAATATTTTTTACAGTGATTTCAAATATCCCTCAAAATAGAAGACCTTCAATGGCAGTCACAAGAGCTAGCTACAACTATAATCTTTATGAGCAGTACTTTGCCGTAACAGAAAGGCAGAGTATACATCTGGATATTTTTGGTATACTGAAAGTATCAGTTTGTTTAGTCCCAATCTTGAAAAACGCTAGCACCACCTGGGAGCTCTTGAGCTCCTACTCCTCATCTCCTACTCCAATTAAAGATGCTCAGCATTTTGAAGATTCAGTTTATAATGAGAACCTGGTTCTGGAAAACATTGCCTACACAGATTTCTTGCAGACTCCTTTTAGGTACTGGAAGGTGCTATAAGGTGTCCTTGGAGTCTTCTCCTCTCCAGCCTGAGCACCCACATCTCTCCCAGCCTGTCTGCACAGCAGAGGTGCTCCAGCCCCCTGAGCATCTTTGTAGCCCTCCTCTGAACTTGCTCAACGGGTCCTTGTTACGCTGGGGACTCGGAGCTGAGTGCAGTACTCCAGGTGTGGTCACATGAGATCGGAGTAGAGGGGGACAGTCATCCTCCTTGACCTGCTGGCCACGCTGCTTTTGATACATCCCAGGATACAGATAGCTTTATGAGCTCCAAGTGCATCTCCCGTCACGTCCAGCCTCCCACCCGAGCGGGGTGCAGGACTTGGCAGGGGATGTGCTCCAAGGGGGACCGCCCCTCCCCGGCCCGGCGGCAGCGGCTGCGGGACGGGCGCTCCGGCGCTGGCCGCGGTGCTGAAGCGGAAAGAACCGGGCTGGATCGCAAACGTCAGCGCCGGCGGGAAACAGCAGATCACGGAGCTCCAGCTTCACCCGGGAACTCGAAACCTGCCTCCCTTACCACACGTAAAATGTTTCTAATGACAGATAACACAGACAGCTCCTTTTACTAACTCAAACGGGATTGATGGGGGAGGGTATTCTCCTGGAAGATTCGAAAACTGGTTCAAAACCTGAGGACAAATTTTCAGTGTGCATTTTCTTCCAAGCACTGTTCTAAGATTTGGGCTATTCGGACATACACAGAGAGAAGAGGATGAAAAGAAAGCGTCTCACTTGAGCTTTCTTGCACAAAAGCACTTCCAGACAACTCTGTGGCATGAGTTGTGGCTATGAATGCTGAGCACCTTCGGGGGCCCCTCCTTCTTCCCAGGAGTCATCTCCTTTTGAAAGACACAGCTTAACCCATTCCTCTCTCCTCAGCATCCCCTGTAAGCATTTCCTCTGCCCCATGTGTTGAACATCTCGCTTGCAGATGCCTAAATGCCACACAAAAGCACTGCTTCCACAAACATCAGATCTCACCCTCTACTCCAAAACTCCGATCTGAAAGCAATGTTACTGTTCTAGGCAAGAGATAGTGTCACGGGCAGGGCTTTTCAGGGTGGCTTTTTAAAGCAGTGTGGACACAAATCTGGAGTACGTACTCTAATCCTCCCTACACGTACCACACTTGGGAGCCCAGCTTGGAGATACACCCACCACTGTGCCATGGTATGCCTAAAACCAGGCACTGAATCAATGTGCAACGTGTAAGAATTTCATCTTTAGAACAGAATTGTTTTAAACTATATAAATACTCCTTGTATTGCCTTTCAGGGTTTTGGATTTTGTGAAAGAAAAATATGAAAAGGTGGCATCTCCAACATGCAGTTAGACCTGCAGATTGTGGCGTAGGAAAAATTAAACAGAATGCCAGTACTAAACCTTTTGAATTATAACTTCTCTTCTAACTTACTTTTCAGTAATGCCTGAAAAGACAACAGCACCTGTTGAATTTATTGCAACTTTTCCTCCAGAACCCTAAGGACAGACACAGCCAACAGCAGGTCAGTTATCTATCCAATAAAGACAGGTCAAGTAATGGACTTAAGCCATAGGACTGAACATAAACACTAAATTTTAAAGATCATGGAGCTTTCCAAGACAAGGAACTAAGCTTCAAAATAGTGTAATAATATATTTGTGTCAGTCCTGCTAAAGCAGGGGGACCAGATGATATGGATTAGGAGTTCTCTTCCAACACAAACAGTTTGTACAGCCCTATGTCCGTTGTTTTCCTCTAGAAACAGAGAAAATATGAAATTAAATTTAAAATCTAGTGATCCTAGGTGTTTTTAATACAGGCATATATATTCTGCAAACAAGATAAGCCCACATAGAAGGGAAGACAGCTTGAAATTCAGGAACCAAACATAAAGCTGGATTTATGGGTTTATAGGTGGTCCCCGTGGCAGTGGTTGCCTGTGCCCCTGTTTTTGATTCTAACCCATTTTTATCATTCTTCAGTCTCTTTTTTCAGTTCTGCAGAAAATATGCAGACAAAGCAATGTGACAACATTGAAACATTTCCAGCTTCAAAAGGATGGAAAGCCTTCAAGATTAACAGCACTGATTTCAGTACTCTTGCATTCCATGATGTTCTTTCAGTTTTCCACCATTTCTTCATAAAAAAAGTGAATAGAAACTGCTTCTGATAACACCCAAGAGAAGATGATTACAAAAGCTGTCCCCTGAGATTAGTTTCATATGGAAATATGGCATTGAACTATACTTTTGTGCTGTGGCATTTAACTCATCAAAACTTTTCTTCTTTAAAGCATGAAGTTTCATTTAACAGCAGCCTTAAGTCCAAGAAGCCAATTTTCTGTATTTTTAAGTAAGTTTGTACTCAAACACAACAGCATTTATTATTTATTTGTAGGTAGCTATTTGTTTCCTACCACTCTTCTCAATTCATTCCTGATAACTCCGGTATTCAAACATTGGGAACCGTGGCAGTTACAGAACCCTTGCTACCATGTTGCTGATCCATGACTTACGGAATTCCTAGAGTCAGAACAAGAAGTCATTGTCCGCTAGAGAAAAAGCTTGTTTGTCCACAGGTCTGTTGTTCACACAACTGTGTAAATGTGAATAAATCAAGATTCCAGCAGTTCTTGCCTCCACTCAAGCCACCTTTGTATTCCCACACATGAAAGATCCTTGCTTACATCAATCCAGTTTCTCTGCAGTGCTCCTTCTCTTTGAAACCTCATGACTAAAACAGTATTCTTTTTCCATCTGGACTGGGAAAGCATACCAAAGTTTTTTAATATACTCACTACTTCCCTTTCATTTGTTTCCTCTTTTTAAGAAAACATTTAATCCAGATGAAAGCAGAGTATATCTTAATCAAAATATTTCAAACACTGGCTCTGTTCATATAAATACATCTTTAAAAACAGAACCAAAAGTCCCAAAAAAACCACCCCAGAAACAAAAAGGAAAAAAAAAATCAAACGTGATTCTTTCTCTGAATTAAGATGAAGGAGACAATTTTTTTTTTTTTTTTTTTTTTTTGTCTGTACTCCTACTTGTTATGCAAAGGACCGCTTAGCTGCAAAATGAAATAAAGCATCTTCTGCAGAGGAGATGGCAACTGATGATTGCTACAAAGTGCAGAAGGTTATATCATCTTGGAGGATAACAACCATTCACTGCTTGATTCAGTGATATTGAATCTGACCACCTCTTTGTATAAAAACTAAGTATCAAAAGCAAAAATTAGGATCCAGAGCTTAGTTTTCAAACTCTCATGAGACAGCATAGATGCTTCTGGATAGGCTCACCTTGTATTCATACATTCAAAATCTGTTCAGGCAAACTTCTCACAAGCTACTCAGAGAGCATGCACAGATTCTATTTGTCTGCACAAACAATTGTTTTGCATAAAGTGATGCATTCCACTTTATACACTATTCTCAAGCATCTCTTGGTGTGTTAGTCCTCAAACCAGGAGAGACATATACAGACAAAATGCATTAATTCCAAATATAGCATATACTTTAAAATTCTGCTAAGAAGGTGACCTACTACTTGACAAGCCAAATTTAGCTATGCTATAGCTTTATTTTGCCTTCTTCTATTCAAGTAAACCTCGTTTCCCTGATTTTTTCCAAGGGGCAAGCAAATGGGAAAAAGTGGAAAGAGGTTGTTTAAAAATATTATCAACATCACTGACACACTATTTTTAAGTGGTTTTATTTAGAACACACTATTTTTAAAGCTGCTGCATTTAAAAGCAAGCTTACTTACCTTCCACGGAAGTCATAAAATAAATATCTTCTAAATTATCTGAATCAAATCACAAAGGCTACAATGAGAAGTCTACTTTTTATGCGACTTTCTTGTTTCATCTAACCCAATGTCTGATATTATTAATCAATAAATTTTTTTTTAAAAAATGCATGAAAAATGGTACTGGGACCTTCTATCCCTCTGAGTCACCTTCAGATGGAAGATGCCTATTCATCTTTGTGTAGTTCAACACCTGTCGTTATGGCTCTACACTTTTCACTCAAGGAGCTGCATCATTTGCAGCTGAACAATCAGGCTTGAAATTGCTGGCAGGTGATAGAAAACCAAGATATACCACAGCTAAGCAGGCTTAGCCTGACAGATTAGTTGCTCTTTATGTAGTACAAGAAAGTCATCGATTTAATGGTTTTCTCCACAGACATACAGCCATTGATTTTGAATATCTTAAATACTTTAAATGATAACATTCTGCAACTGTGCAAATAGCATATTTTATTAACATATCTGCATCTACAGGCAACCTATTACATATTAAGTACTCATAAGCATAGGAAACTGATTTCACATACAAGCACAGTAAAAGAAAAGTACTTGCTAAGCTGACTGAAGGTGAAGGAAGGAAAAAATAATGGATTTAGCAATCAGTTTTCAGTTCACAGTTTTAGTTTTTCAGATTGAGAGTTCATTTGGGTTAAGAATATGAGAAGCATTCCTAAGAAAATTGTCCTCTTTCAAAAGCATGCTACAAAGTTCCTGTGTAACATTGTGCACAGCACAAAGAATATGCCCTTTTCAAAGCTCATGTGTGTTAATGATTCTTAGAACAAGATAGTACAATTTTACCTTTTTTAGATCATCCAAAAACATTTTTCCACTCTGTGAATCCCAGAGCCTACTACAGATGATTATCTAATACTCCATAACACCTTCCTTTTCTCCCCTCTTTCAACAGTACACAACTGCACAATGAGATCTAACATTAAGGATACGGACACCTGTAAAATTCCGTTTGACAAATCAGCTCCTCCAAGAAAATGCTCATCTAGCCATCAAGTGATTAATACAGTATCACACAACAAAATTCCAAAGCTAGCCTACAGTAATTATGGAAGAAAAAGGGATATATTACGGATCAAAACAGAAAGTGCAGTTCCATGTATATCATGCTTGATTTATGTATAAAGTGATAGAGAATTCTTTACCAGCATGAAACTTCTGCAACTTTATTAATTTTAGGAGATTCAGAAATAATATTTGGAAGACTCATTTAGTGCACAAGCCCTTCTGTACTTAAAGACATGGCACTCAGGGAAGGAGTGCAGAGCTGTGAAATCAGTGGCCTCTAAATAATACATTCAGTTCTCCTGTTTGCAATTTCTGTTAATCACTTGGCCAGTTTCCATGGGCCAGAGGGAGAAATTCTGCTTGTCATCAACTCCTCTGCAAGTCCATGCACTTATGTGTAGGTTTAGTGCCTATACTGCTGTACATATGCAACCACTGAGAATTACCATGCTCACTGCCCAAAGGAGACTTAAAAAAAATAAAATAAAAAATTAGCATTCTCTTTCTTCAACATACTTGTACTGAAAACAAAAAAGTTAGAAGAGTTATATTGAAAGTGAAGGACAAGCTGCCTGTCTCTACCACATTAGGGAGCTCCTGTGAAAGCAAAAAGACACAGCTACCACTCCTGACTCAAAGTCTTGCTTATCAACTGACTAAATGAAGCGAGGACCTCCACTACCAGCAAATAAATGAGAGCTAGATTTACTGCATCATGCTGATTTATCTGTGCTGTCACTCCTTATCAGGATACAGTGAGGACCACTAGGCAGGGAAAAAATACTGTAGACTCAAACTTTCTGACAAGGTAAGGTTCTTAGTTTTGCTAAGGCAATAAGGAACCAAATAGCATGAGCAAGACAAAAAAATTACCCATATGGCCTGGAAGAGGGTATGTTTGTCAAGGTTGTACTTCCTTTTTCATGGTAACAGGTGTTTCCACTTTGAGAAACTATGTTTTTAAAGAATAACATTTTGAGAACAAATGTAAATCAGTTCATCTTCACAGCAAGTTTCCTGTTTAATTTAATACTACAAATATTATTAAATACTACAAAAATGCAAACAACAGGAGAACTTACATCCTTTTTTACCCCAGAGGATGCAAGTCTCTGTAATCCTCCATAGGGTACAAAAGGTCTGTTTCTGATGGGATCTGAACCTGAGTGAAAGTTTATGCTGCTGTCACAGGCTGTAGCACAGCAAAGGGTTAAGAGCAGAATATTGCAGCGCTACTTCACTCACCAGGACAGCTTAAACCTGATTCCGCTTAAGATAACTGCAATCTCTTCACGTAGGCTCAAGGAAACTAGTCCAGAACTTTAACATCATAAATCCCCTAATAATGACGAGTAACATCAAGTCAGGCAGACTTTAATTATTCCGACCTTTTCTAGACTCAGCCAGGGCTAATTCCTCAGTTTTTGCATACAGTTTCACACACAGTTTGTACCGGGCTGTTGAGCAACACTGTGAATCCTTGAGGGCTATATGCTGGAGAGTGGGTTAATAGCATATTTTAGAGGAAGAACAGTCCCTATTTACTATATAAACTAGGCTTTCTGAAGCACTTGGGGCTTTCATTAGCAATGACCCTTTTCAGGGTAGGCCAGAGCAATTTCACTAAAGAAACCAGCAACCATTTCTTGCACAAATGCCATCCCCAGTGGCACAGCTACAAGCTATTTTAACATTTAATTCTTTGGCTTGGGTATTCGAAGGACTTCAGCTCTTTCAAGACCAGGGCAAACAAACAAAAGCAGCATAAATATGTAATTGTGAAAATGACCAACCTTTACATGAATCATCCTCAATGGGCTGCTTGAAAGCCGTTATGTCATTGAAAGTGCAAAGAAATAAAACCACTTTATCCTGCTCATTTCGAATTGGAGCAATTTTCACAAAGAACCAGACAGGTGTTCCTGGAAACAAACACATCAAAGAGTTGGTCAATGGCAGGCAGAGCAGTAAATGTGCCAGTTTAGATGTTTACATCTCAAATCAGCCATCTGTAAAAGTTACTTTAATGTTGGGTTTTTTTACAAACACCTATTAAGAAAAATAACAAAGCAGCTGACAAGAGTGTTATTTAAGCTCTCTGCTCTGTCTCTGCTTAGCTTTTTAATCTTCAGGAATCACCCTATTTCTGAACTTCACCTGCAAAGTTAATACTTGAACGTAAGAACAGCTTTGTGATCTCCTGAAAGAAGAGTCCCATTTATGTGCAAAGGCTGCACACAACTGTGTCTTGTTGGTTCTTGCAGGATTTGAGAACAGGCCAGCTGTGCCTAGGACATGAGCATAACACAGAGTCTCAATTCAAGAATATGACCAGTTTGGTTGACATTATAATTCCCTGCCAACAGAGAATGCCCTAAGAAAGACCATGCCCTAACTACTATAGTAGCCTATGTCTAGCTTCAGAGCCAGACTCCCAGAGCTCTGGCCCAGCTTGCAAATCCCCCCATGGAAGGGAAACGCTTCACAAGCTGCTTTCCAGCTTGCCTTGTCCTGAGCCTGCTCCCAGTCACTGCAGCGTGAAGCAAGATTCCCCTGAATTCAGGAGAGAACAAGCTGCTAGGACCAGAACACAAGCTCTGGATGGGATCAAGTTGTACTGCACAGAACTGCACCTTTCTAATTACTGCAGTAGATGAACTGCTAATTAAAACTGCTTGAGACATTAAAGCCTGCACATAGCAGAAAAAGATGGTCCCACAATAGAACCCTTCAGATGATGCTGCCATTTCTCCTTGACCTCTATCCACACAGATCACCTTGAGGAGAGAATCTCTCATCAGCCCTGCCTTTCTATATTTCTGGTAGCTCTGCCGAGACGACCCTAGTGATAGCAATGAAGTTCCATGTAACAAGGCAGTGTTTGCCACTCATTTCACCACACTGATTTTAGTGATATTTGAGTATAAGCTGATTGGAGGGCTGGGAACAAAGCACTTGGCTCCTGTATGCCATAACATGACCTCCTTGAAGGCACCATTTTTAAGTCTGAAGTCTTAACTTTAGGCATAAAAAGATGACTTCTCCAACTCTGAGGTACATGGCAATAAGAACAGTCCAGACCTCAGCCTTCAGGGAGTTTGTGCATGGGTTTTCAGACTGTCCCTAGACCCTCAGAGATGAAAACAAATCACTGCTTTTGCAAGCACAAGAATTAAGAGACAGAGGATTCAGGCTTGCTTGCTGTGAGCAACATTTTTTTTCTAATGTGTCCCTTTTGAGCCTTGTTTGGAGAGAAGGGTCTACATACCAGGGGCCAAAAAAAGATCAGGATCAGCAGGAGCTTGACCCTGTGGGAAAGCCAGAATAAAGAGCACCACACAATCATTGTCATTCGTATAGCAAAGTCTGTTTTAGAAAGAGTGATCTTAGAAGACTATTCCTTTTCTTTCTCAGTCACAGGATCCTTCTCTATGCTAGTGATCAGATTCTCTTTCACCTGAATTGCTCAGTATTTTAACATGAGCATGACATTTCATGCAATAGTTTTTAGTAACAAGGGCAACTTGTGTTTCCAGGCTGTCAGTGGGTCACAAGAAAACCTATGGTATCTTACAAGTTACTGTTCAAAAAAGGAAGCAAAGGCAATTTTTTTCCCAACTATGTTAATATAACAGAGGTTGTTGCTACCAGTGCCTCACCTGGCTCTTTCCCAGCCTCAGTGCTGAGCAATCTTTTCTGGCTACAGAAAGGTAGGGCATCTTCAAAACTCATGGACAACTTCCATAAACCAAGTTCAAATCCTAAGGCTCCCACTGTGCCTGCATAGCACACAAGCAGTTTTAAACTCTGGCTGAGATTCCATGCCATATGTACAGCCACTTCTATAAACAGCAGGGTCTATGATGCATGGAGGCCTCTGCTCAAAAAGCAGAGAAATCCAGATGGAATCACCGGTGGCCATTTCTGAAATATGCCTGCATGGCAGAAAGTATTCAAGGGTCAATATAATTTTTTTTTTTTTTTAAAGAGTTAACATTCCTGAACAGCCCCTTCCAAAAAAGTATGAACAAACAAACATGCTAAGTGTGAAAAAAGATTCAGCAAAGTAACCGTGCCAGTAAAATCATCACTAACTTGCTAATGAGCTTAGAAGACACTGCCACAAAGCAGCCAACAGCAATTTTCTATTCAGTAACACCCTTTACACTACCCTTTCTCAAGAGCTCCTAAAATTGCCTATCTCAATTTCTTCTTGCCTACTTGTTTTTCCCAACTTCACATGTGAACTATTCTGAGGCTGATCAAATCTGTATCCTGCTTTTTCAGAGACTCCTTGGTGACTAACTGCTTTTTATTTTACCCACTTCAACACCCTTCACTAACACTGCAACTTTTTAATCAGCCAGGATCTCCATCCACAGCCTTGCTTTATGATCTTTATCTACATGCACTTTTTTAGATTAGGGATTTTTTTCCCCTCCCCAAAACCACTTTGTATTGTTTTACTACTTCAAGCTACAGCCATTCTGCTATGGGCTGTTCACAATATTCATAGCACTGAGGCTGAATTACACACTCAGTTCCTTCTCTGCCTCTCATAGCTATAAAAACTTACTACTATGCTTTTGAAGATGCTGCACTAAACACAGAAAGGGTCCAATTTACCCTCCTATTCTGGCTATTTGTCAGATGCATGATGTCATCTTCCCTTCATGGTTATGCTACAGTATGTTGTTGCAAGATTTTTCTAACATGTTCTGAAATGCAGCAAGAGGACTTTTTCCAATAACCTAAGGCTGCTGCAGGGCAAGGAGCTTTTATCAGCAGGGTTTTTACTTTCTGACTCCCTTGACTCCCACTCATGTGTTGCATTATTTAAAGGAAGAAGTAAGACAAAACACTTTTTTACCTAGAACCAAGTGTATAACTTAGTGATATGCCCCACAGGCTAAAAGAAAGAGCCAGGTGTTCTTGACAGCTAAAAGTAGGGGTGTTTGATGAAATGCATTATTTGGGTACCCTTGTAATTTTCAGAGTGCCACAAACCATGTGCAAAATCAAGGTGGCACACAGGGCCTGCAGAAATCATCTTCCAGTTTGGGATCTACACAGTAACACTGCAAAGGCAGAAGTAAGTAGATGGAAAATTCTGCCAGGCCTGTGTACCTGCCTCCACAACATTGTATTTTCCCTGCAGTGCAGTCCCTAACATCTTGTCAGTGTCCCTTGTGAACAGGAGACAAGTGGATATAAAAATTCGGTCGTGACGTGAGTGCTCACAGTGCTGGGTTACATGGGCTTTCCACAGTGCTCTGCAACCAGGAGCTCATTCACAGCAGAACTGGGATCTGAAATGTGGGAACACACCAAATGGCTCAGCCAAGAAGTGGCCATGCTCATCTTTTGTCCTGCATTCCGGTTTAATTATCAGAAGAATTTTACTTCTTAAACAGTTTATTTAACTATTAAACAGGAAAGCCTAAAGTATAAACTACTTATAAATCAGGTTGGAAACTAGAATTTCAATGTCCTACAGGCAGCCCTCATGCTCCTGGTGTCAAAGCCAACATCCCTGCTCAGCCAGACAACCATGACTAGCAAGAAGCACAAAAAAGGCCATTTTAATGAAAAATCTGATTTACAGATTCAGCCTGTGGGTTATTCAGGGAGTGAAACTGCAGCATGTTCCAGAGCTCTCACAGCAAAACAAGAGTAACTTCTCAGTCTGCACTGATGCACGGCGACACAGAAAGTGTTTACCAGTGTTTCCAACAATACATCTACTTCCATTTACATTTTGTGTTTAGTCCTGGCAACCTCTCTCCCTGGTGAAGTTCAGTGGTAATACCAGTGCACAAACAAAAAAGTAAACACTCATGAGCTACATTGGCTTCTGTTAGATTTGGAATCAGCAGTGGAAGAATCCAGCATTTGTCTAGTGGCATAGCACCCCTCATGCTAGAAAAGGGAATGCCCCTTCAAAGCTGCAGGACAAGCAGTGTGGACAACTGAGAAGAAATGCAAATCTAGAATGAATGCCCAACAGTAGCCATAGGACTAGCCTGGCTCGAGGTACCAAAGTTACATAGCCAATCCAGAATTAGCAGGTGCAGATCTTGATAGGCTTTTGTGACCTAAGGACAGTACTTACGGTGTTGCCTGACAGCAAAGACAATTTTAAGAGCTGTGATTCAAGTCCCAAGTCTTCTTCAGCCTAACACACTCTAAATGTCTGCATACCTTTCAATTTCCCATCTGAAGGACAAATAGTTCTGTCTCTTCCCTATAATTTTTTTTTCCAGTCCTGTGTCATGATACGTTCAACAATGATACGTTCAGCCTCTTGCTGGGCAGCAGCACCAGCATTTCACATGCTATTTAACTTTGGTTGAAGTCTTTCAGAAATTCTTACATTATCAAAGTGAAAGAGATCTTAAAGTCTATTCCAGCTTCTCCCTGAGCATACCATTGAGCTCTTCTAAGTTTTCCTTCCTGCCAAATAGGCTATATGAAAATCAAAACCTCTTTAAATGTACTCTTTGGTTAAATGGCTCAAGGTATGGGCAAAGAGGCCAACTGTTTTTCAGAACTACAAAAAACAGGGTTTAAATAAAACTGGAATACACAATTTGTCATTCCAATAATTAAATCAAAATTAATTTTAAAATACAATTTTAAAAACCATGTTTTGACAATTCAGCAGACATCTACACTGCCATTAATGAAGGGGGCAGGTTTCCTCTAAGCAGCACAACCTCTGCATTTCTAAATAATGTCTCAGTCAAACATCATCAGACATGTATTGTCCTGAAGGGAAACAGTCAAGCAGCATGGAAATAGGAACATGTGACCTCTCTCCACCAATTCCTACATGCAGCAATGCAGACAGCAGGAGTTAAGTTATAGAAACAGCATGGCTGACCATTATAGCCACTCCTTTTAGGGTTTCGCTTATGCCCAGGTACTCAGTGTGAGATTGTTTCTCTCTATCCTACACAGACAGAACAGTTTGTCAATGTCAAACTAGCAAACCAGCTGATGAGGTGTGATCAGAGTTTGGCAAGCCATTATATCCACACAGATTTTAACCAGGTGTTCAGAGGAGCCCATGACATTTGACCACGCAAGACAAAGAACAAAAGTCTTCCTACAGACTCTAGTTTTGAGCAGAGAGTGTGTACCAAATGAGAACAGACCAACTCAGCATGTAGCTCACCACTCTGTGCCAACAAGAGTAAACCTTTAAATACATTCCCAGCACTTTTAAAGCTGTTACCTTCGTGTCCTCTCTATCTGGTGCCAGGATGCTGTAGCACCTAGCGCTTCTAAAGGTCAGATCTTTACATGCTAAGATAAGAAAAATCAATTTTAGTCCCCAAAGGTGGAATTGCTATTCAGAAGGCTTATCCTATGACACTGAAACTACACAGTAGAAAACAAGGTTCAGCACACACTCTTGTACTGCAGTAGTGCTGACACAGTTCACCTGATTCTGTGTTCTCTAAAGAACAGGAGTATAAGGAAGACACAGTAAAGTTTTGAGATCTTCTTTCCATTTACCCCAGGAAAAATACTTAAGGATTACTACTGGGAATTCTGTACATATTTGTGGAGATGACAGCAGGCCTTGCTTGCCAACACACTTGACAAGTTCAATGGGAATTACCAGTTTTATGAGTCAAAAATACTTAAATACTTAATTTGACCTTGCTGAAGGTAACTGAACTCACACAGATGGATTTCACAGGAGATTCAGGTGTGCATACTGCTTGACAAATAATAGAGCTACACTTCAGTGAGAGGTCGAGGAGGACACATGTCACTTGACTCCAACACCCTCATTCTTTCCTGCTTCTGAGCCTATGCTATGATATGGGTTAGCAAAAGTTTCCATATGGAGGCACAGCACACACAAATATAAATGGGTTTAGATGGTTAGAAACAGTCTCAGTTATGAGAAATTATTTAGTGGTGGGCAATCACAGTTCTACAACCCTAAAGTGAATTTTGCTGCCTATACACTAGAATGGGGTTGCTTGCTTTTGAACCTCTATAGAAAGCACTGGTCCTAAAGATAAATGTAAGTAGAATCTACCAAACACTATTTTAGGTTGATTTGTCATTCTCTGACATCTGAAGGCTTTCTAATACACTGGGGGAAGAAGGGAGAATGAAGAAGGGGAGAAGAGTGTGCACATATTAAAATGAAAATTTAAAAAAAATCAAGCAATCAAATAAAAGCACCACACACACAAATACTCATGCTATTAAATTTGTTAAATGCTCAAGCACGCAGAAAACAGGGAAGTGAACCCCAGTACAAACTGAAAGTGCATCCCAGCCTTTGGGACTCTTACCATAGTATTTCTACTCAGCAAAGAGCTATGGCTTTACCGAACTGTTTTGTAGTGTGCAAAATAGTTACCAACAGGCAGCTCAGCATTCTGGCAAGCATTCTGCTGGTCCTATCTGTAAAGAACTTCTGAGACAAAAAAAAAAGTGTCTTAACACTGTCTCTGCAGCACAGCTGCAGACCATAAGCAATGGGAATGCCTCTGCTCAGACAGGGGACACTTGAAGACTCTTTCTAACTCTTGATGCACTTCACCTTGGACGAGTTCACCACACTTCAAATATTCTTCCACTGAAGTAGGTCAAGTACTGCACAGAAAAGGGGGTTAGATTTCAATTGGACACCACCTCTTCAGGGGCAGATAGAAGCAAGAGAATTTTGTATTTTTACAAAAATTTACTTCATCAATAATGAAAGCAAGTGCATATAGAACAAGCCTGCTTTTGCACTGCTTGTATGCCAGGCCTGCATCGTAGATGAAAAACAAGACAAAGAAAATCCAAGTTTAATTCACTCAGCCATTTTTAACTCATGAGGCTGACCATAAAGTGTAAAAACTTAACAAATGGCTGTCAAAGTCTCATGAGAAATTAGATGTTTAAAACACATCAATTCAGGTAAGGTAAGATATGACTAAGGCTAGATATAAAATATTTTCTAATACATTAGCTGTATCCTTCCTTGGTATAAGTTCATTTATCTCCACTGACTTCAGATTTAGTAATGTTTTAATTTTCCCACATAAAAATAAACAATACTTCCAGCGTCACTGGGCGCTCACATCTAATTAAACAATGGAACTGAAGCTCTCATGTGAAATTACTGTCAGTCTTTCTGTTGTCATTTTGCAATCCTGATTAAAGAAAGCTTTCACTTTGTCTCCTTCCAGGTATGACAATGAATCCCCACGGAATGCAACTGGATGGCATCGAAGCAACAATGACAAAAATCTGGTGGCTACACACCTGTTTGCTCTAATTGTTTCCAATTATCCTGAAGAAGCTCTGTATTTCTGGGAAGCAATTCTTCCACGGAATAACAGTGATTTTTACATATCTGCTAAGTTATCAAGGGATAACTTGCCCAAGGAATAACCAGACCTCTATCCTGTCATAACTCCAAGTTCTGAAAACAGGGAATATAGTCACTTTTGGATGCAGGGAGGACTGGACAAAGAAAGGGAAGGCCTAGACAGAGGCAGCATCCATAAACACAAACAGGAAATTGTATGTTGTTTCTGGAGTCAATACTGTGAACTGCAATGAAGTTTGTGGATATTCTGTACCTATCAACAGCTGGATGGGGTATTCTTATCACACAACCACGTAAATGCTAGCACTGGGTCACCGCCATGGAGAGTGCTATGTCCAAAAATAAACAGCCTATCACTTCTAGTAGCATCATTAAATGTCTCAATCTGCTTTGACATGTAAGACCAGGGAATAATTGTTGCTCAGAGAAAGAAAAAAATGACTGCTGCTCCTAAAAGTACAAGATTGACTTGCACTATGGGCATCATTATTAACTCAAAACTCCTATTTTGTTTTCCTTTGTTCCTCCAAAAGGATAGAGACTATACTGTTAAAACAGCCAGAATCACATTAAAAGTGCAGGCTGTGGAAAATGTACCAATTATCCAACAACTCAAAAATGGGAAAAAAACTTGCTATTTATCATGACGTTTAGTTTATGAGGGACTAGACAGGTAAAGAACAAGAAAAATCTGTTTCACTGGCTAATTTGAAAAAGCAAAATAGAACGAGGAAATAACAGACAGACAAAGCAGAAGAAACAAAGAGCAGGAAAAAAGATTTCTAACAAAATTCAGGGTCCTTTTCCAAGCTTTCAAACTGAGAGCAGGTTAGAACCAATCATGTTTATTATCTGAACCACTGCTATAGTTGCAGGCAGAGGTAAGGTGACCAGAAAGGAAAGGCCACTTAGCAGTCTGGGTGCTAAATGACTGGTAAATAGGACAGTGTTTTCCTGTGACAGTGGAGAAAAATTTCCAGGATGTCCTCTTCTTGGTATTTTTCAGTTAAAACTCTCTAGTGCTATTAGTCAGTCTCTGTAACAGTAGTTAATGTATCTCTAAAGCTGCAGATCTAACAAACACTAGGTGCCCTGCAGTTTGTTAAGCTTGAAAGCAAGCTCTGTGCTTTCCTTTTTCCCATGCCTGTGACCCTCTGTGTACAGAGCAGAACCATCGCAGCTCCGTCTTTCGGCAGGTCACACAACACAGCTACTGCACAGCTGGACTTTGTTCTAGGCCACCTCTCCTCGGAGGAGAGCACAGCAGGGCAGGAAATATTCCTCACTCCACGGTTACCTTGCTTTAAATCTGCATAAAAGACAGAGAGGCCCCAGGCTCTACTACAGGCCATATGCTGCAGCATGACAGAAGAGTAGCTGCATAGTCTCTTGGTGCCAAATCACTGATAACTAAGAGAGAATTCCAGACTCTCCTAGATCCCAGGACTGCAGCTTATTTACTTGGCTTTGGATGCATAGATGTGAGCTGCATATGGTCCCCGTGGCCACAAGCTGAGCTAGGAACAGAAATCAGCTTTTAGGAAATAGGTAAACATCAGAGGCAGGTAGCCCTAGGAGGAAAGCAGCACAAAGCAAGGCCATACAGATTGTGCACACAGGCAGTACCAGCTTCATCATTAGAAGGCTAAATTGTTAAGAGTAAAATAAGTTACAGAATGCAATTTTTTCAGCTTAACATCTGGCCTGGCTGAAGACCTCAGTGTATTTACACTTCAGGTGACATTAAGTAGATTAAAATAACCGTGCACGACATCATCCACACTAGGTGAGATACCAAGTTTGGGGCAAGTAGTTCATCTGCTGACATGTGCAGTTACAGACAGACTAAATTTCCCAGGGAAAAAATCATGTGCCAATTAAGGATTTTTTGTCAGAAACAAAAGACATTTCATTTGAAATCATCAGAAGTAGTTCAGTTTCTAAAACAAAAGATGGGTTCTTTTGATTCCAAAACGACTATATACTGGCTTTGCTATATCATGTTTTTAAAAACTGAGAAAGTATGTTCTCTGCAATGGAAACTTGCCTCAACCTAGCTTGTGTACTACCATTGTTGATGGAACAAGTGTTGTCTTAAAGCATCACACACAAATTACTCGAAACGTCAGAACAAATTAGAAAGCTTCCTCTGCCTCCCTGAGTGACTTTCATCTCTAATGTTCTCATATCTCCCTTTTAGATCAAGTGGCAGAACTGGGACTTACTTGGCCCTAGCTAAAGCACTGTCCTCCAGGGTGACAGAATTGCAGTTTACACTACAATTAAGAACAACTTTACACACCTACAGTAATGAACAAACCAATCAACTACTTACTGTTCTTCTTGTACATCAAGATTTCAAAGGAGTTCATCTCATAGTTCTCAAATGTTTGTCGGACCTTGTCAATTGTATCTTTGTCTGTCAGCTCTCCATACATAAAACTGCAAATAAACAGAGAAATTCAAGTCAGATACCAGACAAAGACACAAAGACATTTGTTTACCAAGTGAAAAAGACTCATTTAGAAACGGCTCTTCTTTGATTTTGTTTCACCTGGAAAGCATATTTGACAGATGTAGCCCCAGGAGATAAAAGACAAAACTGGAATAAACAGATTACTTTTCTCCTCAAGGAACAGGCACAACACTACAAGCTATTTAACAGAAAATAAATCTGTTCTCAAATACCTGCAGGTGCTGCTTTTTTGCATAACTTCTGCTCTGTGATATCCTGATAACTTGCAAAATCCATCATTGCTGTAGACAATGGGCCAATCCACGATCTGGGCATTACCCAAGACAAAATTAGTATCTGTTTGAAAAAACACATCAGTTAGACATTAGTCAAAGCAATGGTTGCATTAGAGGAAATACTCATTTCAGAACCCAACCCCAATTGCTTCAGTCCCTGCAAAATTTCCCCAGATATCATTCCCACTGCAGTCAACAGGATTATTCTTGGTTTTAATTTTAAGTAATTTTTTTAGTTTTTAAAGATTCATATTTTAATTTATTTTTTTTTCATTTTTAAAAGAGTGTTAATTACTTAGACAAAGTATAAATAAAACACATGATGGTTAAGCAAGTAAAATTCTTTTCTTGACTGAGGACACATCCACCAAACTGTTTCCCTCTGTGCCACATGCAACTGACCCACCATGACACTCAGTTTGATGTGAAGCCTCTTACAGGTGGCCAAACCAGCACATGAGCAATATTTCTCCTCCCTGAATGCAGACACAGTGGCTTCTCTCAACACTGCCTTCGCTGCTGGCCACACAAGCTCCAATACTTGTGTGCTACAAGCACTCCACACAGGACACCAAGAACGAGGGCTAGCAATTACACCAGTAGAAAGGACTTGTTTGCTAAACAGGCCAGAAGGAGCTTCAGTCAGTATGGAAAAAAAAACAAAACTAAGCAGGATTCATGCCTCCATTCTTGCCAGAGCTGTGCACGCCACATTTTTTATGATTGCCAACTCAAACCTACTCAAACCTGTGCCAAGACTGACAGCAGTGCTGCTCCCCAGGCACTGGCAGGCAGCAGGAGATGGTGGCTCCTGTCACAGCTGCAAGGACCCTCTGGCTTCAAAAAGAAAGGCTGGGCAGTCACATGAGACCAAGAGGCACTCATTTTTAAGGAGAGCCCTTACAGGAGTCTACCACCCTGTCTGCTTTTCAGTATCAACTCCCAGCTGCTCACACATCCAGAGATCTCATTAATGCTTCCTCCAACCAAATGACATTTTACCTATTAATTGCAGAGAGTTTAGTCTTTTTCAACATTCCCTTTCAAAATCTTTCACCCCAAACTTCAAGTGGGTTTAAATAAGCAGTCCTGTAGCTAGCCAAATCCACTGCCCAATACCACAAGCATGATTACTTTTATATACTCCGCAGAAATACAACAGTAATACAACTTCAGGCTATTTTAGCTGCTTTGTTTCTCACAGCCTCTTTTAAACCATGGGATTTGCTTAGCTGAAGCACTTTCTCCCCAAAACAATACACCTTTTTTACCCCTTCCTACGAATAAGTAAATCAAGTAATTTCTCACTGCTAAAGCAAGTGCTTTTGAGTATCTGTTATAAACACTACATTAGACTGCGTTAGGATATTTTTAAATTTCACCAGGAAGTACAAAAAAATGACCAAAAAAAGAGGCAAATACAAACGTTGGTCCAGGTCCTGCCTTGATCTGAATGGTGTTATTTCATCCATTAATTGCTTAAGAATTGCTTAAGAATTGCTTCTCACTACCTTTCCCCTCATAAAAGCCAACTTTCCTTCTCTCCACTTCCTAAAGGGCTTCTGTTAAGCATTTTCCTGCCTTTCACACTTAAACCTTATTTTCTTCAGATAAATAATCTCTTGGGCTTTTTCATTAAAGGCCAGAAAGAACACATTTCTGATAACGTCACTGTGATAATCCTACTTTCACCTAACCTTGCAAGGCTTCTGTGAATTACGACAATGCTCTTGTCTCCTATTTACAGGTGAAAACAATGTCCTAAATCCATAAGGGAATTTAAGCTCCAAAAGGTGAGACTGCAACAGTCTAGTCCCTAGATGCCCAGCTCTCAAAGACTTAGGAGCTGGAAGCTCTGTGAGCAGTGTTGGAGAGGAGAACTGAAAAACTTTAGCACAGCAAATAGAAATCTGACTAAGTAAAACCACAGAAAACAATGAAAAAGGGGAAACATGTTAAGCTTGGTTTTTTCCCCGTCCTGTTTGTTACAATGCATATTATTTTATCATAAGCCCGGTTCTCACAGATAATACTTGATTCTTTGCCATTATTGCAGGAGCTAAAGAATCACGTTCCCACTTACGTTTTGGCCCAGCAAAGCCCGATTTTTTTTGGACTGGCAGTTTCCAAAGGATGCATAGAGAACATGCACATATTCCTCTCCCCCAACAGCAGTTTGGACATTCTCCATCTCCATCTCTAGATGTAGGCTATCTTATGGCAGTGAAAGCTCAGACATTATTTCAGCTCTTGAATGACTGTTCTAATTATCAAGCTACCACAGCAAATAGATGTCAACATCCTCATCACGTTGGTTTTTAAGTCAGTATGACTTGGCTGCTGTATTTTATGCACCCCTGTTAGTCAACACTGGGTGAACCTCTTTAGCATGTACAGGTACAGGTGCTTCATGAGAGTCCAGGGTTTAGTAATGAGTTAGAAGAAAGATGAGAGATCTTTATGTATCCATAAAGCTTTAAAGAAAAATTTTGCACAACTACCAAACCAAAGAGCAAGCCAGAGATTTTGATGATCCCATTGTTTCATAAGTTTCTTTCCCTTCTAGCAAATTCCAACTTCATGCATTTTGACCTTTCTTTGATCCAGGCTTTGTGTATCTGACAAACACACCTCATTTCTTCTGAAGTGCCTCTGACAACAGTGTTTTTCCTGTGTGAAGACACAGCATAAAATAAGGACTCCCACTTATAACTTCACTGCATAGCTTGTTCCAACAGACAACCCAGAGGTAGAAGGGCTGTCCTTGTTGCTATCATTTACATTCAATTGCATTGACATCCCTGACAATGTGCTGCTTGGGGACAGCTCATAATCTGTTAAAAAATTTTCCTAACATAAGAAAATACCAAATAACATCTAGGCAAATATTGCCATTCCATCTGCAGGGACACAGGGTCCCAGAGGCCAGGAAACAGCTGTGGCTTTGTTACACAACAAGCATGAGGGATGCTCTAGTGAACTCTTGAGTATCAGAGAGCACAGACTCTTGGGGACTCACAAGTGGGTCAGCAAGGCCAGGAAATGAGTTGGCCGGAGGAAGACCATGAAGAAATCCACTGCTAAATTCTCTTCAAAGACAGGGATGAAATGGACATGTAATAGCAGCAGTATCAAAACTATTTAATGACTTGAAGCACCTCTTTGAAAGGACTCCATGAACTCCCCTACCTGGAAATCAGTTTCTATCACAATGGCAGCTGCTTTAGCAATATTGCCTGGCCCAAGAAGATGCCATAAGCATCACCGGCCTTTCTTATAAGCTCCAAGCAAACCTGAGCTAGAACTGGAAAGGGCAGGTTCATATGAAAGACGTGGACTTTCTGGCTTGTGTTGCATTTGGCACAGTCTGAACAAGACCATTGGGAGGCAAGGAAATATGCAGAGGTACAGCACAAAGCAGACTGGGCTACAGAAACACAAGTAAGAGCTGTAGCATCACAAAGGCAGCACAATTACTTGGATGAGTAGGGCAGGCTTCTGCAGCATGGATTACTTTGTGAAGTGCATCATTTTATATTTTCCAGCCTGCATTTTCCCCAAGTTAGTTCTGCTCACTGCAGTATACCTACGTCAGCATCTACACACTCAAATGTCAGATCCAGTTTGGGTTATCACTTTAAAGTAGACATGGCCACTTACAAGCAACAAGAGAAACATTTTAACTCCTTCCAAAGTATAAGAATGGATTTCACTCAGTCACTGAAACCAGTAGTTTCCTCCACTCAGAAAACAGACCATCACAGAAGAACCAGAAAATGTCTTTCTAAATAACCTTTGTCCTTTTAACAGAAACACCATCTGACCAAAACTACTCTATCTACTGAATCCTACTGTTAAAGTTAGTAGTTCATTCAACCAAAACTGTCCATCAGCTTCCAAAATTCCTGTAGATAAGCTGCACTCACAGACAATGATCTGGCCAGCACTAGCTGGCTGAGGAGTGGTCATGCCCTTGCATGAGCATGGAGCAAGTTACTGAAATGTTTTCCCCCTAACATTCATTGCCCTGTACAGCTCCCACCATCACAGCCGCTCCTGTAACACGGATCTCGCCAAGGTGAGACCCCTCCCACCTCTTCCCAGAGGCCAGCACACTGGTTCTACCTTCCCTGTCCCACCAGTGATGCACAATTCCTCTCCTGGGACACACTGACCAACAGCCAGACACATTCCCACAGCACTGCCAGGCACATTCCCACACTGAAGGTGTTCCCCCATTGCACAGAGGAAGCTGAGGGAAAATCTCTGCCCAGGCAGACCACGGTAAGAAGAGAGGCCAGTGCCCACTGCTCTTTCCCATATTTGGGTCAGTCAAATCCCCTAGGGTGCTTGGGTTTGTGTAGTGCACAAATATGATTTAAATATATTAATATGTTTTCCCACAGTCATCATACAAATATGACACTACAAAGGTTTGTTTCCAATTTATTCCTGTCTCACCAAAAGGAGAACCAGGCTCAGGACGGCAGGAAGTCCCACTCCTTACAAAACCTGTGAGAGGAAAAGAAGAGGAGGGAGGGGAAAGGGAAAGAAGAAGGGGAGAGGCAGAGGAGGAAGGGGAAGGGGAAATAAAATTGCCCTCATCATTCCACACCACAGCCTCTCTCATGCTGGGTGATGAGAGCCCTAGTTATTGACACCAGCAGGTGTTATTTTATTCAGTCTCAAACTCTTCACATGGATCTTCAGGGGAGAAAACCTAGATCTTTAGCATTACCAAGCACAAACCACTCCTCCAGCAGAACTGAAGGAACTGCACATCACATGTGTCTGTAACCCTACCCATGGAACAGGGTGGAGGATACAGCTACTGCTGCCTGAGCTGGGCACAGAACAGCAGAGATGCTGTGTCACAGCCAGTGTAAGAAATCTGCAGCAGGCAAAACCCATGTGTCTCTGTCATAGCAGTAAAGACTGTATCATACATCTTAAGGACAAGGGACACGTGGTATTTACAAACTTGTGACTTTGCATAACAAACAGCATCATTTGCATACGGGGGGGAAAAGAGATTGCTTCATTTCTGTCTAATTTCTTCCCGGAGCATAGAAATCAAACTTTGTGTATACGTAGACCTGTCAAAATTGCTAACAAAGGATAGGTATGCATGCATTTTTGCTCATGTTTAACCTTAGCTTTGAAAAACAAGGTAAACCAGAAGCATTTAGTCACACTGATTAGTTACATTGTTCAAATGTAACTTCTGAGATCAAAATATGGCCCTAAGTCAGTACAAATAAGTCACACTGAATTTCAAGTACTTATTCAATCCTTTCCTTCCACACACGGGACTTGAGACTTGCACTTCAGGGACCAACCACATTTTCATCCTAACAAAAGTGGTGTAACCGTAGCCAAAGCAAGTACAGACCTGCTCAAATGACAGAAAGATTATTAATATGGTAGAATAAAATAAATAAGGAGTAATTCTGCTCTTCCACCCACATCCTCCAGTGGAAGTCAGTGGTATTACATGAATACTCACATTCACCCAATATCTCCTTGTACTCATTCCTGCAGTGGAAATGCTTCAGTGTCTAAATATCCTATTGAACAATTTGATCTCTCTATAGAATAATGATATAATGGCCTCAAAATGATCCATTTTTAATATTGAGGTCAAAATTTTTTAAGCTCACTGTAATATAAAAAACATAAACCCATACCAATAGGTTCATTTGGGCTGTTTTATAAAAGTTTTATATAACTATTTATTTAATTTCCAAAACAAAATGGATTTTAAAGTTCCTTGGTTGCTACAGCATGAACACAATTCCCTAAATACAGACATTTCATGTTTATTCAAACCTGACTTACACTGTCGTTTACACCAGAGCAAAGTGCAAGTGCAAGTTGAAAAGAATTATTAAAAAATTTATATCATTGTTCTTTCCACAAATAACAAGAGAGACTCTAACTAAAGCAACAACTTCAAGTGAGTCACTTTAAATCATTACAGAAAATGAATGCTAATTGCAGCCAGCAGAATAGAGAAAAAACTACCATTTCCATCTCAACATTCTTACTTTGCATTGTTATAGAAACTACTTCACAGTAGGCATTTACCATGAAAGAAGTTTAAATTGAAAATTATGGGTTGTTCTAACACTTGTAGCTATAAAATCTTTATAATTATCTATATTTTTTAAAATAAAGCAAATTACTGCAGAATAACAGAACAAGAATAGCTGAAATGGCACCAAAATTGTGCCAAAAGTATCATATGTACTTTGTGGACAACATGATTTGTCACCTATTCCTGCAGTACTGTCCATACCGAGAAACTAAAAAATTCAACCCTCCCCCCCAAAAAAACCCAAAAAATAAACTCTAAAAACACAAATCCCACAACATTTACACACATGTGACATTAGAGTGAGATAATTAGATGATTTTCAGAAATAAGAAAGTTCATCAGTTGCTAAGAGTCAGATATTGCACCACTTTTATTAAAGGACAAAACACTGTTTAGCAGTGAGACTTCATCCTTCAGCTGGTCAGGGGGTTTGTTTTTCCCATCCCCTATGATCTGAACACTAATCCAGAAAAACACATACTTCAGTTGCATCGACTTTAATTTAAAGAAGCCATTTGATTTACTGATTACAGCCTTAGAAGTATTTGAGACAAGATCTAACTCCCCCCTCACTCTGATCTATGAGTTACAAAAATGCATTAACCAATTCTCCAATGAATGGGTTTCATTAAGATTTGTTTTACAATCTTGTTCTAGGATTTAATGTAAAAGTGGATTGATACATTGAATTATCACAAGAGAACTTCTTGAGCTTTCAGAACATTAATTTTAAATCACATTACCTGTCATCTCTGTACATTTTTTTCCTTACTATCTATAAAAGTAATTTTAACAAAATCAGGTCGTACGTTTCTAAATGCATAAAGGCACACATTCAAAGCTAGACTTTTGGCCTAGTAAAAGCCAGCAGAAAAAAAACCATTTTACATTCAATTCCAGTGATGCTGAGAAAAAAAGACTGTCAATAATGAATAGGTATTTCTATGTACTGAGCAACTGTATGAAAAGCATGGATGAAAATATATGTGTCTCCGCAGTAGTTAACATGAAAGAAGGAAGATCAGGATGCAAGAAAACCCTTTGATTCATTCTCTTCAGGAAAATGTTCTTAGCCCAGAACCTACAAGCTGTCCTCCTGCAGTTTCTGAAGGTCTGCTGTTTTCATTTCTCATTCTCCATTAAGTTTCTTTTGCATTTCTCTCTGGCTGAAGACAAAACCAGTCTTTTCAGTTTCAGAAGTGTTTACAATAAAGTTAATTTCTCTCCTAGGTCTAAGATGATGATACAAGGTTAGCATGCCCAGGATGCAAAATGTTTATTGTACTGGGACTTTATAGCTTGTAATGAAAGCAACACCATAAATCATGCATATGTCTGTTATATTCAAGGTCTATGTCTGAAGGTGCTTTTTCTTTCCCTCTACAGGGAACTTTCTGCATTCTCCATCAAAAGATGCAGGTTTGCTTCCATAACTGATGTCTCCTTAGTGTGTTCCCAGGGCATTTTGTGAAAAGATAATTAAATTCACACAAGCCTTATGCCTTCTAACTTACCCTTCTTCCAACCTCCTTATTTTGTCCATAAATCAGAAAACTACCTACGACTTCCATTGAAATTCCTAAGCCATGTAAACACAGGGCTTACTTTTGCCATCCTTATACATGCACAATTATCACTCACCTCAACGAGGATTTTGATCAAGGAAGGACTGAAGAATTCAGCTGGCATCTACATAAATCAAAAACTATTTTTGTCTCTGGATATTGATAAAACATTGGAATATCACAAATAACCACTATCCTCTACAATAAGCTGCACTAATTGAATTGGGTGCCCTGGCCACCATCCAGGTTATAACTGTTATTATTACAGTGCTTGTATACTGCGTACGTATTACATTACCAAGAAAAACATTAATATCACATTAGCAGTAACCATCAGGGGCTAGTGATTCTTTATATACTGCACTGTGTTACAGCATGGGCTCATTTTCTGTCCCACTGGGTGTTCTGGTCTTTAAATATTTCAATGCTTCAAAGAAATTTTTGTCAACCAACCACTGCATGCAACATTTATTTTTCTTACTCTGCATGGCTGGTATAGGAACATGGATTTTAAACATTAAATACAAGATGATCAGAATTATAGTGTCACTCATTTCAAAGGACAAATCTTAAGCTCACACTTCATCCAGAAGGTCCTTGTGTGTGAAGAAATCACAAGGTCCACAGGTCTAGGGAGATGACACATTACATGTTCTTTCCTGTGTGTGCTATCCTAAGGCCATCCCATCCTCTCTTTACTCCAGTGTGTGGGAAGGAAATGTTTTGCAGCTCTAACCCTAGCACTGCTCTTCTGGCTGGCATTCAGGGCATGAGAACCTGTCTCAGTCAATTTGCAGCCTGTGAAGAAGCTCTCAAATCTCTGAAGTAGACGATTCAAACCAAAGGAGTTGGAGGTGAGCCCTCCTGCAGGTGTGCTATAAACATGAGCCAAATTTTAACCCTAATGGAGAAAACCCTGAGCATGCATGCCTACATACACTGCTACTACCTTTAGCCATAGAATGTGCATCAGCTCACCAATCTCACATCTAACATGAAAGGCTGCCCAAAGAATTCCTTGGGTAAATCGACTAGTAAAATAATGGTGTGATTAGTGCAGCCCTTAGACCAGTGCTTGCAAAAGAGGCTGCATGCTCATTCCTTTGTTATCAACATACTGCCCCTTTCACTGGGTTAACACCCCCTGCCCCAAAATACACTTTTCTCAGTCCACCTGTGACTGATGATACTCATATCATGCACAAGTTTCTTCATGTGAAGCACTTAGTACATTATTTCTGTTCAATGACAAAATTTCTCTCTTTTCAAAGGGAATTCTCCCTCCTCAAATTAGGAACATTCCTATATCTGTATCAACTCAATATCTGCTGGCACTACTCAACTTGCTTGCATGTGCCAGCAAATACAAGCTTGACAACAAGCCCAAGTTTTATTTGGCAAATCCCAAATGGCGTGGATAGTTTCATTGTGGGTCACATTACTACCCAATTGAACGAAACCAAGAAAGGAGAGCCAAACCTCAAGCTTTATGGGCCCATTTAAGCACTCATCGTGTGGGCATCCCAAATCATCTCAATGGCCAAGTAGGCAGGACAAGATGAGACAGGCAACAAGAAACTGGCATGTTTCCATACTGCCCCCGTGCTGGGCAGCACAGCCCTGCCTCAGCACGAGAGAAAGGAGTCTGTCCTTGTGTCTTCAAACAGGCAAGGGTTAGAAAAACTGGTTCATCCAACATTGGTATGTGACAGCACCACATTTTAAGCAAAGCTGGATTGGGTCCAGCAAAAACTTGAAGGCACATCACAGAAGAAACAAGTTTCTAAACCTGAGTTACTTCCCTAAGCTTAACCTAGTACGTCTGAGCTGTGCATCATTTCCTACCCAGCTTAATCTAAAAACTTGTATTGATTCCAGTCCTCAGGACTTGCTGAGCATTTGGAAATGGAGTACTGTCATTCTACCTGTGCTGTCTAGCACCACACTCTGCTATGACACCTTCTTAATAATGGGGGAAGAGAGGAAGAAACAGAGCATAGCTTCTGCTGCATGATCTCCCCCCATCTCCAAGCCTCAATTGATTTATTGCATCGAGGCTTTGGCACTGAAAGCCAAAAGAGGAAATTGGTTTTTAATGAAGAAAATAATCTACAAAGTCGAGACAGTTTTGAGAAAAACCTTCAATAACTGTTGTTGGAAGATTAGAGAAGCAGCCTGAATGTGATGACACGTAACATTCATTTTAAAAGACATAAAAAAAAAAAAAAAAATAAGAGGGCAAGATTCATTTTAAGACTGGAGAGTAATTTTTTCAGGAATGCAGCCTCCAGCCCCCTCCCTTCTACAGGAAAGTTGCACGGAGAAATAACCTATAAAAAGAGCCTCACAATTTTATGTGAAAATATGGTCTTATCAAAAGCTAGTTCTCCACTAATACTGCCTAATTAAAAAAAATAATTAAAATCATTCTTGGGATCATGTGAGTTTTTCGCTGCTTATCAAGAGGGTTAATTGTCTTTGCCTTATCAGAACAAACTGAGTATGTTTTTAATTAATTAACTCGTCTTGTCTTCAAAAGGAGCTTGATCCCGCATATTCTCAACCGTACTACAAGTTCTTAATCCCTGAAGTAACCCCATTGAAGTCACTAGGAGAATTAAAAATGGCACAACTTAGGCTCGGGGCTTTAAAAGAAATGCTCATGCCTAGGTTAAACAAATCCATGAACACTTGCATGGTCGCCGGCTTACAGAGCTTTTGGTAAGTCCCTAAGTGAAAGAATCTGGATAGCATTAATACATATTTGCATGCAGTTGTGAAATTCGAGGCATTTTCCACTCCACAGTTTTCCAAGAGACAGACCTGGTTACAGTGCACTAGGAAAAAAAAAAAAAAGAAATATATGTGCCCTAAGCCCTCAAAATGGCAAACTCTCTCCTCACTTATGACAAACCTTCCCTTTCCAACTCGGGCAGGCAGCCCTGGCCGATGTCCCCGCACCGGGCTCTCCGTGCCCAGGGACCATCTTGAATCCCCGCACCTCCTCCCGGTCCGGAGCCGCCCCCGCCGCTCGCCGGACGCCCCGAGCCCCCCGCCCGGGGCCGGGCGCTGCCCCCCGCTCGGTCCCGGGGCGCGGATCCCGCCGTGCCGGCGCACCTGCAGCCCGAGCCCCGCCGCCGGGGCCGGGGGCTCTCGGCAGGACTCGGGCGGCGCAGCCGGCACCGGCTCCGGCACCTGGATGCGCCGCTCCGGCGGAGCCGCCCGGCAGCGGCCGGGGCTCGGCGCCCCCCCGCCCGGCGCTGTCCCCGTCGAGGACGCGGCCGGCTCCTTGTGGCCGGCGAGAGCTCGCCCCCGGTGCCCCCTTACCGTTAGACCGTCGCACGATGTTCTCCAGGAACGTGTTCTGAGGCGCCACCAGCCCTCGCCTTCCCCCGGCCATAGTCGCCGTGCGGGAGCGCAGCGCGGCGCGGAGGCTCCGCTCAGGGCCGCGCCGACCCGCGCTCTGCCGCGCCGCCGCCCGCCCGCCCCGCGCGCCTCATGCCTCCGCCGGGACCGGCACCAGCGGCTGTGCGGCACCGCCGCCGCCGCCTCCCGCGCACCGCAGCCCCGCGCCGCCGCCGCCGGCCCGCCCCGCAGCGACCCCCGCCGGCCGCCGCCGCTCCGCAACGCCGGGGCTGCAGCGCCATCGTCTGGGGCCGCGAGCGGCCGGCCCCGCAGCGCTCGGCCCGCCCGCGGCGCCTTCCGCCGGCCGCTGCCGCCGCGCTCGACCCCCGGCCGGCGCGCCCCGGGCACGAGGGACGCGGAGTGCTTAAAGAGCGCTCACGAACCGCTGCCGGCGGCCGGGAGGCACAGCCATATCCCAGCTCGGGTGGGTCGCCGCGAAGCTCCGGAGCCTTTGCTCGCCGCCCTCGTCCCGGATCGCGCTTGACGCTTGCCTACGATGATTTCTGTTAGAAGGCTACTTAGTATTATAGTGGTGAAACTGATTAGCAGCTCCGTGGAAGCAGCGAGACAAACTGTTTAAATATAACCTTTGTTAGGTCTTGAACTCTTTGAGATATTTAACCGACGTCAAGTTTTCATTCAGACATCGATCAACTTTGTTCTTCCCCCCTACCAATCTATCAGTAAATGGAAAATACTCAGATCTTTTCCATTTAAAAAGCGTATTTTTTTCTTGCCGGCACTGGCATTTACTTGCTGTAACACCTCATTAAGTGCAGCACCTTTGGGCTCCGCAGCTCAAGGCATATTGGAGACGTGAATATGCTTCTGCATGTTCATGCAAATGAAGTATGGCAAACACGATGGCCTGGGTCACCCGGGATTTTTAACCACTGTTCCCACAGAGTTCTGGCGTTGCCTAGCTTGCTCTCTCCTGGGTAAGGCCTGGGCCAGGACCACAGCACAGCCAGGAACCACAGTCTGCTCCGGCACAGCCGCACACTTGATCCGATTCAGCCACACAGCTGTGACCAAGCGCTGGCTGTGACACAGCACTGCCTGAAAAGTCTGATCTCCGTGCCACCAGCCTCCTGCCTCCCACAGCATTTTTCAGTGAAGAGTGTGAGACTCAAGGGGTCGTGGCAGGTGACAATTTCATTGCAGCAGAAGCTACAGATCGAGTCCCTGAGCATCCTGGTGTCAGCAGTCCCTCACACAGCCGGGCACCTGGGGAACTCCTAGAGCTCCCATGGGCCAGCCCAACTGCCAGGCAGGAATTAGCTGAGCCACAGAAGTCTCTTTTAAACTCGTGATTATCTGTACGCTGGACACCTGCATCTGCTGCCAAAGAGAGGCAGGTTAGGAGAAAAAAAAAGAAAAAAAATCAAGTGCCTGAAGCTGCAAAAAGGCCACTAACTCTCCCTGAAATGTTGGAGTTTAAAAAAGCCCATAGAAGCATTTATTTTCATCTTTACGTATCTAAGTGTCCCTAACAACCATCCATACAAAGACCCCAACTTATTTAGTTCCTGCTCGCTTCAGCAGCACGGGCCAAACCTGAAGAGATTCTAAACTCTCTGACAAAATTGTAAATGTAGCCTCTGACACTGAATTTATGCAACTGCTAACCAAGAGTGAGGTTTGGAAAACTGGGATTACGGAGTAGCGTTTCATTATTCCCCAAAGCCACTGTGCCAGAGGAGTAAGTGCACGCTGTATCTTAGCTTCTGCTGGGCTCTGCAGGAATATCTGGGACTTAGGAGACACCTGGCAGCTGACGTACATTACAGGAATTTTGAGGCCTTTAAAGGAAAAAGGTTTCAAACTGAAGCAGCAAGTACACAGAAGTGGGAACAAGGTGACATAATAGTAAGAAACTGAGGGTTTTTTTCTGGAACTCCATGAAGTGTGGGCTTGCTGCAGTTTATGTTGCATTGTGTTGTCCAGTCTCTGACTACCCAATTTTTCAGTGTCAGGCATATTCCTACAAGTTTCATGTCAAAAGTACTATTTCATCTACATTGGGTTTACATCTACCCTGTAACATCGCAAATTACTAAAATGCTATAGCAAAGAGTGGTGAGTTGACCTTGGCTGGATGCCACGTGCCCACCAAGCTGCTCTATCACTCCCCTCCTCAGCAAAATAAGATGGAAAAAAAATCCCTTGTAGGTCAAGAGAAGGCAGGTTACTAAAGGGAAAAAAACCCAAAAAAACTACAAAAAAGTGTGTGCACAAGAAAAGCAAAAAACCCAAAGAGTTTATTATTTACTTCCCATCGCTGAGTGATGTCTTGCTACTTCAGCACACACATTGATTGCTCCAGAGGATAAACACTGTAAATAACAAATGTCCCCACTCCCTCCTCCTTTTCCTTGTCTTCTGTATCTGAGCAGGCATCACGTGGTATGGAATATCCCTTTGGTCAGTGGGTCAGCTGTCCTGGTCCCAAGATTTTTCCCACCCCCATCCTCCTGGTGAGGGGAAGATGATGAAATGACAGTGCTGATGCTGTGCCAGCACTGCTCAGCAGCAGCCAAAATGTTGGTGTCTTATGGGCACCTTTACAGCTGCCAATGCACAGCACAGCTCTGGGGGCTGCTGTGGGGAAAATGAACTCCATCTCTGCTAGACCCAATAAAAAATGGAAGATTTTTCCTGTATCTTCTACCTCCTTTAGACTTTCTCCCCACCTGTAAAATATGGTTCTTGCTGGCAGTATGAATTTTATGCCACTAGAGAAGAGGGACACTGTGATAATTGTTTACTGTGATTATTTTGAATACTATACTCATTTTCTTACCATCACTGGTAAGTTTTGCAACTGATACAGAGCTGGAGATAAAGCCTACTTGAAGCAGGACACATACACCATCCATCTTCATTACTAGTGGGTTACCTCTCTCCAGCTATCATTTTTTTAAAAAGTTGAAAACTGAAGTTCCTGAATTAGTGTGTTTGCTAAAGCCCACTGGACAGAACTAAGTACCTAACACTTCAGTTTAAGGCTAATATAAAGGGTGATAGCTCGCTATAGAAGACATTCAGCTGTCTTGCATTATTCTGCTTTTTCAGCCTGTTCTTTCCTGAGCAAGGCCCTAGCTCAGGACATGTAGTATCAATCACCCCAGTAAGTGACCATCCCCTGACTGTAGAGCCTTTAACTCCTGTTCCATGGTCTGAGCAGCTGCTGCTGCAAAAGGGACAGATTTGCCTTCATCTAATCTGTGCACATTTGTCACCCCACTGAATTGAAAACCAGCCTGAAAAGGGCAGCTACAACCCCTCCCTCTTTGGCAGCAGCCTGTGTTTACATCAACCCATTTACTAACATGACTGTCGACTTCCAGTGCTCATACACACAAACACCTTGAAAACATCAGTTCCAATAATTTATTTATGGGAAGGTCATTTATCCCCACAGCATCTATGAAATAAAAATACTGGAACTGGACAGAGCTGGTTTCTTTCACTTTGTCACATGGTTCACCCTTAAGAGATACTAAAGAAACTTTAAGAACTTTCCCTTTGTCAGCCATTAGAGTCTCTTGGCAATCTGTTTCAACGTCTAACAAATCTTGCAAGAAAGCTTTTCCTAAAATGCCACTAAGTCATTTGGTCTTTGAAGCCAGCAAAAACTCTTCCTTCTGTAGTCACAAAAATCACCAACCCTTTTGCAAGTTTTCAAATGCATGAAAAGTTGCTGTAATGCTCATCTGTCAGCTCTTGCTGCCTCGCAGTCTGGACAAACCCAGTTCTTCCAAAGCTGCAAAAGGCTTTTGCTGTTAGACTCTGCCAGTACTTTGGGATTTGTCCTTCCACTGTCACAGCACCAAATGGCCAAGGAAACATGGTAGTTAGGGACATTTTATAGGCTAAGAATGTAGCTAGTTTATATTGAAAAGAACTGGTTTATGTAAGGTTTTTCTGATTTCTTCTCTGTTTTGCACGCTTCCTTTTGCTCTTTGTAAAAAATAAACTGTCAAAAACAAGAATCATAACACAGTTATAACAAACTACCACCAACTCAGAAAATAAAAAGAGCATTCAAACTTTAAATTTAGTTCAATTTGTATACTACCATATGGCTTTTGATAAACTGTCAAAATAAAATACATTAATTGATAGAACAACAAATTACAGAAGGTAATACAGAAGGTAATACAGAAGTTACACTGCACTACAGCCACTAAACAAAAAAAAATTCTGAATTCCAACTAAGATGGAGAAACAATTATAACTTTATTTATTTATTTTTACATTCAAATCAATAAAGCAGTCATTATTGTACAACTTCTTATCCTCAAAGGAATGCAGGCAAAGGCCTCCTATTAAGTAATAATATCCATGAATACTTATTTGCTTGTGGTTAACCTTATTTGTTATCTTGTGGGAAGAGCAATGAGAAAGAAAAGTCCTTTAAACAAGGCAAGTCATTAGTTTAACCAGCACATGTGTCCATCAAAATGAAAGAATTTGAGAAGAATCTGTGCATCTTACTGAAACTATTTGGTTTATTTCTACAGTATGTTGAGGCACTGGTAAAATTCAGCCAGAGGTTCCTAAAGGTCCAACTATTTCTGAGGTCAAAATAAACTCAAAGAAATACCCAGTTGCACAGCAGACTGTAGACCTAGGAATTGAGGTATCTTAGTATTACCAAGCAGCCATAACAAATTTGTCAAGCAATAAATATTGATGCTTTTCTAGTTTTGGAATTACTGAATTTCCTCCAGACTTCTTATGGGCAACAATTATGAAAAAATAACTAAAAAAACCCAGTGTTCTGAAATAAAGAAAAAAAAAAAATCTCAAAATAAAACTGATGAGGGAGTACACAGCCAGTTTTTATTTATACATCTAACATTTGGAGTGTGGGCTAACAGGGAGGAACTGTTCCTTCTTAAAGAACACCTCAAAAGGGCATAGAAAATTTATCCCCATTTGGACAGCATGTCCATCTCCATTTCTTTCACCAGGAGGAAGCATCCTGGATTTCCAGAGCTAGGGAGGGAAAAAAATAAAACCCCCAGAACCCAATACAAGAAAAGTTGCCACACACCCTGTTTGGGACAACAGCTACTATCCCTGTTCCCCTCACTGCAGCTGTGTCTACTCAATCCTCTTGGCTCAGCCCTGTCCTGCTATGGCCACAGTCTCTCCCAGTCTCAGAGCAGAAGCAGTGACCCGCTGGTATTGTTACTCAGAGAAGGGATAGAAAATACCCATTGTTTCTTTGGTTCCAGGTTTGGTGGGATTTTTTTTATTTAACACTTTTACTGTGTATTTCACTGGCCTCATTTTTCCCGTGTCTCTCAATCAATATAGAACCAGGCAAAATGAAGCAGTTCAAATGCAGTTTGCTTGAATTCTAACAGAATGCAAGGCTCTGCTAAATAATGGTAACAAATAATTTTACTTGCATGCCCTGTCCACAATAAGCCTAGGAACCCATAATTCTGAGTGATTTTTTTTTTTTTTTTGTAAAGTAGCAAGGAGCTCTGCAGGCTGAATTACTGTATTAGTAACAACTAATTGCATCTTCATCTCTCAACTGTTGTCTAGTAGTCTCTAATATAACAATATTTTTAAAATACACTTTTAATTAAATGTTGTCATTATATACTGTCCAAAGAATAAAACTGAAAATTAGATGGCTTAGGCCCGGATTCAGAAAAATAACTCCTAGTTAGGAATATGCTTGTGCTAGCAGACCCTTTTTTTTCCCTTTTTTTCTTTTTCTTTGTATTCTACTATATAGCATTTTCCAAGAATGTAATAATACAAAGAATTCCCAAATAATACTGAGTCAGATTCCCCAGATTATAACATAACCCTAAACTCTTTGGCAAATTTCAAATGCCCAACAATCTTAAAAGCCTTACTGTTTGTTTTCTCGATGGAAGCATCCTACCTCTGAGGCTGACAGTAGTAAAGGCACTACTAGTGTTTCCTTCCAAGCAGCCTCTCCAAGAAACACACCTTAAAGAGTAACCAGCATAAAACTAACCTCAGCACAGTAAGTTTCTTGTACAGAACTGTCCTGGGGTGACTTTATGATACTGGTTTCCCCAGTCGTCTGATTTATGTTATATATTAAGTTGTGCACCTTTAAGACTGGCTTTGGGAGCAAGAGAGGGGGAAGAAGAAGCGCACAGTGTGTTAAGGAAAACATCACTCCCACACACCCTGCTCCTGGACTGTGGTGTCTGCAGCACGGACAGACAGCGGGACAGAGCTTCTCTCTGGCTTTTAGTTAGTTTTAGCTAGCTGAGGCAGAAGAGTTCCCTGGACCTTTGTTTTTTTCCCTTTTTCCTTGGATCTGTGCAAGCCTGCTCTGGACTGAACACCCAGCCAAACCCCAGGAGCTCAGGCCTGTGGCCCACCGGGGCCTGGGCCTCGGCACTTTTCCAGCGCCGGAGGGACTGATAAGAACCTGAGCGAGCCGAGCTACACCACATGAAAAAAGACTTTTCTTCCTAGACTTACCATCCCATCGAACAGCAAGAGGTTTTATTATTTAATATTACTCAATTTCTGTTAAATAAACAGCTTTTTCCACTTCTCTCCACGGATTTTTTTTTTTCCTTTTCCCGGACCCGTTGGTGAAGAGGGGCATTTCCCTGTAGAGATCCCCATTTAGAGTTTTCCTTCCTGATTTGCCCTAAACTAAGACAAGAACATATAATTTAGAGGTTTTGCCTTACATGTACTCAGAATTTCTGCTTTGAAGTCACATATTCTATACAGTTTCTTACCTTAAGACTTTACCCTACCAGTTCCTTGTACTTTTTACGTATGGAAGGTTTATCAACAGCCAGAAATAACCTCTCCTCCAAAAAAAGACCCCTAGAGTAGAGAAGGAAAAAAAGCGGACTAAAGTCTTCTACCTTTATTTCATATTTTTCCTGAGTTTATAATTTCATCACATATTTCCTGCTTGCTAATGTCAACAGGTTAGTTCTATAATTACTGATTGTATTGCTTGTATGAGGGAGGGTGGGAAGGAGGGAGGGTGGGAGGGAGGGAGGGAGGGAGGGAGGAAGGGAGGAAGGAAGGAAGGAAGGAAGGAAGGAAGGAAGGAAGGAAGGAAGGAAGGAAGGAAGGAAGGAAGGAAGGAAGGAAGGAAGGAAGGAAGGAAGGAAGGAAGGAAGGAAGGAAGGAAGGAAGGAAGGAAGGAAGGAAGGAAGGAAGGAAGGAAGGAAGGAAGGAAGGAAGGAAGGAAGGAAGGAAGGAAGGAAGGAAGGAAGGAAGGAAGGAAGGAAGGAAGGAAGGAAGGAAGGAAGGAAGGAAGGAAGGAAGGAAGGAAGGAAGGAAGGAAGGAAGGAAGGAAGGAAGGAAGGAAGGAAGGAAGGAAGGAAGGAAGGAAGGAAGGAAGGAAGGAAGGAAGGAAGGAAGGAAGGAAGGAAGGAAGGAAGGAAGGAAGGAAGGAAGGAAGGAAGGAAGGAAGGAAGGAAGGAAGGAAGGAAGGAAGGAAGGAAGGAAGGAAGGAAGGAAGGAAGGAAGGAAGGAAGGAAGGAAGGAAGGAAGGAAGGAAGGAAGGAAGGAAGGAAGGAAGGATTTTGTAACTAGCTTATTACCACATTTTTTTCATTTAAAATTTGATTAACAAGCTTTCTTATTCTAACTAGTGTCCTGTCAATCTCCAGCAATTGCATGGAGAAAAAAAAATACTGATTTTCTAAATTTGATCATATCTTAAAAGCAGTTTTGTCCAGTCTTTATCAGCACTGGACTCATATTCATATCTAGTAACACATGAGTGATTGATTTTCATAAACACTTGCATACTTGCTAGGGGTGAGCTTTGCCTTTTCTAATTTAGGTTATTTTTTTTTACAACACAAGTAGAAGAGGTGTTGGGGGTTAGGTGTTCTTCCTTTTGTTCTGGCTCACCTATGGAATTTTTACCCATTAGTGGCACAGAAATCTGACTGCTGGTACTTGTTGGATGCTTGAGAAACACAGAGTTCGGCTGGGCCCAGGAGGGAAGGCGGGCAGGGAAAAGGGAGGGTGGGGGCAGCTGGGGCTGGCTGGTTTCTTCAGCTTCAGAGCAGGACTCTCCCTGGGAGCTGTTGTGGCTGGCAGAAGGGAATTCACCATTACCCAGATGGAGCTGCTCCTTCTCCTTCTCCTTCTCCTTCTCCTTCTCCTTCTCCTTCTCCTTCTCCTTCTCCTTCTCCTTCTCCTTCTCCTTCTCCTGAATGATGAGCTTGTCTTTACAAACAAGCTGTGGGTCAGTTGATAAGATGTAGCTATCAGTGAGAGATGACAGAAACAATGGGATGGATTCCAGTAGAAGATCAAAGAGGCACTGAAAGAACACTATGAATTCCATAAAAGTTGTGAAGAACCCACTTCCGCCCTGGCAGCACGAGTGCGTCAACTCAGGCAGGGAACCAGTAACCAGAAAGGTTCCACTAAAGTGAAGGTAGCCTCAGCCTCCCGTGACCAAACTGCCAGATATTACAGAAAAGAGGATGATCCCCTTGAAGGAATCTCTAGCATGCATGCCCACAGAAAAGAAGATAACCAGTGCTAGAGGGGCCCTGCCTCTAGCCAAGAAGAAGCACGGGAAAACCGGGTCTTTTGGACAGTGTGGATCCGATGGCCTGGCACATCAGAGCCACAAAAATATGAAGCTTTAGTTGATACTGGTGCACAGTGTACCCTGATGCCATTAGGACATGTGGGGGCAGAACCTGTTTCCATTGCTGGGGGGATCGCAGCAATTGACTCTGTTGGAAGCCGAGGTGAGCCTGACTGGGAAGGAGTGGCAGAAACATCCCATTGTGACTGGCCCAGAGGCCCTGTGTATTCTGGGCATGGACTTCCTTTGGAATGGCTATTACAAAGACCCAAAGGGACTCAGGTAGGATTTTAGAATAGGTGCTGTAGAGGCAGAGGGCATTAAGCAATTGAACACTTTGCCTGGACTATTAGAGAACCCATCTGCAGTAGGACTCCTGAAAGTGGAGGAACAGCAAATACCAATTGCCACCTCGACAGTGCACTGCCGGCAGTATAGGACAAATCGAGATGCTGTGATCCCCACCCACAAGATGATCAGAGAGCTGGAGAGCCAAGGGGTGGTCAGCAAAACTCACTCACCCTTCAACAGCCCCATCTGGCCTGTGTGTAAATCTGAAGGAGAATGGAGATTTACTGTGGACTATCGTGCATTGAATGAAGTGACTCCACCTCTGAGCGCTGCTGTGCCAGACATGCTGGAGCTCCAGTACGAGCTGGAGTCCAAGGCAGCGAAGTGGTACGCCACTATTGACATTGCCAATGCATTTTTCTCCATTCCCCTGGCAGCAGAATGCAGGCCTCAGTTTGCCTTCACCTGGAGGGGAGTGCAGTACACCTGGAACCGACTGCCCCAGGGGTGGAAGCACAGCCCCACCATCTGCCATGGACTGATCCAGGCTGCCCTGGAAAAGGGTGAGGCTCCAGAACATCTGCAGTACATTGATGACATCATTGTGTGGCGGAACACAGCAGTGGAAGTATTTGAGAAAGGAGAAAAGATCATTCAGATTCTGCTGGAAGCCAGCTTTGCCATCAAGAAAAACAAAGTCAAAGGATCTGCTCGAGAGATCCAGTTCCTGGGAGTAAAGTGGCAAGACGGACGGCATCAGATTCCCACTGAGGTCATCAATAAGATCACTGCAATGTCTCCACCCACCAGCAAGAAGGAAACACAAGCTTTCCTAGGTGCCATAGTTTTTTGGAGGATGCATATTCCCGAGTACAGCCAGATCATGAGCTCTCTCTACCTGCTTACCTGCAAGAATGATTTCCACTGGGGCCCTGAGCAGCAAGAAGCCTTTACCCAGATCAAGCAGGAGATCACTCATGTGGTAGCCCTAGGACAGGACCAGATGTGAAGAATGTGCTTTACTCTGCAGCCGGGAGCCATGGTCTGTCCTGAAGACTTTGGCAGAAAGTGCCTGGGGAGACTCAAGGCCGACTGGCCGACTGGGATTCTGGAGCAAGTTACAGAGGGTCTGAAGCCAACTACACTCCCACAGAGAAGGAAATCTTAGCCACCTATGGAAGGGTTCAAGCCGCCTCAGAGGTGACTGTCTCGGAAGCACAACTCCTCCTGGCACCCCAACTACCAGTGCTGGGGTGGATGTTTAAAGGAAAGGCTCCTGCTACCCACCATGCAACTAACCCTACATGGTGCAAGTAGATTGCTCTCATCACACAGCGCACCCATATTCAAAACCCAAATCACCCTGGGATTTTGGAGATAATTACAAACTGGCCAGAAGGTGAAAACTTTAGTCTCACTGATGAAGAGGAGCAGGAACAAGTGACACGGGCTGAAGAAGCTCCACCGTACAACCAACTGCCAGCAGAAGAAACCTGCTATGCTCTGTTCACTGATGGTTCCTGTCGCGTCGTAGGGATGAACCGGAAGTGGAAAGCAGCTGTATGGAGCCCCACACGACAGGTCGCAGAGGCCACTGAAGGAGAAGGTGGATCAAGCCAACTTGCTGAACTCAAAGCTGTTCAACTAGCCCTGGACATTGCTGAAAAAGAGAAGTGGCCAAAGCTGTACCTCTACACGGATTCATGGATGGTAGCCAATGCTCTGTGGGGATGGCTGGAGAAATGGAAGAAGGCCAATTGGCAGAATAGGGGAAAACCAATCTGGGCTGCTGATGAGTGGAAAGACAGCGCTACCAGGGTAGAGAAACTGCCTGTGAGGGTCCACCATGTAGATGCCCATGTCCCCAAGAGTAGGGCTAATGAAGAGCACCGAAACAATGAACAGGTAGATCAGGCTGCAAAGATAGAGGGGTCAAAGATAGACTTAGATTGGCAACGCAAGAGAGAGTTGTTCCTAGCTCGATGGGCTCATGGATGCCTCAGGCCATCAGGGTAAAGATGCCACCTATAAGTGGGCACAAGACTGAGGGGTGAATCTAACCATGGACAGCATTTCTCAGGTTATCCATGACTATGAGATGTGTGCTGTGATGAAGCAGGCCAGGAGGTTGAAGCCCCTATGGTATGGTGGGTGTTGGTCCAAATATAGGTATGGGGAAGCCTGGCAGATTGACTACATCACACTGCCCCAAACCCGCCAAGGCAAGCGCTACGTGCTCACAATGGTAGAAGCTGCTATTGGATGACTGGAAACCTATCCTATGCCTCATGCCACTGCCCAGAACACCATCCTGGGACTTGAAAAGCAGGTCCTTTGGAGGCATGGCACCCCTGAGAGGATTGAGGCAGACAACAGGATTCATTTCAAGAATAACCTTATAAATACCTGGGCTAGGGAACACAACATTGAGTGGGTGTACCATATCCCTTATCATGCACTCATGCACCAGTGGCTGGGAAAGTGGAGAGGTACAATGGCCTGCTTAAAACCAGATTGAAGGCACTGGGTGGGGGGGAACTTCAAAGAACTAGGAGATTAATTTAGCAAAGGTCACACGGTTAGTGAACACCTGAGGTTCCACTAACTGAGCAGGCCCTGCCCAATCTGAGCCCTTTAGAACAACAGATGGAGATAAGGTTCCAGTGGTACATGTGAGAGGTATGCTGGAAAAACAGTTTGGGTTAATTCTGCCTTCAGCAAAGACAATCCCATCTGTGGGGTTGTCTTTGCTCAAGGGACCAGGTTGCACCTGGTGGGGGATGCAAAAGTATAGAGAGACCCGGTGCATACCTTAAGAGGACCTTGTTTTAGGGTGAACTACCCATGACACTGTGCTTATATCTGTATCTGCATGTACATATGTATATAATTAAGGCAGTAGGTGTTTGTATAATATAATTAGTATAAAAATTTGATGTAACATTTTGATATGGGAAAAAATTTGGGGTGGATAATGTTGGGGGTTAGGTGTTCTTCCTTTTGTTCTGGCTCACCTATGGAATTTTTACCCATTAGTGGCACAGAAATCTGACTGCTGGTACTTGGTGGGTGCTTGAGAAACACAAAGAGTTCGGCTGGGCCCAGGGGGGAAGGCAGGCAGGGTAAAGGGAGGATGGGGGCAGCTGGGGCTGGCTGGTTTCTTCAGCTTCAGAGCAGGACTCTCCCTGGGAGCTGTTGTGGCTGGCAGAAGGGAATTCGCCATTACCCAGATGGAGCTGCTGCTTCTTCTTCCTTCTTTGTTGTGGGGCCTTGCACCCCCTGTCCTGCTGGGACGTGTGGCAGTGCCAGGCACTGCCATGGAGCTTCTGATCCACCTCAGCCACCGGCCCAGGATCTCTGCTCATCCCTGCTGTTCCAGCCAAGTGTTCCTCAGAGCCCTGCAGGAGCACCGGGACTGACTGCCCGAGGGGTTTGTGAAGCAAAGCCTCTCCTCCATCCCTTCCCGTCTCGGATGAGAAAGCTGTCACGGGGTCCCTGGTTCTGTTTTTCTGTTAACGCTGTAGTTAGTGATGTTTGTGTGCCTCATTATACATACTAGTAAAGAACTGTTGTTCCTATCCCCAGATCTCTGCCTGAGAGCCCCTTGATTTCAAAATCATAATTCGGAGCCAGGCTCCTGCCCTCCCCAGCAGACACCTGTCTTCTAAACCGGGACAACAGGATTCTTTTTTCTGCTTCCATCTATTCTTGTGCAGCAAAAACTGATACCTGTTAATGAATACAAAAACTTCTATGTAAACTCACACAGTGCAGAGAAGGATCAGGGCATTCTTCTAGAATATCCTGACCTATCTGCAGCTACCAAACTAATATAAAACGTATGGCACATGGGAAGGTGAAATTAGGGAACAAGTGAATGGGGTGGGAACACACTTGTTAGACGTGTATGTTTAACAAATAAACATCAGCAGAACACCATATATCGAAAATGCCCTTGCCAATTTTGCAGTATCCACAGGGAGGGATCTCTGGCAGTGGGCTCAAGAACCAGGGTCATCTCTGTGGTTTTTTAGAAAAATATGTGTCTAACACAAATGGACCTCAGAACAGGTTCCCAGACTATAACATATTTCAAGCTTTAATTAGTTTAATTTAACTGAAGATAAAAGCCACCTTCACCAAAAGGGATGTAATTTAGATGGAAGATAGTGTACTATATAGGAGCAAGTAAAAACATCTCCAGTAATGAGAGAACTTAAAGCACTGGCTGAGAGTGAAGTTGAGTGGGTGTTCTTCTAAAAACTAACAACAGCAAGGTCCTAGTGGTATCCAACATTTTCACCCTGAAGGTGTGTAGGCATGAGCTTTTGTTTTTCCTCTCAGTTTAATAAACACTCCAGCAGAAATTTTGTGAACAGTTTTCTTTCCAAGGACAAATTTGCTATTGTAGATTCACTCTTTATGTACTGATCCATACCCTCGAATGCAAAATTGCAGATTTCAGTTTTATATTTATGTAGTCATATCTGCCTCAGACTGTAGAAGAAAGAACATCATTCCTGGAAACACTGTATAATACAACTTGAAGAGCCAGATACAGCCATATTGATTTGTTTGCTGTTGAGCTACTGGGTTTTTTTAACAGGATACTTTTAAGAGAACCATTTGTACACCTAGAAAATTCCAGTGAAACAGTATTATAATAACAATTTCCATGTGGAAAAATAAAAATCTCTATTTTATATGAGAAAAAATTTATTAGTGATTATATTTTTGTTGCTTCCAACTCTTAGAGATACTCTCAAAATGGAACCTCTTGCTGATCTTTCCTAAACTGTATGTCTGAACAGTGAACTGTATATCTGAACTGTGGATCATTACATGAGTCAAACAGTAGTTACAGCAGGAAAAGGTATGACACTTGAATAGCAGTAATGTTTTGGTATCTACACAGTCCAGCAACACTGACCTTCAAAATCCAGCATAGATCCATAACACAGGGACTTCTAAGAAACAGTACTTTTCTGTAGAAACAACAAGACAGAAAGCAGAAATACAAATTCTTGTAATACATCAGGGACCTTCTTTTGGTCCTAGACACTTATTTTCCACTTTATACCTGCCTCCTTCCTCCTTCCCTTAAACCACAAGAAGCCACGTAGGATAAGCCATGGGAAACAAAATTTAGCAGAAGGTACCAGTATGCTACAGCATAAAATGTTCTGACAGTCCAAGGCCTAAGACATACAGCAAAAAATGTTGTGACCACTGGTTACTACACTGCTCCTTACACGTTTTTTCCCACATGTAAAAACACATCATCTTCCTCAAGTAAAATTCTTATTATTTGATTCTTTCAGACCCCCCAATATTACTCCTGTAATATTACTCCTGTACCTTAAATAGATGGACAGTAGAGGGTTACAGTAATTTTCCGTAATCTTCCATGTTAACATATTACTGATGAGACTCCTTTATTCTCCCTTCATTTTCCCTTCCTAATTGGAAATGCAATTTCCAATTATATACACTAGCTGGATCCCAAACAAACTGTAAGCTGCAAGGAGCAAAGTTCCCTCTTTTTCAGGATTAAGCACAAAACAATGTTAACATAGCAGAGCATTTTTATTTTTATTTATTCTAGTATGTTTTAAAGAACATTTTTCTCAACAAAAATGTGCCTGGTACTATTAACTGCAAGGAGAAAATCTTGCACAGTGCATTCCTTTTGTGATGTTGCTTCATAGAAGGAAGAGAGATCATAAACATCATTAACTCACAGCAAATGGTCACCTCTTCAAGTTAGCACAGGGACAGACAACCTGACAAGAAAGAGTAAAGCATAAGTTTATCAGTTTCCTCAACTGCATGGAATCAAAGCACTTGCTTTGCATTTAAAAAAATAAACAAAACCCCTCCCAAACCACAGCAAACAAATGCACAAAAATGTAAACCCCATGCAGGAGAACCAAACTACATTTCTTACAGAAGTTCAACAGCTTTAACTATCAATTAGGTGACCTCTGCTTTCTGCTGAACAGTCCTATGTAAAGTAGTTTAGGTAATCATGTGCAAAAGGGAAACAGGACATAGCTTGAAGCTAAAAGCACACTAGCTTACCAAAACAATTACAATATCTCTTTTCCCTTCTGTGGGAAACAACTGGTCCTAAACCCAAATTATTTGTAAAGAGATGCTACCATTTCAGCCATGTATACAAGATCTTCATTCACAGTCTGAGAATCTTCACTGACAATACTGAATGTCAACGCTCCGATTCAAAGACATACTGCCAGCTATTACCAAAATTTCCTTTAAAGAGGGTATGCAAAAATATACATGGTTAAATGATATCTGTAAACTGACTTTCTGAAATGACCTGTTGTCCTGAGTTGCCCATGTAACACAAGATTAAGTCAGCTACACTCAGGCTTTTCCCACAGCATGTCATCATAATCAACCAGACACAGAACTTCTTTACTCTTTGCTCACCAGATATTTAGATTAGATGAAGAGAAATGAAACAATGATACTGAAAGGGCTGAGTAGGAACACCAGCCCCTCCTGTCAAGAAAAAGAAAAAATAATTTATTTTTAAGGAAAAAAATATAATCATAGTGTCAGTAAAATTCATCTGTAGGAAGTCACTAAAACAAGTCTACAAATATGTAAAGGTGGAACTAAACTTTTCATAACACATCCATAGGAATAAGGTGGGTTTTTTTTAAAGATACCAAGCTTTACTCTTCAGAGTAAAAATCTTTAGAAGACCAAGAATAGGCTTCTTGCCAACACAGAATGGAGATTATGGCACTGGCTCCAAAATGAGTTCCTCTGTAGAACTGTCAGGATCAAAGTACTGGGAAAGATGGATGTTAGCACTAACCCATTATGCTCATTCCTGAACAAGCCTTCCTACAGTGCAACCAATAGTGTATTTCAAAATACTATTTTTAACAGGGTGTCAAGTCCTAACATTCCCCACTCCATTCAATGTATCAGTTGTACCACTGACACTGTACAACACAGTCTGAGTCTCAAATTTTGGCAAAGGTTTCAGAAGAGCAAGGTATGATACCTGGTGACAGGTATTTAAGTAGGAAAAAGTGTCTAAAACTGCTGAAGTTCTTAGACTTCTCAAAGGAACTGTAACATGGCTTTCTCTATCTCCTAAGAGTAAGTTAGCAACTGTCCTGATGCAGAAGTCCATTTAGATCTGGAAAGCAGGTAACTCTTTAAAACTTTTATACCTAGAACTGGAAGATAGCACCACAAAAAGAAGGAAAACAAAAAAAAATCTCGGTTGGGGGATATTAACAGTAGAAAGGCAGTTAGCAAATGCTTTGCTGTTTCATTTTAATGGCCAGCTATAGAACAAATTTTTACTAATTTCTGCCTTAAAACATTAAGACTAGAATTCAAAAATACAAATAAGTGTTAGCTTGAGACTGAAGATCTCATTTGCTAGAGCTGTAGAAAATCCACCATCTTCCACTGGTTCCACTAAAATGTGAAGTCTTTGGAAAACTCAAGAATGTTGAATGAAACACAGCAACAACCATAAAAGAACTGATAAATCTCACCCTGTCCACCCTAAGCCTCCCACCTACCACCCAGCAGGCCTAGTTGTGTTTAATAAAAAAGAAACACAGTACTTGACAGATGACACCTATATATTTTCCTGCAAAGGCGTGAACAGACTCCAAGCAGTGTAATTTATCTGAAATTACCTTAATCCCAGGCATGCTTTTTTTAATGTGTTTATGACCACAAAGACCTTACTTTTCTTTATGGAACAATTATAAACCTTCACATTAAAGTACAAGCTTCTGGGCTGGATATTGCCAAAAGGTTTCCATGATCATCCTATTTTCTTTGGGTTTCACACAACACACATGATCTATGTATAATTTTTCTGGAGAAGCATCACAAATCTGTTGACCTGCTTCTAAAAATATTTAAAGACACAGATTTTAAATGGTGTAAAACAACAGTCCCAAGACAGGAAACTGTCAAAATACGCTTTCCAAAAAAACCTGAAAGCATGAAACTGTCACCATAAGATAAAAAGGCCAAACATGTGATCTGCAATACTTTGCCTGACCAAGAATTTAATGAGTTAGAAATTTCATAGGTGAGATGGGCATAACATACAAGAGGTGCCGAAGAGCATCCAAGGAGCAACAAAGCTGGTGAAGGGTCTGGAGCATGAATTTTATGAGGAGCAGCAGAGTTGACTGGGGTTGTTTAGCCTGGAAATAAGGCGGCTGAAGGGAATATTCATGGATATCTACAACTGCCTGAAAAGAGGCTGTAGTGAGGTGGGGATTGGTCTCTTCTCACACGTAATAATAGACAGGATGACAAGAAACAGCCTCAAGTTGCACTAGGAAGGTTTAGATTGGATATTTGGAAAACTTTCTTCACAGAAAGAGTTGTCAAGCATTGGAACAGGCTGCCCAGGGAAGCAGTGGAGTCACCATCCCTGGCGGTATTTCGAAGAAGCATGGATGTGGCATTTAGGGATGTGGTTTACTGATGGACTTGGCAGTGCCAGGTTAATGGCTGGACTCAATGCTAGAGGTCATTTCCATCCTAACTGATTCTATAGTAATGTAGGCATGCTAAAACCTAGTTTTAAGAATTTAGTTTCCTCTGAATAAACAGTCTGTACTTTCCCCTAATTCATCACTCAACAGTTAATACTGTCATTAACCCTCACATGTAATAATACGCAGGAGTCCACAGACCACAAAGAGTCTGGTTTTAAGCAATAAATTCCAAGAACCCACACTAACAAAAATTGCAAGAGGCCTCAAACCCTGTGTGAAGCATCCTCAGAAGCCATGTAGGTTTTAAGATGAGTTAATTCATGGATAGGGAAAGTTGTTTCATTTGCACTTCCGTTTCTACTTTTTAGCAATTTCACTAAAAGCGAAGAAGCATCTGCTTCACCTTCCTTGTCTGTAACTTGTACATTCTTTAATTCTCTACATTCTCTGCTGCAATCCTTTGTACTCCAAGGATCCCTGCCCTCCTGCCCAAACACAAACCTTTCCCCTGAAACGATGACTTGGAAAATACATTTTAAGAAGGCATAATCTCAAAGAATGAAAAATGATAGGCTCATAAAGAGAATCTTTAGACTGGCCCAATTCTGAATGCATTGGTTACTTTACTGCCCTCTAGGGATTATGTTCAGAAACAAAAATTACAAATAAGGAAGGATATACAGAAGAAAGGAGACAACATAAAGCAAGGAGGAGTTGTGGATGCCCTATCCCTGGAAGTGTCCAAGGCCAGGTTGGATGGGGCTCTGAGAAACCTGAGCTAGTGAATGGCATTTTTGCCCTTGGCAAGGCTTTGGAACCAGATTATCTTTAAGGTCCCTTCCAACCCTACCCATGCTTATATTCTATAAGCTAATATTAATCTAACTCCTTATGCATAGTTTCTATAACAAACGCAGGACTAATCTCACAAACAACTATTTGATTATCATATCACATCTAATTCAGAAGCACACATATACTGAATGTGACAGAGGAACTGTGGAGAGAAGGATAAAATACAAACAAACAAAAAGATTGAAACTGAAGACAAGAGAAGGATAAGACAAGAGTCCAAGAGAAGAAATAGTCCAAAGCAAGCAAACTTCCAGACTGCATGAGGAAAAAAAAAAATCATTGCATGCATCTGCTAATATCTACGTGCTTGACTAAGTGAACCTATGCCCTTTTATTGTAACTTCAGAAATGCAGTTTCATCAGCAGCCGTGCAAGTAACAGAAACAGAAAAGGTCAAGTTCTTCAGACAATTCTTCTGCAAACCATGCTACAAGGAATCTTTCTTCCTTTCAGGTGGCTACTTCCATGACACCTGTAAGAACTTAGCCTTCCTGAAAGCTGTAACAGCTAAAACTTCCAGTAGCTTTTATCAGTAGTTAAGAACGGTCAGACAAGTGCAGACATTGTGGTGCATGTGTGCCCAAATTTCACATCCACAGAAAATAAAGATAAAAAGCCTCAAATAGATGGCCTTAGGAGAACTAAAACAAATCCCAATTTCCTGCAATTTTTCGTAATGATTTTGTGCCTTAAAAGGACAAACATTGGTTCAAGATTTTCCTGTGGCATTTCAGTGGCTTCTTATTATGAGTTTTTAACTGTACATTAAACATATTAATTAAGTAATTACACATTAATTTAATTAAATGTACATTTTAAAATGTACATTAAACTGTGGGACTGCAAATCCTCGATTGCTGAGGCACTTGAAGTCAACTACTGTTGCTCCTACCTTCTCCTTGCTAATCATTCTCTCCAGCTTTTGAAAAACAGCAAGCATAAAGGAGTCACAGCTTGTTTACTCCCATTTGTGACAGTCATCTCCCAAAAACTGTCACAAAAATAGTTCTTCAAAGACCACAAAATTCCCAAACCAGGAAAAGTCTTGACAATATTTTCCTGACATATTCTACGAAGCACACATACCCCAAAGATTTTTCAGAAGTATATAATTTGACCATAATGGGCTGCTTTCAAAGCAAGTATCAAGAAACAGCAAACACGACTAACTACATTACATTACAATCCTACTATAAGGCACTATGAACACTTAGTATCCTTAAGTATGGACACAAGTAATCATCTCCCCTTTATCTCGCTGTAAGAAAGCAGGTGCACTGTTCCTGCTAGTGCTCTTCAATCGAGCAATCAATCAATCAGCTTGGGGTAGACAGTCACCAGGGCAGAGTTTGGGAAGAACTGACATTCTTGGGATGGGGATTGGAATTGGGAAGATATGACAAAGGGTAATGGATCGTGTCAAACACTCTTAGTTGGAATATGAGACTTTGTTTGATATACAGAAATTTAGGTTTATACTCCCCCCCCCCAACATCTGGAAATCAGACTGACAAATTATCACTGCATCATTAAGAATACCTATAAACACATATTAAAACGCAGCCACAAGAATATTAAATGCATTTGCATAGAACAAACCGGACGAACAATGCATCTCCAGATTAAGTAGCAAGACTGTTGTCACATTGTAACTCAGCCTCGGTCCGGAGCCCGTCTCGGCCTTTTTTTACCTCAAAAAACCTGAATATTTAAGATAAACTAGATAGTAACACCGCAGCATTTAGTAACGCTCCGGAATTGCACTGAACAGGTAAATAAATCGATAACTTCTTGAATTTTGAAAGAAAAACCCGCATGGGTTCACACATGGTGTGATTTCAGCGATGTGACAGCACCGGCTTTCCCCGCCGGGGCCCGGCCCGCGCCTCCTGTCCCCGCTCGGCCCCGGCTCCTCCCGCCCCTCACCGCGGCACCACCGGCGGCGACGACACCTGCCCGCCGGGATCCCTGCGCCGCCGCCGGGAAATAGTCCCCTCTCTGCTCAGGGCCCGCCAGCCGGGAGAGCCCCGCGGCACGGCCGCGGTCCGGCATCGGGAGAAATCCCTCCTTCCTTCCTTCCTTCGGCCGCGCCGCCGGCGCTCCAGCACCATCCCCGCCCCTCGGCGAGATCCGGCCGGGCCGGCGCGGAGGGATTCCCGGCGCCGGGGGAAGGGGGGGCGCGGCGGGCGGGGGGAGGAGGTGCCCGAGGGGGGGGCGGGGAGGGGGCAACATGGCGGCTCCGTATTAACTTCCCCCCCCTCGGCCGGCAGCGCTGCCGCCGCTCTCCCCCGCTCCCAGCCCTGGCATGCCAGGCATGATGGAGAAGGGCGCGGAGCTCTTGGGGAGTAAGAGCCGGGCAGCCCCCAACGGCGCCAAGAGCAGCAGCCCCTCCAACGGGCACTACTCGGAGCCGGAGAGCGGCGGCGGCGACAGTGGCGACGAGCACGGTGCGAGCCTGGGGCCGCCCCGCCAGCGGCGGCAGGGGGGTGGCGGAGGCGGCGGGAGGGGCGGCGAGCCAAGCCGAGCCGCCTCCCCCTTCCCGGTGCCGGGGCTCCGCCGCTCCGTCCGTGCTGCGGCCGAGCCGCGGCCGCGCGTGTGCGGGGCGGAGGGCCGGGAGCGCGCGGCGCGGCCCCGCGGCTGCCCCCGCGGTACTTAACGATGGGGAGGGAGTGTCTCCCGGGAGCCGCCGCCGTCCCCATTGTTCCGCTGGAATAAACTCCCCCTTCCGCCTCCTCCTGCCCCCTCCTCGGCGGTCGTCGGGGCTTAATCCGCGGCGGCGGCGGTGGGCGGGGGGGTGGCGGGGGGAGGAGGTGGCTTATTCCGCACGGCCGCGGCGGGGGCTCCGCCAGCCCGCCCGCCCGCCGCACGGCGGGAGCCTGGGACGGCGCCCGGGGACGCTCCAGCCCTTAATTTCTCTTCCCCCCCCCACTTTGCCTTGCAGATGTAGGAATGAGGGTCGGAGCGGAATACCAGGCGCGCATTCCTGACTTCGAGCCCGGTAAATCGCTTTTCGGCTGTAACCTGACATCTCCAGAGGCGGGAGGGGTGGGCTCGCTGCCGGGGCGGGCTCGCCCGGCGCTCTCCGGCGGCGGCGGCCGCGGGGCTGTATTTATGGTGCTTTTGAGCCTTTGTGTCGGCGATCCGGTGCCGGCGGCGGGAGGCTTGGCCGGGGCAGCATCTGCGCTCCGGGGGCGGGGGGCGTCGCGGTGGGGGATTCTCACTTCATTATCGGCCGCATTATGGGTATCCGGCGGGAGGCGGTGAAACAGAAAAAGCTTTATTATATATATATTTTTTTTTCCTCCGTGTTCTTAAACCGATAACCATAAAAAATATTTGACGAGGGGTGATGGATGCCGGGCAAGGGTGGGAAGTGATGCGCCCTGCCGGAAGCGGAGCAGACCTGGCTGCGTGCTGGAGGCGCTGGGTGGAAGATGCGCTCGGTGGGAAACTCCTGCTCCTGGTTTTGTGTGCTGTAGTAGCCTCGCTGGCCCCGCCGTGGCAGGCTGAGCTGCTCTCCTCCGCCTTCCTCGCCCCCCCAGCCCCGCCCCGAGGAATATGGGTACGCTCGCATAGCCTGGTACTCAGCTTTAGCAAGTTAATTGCTAGAATGCTGCCGTGCCTTACTACACAGAGCAGGGAGACCACAGGAGCGTTCAGCAGCTCTGCTGTAGTGGTCAGATGAAGCCTGTCTACTTTCCTGCTCTCCAGGCAGTAGCAGATGATTTCTTACCGGAAGAGGATTGCTCTCACGGTGCCTCCCGAGGCTGGAGCGAGCCCCTCTGGATGGGCTCAAGTCCCCACCGGCCAAAGAAAACGCTGGGGGAAGGAAAGCGCGAGGGTGGGATTAAATGGATGCGTGATCTTGCCTTAAGAGAATGCCTTTCCCCTAGGAAAGAGCACGCAGTCTAGGTCTCTTTGTTAATAAGGCTAATTGTCTTCGCCTTTTATTTTTACATTGCCTACATAAAAATTATACACAGATAAAAATGATGGTTTCTAACCTGCAGCCTGGGTTTGCTTTTCCTACAGGCCACTTGAAGTAGAAAAACACCTAGTATTTGTTTTTCTTTTGATTAAAAGTACTCTTCAGCCCTTGTAGGACAATTGAGGTTCTGTGGTTTTAATTTTGTAAACTGTATATGCAATAGTACCATTACATTAGTAACTACAGAACTAATTTTATGCTCTCATATAACAAGGCTTTTTAGAGCTTGTGTTTCTGGGGGATGGTATTCGATTAATGCCTCTTTCCCCAATAATTGGGATTAAAATATACTCACCCTATCAGTTTCCTTAATAATAGAAATGTTTCTTTAATAACTCCTGAGTTAGAGGCTTAATGTTTTATTATGAGGTATTATCCTTCTTGGTGTGTGTATTTTGCTTATTAGGGCGAGAAGGTCCTGATTTTTTTTGAACACCTAAGTCTTACAAGATAAATTAAAAAGTCCATCAAGTTAAAAGTATGGCACTTACCAAGTTAACAGATTGGTTATCTGAAGAGATACCAGCAAGATCTCATTCTTTCATCTCTTTGTTTTTCTGGTTGAGGTTTGTTTATTTTTTCTGATGAGTTTTGAGGCATAATTTCTTAGAGACAAGTGACAAGAGACAAAAATCCTTGCTCTTACAGCTACATTTTGTTTACTTTTTTGTAGCAAGGTAATAATCTCCTTTTTAGTTCAAGGTTGCATATATGGATATGGCACTATATTTGATTATCTTTAATTATGTTTCTTCTTGGAATTGTTCTAATGCTCTTTTTTGAGGGCTTATCAGATACTTTAGAGTGTGTGTTTATTCACAGTACTCTTGAGTGCTATTTTTTAAGCCCCTTGAAATAAATAGGTGGGAGAAGAGAATCAATGATGGATGAAAGTAGGCATAACTTTAAGACACAAAGTCAGCCCTGATAAACCCACAGAATACTGAGTGGAATAATACCAGTCCTTGGGTTTCACTTAGCCTGACTTGAAAAATAGCCATAAGCAATGCTCTACAACAATACACTGAGGAACAAAATATTCATGATTAATGTGATGGCAGTAAACATTTTTTTTTGTAAACTTAGTTTATGTATAAAACAAGATTATTTTTTTAAAGAAAAAGTGCAACTGTTTCTAAGTGGGTTGTGGTTGGAAGCAACAATTATGAAAAGTTAATTTAAATATACTCTCTTACCCCTCTCCACACCGTATTCTTTTTACAAGCAAACTTTTAGATAGAGCTTAAGGGAAGTAGTGTTTTTAATTGTCACCAAATATTACAGCGATGAGAGTGATTTTGTCACTGTAAGAAACAATTTTACTAAGGAAACTTGGGATTTTTACTTTATCTAATTTACTGAGTTAACATACCATCTCTTGCACTCCAAATTTTTGTCTCCTCCTCCTGGTTTTCCTATAGTATTATATATTTTTGGTGAAAATTTTTCTGCTTGTACTTTCTGGCCCACCTAGAAATCCAGCAGGATACAAAACTGATATCCTTATATTGTGGGTTGTTTACATTCTTTTGAAAATCATGGTACAGAATGCACCATCCTGTCATGTTGTCCACAGATAACTGCTAGAGAAGTTTTATTCTATTCAGATTTAGACTTCACAATGGTTTTACTATGAATTTTTCTTTCTTAATGCTGAAATACTTAATTTTCCATTTACCCTCTCTTCAGGGATGGAGTTGGGGCTATCAAGAAGAATATTTTATACCATTTAAGGTCACTTAGGAACTCCTTTCTCTGTATGTTTTTAACTTTTCTCTCTTCAGTCTTCTAATAGGAAAAGAGGCTCTGTAAAATTGAAATTGTTAAATGGTGTGGGAAGGCTTAGTCTTAAGCAGAGGAAGGTACATTTTGTGCTGGAAACCAACATACTTTTATATTGCCACGCTGCCCCACAGTGTCCTCGCTGTGCCTTGTATGCACCTGGATGATCACTTCATTTTCAGTACCTGGGATCCTGTATAGAGCTGTACCAGCCATGTGTACCTAACTTCCAACGTGAAGCTGCAATTTAGAGAGGGTCAGTTTGCTGCTGTGATTTCCCTGTTCTGGAAGTGGTGCAGAGTGCCTGTTGGTCATCTTCAGCTGGCTGCATTTCCTGACTGCTACTGGCAGAGGGGTGCAGCAGCTGAAGTACTGAAACCTCTTCCTCAGTGGCTTTGAGGTGTATTTTGGGGAGAGGGAGACTTGTTATTCTTCAGATGTAGCTCTTGGTCCTTCTCTTCCTTACTGGCTTACAACTCTTCTAACACACTGGTTATCGTGTTGCAGGGTATTTCCAGCCCCCCCTCCCTTGTATGCCTTGAGGTGTAACACAGCCACTCTGGAGGTTAGGGCTGTTTGCTTGAGTGCTTGGGGTACAAAGGACAGGCAGCAAGTTCTCAGGAAGGTAGGTCATGGTCCTGCATATGGGGATGGAGGGATCCCTGTTCTACAGCTAGGGACATCCCATGCTGAGGACAAGGTGCCTTCCTTCCTTCAGGCTACCTGTATGCACCTCATTATTCCTTTGTCATCCTGGCTTTTCTTTTGGTAGTGTGAAGGTGTCACCTGAATGGAAGCAGATGTCTGATTCCTGTTGGGGACACAGCACTGCTTTGAAAAGGGAGGTTCTGATGGTTGTTGCTTGTTTATCGTGTGAGGGTGGCACCTCAGTAGGGTAGTGTGACCACATACATGGTCTCCTGCAGGCACAAGAACTCTGAAACTAATTTTTTTTTTTTCACTTTAGTATTTGAGTATTCACTACCTGATAACATCCATGATATCCAATTGTCTGCAGGTATCTTAAGTTTAGACATTTTTCCTCATAACCTGAGATTCTAATATATTCTCTGGTGATCCTTCTTTCTCCTCATCTTTAATTAGAATGAAGTGCAGGATAGTGGTCATTTACTTGTGATAAAAACACAGTGTACAAGACAAATGTTGTGCCTGCAACATGCCTTGCTCTTCATGAAGTATTGCATTCCTAATGACTAAAAATGTCATGCTTTTTGGTGCTAAAGTGGAATGTTACATTAAGGAGTTTGTTCTTGTATACCAAAAACCTTTCCGAGTTTAGTAGCTCTTATGCCTTGGAACGGGTGCTTTATGAGTATATGTACATTCTTAACCTGTTATGGAGTTTATGCTGCATTGAGGTTATCTGCCTTTCACATCTCATTTTGGAGAGGTACAGGAATTTTTAGGTTTTCTAATTAACTGTTTTCAAGTTCACAGTTGTGATGGATCAAGATTGCAGAGATGATAGCAAATACAAAACGCTGCCAAACTGAAGAGGGAAGAGCAACAAAACATTGTACATAAAGGGAAAGCACTATACTGTTCTTTTTTTCCAAAGCATTGTATTTGGTTTTTTTGTTTGTTTCAAACAAGATTTAGAGCCTAAGTATAAAGTGTGTAAGCTTAAAATGGATTGAAAAGTTACTTGTTTCACTGAACAAAAAAAGCTTTTCTTCTCCAAGAAGGATGCAAAGAAAGTTCCTCTGAGGGTGATTACTCAGGGAATTCATACTGACATTAGATATAAATCCAATTGTTGAGCAATTTCTTAGCTAGAGAAACTTGAAAACAAATAGATTGTAAGGGGCCTTATGTTTTAGACTACATTTGTGAAATAGTAATGGAAAGTGACTGAATTAATGCTTTTACAGTATCGGGGAGTTTTCTTTTACAGCATGTTTTAAAAAATCATATGCTCTGATTTAATGCTTCAGTGTTTACATCGGTATTACTCTGTCCTGATGGGTTGGATAATTTGTACTGCTTCCCTTGCTACATTGAAGTGGAGATAAACTAAAACCAGAAGTTACTTATACATCTAACTGCTGTGCAATTTGCTTGGCTATGAATACTAAAATTACAAAATTAGAAAAATCTAGAGAGAGATGAACAGAATGGTTTCTGGCATAGCTGTTAGTACAATTTCTTGCTGAAAGGGATCAGTGGTAGTGACTGAATTCTAGCTCTTATCTATTTTTGTTTGTTTGTTTGAAGAAAGCCTAACTGACCACAGTAGGTCCTAGTAGTCCTATGATAGTGATAAATGTTAGAGTACTAATGGACAATCAAACTTCAGGAGAACAAAGTTGCATCCTTACCAACTTTATAGGGGGTGGATTTAGATATGAGAAAGCAATTCCTTGCTATGGGGTGGTGAGGCACTGGCACAGGCTGCCCAGAGAAGCTGTGGATGCCCCATCCCTGGAAGTGTTCAAAGCCAGGCTGGATGGAGCTCTGAGCAACCTGGTCTAGTGGAATGTGTCCCTGCACATGGCAAGGGGGTTAGATACTAACTACTAGTTAGGATAGTACTACCAAACTAGATAGGATTCCTTCCAACTTAAGAAGTGCGCTTAAGTGATTTAATTGTGGTAACCAGGATACTGTCTAATATTTAGTTGAACATCCTAAGAATAGTGCTCAGATTCAGTCTTTTGATGTCTTAAGGAAATAATTTTGAATAAATTTTTTTTTTTTTCCCCTCTCCTTAGTAGCTGGACTTCTTGCTGTGGTTGGCTTTTGCTAACTGTCACATAGTTGTTCTCTAGATCATAATTATTAAATAAATACTGAGAGTTACGTGTTTTCTTACAGGTGCCACAAAATACACTGATAAAGATAATGGAGGAATGCTTGTATGGTCTCCATATCATAATATTCCCGATGCCAAGTGTAAGTCCTTGCCTGCTTAGGAATTTGTGTGCTTAAGTAAACTAAATGTTTCTGGTGTGCCTGTTTGCTCTTTATTTTATGCACAGTGAAACTGCAAATAATTAAACACAAAGCTTCTCTTTTTCTTTATTTAGAGAACTCCAGGTAAAGGAAAGATGACCTTCTCTTATATTAGTAAAGTCTTTGTTTCAAGTCATACTGCCTATTCTGTATTATCATCATCATTGCTTGTGTAACCTTTTGTTATTAATTAAAGAATAAAATATCTGAACACGAGGAACTTACTGCTTTAAATTTCTAGGAGAAGGAGTTGCAGTGGATGAATTTAGAAAATATTTGTTGAGGCCTACTTCAAGGGAAAATTATTACTGCTGTCACAGAAGGAGAAAGCAAACATTTTTTCCCTTTAGAAGTGACCTGAGATACGGGAGTAATCTGACAAAATGTGATCAATTATCTGTTTAATCTAGTTTAATCCTGTGCTAGAAGTTCCCAACTATAATAGGGGAGTAAACTTTGAGGATGCAGCCTTGAGAACCTCATCCCCTGGACAGTTTCTATCTAATACCAGTAGTTAGAGATTTGTGTCCCTCTACATTTGAGGGAATGGCACCTTCAGCTACTGCAGAACAGTTAGAAATAAAATACAACTGTGATTATTAAACACCTTTTTCATTCCTTTGAAGTATAATTAGCTATTTGCTGCAACAGTGCATGGCAGGGATATCCATTGTCCATTTGAATAAGGTGGATATGATTATTTCCTTTTCTTGATCATACTTCCTTTCAACTATTTAGTTGCCACCTAATTTTGAGCTCTAGAAGGTGAATAGGAAGAGGTTTTCATTTAAAAATAAGACAATTTCAAAATTAGGAAAAGTGTTTAACTCTAAGCTGGTTCTATTCTTGCTAAATATGATTTTTAAAATGTTATTCCTTAATTTCATTATCTAATTGAGTTTTCATGCTTTCTGTTGAAAACTGACTTTGTGTCATAGTTAAAATCCCTGTTGGTCAGTGAAAGCTATAGTAATCTTGAGAATATGCATAATCATTGATGTAGGATCTCCTTGCTTTAGTTTTCAACATGTTTGGGAATAAGAGCAGTAGACGTAGTTCAATTTAAAACTAACCCGGGAAGGGATTCCAAAAAGGCATAGCCTTTTAATAACCAGCTAGTTTCTGCTTTAAATAAATAAATTATGAGTATCTGTGGTTTTGTTGTAGTAAAAATGTGAAAGAAAGCAGAATTAGCTTGTGTAAAAAGCTTATAAAATTAAACGTTCACTAATGGTTAGTGGGTTTATTTATTATTAATAAAGCTGTGAGTATATTTAACATTTTGGGGGACCTGGGCCTATGCAGTGTGTTAAAGCATGGAGAGACTCTTTTCCCATGTTAGATGGCTAATTCTGTCATAGAGCAGAGCTAAAAGTATTAAAGAATAATTCTGACATTGCTTTGTTACAGTGGATGAATATATAGCAATAGCAAAGGAAAAACATGGATACAATGTGGAACAGGTAAGTGCTGTGGAATGAGAGTGCTCATTTAAAGGATTTTTTTTTAATATAAAACTATAACACAACTCTTTTATTTTTCCCCTTGATTACCATTAATTAACGCTGTTTCTCTTCAGGCACGGCAGCAAACACTGCAGTTAAATGGATCTGCATACAGTTGTGGTCTGGATTCTCTGCAAAAGATTGAGCTCTTTGTTTTCATGACATGCTCAGCTTGTAATGTGCACTTTTGAAAGGTTTGGTATGTTTCTTGATACACTGGGCATGTCATGCAATTGTGTGTGTTTATTTAGCTAAAGAGTTTTGTAGGGAAACAGCTTACAAATTTCAAGTTAAACATTAGAATGCAAATACAATACAATTTTGAACCATTAATTGGTAGGGATGGCACTGCAAAGGTTTATTTCATATTGGAAAAAAAAGCAAACTAGCCTAAATTGAGTGGGTTTTTTCAGAGGCAGGAGAAAAGACTCAAATTTTAGCTCTGAAGGTAACAAATAAGTTCACTTTTTGTTTAACAACCTTTGGTCACCATTCCTTAAAAAGTAAGCATAAAACTTTGCTGGTCTGCATGTAGTTCTGTATCAAATTTCTTTATAAATTAACCAATCTATGTAAAAGTGAGTTTACATATTGCAGAAAAATATTTGCTGTACAATTGAAAAGAAGTTGTATGATCAAGTTTTGGAGGATGGAAGCTTGCTTATCAGCTGCTGTCTGACAAAGAGGCTGCCAGTGTTACAATGTCCGGAATATACCTGTGGTTTGGTGTTGCTTCTTTATGCCTTGACTTCTGTTAGGCAAGAGGAGGAACTGATGGCTCTCAAGTCTCCTAGAGATGGATTTCTAAAATAACTTCTGGTACAAAACATTTGTAGACTTCTTGCAGTGGAATTGAAATTCTCTTTGCAAGAGGTGCTTGTCACTTGCCGTTTTAACAAGAGCAGAGGTTTGCTGTGTCCAGATTGTCAGAAGATGTGAAATCAGGGGGTTGGAGAGATACCTGGCAATTGTCTGCCTGTGCTGTATGATTGAAACCAAGTGGGTTACATTGCCCAATTCCCATGCCCAAATCTTGGCATCAAATCTGCCAGTGATTCTCTGGCAGAAAGTCTAATGAACATAAAATTCTTTAAGAATACCGAGAAATGAAATTGTATAAGAAAGTATACTTAAATTTCCATTCCTTATTAGGTTCACATGACGAAGTGGCCGTGCTGTTATTTGTGAACTGAAGAGTTGTAGAAAGACCACTCTCACTTTGAACTTTCAGACTTGCATTTTGGATGGTCCTTTGGCTACTGAAAAGTATTTTTGTTTTCTTTTTTGAGTGGGCTGGTAATAAAGGCCTGTAAGGAACTGTGTAGGTGATATATGCCTGTAAAGTAAGAAAGCAGGTCAGATTTGAGCCCCTCAGCCTAGCTTGTGCTGCTCTAGAATTACTGCTGCCATGCCAACCTTAAATTGTCTGGCTTTCATACCATTAATAAAGTATAGATGTGCCCGCTGTCTCCAAAGAGAATTTTGTAACCAATAGTAAATAGCCAATAAAATTGTAAATACATTTTGAGAAGGGATTCTGATAGTCAAATTTAATTTCAAACAAATAAATTGCCTGTTTTTATTTAACTTGTCTCAACGTTTTAGAAAATTGACTAAATCCAAAGAGGGACTATTTCTTTTCAAAGGCTCTCGGCATGTTGTTCTGGCATAAACACAATATTGAGAAGTCCCTTGCGGATCTCCCTAACTTCACTCCTTTCCCTGATGAATGGACAGTTGAAGATAAAGTCCTATTTGAACAAGCATTTAGCTTCCATGGAAAGAGCTTTCACAGGATCCAGCAAATGGTAAAGTAATATTTCAATCAGAAGCATTAAACAGCTCAGATGCATTAAGAACAAAGGCTCCTGTTGGGCTAAAATTTCATGTTGATTTCTGTGTAAAAGCTTCAGGAAGAGCCTTGAATATAAGATTTCATTTATTTTCCTCATGTCTCTTGGATATATAGCTTTTTAACTCTAATGAAAAGAAGCCTTCTCCCCTTTTTTAAAAATATGAAATACACCCCTCACTTCAATCTTATCAATGCATTTAAAGTATTGTTAAAAGATGGCTATAATCAGAGCAGAATTAGAAATCTGGGTGGAATTTTAAATTTTGAAAGTGTTAATCTGTTGATTAATTCTTCTAGCTCCCAGACAAGACCATTGCAAGCCTTGTAAAATATTACTATTCTTGGAAAAAAACTCGCTCTAGGACAAGTTTGATGGATCGTCAGGCTCGTAAACTAGCTAATAGAAATAATCAAGGTGACAGGTGAGTTTTGTGTTCTTAAGTAGATAACCAGAGACTGAATTTTTCCTAAGTAGAGATGTGGAGTAATTTCTAGCTATTATTTCAGTGAGAGCCATGTGTTTCAGGTTTGAGACCCCTGTTGTGATATCTCTGATTCTAGCAAGGGGTTTGGGACCTGTGCTGTAAGAACTTTATCACTCCTGTCTGTGTGAGTTGTAATAGGAGATGGGAGTGTTTTAATGGATAATTGTAAAAAAAAAGGATTTAAACCCTGAAGTCTATCACTGTCTGTGCAGAAGAGTGTTTTTGTGGGTATGTGGGAGGGTTGGGATTCCTTTTTGTTTGAATTTTTTTTAATTAATATGGAACTAAAACTGAAATTTCAACCACTGTAAGAAGCTGGAGCAGTAAGAGTGCCTGTGCATTGTTTTATAATAAAACTTTATATAAAATCTTTTTTTAGGAGACTTAGAAGTGCTATCAGTCAGAGAGAATTAGAGCTCAGAGTAGTTTTGTTGTGTTTCAAAGAAAGGAATAACGTTTCACACAGTTACTATGAAATTAATTTTTTATTGTGCTTGGTATACTTAATAATTAACTTGCACTTTTTAAAAGGTGATATGTGTTGCATGTGTAAGTAACAATCTATGTTTATATTGGAAGTTGTAATTTTATATCTATAGAAAAGTGCATCACTGGGGCAAAAGGGGTCTTTTTAATTATATGTTATTTTCAATAACTTATCTAAAGTTCATGTGCTTATTTAGTGATTCTATTGCTGAAAAATTACAAGCTAAAGTTAGTTTGCTTTTAATATAGCAGTTTGGAGGGGTTTGGTAAGAACTAGAAAGTTTGTTCTTGCATTAATTTATTCAGAAATTATATTTTCAGAATGACTGGATTAGGCTCTGAATTGACTGTTCTCTTTTTAATCTTTTTTCTTTGATTTAACTCAGTAGATTTCATTTCCCTCCCCTAAACTGCTAGATTTTAAGCACGTTGGTGAAAAAGCAGTCCCGTGTTTCCCATCATATGTCCTATGCTCCCCACAGATTTCAGCAAGGGTTTATTCACCTGTTGTAGTGGTATGAAAATTGCTCTATTAAAACTAATGGGGCAAATGGAAGGTTATTTCTAGCCTTGGTATATAGTTGGCCACATAAGTGTTCACACTGGCACAAGTGGTTGACTGGAAAAAAGGTGATACCAAAATTCTTGGCAGCAGTACCAGCATTGCTTAAAGTAACTTTGAAACTATGGTTTAGGATTGCTTGTTTATCCTAATAATTACTGGAATTTAATATAGGAAATCATGCTTGTAACAGCCATCTTTCGAAAACTACAAATAATTTTGAGATGCCATATACTCAGAATAGGTAAATTCAAGTAGATAAACTCTCTTATCCTGGTACATACTTACATTTGGGTTTAAAAAGTAAAATAGTGACAAGCTTTTTTTATAATCTGTCTTTAGCGATGATGATGTAGAAGAAGCTCATCCAATGGATGGAAATGATAGCGATTATGATCCCAAAAAAGAAGCCAAAAAGGAGGTAACAGATAACTTAATGGTGAATGTCAGTTTGTTTGTTTTCAGTGAATGTGTTACTGTGAAGAGTGAGTTGTAGTATGGAGGTTTAGATGTCACCGTGCTGAACTCCCAGGGCATTTAAATAATCAGGGTCTTGATGACTTCTCATTGAAACAAAATTGTATTCTATATTTTTGCCGTTTTCTGGCTGTAAATGCCAGAAATGCAGAAATGTCTCATTACCTCCACTGTGTCCTGAGAGATCTTCAGTTTTTGTAAGAGATGTATCCTCTCACAACCTGATAAAACAGATTGTATTTGCCCTCCTTCAGTCTTATTAGTATGTTTACAGTTTTACTGGTTGTGAATTATTTGAATCAAAGTGTTTTCTTTGAATTTTAAAATTAAATTACATTTTTCAAAGAACAACTTTTGTTGCATGTTCAAAGCCACATTGAGTTGATGCATTTTAACTAATATGTGGTTTTATTGAGATGCTTTCTGCTAATAAGTGTAGAGGAAAAACATTTTTGTCCTAATTGAGCACTTAGCTTTACCAATGACTGCTGTGTTCAGGGTATGTTCAGGTTTTAGGCATTTTTTGAGTTCTTGTTGTAAACATTAAGCTATCTATGAACAAGACAAGAAAAACACAATAAAGTGTGTGTTCGTTTCTTGGATCAACTTTAAGCATTTGTGATCATCCTAAATCAGCCAGTTCATGCTTCTCAAGAGTGAGAGGAGAGGTTGTACAAAACTTCAGCACTCCCATGAAGCGGTATCTAGGATTATGAATAAAATTATGCACTTTTCACAGAAATAATACTGAGTAAGAGACCAATAAGCTTAGCTTCTGTTCTGAGCTTTGCAGTGACCTTCAATGTATCCCTTTATCTACTGGCCTTGGAGAAAAAAAAGGAAAATTATCCCTTTCAATGAAAGAGTTTGAGATTGCTTTTTTAACATGGGGATGTTTTGTAGTACTTGAAATGTCACATGGCCTGATAATGTACCTTTTTACTTTTATGTTGTGCTAACAATGTCCCTGCAATCTAATGACTGGCCTTAGCTGTGTCTAAATAGGGGCTATTTTGCTCAATTTATTTGGTTATAGTTTGAAGCATGACATACAGTCCAGAAATAGTTTATTGATAGACTTCTAGGAACAGGACAAATAGGTTTGTAGTTTCTGATGAGCTATTTGGATCTGCACAAGATAATTTTGTCATCTAATAGTTCTGGAAGGATTTGCATACTTTCACTTCCTAAGCAAAATATAAACTGAGTAGGCTGCTTGAACACACAGAGCAATGGAAACTTTCTGTTACCAGATAAAACAAATATAACCTAAACTCTGTATCTTGGCAAGAAAAAATTGAGAGAGACTATTTTCACTTTAAATCCAGATTGAACACACAGGAACTTCAATTTCATACCAAAAGAGCAATGCAGAACCAAAACCCAAATAAGTATAAGCAGGGCAGAAGTAAACTTAACCTTGAAATTTTTAAATGTCAAAACTGTAAGGCTCTACATCATTTTTCCAAGGAAGAACAGATATCTTAAGTGGCCTCTATGAAGTCTGTGAGCTGGATAAGATGTTGTATTAGCTGGGGAAGAGAATGTGGCACAAGGTCAAGTGTACTAAAACAAGACTCTGTTTGCTGCTCTGTACTACTACTACTACAGAAAATAATAATAATGATAATATTAATAATGGCTGCTGCATTTGGTTTTGCAGTCACTGTAATCAGATGACCACCTCCTCTTAAACAGGCATGGATGCCAGCAGGGAGGAGCAGTAGGGAGCTGCTTGAAGTAGGGAAAAGACTGAATTCTTTCTCTTCTAGTACTAAGCATTGCTTTGAATTAGAAAACCCTTGCAGAGAAAGTAATTTTTGTATCTCTGCTCCTGGGCTATAGGGAAGCTACTCAGTTGCTCTGAGCGAGTCATATACATGTAGAGAAGTTATGCAGCAATCCCAACTGAAGACAAAGCTGAAATGTTTAGGTGTCCAGCATATCAAAACAAAGACTTCATTTCCTCTTTGCCATTCCTTTCCTTTCCAAAGAAGCAAATAACAAAGGCTCATGCTATGACTGCAGGGGCATGTCCATACTTTCTCTTCCAAGTCTCAAGTCAGCCCCTCCCTGTCCCCCCCAAACACTGTAGAGTGCTGACATCAGGGAGAAATGTCATTTTGCATTCTTGCCTGGCCTGGTTGACTTTACAATTCTACTCCTTTAATCTTTACCCAAATTCTTCATATCTGATCAGAAATGTGTAGTCACTGATTATTTGTTTTAAAAACAAGATACATACATGTATATTATGTATCTTCTTTCACAATGTTCAGACTGGGATTTCCATAACATTTACGGTATTTGTGGCTGTGTTAAAAAAAAGTTTTGAAAACTCAGCTTTCTTAGACTAATGCAGGCTTATCCAGCAGATGACTGGCATGTTCCATCAACTCATCTGCGAGACATAGTTGGATACTATGTGTAAAGGAGGATGTTAGCTTAAGTTTTGTCATAAATATGACATTACAATGCTATCTGATACTTCATTATTTTTAGTAAAGTTGTACACAAGATACTGTTATTCTTTAATGATTTATTTCTTGTAAATTAAAGGGCAATAATGATCAGCCTGTTCAGACCAGCAAAATAGGTCTGGGTAGAAGAGAGTATCAGAGCTTGCAGCATCGCCACCATTCCCAGCGTTCCAAATGCCGTCCACCAAAAGGCATGTACCTGACCCAGGAAGATGTGATAGCTGTTTCCTGTAGTCCCAATGCAGCCAACACAATTCTTAGACAGCTGGATATGGAACTAATCTCGTTAAAGCGACAGGTACCATGGGTTATTAGTCTTGGTTTTTTTTTTTTTTATTTCATCTCAGATTGTTCTGATTGTAATGGTTTTGAAGATTATCTGTGAAGATTCTGAAACCTCTTTAATGTGAGTCTTCCTCATTTTGTTCCACAGTTATCACCACAAATGCTGGACAGTAGCTGTTCTTCAGTTTTTGGTTTTTTACATTCATCTGCTCTTTTGGATAAAATGAAGCAAGATGACTTTTTACTTATGAAAAAAAGGGTAGCATTAAAATAGTGCTACAGATTTGGGGACAGAAAAAATCAAAAGTCACATTTGATTTGAAGCTTTTTTTAATTTCTTAGAAGTGTTTGTTTGAAAAGTGAAAATGAGACCAATGGAGCAGAGGAAGTTACATTTATTATGGTTTAAATTGTAGCTGGTTTCCTGGATGTCCTTTCCCGCATAGTGTGAAAGTATGGGAGGCTTGTGGAAATCATGGACCTAGTTATTTCTCTGTTTGAATTGATACATTTTCTACTTCTTATTAAATTTAGAAAAGCTTTTTAGTCTCCACTTTTAAGAGGAAAATTACCTGCGTCCTTTGCATGAAGAAATTAAATTTTGGCATTTAAAGTTGAAACATGTAATTATTCAGCTTCTAAGTAGTTATGTGCATGCTTGCTTTCTAGGAGCGATGGGGCTGCAGAGTCAAGGCTTATCTTCTGGAATTTTTGCCTCCTTATAGAGCTGCCATGTGGCAAAATCATGGAGTGAACAAAGAATTTTTTCATGGGGTTTTTGCTCCCTTATGTTCTTTTACAGGAGAAATAAGCTTCTTTCTGTCACAGCAGGAGTCTGGGGCTAAATAGCATAGGTGGGTTTCACTCTTTAGTCTAAGTGTAGGTGAGTTACAGCCTTGAGGTTGTGTTTCTCTTTTTTTTTTTTTTTTTTTTTTTCTTGCAGGGATGCAGCCTTTGGAATCTCCCACTGAGTTGTCTGCTTTTGTGTCCATACTTAAGAACCCTTGTAATAGCTGTGCACCATAGTATGCAAAACTATTTTCTTACCTGTTACCTTATGTGCATCAATGTCAGATTTAAGTGGTTCATATACATGTATATGTACAATTTTGAAGGTTTATCCTCTTTATAAACTAAGAAATATTTTAAATCATTTTAATAATTCCCCCTAAAGAACATCAGAATGATCTCAGGTCAATAAAAAGAATCTGTCAGAAGGAACTAACTGGAAACATCTCATGAATTTGTTTTTTTTAGAAGGAAGAAGTTAATGAATTAATATATGCAATACATCTCACATCTCTAAGAATGAAGTTGTGTGTCTAGGGTATTCTTAATTCTTCAAGAACCTATGCATCCTTATAAAAATTACTTGTTATAAGCAGCTTTTAATATTCTTTCAGACAAACTGTTCTTTTGAAAGACTGCCTTAATTTTTTTTCTCCATAGTAAACTGTGATGTGTTTTGTTTTGGTTTTTTTAAATTTTTTTGAAACAGTTAAAAGTAGTGAAGCCTTCAACCATAATATTTCTCTTTCTAACTTAGGAGGTACACTTGTGGCAATCCTAGTGAAGATAAATGTGTAAAGTGACCAACTTTCTTTGTGGAGCTGATTAACTTTGTTGTTTTTGACCAAGGTTCAAAATGCTAAGCAAGTAAACAGTGCACTTAAACAGAAAATGGAAGGCGGGATTGAAGAATTCAAACCTCCTGAGGTAAATCAAAATAAATACTGGAAGTTGTGGCCTTGCACTTACATTGGTAGGAAGCTGCAGAAATGTGTTTTGCTTCAGCAGCAGCAGCTTAAAAAGGATCCATTAAATTACATGTAGTGGGGAGTCTGGATTCTTTAAAAGAAATTGGCGGTTGGCTTTTTTTTTGTGGCTCCTGGTTGAAAAAAGAAGCAGAAAAGACTGAAATGTCGTATCTGTTGACAATAATAGGAAGCTGAAATTGGGCCCTGATACATGGGGGCTTTTTGGATTAAAAATAGGTACTGTAGATTGCCAGTAATAAATGGTGTTCTATGTGAAAACATGACTATATATACCCTTTGGCATCTAAAATTAATGACCTATTACTACTGAAGTTCTGTTTTTGCTTGTTTTAAAGGTTTGGATATGAAACATAATATGAATGCAAAATCCTCTAAACACCAAGTCCAAATAGTTTAGATAAATGTTACTATAAGTTGAAATTCTGTCTGCATAAAGATCATTAGTTTGTGCATAAGTTATTATACAGTTGATGCTAAAAACTGCAATAAAACAGAGGAAAAACTGCTGGCATAGTTTTATGCTCCAATCCGTAAACACTATTTCCTCTGCATGAAAACAATCTTGAGCTACAAATTTATGGTTTATAGGGAAGAGGTTTTTACCTATTTTGCAAGATGTAGTGCAAGTAAAACACATTGATGCTCAGATATTTTGCAGCTGTTGAAACAATTTAATGATCTTTGTGCCTTTTTTCTAATTTTACTAGTCTAATCAGAAAATCAATGCCCGTTGGACCACAGAAGAGCAGCTTCTTGCAGTACAAGGTATGTTAATAGTAGCAGCAAGTTGAAATCTGATGTAAAGGATTTGAAGAGTTGCTTAGTCTTATATTTGTATTTCCCTCTAATGCAAAGCTAAACTTTATCTGGTCACCAAGAAAGCAGGAAAACTGTTGAGAATATTTAAGGCATTTATTCAAACGATGTGACACTAGGCTTTCTGTTACCCGTATTAAATTTCAAAGAGAAAAGCTAAGCAGGATTTAACAACTGTATTAGTACCAGAAAGTCTCTTCAATCATCTGCTAAATCACTTTACATGAATTTCTCTAATGTGGAAGACTAGAGCAATAGTTAAAGTAATAAAATATGAAGCATTTAAGACATCTCTAGTATTCTAAAGTAGGAAAAATCAGAAGTAAATCTGCTTTGCCATTGCTTTTCTCTGTTCATGAGAGAATAATGGCCTTTAGACCCATTAGGCCTTTTGACAGTCTGAAGCCAGATATGGATGCTTGACTATCAGTCTTACTGGGCTAAAAACCCAGCATCTTCTGGCAGGCTATTCATACAGCTAACTTGCACTTATTTAATTTATATGAAAGAAAACTGACTCTTGTATTAGCATGCACTGCCAAACCATGGAACATGGACAGGAAATGTCTGGAGATACTGTCTTGAAGGCATATATTGACTCACTTATGTGGATCATCTTTTAAAAAGATAATAGCTTGGTTATATCTATCTGCTTTATTCCTCTGTATTCTTCACCTTGAAAATGAGATGCTGAGTTTTAGTATAAAACATTCAGTGGATCAGGATATCAGTGTACAGTTGATTGGTATGCCATATCTGGAACTTACTTATTAGTCAGATGACTGAACCTAAAGCTAGGTTATTTTGAAGTATGGTTGGAAATGCAGAAAGACACGGTGTGTCTTAAATCATGCCTTTCAACTTACATGCCTCAGGCTTGGATTTGCATCTCCAAACTGTCCTCTGTCCTATGTTCATTCTCTCACTATTGCTAAATACCTCAGTATTTTGTTCCCAGATGCAACTGAAGGAGATGCCTCTCTGATATGGTAGTCTAGTAAGTAGAAGGCTTGCTGGAAGAGTGGGGAAAATCCAGAGTCATTGTGCCTGCCTTAGAATGAAAGGATTCAAACCATCTTGCCTTTTCATAGTTTAGTTATTGGAGTTCTCACTAAGCAACAGTTTGGGAAGTGGTAAGAATACATTCAGTTTTCATTAAGCTATGGCACTCTGACAAGACAAATAAACTAGAGCCTGAGCAAAAGAGAGTGAGGGTTGGTGGTGACTCCTTGGAGAGGAAATCTAGTCTTCTGGTCTCTAGGGATGGTTCCAATGTTTTATAAAGGTAGACAGCCTTAAGGGTGGGGTGAGAAATCAGGCCTTCTAGAAGAAATCTCTTCATTGACATGTGTTGATATGTATTGTTCCCTCTGTGGTCCCCTTTCCTTGGCACTATATAAAATGGAGATGAGAGAGAACCCTAATGACAAGAACAAAGTGTTCTAATTATTCCTCTCTTACTTACTGCTTGCTCTCCCTCCTGGAATGAGAGTGCTGTAGATACTAACCTCCAATCCCTCAGGCTAAGGACCCTGATTTCTTGCTTCAAAGCAATTGCTTGAGGTAGTAGACTCTAGGCATGAGGGAGCCATTCCTGACTGTTTTTAGTGTTTTTCCTGACTGTTTTTAGAAGGTATCCACAGTTGCTCTACTAAAAGCTTCTATAATGTGCATTAGGCATGGACTTGCAAGTTGACTTGAACATTGGGACATTTAGTTTGTACACTTTAAAATGGAATTATTTTATTAAATGTGTTGGTATATTTTGGTGTATGCTTGTAATAATTTTACAGAAATCATAAACATTAAACAGGTAGGTGGCACATGATTTGTTCACTTGAATTTGAACAATAAATCTAACCATGGAAATTATAAATATAATCTGCAGTAATGTAATTTTGGTCCTGTTTTTAGTAAACATGAAAAAACTTGTTATCTGTAGGCTAATCTCAAGGGATTGCCAGTAACTATGGAAGAGGTAATGAGAAATTTTGTCTTAAAATAGAGCTGTGTGTAATCTTAAAAGCAGTCTGTGTGCTTGCAATGGGGTTGTGGACTCAGATTTATGATCTCTGAGCCAATATATTTGCAGTATAATTTATCAAGTAACAGTGCAGCTTTGAATAGTTTTTGAATGTAATGGACTAGTTCATCAGTTAGTGTTCTTAAATTACAAACTTTTATGTACAGAAATGTATAAACACAGTCATATTTTCAAACTAACATCTTGGCCTTGAAAATGTAATTGCAAAAATGTTTTAACATTTGTTCAAGACAACAAAATTTGTATTGAAGAGTAGCACATGACTTTCATGGCATTGCAGGGAAAAACAGCTGGGAAAATCAGAATCTAACTCTACATAAGATAGTTGCCAGGAGCACTGTAATCCAATCACAGTGGAACTGCAGCTCCCATTAACTATTTCTGCCTCGTTGTGATGCTGTATCATATTGCTTTGCACCCTGATTAATATTGTGTTTGCTGTGCTGTATAACATTAAGCAGCATCAAAGTTGCATTTATGAGTTTCTCCAAGAGAGCCATTTGAGATGAAATGCTGTAATCAAGAGCATGCACGTGTTCCAGTGTACCTTTGCAGCTGAGTGAAGTTCTGAAGAGCTTGAAGGATTCCTGTGAGCTGGGCTGCTTTCAAATGAGCTGGGAGAAAACCATTCATACATGTGAAGTGAGGCTGTGCAGTCACCCTTTTTGAGCTTCACCTTCATCAGCTCAATGAAATTATTTTTATTGACTAGGGATTGAACAGGTGAGAAATAAGTTGGGGGTGTTTAGCACTGAATTTGTATAAGGATGCCTAAGTAATGTGCACCAGTTTGACAGGGATTGTGGCTTGGCAACAGCTCTTAGAGATATGCCATCACCTTATACATTAAAGTTTCATAAAGACACAGTGAATTTTCTCTATTTCTTACATGGCTTGAAAGGCTTTTAATATGTCATTGTGATAGAGTGGTAGTAATAACATTGAAAATAATCCAAAATGAGTAGTGCTGTGTGTAGCTAAATTAAGGAAATTTTATTTTATTTAGATTTATTTTTTAAGAGTTGGGTTCTCAGTGAAGGCAAGAACACCTTGTTTTCAAGCTGTTTGCTTGGAAATAGGCTTTAAGACCTTTTTTTGACAACCTGAGTTGAAGATAACCAGCAGGCTCAATTGTTTTGCAGATTAAGGGAGGAGAGAAGTGTAGCCAGCATAGTAACAGAAAAGGCTGAAACCACTAAAAGTCTATATTAGTTTTCTAACAGAAATGTGCTTTGTTCTGCTGGGCGCCTTGTTCACTTGATTAACTGTACCAGATGTTTCGATATATTACAATGGACATTTCATGTTCATTATAAGTCAGTAAGGGTGGCAATGGTAGGGCAGACAAAGAATATTAAAAACTGGAGGCAATGTTCGTGGGTACACACAGCTTTTAAGGAGTATAGCTGATACCTTGTACAGCTGATAAAGCACAGAGCCAAAGCCTTGTCTTTGCTTTGCCTGGATCCATGCCCTCCCACGTGGCTCTGAAATCTTTCCAAGGTCCCTGTAATCCAAAGGGTTGTATTCTTTTGTACGCCCCAGAAAAAGACACTAAATAATGTAGCTGGGCTCTTGACAGCTGAAACATCAGCTTCAGCTACAGAATTTGTTACTATCCTGGAGGTGAACTTTTCTTTTAAATTGCAGGGAGCGTGCATTACCACATCAGAAGCGCCTAATAAGGAGGAAAGTAGAAAGGAGAGGAGCAGAACAAACTGAAGGTCACACTCTTCACAATTAAGTTGAAAAGGAATATAGCTTTCAGTTTGAAACAACTCTCTTTCTGAACACTTTGCTTCATTTTCTGAAGTGAGGCATGAAATCAGGCATAAATTTCTTTTCCTGTAATGAGAAAGAGTGCCTGTCCTCTAAGAACTGTAATATGTTCCAAATGAGTTTAACTATCAGGAGCTTCACAGAAGAAGTCAAATTGTAACTTGCTCATGCATAACTGACAGGAAAAAAAAAACAGTTCTGTTTACTCACTCTGGAACAAAATTGGTTTATTTCTTCAAGTCTCCAAGCTTTTTGACACTTGTAATTAAAAATATACTTTGTGTAGCTAAAAGCTGTGTTCTAGGAGGTGGGAGAGGTTGAGGATTTTTTTTCCTTAAGCAGGAGAAATCATACCCTAAATATAACAGACTCAATATACTTTTTATTATAATTCAAATTTTAAGTTAAAAACTATGGAATGTTGCACTCAGGTTTTTTTGTTATATGTAAATATAATTTTAGAAGTATTTAAAATATGTGTTGGGATTTTCTCTTGAAGTGCTCATAAACAAAAGTGACTACTGATGTCAGTACAAAAATTAATGAAAAGAACAATGCAAAGATCACCTGTCATGCTGCTTATCAGAAGGGGATTTAATCAAATTTGCCAGTTGCCCTGTGTAGCCTGAGTAGAGCATGTCACAAGTGCAGGAATGAGAAGTATATTGTGATACTGCTGAACTCTGGCCTCCTGTTCTGCCCTCTGCCACTCCTACCCCACTGGCTGTGGGAAAGAACCATCTGCATGCAGCTGGTGTGGAGGGAACCTGTAGGAGCTATCAGTGTTTGTCACTTGATATTTCTAGAATTTTATTCTGTTTACAGCCATTCACACATGCTCAGTCACCCTTCCTCCCCTCTTGAGCTGGTCTTGGGCTTCTGCCCTTTTTGTGAACACGCTGAAAGATTCACTGTGTTTGTCAGAGGCCAGATCTCTGTGGTTTGAGGTTGAGAGGGTCGGTGAGTAAGCCAGGATCTTTTAAAAATGGGTAATGACTTTTTAATAAAGTTCTTGATTTGTATGTTGATAGCTGTGCTATTAAAAATTACTTTGTTTTAATGGAAATGGAGGCCTAATTGAGAAGTTCTCCTAATTAGCGAGTCCTCGGTTTGCAGGTCCCATAGGTTCTCTCTATAAATACATCACACGTAGCTGTGTCTGACTGATTCTTCACAGCTATGTTATTTACTTTGCCTTCCAGGTGTCCGAAAATATGGTAAAGATTTTCAAGCTATTGCAGATGTAATTGGCAACAAGACTGTTGGCCAAGTGAAGAACTTCTTTGTAAACTACAGGCGTCGGTTTAACTTAGAGGAGGTATTGCAGGAATGGGAAGCGGAACAAGGAACCCTGGCTTCTAATGGTGATGCTTCTGCTTTAGGGGAGGACACAAAAAATACTTCTAATGTGCCATCAGGAAAGAGCACTGATGAAGAAGATGAGGTGTGTTTTGTGTACCAGAAATAAGTAAGCATGGGTTGAGGAACAGCATTTTATGTAGTGATAAAATATAAGGTTAACTGGTGTGGAGTGGCAAACCGCATTCTAAAGAATGATGATGAGCTTGCATAGAACTTCAGCCAATGTCGTTAACCAGCTGGGAGCAGGACTGCACCTTTGATAATGACGATCACGTTACTGTTTTAGTGTTAAAATACACTTCTTGTTCTAGAAGAAGACTTGCTTCATAAATATTTTTAGTTCTGCTGTCTATAATGTTTTTGGTTGGTGATTTCTTTTCAGTAACTTCTCAGTTCTTTGGTTTTATATTTTTAAATGCTGTTTCCTGTGTAGTGGCCAGTGGCAGCCCAACTGCGTCACGTCCTGGCCGGGATGGCTGTTCACGCAGTCTTGTCTTTGTCCTTTGTGCAGGCACAAAGCACTCCGGCCACTCAGTGTTTAGGCCCTTCACCTCCAGCACAGGCATCTGCTCCAGCACCTGCCACTCCCATGGCAACTTTAAATCAGCCGCCCCCGTTACTTCGTCCAGCACTTCCCGCTGCTCCTGCTCTGCACCGCCAGCCTCCGCCGCTCCAGCAGCAGGCGCGCTTCATTCAGCCGCGGCCGACCCTAAACCAGCCTCCCCCCCCGCTCATCCGCCCAGCTAATTCCATGCCTCCTCGTCTCAACCCCCGGCCCGTGCTGACCGCGGGCAGTGGCCAGCAGCCACCCTCGCTCATCGGAATTCAGACAGAATCTCAGTCCACTCTGCACTGAAGAAATAAAAGCAGAATTATGCTAACTCCCACATTTGAAAAAATGTACCAATGTACTTTTTTTTTCCAAATAATGAAGGGGAGAAAAGAGCATGCCTTCACAGGTATCAGACCAGTTTTCCGGAGGAGCAAGCTAAGAACTAGAAAATGGAATGACGTCAATGACCACCTGTATAAAAATATTTTTATGCCGAAGACTTGTACAGCAGAGTAATGCCTACACTGCAACCCTCCTCTGTATGAATAACTGTTGAAGGAAGTAACTTCTTAAATGAATAAATGTTCAACACACCAAGATTTTGTTTAACTGATTTTTACTCTATTTATTTTATTACAGTTCTTTATAGTCAAGCGTCTAATTACAGGAAGGTGGTCTGGCAAATCTAGAAATAGATGACATTGTAGGAGACTTAAATGTAGTGTTGAGCTTTTTTGTGTGTGTGAATTTTAAATTTTTTTTTTTTACCTTTTAGTGAAAGAAAATAATGGCTTTAGGTTCAGAATGTTTGGCCCTGTTTAGATAACAGTAGAATCATTTCACACACTTGTTAAATGTAGGTCCTCTCTTCATGTTTTCCCCAGAACATCTTAGCTTGTTTTAAAAGGTACTGGCTTATTAAGTGCTCCTCTTTCAGAGTATTCTGAAGACTCAGTGAGCTGCTGTACCAAATTTATTAAATCTCATGTGTGTTCTACTCATGGAATTTAACTGGAAGCAGGAGTCCAGTTTCTTGCTGCAGCGCTGTCTTGAGGGCTGGGCAGGATAGAGGGGCAGCCCACTCAGGGCAATGACAGGAGCGGAACCGTCTAGCAAGAAGCATTAATTTAATTTGTTATTCCACTAATTCTTCTAATGGAAGCACAGTAAAATTCCATTCCTCTGAGAATGACTGCAATTCATGTATACTAGATCACTGATACCTTGCTTGAGCATTAATGAGGGAAGTGTAGAGGCTGGTGGTATTGGTAGAGTATCATGAGAGTAGTTACCTGCTGCCAACCCAGTCTTAAGATTGTCTCTTGACTCCTGCTATATTTCTGGTAAAGTTGATTACATGAGTTGAGGGGGAAGGATGAGGGTGTTTGTTTTTATTATTGACTCAGTAAAATCTGCATTTAGATATTAATATTGCTTCCAAATTATAGGAGTTTGAAAGAAACTCATTTTACTGCATTCTCATCTGAAGCCTTGACTGATGCCCAGCAGTGTTTTTGGGGTGTGGGGTTGTTTTGTTTTGTTTTGTTTTTTTGCAAAAGCAGGTGCCTCTAACCTCCAAGTAAATAAACCAGGCTCCAAATATGAGTAGCACTGTTTGAAACTGTGTGGTCTGAATTAAGCTATTGAAAAATAATATGTTCTTGATTATGTAATAATATTCATGTTGAGTGTCATACTATTTGGAAAGGTTTTTTTGCTTTTAGCTGAAATGGTGTCTAAAAGTCTTTTTAACTCCATTTTGTTATTAACTAGTTCTGCCCTTTACTAAAATGAGACTTTTTATGCAAATGGGATGCGCTATCCCTAGCTGTTTTTTTTCCCACAGATAAATTGGGTGGTCTAATGATCAGTTTACCAGGTCCTTTTTTTATGTGCAAAGGGAAGTTCTTGTACAATCAGATTCTATTTCATTTGAAAATCTAGTGTTAAAGGTTGATAGTTGTAACCTGGATTGCAGTTAAAATGTTGACCTTTATGTTTTAGTTCTTCATTTTAAAATATTCTCAGCTCAAACTTCAGAGTTTTTTCTTTCTGAAGAGCTTTCACTGGTGTGCTGAGTTGTCATACAAAAGGTCTTTTTTACAAATTTTCTTTCGCATCAGAGTAGGTGCTTAGCCACTATGTGAGCATCAAATGACTCCCAGTCTAAGTAAAGCAGAATTTTAAAACAAGCACCAAGGAATTCTTGGTCATGGAAACTTGTGTTCTGGACGTCACAAGTCCTTAGTGTGCCCTTACCAGCTACTACACAAATCTGGCTGCTCTCTGGTCTTTAAAACCAATACAAAACCAAGATGGTACATTTTTACAGTGTAATTGTTAACAGCGCGAAGATTCATCTTCAGAGTTTTGGGGTTTTTTTGTTTGGTTTTTTTTTGGGGGGGGTTGTTGTTTGTTTGTTTGTTTGTTTTTTACTTTCAAGCATTGAGTCTCCCAGGTGTGTGTATTGTACATCTGCTAATTTTTGTCTTGTCTCTTGTTGATAGACTTCAGTATGCAGAATGTTGGGTGTTACAGTACAGTTGGCCACCACCAACTGCTATGAAACTGTTCAGTACATTGTAATTCCATTTAATCTTGTTTAAATATTCTATAACTGGGCAAAGGTGCTGTATTTGAAGGGGGGAGGGAGGGTCAGAGATAGGTAGGGTAGTATTTCTTAATTTGCCTACACTGTAGCACACAGTAGGGAACTCCTAGCATTTGTAGTACTAAATAAGTATGTACATAGCAAAATGTCTTTATTGTGTGCTTTGCAGAATATGTGCATACAGTTTGCACGTCCTGTTTTGGGGGGTAGGGTTTGTTTTAAGCAGTGTTTGCCTGGAGAGTGATATGCTTGCTGCTTAATCAAAGGATTAAAGTTTCAAAGAAATCTGTGTCTTCTATTTTTATGTACCTTGTAATGGTGTAATATGTTAGGGCCCTTATACTGTGATTCTCTTCTAAATTCATTTATATTTTTTTAAGAATTAGAAATAAAATTATACAATGGTGTTGATTTCAGCGGGAAATTTCTTTTGCCATATCTAGTCTCCTGTTTTGTAATGTAGTAATGAACTCTGACTTCAAGGTTGGCTTAATTTTGTCACTTTAAAAAATGTACAATGTTTGCACACTAACGTTTGGCAGAGAACGTGTATTCTACATTGTTCAAAGCTAATGTAACTCTACAGCTTTTTGTACAGTTTATTTTAGTTAATAAAGCAAAACGGTACTAAAAAAATTACATTTTACAAATGCAAGGCATAATCGGAACAACATGTATTCAAGGAACAACACTTGCAAAATATGGATGTACAAGAACTATCAGATTTAATTGTTGCACTTTAAATCAGAATGGGTATGAAGTTGAGCAGGTATTTCTGCATTTAATAAAACAATCACTAAACATTGCACATCATAGTAAAGCAGTTTAATTTGTTGCTCCTGAGTGAAAGGAATTAGGTACTTTTGTCCTTAGGTTTTTTTCTCATTCTTAAGAGTGTTGGGATTTTTGTTTACTCTGGAAACCTCACAGTGTATCAAGAACAGAGCACAAACCAGCAGCTTACAGATACGGGAGTTTGTGTATGGATAGAGATGAATTGCAGAGTTTAGGATGAAGGTTACTTCACACTGTGTTGTGCCTCTTTATAGCAAAAGAGAGGAATATACTGAATTTACAGCTGAGGCCAGGCAGAAATGCAATTGTCAGGCAAAAGCAAAGCCAAACATCATGAAATGGTGCGCTTGGAGATGTCTTTCATAATGCAGGGGAAGTTGTAGAGAAGTCAGCAATGTTGCACTGTAAACAGCACTGAATACATACAGCTCAGTTATCCTGCTAAACATGGTGAACCTCCAGCTTTTCCTGAGACTGAGGTACCCAGACCTCAAGAGCTTGCCTTTCTCAGAGTGAGTTAAAGCCAGGCAGTGACAGGATAAACATTTGCTTTAAGATCCTAGGCAGTTGTATATGAGATACAAAGGCAAACATGAACTTTTTAACACTACTCACAGTCTGTTACTGTGAGCGATGAATTAGGTATCAAAATTGTACAGTCAGGTAGGGAGGAAAAGCAGAATACATAGGCAACAGTACCAGGACTGTTTACTTAGCAGGTGCCCGCTTTTATAGAGCAGACATCCTCAAAATTGATTCTGAAGTACAACTTTGGAAAATAATTACTTCATTTTCACCACTAGTGAAGGCTGCTACTTTTTAGTTCTGTCAATTCTTTAATCTTAAAGCTCTTTTTCAGTGCATTTTGTACACTGAAATAATTCTAGCAGCACAATAAATCCTCATTGCTGTTACTGTCTTGGCAGTTTTCCCTTGGCTTGGCTCAAAAAGAAGCACTGAGATTCAGGGATTGTGATCTCTACAGCAGTTTCAAGGATGCAACTTTGTCTTAATGCAGATCAGGCTTCCTGTTATGCTCACTGAGCCTTAAGTGAAGAGGCATTTTTAAACTAATGCCTGCACCCTGATATCTGATGATTTTATTGATGGATCTTCATCCCCACAAAGCACTGTTGTGGGGAATTATGTTCTGCACAGGGACGATTGTGCAGCCAGTGACCAGCTTGGGAACCTGATCCCATCTCTAAACTATTCATTTAAATTTATAAATATTTAATTACAGAAACATAATGCCTGTTATTCTGATGGATCTTCCTGTGAACTTCCTGGCAAGTAGTGCCCAGAATAACCAGGATATTCCTAAAAGCTAATGGAAAAAAAAACCAACCTAATTTTTGCAAGAAAGGAGTGTTTTAAAAGTGTCTGTTGTAGTAATGTCTTTGCTAGGCTCCTAGAGTCAATGCACTATGGACTGACTCCCTCGGGAGTGACAATTCTGAGTCATTTTAGCAAAAGAGGAATCTTTCTGAAACCATTTTATTAGTATTGGTTTTAGAGCTCCTTTAAAGGCAATCCAATTTTTTTTTTTTTTTTCTTTATTGTTTTGGTAGCCTTAGCGCTTTCGTGCATGTGCTAGGACGGAATGTTCCTTAGAGACTGGTTTTCCTAGAAGTGGTTTAATGTGAAAGGCAGAACAAAGTGCAGCAGCAGGTGATGTGGAAATGTGGGACAGGCAGCAAAGTCCTCGCATCAGTACTGTTGGCTGGAGGAGGGCGGCGTTGCCTGCCTTTGTAAGGAACCCTTCGGCAGGTCTCGGGTCATTAGCCAGTAGTCCGGGCATGTAATAGTAACATAGTAATAGCAAATAATAACTGGCATGGGGCACGTCCGTGTCCTTTGCCTGTTCAGCATGGGCTTCGTTTCGCTCTTTCAGCCCCTCAGGTGTAAATAAAGAAGGAGCAGCTACCTGCTCTCCCTGCAGGCGGGCGGGCGGCGGGTGCCGTGTCCGAGCCCCGCCGCCGCTCCTCGTTTCCCCCTCCGGAAAACTCCCTGGCCTGCGGGACACGGCTCTGCCGACCTCACCGAACCTCACCGGCCGCTCGGGAGGCTGCAGGGCGGTGTGCTGAGCCCGGAGAGGATGGGCTGCCGGGAGCCTTCGCCCGCCGCGGGTCCCGGCGCTGCCGTCCCTAAGGAGGCGGGGGGACGCCGCTGCTCCCTCCCCCGCCCGGGGCGGTGCCGCCGCCGGGGTCTGCCCGCCCGGGGGTTGCCATGAAACCGAAAGCGGCTCCCGCCCGCGGGGGTGACAGCGGCGGCAGCCGGGGGCGGCGGCAGCAGCGCGTCCTCGCCGCGCCCCCGCCCGCCGGAGCCGCGCACGGAGCCGCGCCCGCGCAGCCGGGCCGGCCCCGCACCGCCCGCGCCCCGCCGGCAGCGGCGGCCCCGGGCCCGGGCCCGGCTCGGAGCGCGGCGAGCGCCGGCACAGGTGCGGCGGGGCGGGCGGGCCGCGGGTCCCGCCGGGGCCGGGGCGCGTCGGGGAGCGGGGCCGGGCCCGCGGGCGGGAGCTGGCCGGCCGGCCGGGCGGGGGAGACACCTCCCCGAAGTCCCCTCTGCCAGCCCCGCGGAGCAGAGGGAGGTCTCCGAGGGGCTGTTCTTCTCCGCTTAGAGAGGAGGCCCGGGTCGCGAAGCCGAAGTTGGCTCCCCGGGAGTTGTGCGAGGTGCGGCGGAGCCCTCGCCCCTGGCGCGGGGGTTCCCGCCTGGAGCCGGGCTCAGCCCAGCCCTGCCCGGGATGCGCCACGGCCGCCGCCCCCCAGGGATGCCGGAGGGAAAGGTAGGCCCGGTGCCCGCCCCAGATGTTGACGCGGGGCTGAAATTTTGGGGGCTGGAAAGGAGGCAAAGCCGGGACTGCTCGGATGAATGAATGGTTTTGCGGCTCTGGTCTTCTCAGACTGCAGAGAACTGTAACAAGCATCCCCGCTGGTGTCAGCTGAATGCTGCTGGGGGGAGGGAATCTCCCCTCTGTGCTTGTGCAGGGAGTCTTCTGATTTCCCTTGATTAACGGCACTCTGGGAACATCTTGAGGCAGCAGGCTTTAACCAAACATTTTCAACACTCCTCATATTTAGAAGGAAAAATGAAGAGCGCCTATTGTTGGCACTTCTTGAATTGCTTTTCCTATTGTTAGGTTGGCTGCGCCTTCCCGGTGCCAGCCAAGAACAACTTTCCTCATAAACTTCCGTTTTATAAATACGGGATGGCTGAAAGGAGTGCAGTGATGCGCTAAATATAGCTGGGTGTATTCAGGTCAGGCACATCTCCAGGCTGGCAGCAGAAACAGTTGTATTTTTAAACTCCCCTGCTGATTGCACACAGAGCATGCGGGTTTAGTGATGAAGGTAAAATTGGGGTGTTCTGGAATGCCCTTGTGCATGGGCCTTGGCCTGGCTGGTTTTTCGCTTCATGGTCTTTTGTCAGAGGACTGAGGCGTGGTGGTGATGTCTTGCACTCAGCCTAACACCACCCAGGACAACCTCCTTTGCCGTTAGCCACGATTATCTTGTTTTATTTCTGTTGTGCAGAGAAGTGTTTGCTGTGTCTGAGGACCCCTCTGTGCGAGCAGAAGGCAGAACTGCAGCCCTCGGCTGAAGGGAGTTTATAGTTTCAGCTCAGGAGGGAGGGACGTGCCTGTGTGCAGGAGCAGTAGGAGACAGTGGGACCCTCTGGGTCGCTGTGACAGTCAGAAGCCATTTGTTCCCAGCTGCTTGGCAAAGGAGATCTTGAAGAAGAGATTTGAAGTAGAACAGCCTGCTAATATTTGTCAAAAAAAAATAAAAATCTGCCCTCCCAGCACACACTTGCTCAAATACATAAGAAGGAAGCAGTGGAGCCTGTTTTCATTCCTCGGATGGAGAGGAAACCTTTATATCATTGGAGGTGATGCTGGGGGGCAAGTGGAGGGACACGAGAACAGGCTTTGAAAGAGAAGAGGTTTTGGTGTAGTGGGAAAGTGGAGGGATGGTGAGAGGTGATGTGGTTGTAGCTGTTGCTTAGAAAAATGATCCCTGTGGCAGCACAAAGGGTGGATAAATGAGTAAAATATTATTTTAATATATATAATAATAATAATGTAAAATATTTCAAGATAAGTAAGTGTTTGAAAATTAGTGTTTTCCTCATTTCTGGAAGTGTTCAAGGTTCAGGCTTGAACAAAGGGGCTTTGAACAACCTGGTTTAGTGGAAGGTGTCCCTGCCCATGGCCAGGTGGTTGGAACGAGGTGATCTTTAAGGTCCCTTCCAACCCAAACCTTTGATTCAATGAAAACCAGGGGATGATGTTGACAGATGACAATTTTATTTGTGTTAGAAGACAAGAAATACTGTATTATACAGAGGCATGAAGCAGGAGAAGTTGGTGAGGTATTGTGAAGATCTAACGCTTAAAGCCTGAGAGAGCTTTATGAAGGTTATGGAGCTGAGTGGAATAGGGTCAGTTTGTGTCAGGCTGGGACATGGGCTGTGCAGAAGAAGGGCTGTGGGGGAAGCTTGGGCTCATCATACTACCCCTGGGCTGGTCATCATCCCCAGCCCAGATATGAGAGGAGAGACTGGGTTCAGCCTGTGCAGGAAGATGATCTGTGATGATAGGGCACATCTCTGGGTACCTGGCAGGAAGCTTTAGGGTTAGAAACAGAAAAGTTGTAAGCTACTAAAAGATAAGATTCAGAGTAACATCATGAAGGGAGAAAGAAAAGCTTGTGGTGCTCACAGGGTATTTATGGAGGTTTGATGGGGTAAGGAATCACAGCCAGGATGGGACAAGATTTTAAAGCTAGAAAGCTGCTCTTGTAGACTTGGACAAAAGGAATTCAGGTGACTGCAGAGGGCAGAAACTAGACAGTTCTTTATTTCACCAGACTGGCTCCCTAAGGAGCAGCTCTTACACAGCTGTCAAAGCTGTGGGACTGGTTAGGAGCTCTTCATTCTGTGCCGCGTATTGCTTGGGTCACTTTGCAAAGTCCCTTCATTGGGAAGGTACAGACTTGTAGGGTGCTTCATGTCCTAGACTTTATTTGTGTCCACTTTTAAGTTATCCTACAGCTCTCTGTCTCCTTCAGGTGACAAAAAAGTCTGACCCTTTGATTTTGCATAAATGGACATAATTCATCATCAGGAATCTTCTGGCTAGGGAGATATATTCCTTTCTCTGGTTTCTCTGGGAGTCTGTGTGAGTTGTAATTTTCTTGGTCTCCTGATTCTGTGGAGGCAGTTGGTGGTGGCTGCAGGGATTCAGGTAGTTTCTGTTGTCTTGCAGACATTCCATTCTTGGGAGCATTCCCTGCCCAGAGCAGCGTGGCAGCCTGAGGGTGCTGCTGCAGGACCCAGCCAGCTGGCTGGGACACCTTACAGCCAGTGTGCCCTTGGGTCTGGGCCCTCAGGTGAGGATTTCAGAACCTCTTCCTTTGCTTTCTGGGGCTTTTCTCTCCAAATTTCTTAGCAATAACTGTGAAGGGTCAATGATCACACTGTTAGTCATCAGTCCCTTATCAGTACCAGTTTGGGCTGCAAATGTGCAGTTGTTCCACTGTCTTCCCTCAGCCCAGGAAAAAAGCTAAGCTCTTTACCCTGGTGTGTGGCTAGGCTCGGGAAAGTGAGGAAACTTGAGTCATGATGTATTGTTAATAAAAATGTTGCAAAAATTTCCAGTTTCCCCTGCTCAATATTGTAACAAATACACAAGTGTGTGAGAAACTGTCTGCACCTAAACCACAGTGGTTTTGATATGGGATTGCCCAGAGTTCTCTGTAGTTAAGCATGTTTGTCTCTCACTCTGGGAGTGGGACAGATAAAGCAAGTTTTTGTGTGTAATATCCTGACAAGGATTCTGTATGGGTAAGTAAGTTGCTGTGAACTTACTTTGCAGAAGACTATATCAAAATATAGAAGTTACTTACTATTATTATACAAAGCCACCTAATAAGTAACCAAGCCTCAAGGTTGGGAACCATCCGCAAAGCAGTTTTTCCCAAAGTAGGTGCTGTGAGACATGAAGTGGTGAGGTGATCAGACTTGTGCTAAGTCTTGGTTCACAGTCTTGGCTGCTATATTCTTGTGCTTGAAACCCGGAATGTGGCCCTTTGAAAGAAACCAAAAAATGCTGTGGCTGCCTGGCTGTGGCAGCATGCTTAGGCAGAGCAGCACAACTTTCCACTGCCTGCTGCCTTTGGAGAAGGGACCATGGGAAGGCACCACTCCTGGTTCTTACCTCTGTAAATCTCCAGCCTGTCCTCATGGGAGGGACTTTTTAAGAACACATCCTTTCTCTTGTTGATTTTTTTTTTCTTTTTAAGAAAAGAAAATGGTGAGAATCTTTGCTGTCACCACTTTCCCAACAGAAAGTTTATGGGGTCCCCGATAGCATCTGGGTTTTTACATTAGAGGTTACATTTTCAGTGACAGCTGTGGCTACAAAAATATGTGTCTGCATGTCATCAGACACATGTATGTGTTAAAAAAAAATGAGCTCATCCTAGTAATTCAGATGAATAACCGTTGAGTTGATTCACAGATTTCTGTATAATTGCTGATAAAGTTCTTTATTAAGGCTGAGTCAAAGGGTCTGGGCATGGAAAATTAAAACCAAGAATCTCTTGTGCCTTAAACAGATATTCATGGTCAAACCAACTGAATGGTCAAATCACCTGAAGTCCTGAATAGTGTGTCCCCTATAGGGCAGAGAAAGAGATGTGAATTTGAAAGCCCCAAAGACCTAGTTCTGCAATATTTGTAATGGCCAATTATTTGTTAGGAAAAGCGAGGACTTACTTTGGCTTCAGAACACTAAAAAATAAAAAAATAAAGTTTATTAGTTATCCTGCTCTGTCCCTTACTGGTTTTGGGGGGTTTTCCAGTAACTTTTGTTTCTTTATTTTATTTTTCTGTCTCCTCCTTCATTCTGTTTCCTAAATGCTGTTGCTGTCTGTCTTTTCACTCAAGTTCATACCCTTGAGTTTGCTTGAAACTCGGTCAGGGTTTCAGCACTCTTGGTGCTGGAGGAGGTCAAGGGCTGCCCATGAACAGTAACACTGGCCCACTGCTCTCTACTCATCTGCAGAGTCAAACAGTTTAAAATTAAGATCCTGCTCCCACTCAACTTCTCCATTTGGGGTTTCCCCCAAAGCTTCCCAGAAGCAGATGGCGCTTCCTGGAGCCAAGCTTGTTAAGCACTACCCTCTCTGCAGCGCTGTCTCCTCCTGACAAATCCAGCTGGATGTGTCCTTGCCTCAGAGCTGCCAGGCTCAGGGAAAGCCTGTGTACAAGCTGTTGTGCTGTTCTGGTGTCAGCCTGCTCGGAGGTGGTGTGTGGTCTACAGCTTGACCAGGAAGCAACCTGAGGACAGGTGCTGATGGCAGGGACAAAAGGGCACCTTCTGTGTTCAAAAGCTTGACCGTAGAAGGGAGCTTGGGCTGTGCTGAAATGAAACGTGTGAGAAATGCAACTCAAATTAATTTAATTGATCCCAAAAAGAAGTAGCATGCCTGCAAATTGGTGCCTTTCTCTTTGCCACTGACTTCATGATGCAATGATTTGTGTGTTCCAGAGCTTCATGGAAGGTCTAGGAAAAGATGCTGTAGGTTGAGATACCTCCTGGGATGGGGGATGGAGATTGAAATGTGTTAGAAATGCTTTGGGAGAAAGTTCAGTTAAAGGGAAAAGGCAAAAGAGGGTGTGTGTTGCATTAAGTACAAAAGAGAATAGAAACTTTCTTTGGAAAATTAGTATTTTAAATAACAGGAGACTTAAAAATTATTGCTTTCTGAGAAAATACAATAGCTTACTTTAGGAAAGGAAGGAAAAAAAATGAAAACAAGAGACCAGAAAGCAAAGGAAGAGGGCAGAGGAGGATAAAGAAAGAGTGGGGGTAGAGATGGAGCCTAAGGCACTGCCATAAGGGCAGCACATTTTGGACTGGGGAGGGAGGCTGCCAAGAATCCTGTGTGCACAAGTTCAGACTAGAAAACCATAAGGGTTTATGGCCACTTAAGTTATTGCAAAACCATACGAAATGTTTATTTTCTTAAAGTGGATTTTATTTCCATGTGAGAGCTCTGTTTGAATGTGACATGCCTGTGCAGCCTGTGACATGAGCTGATGTGACCGAGCCAGTGCTGCTTCCTCTGTGAGTTGCCACTTCACTTCCTGCAATGCGTGGGTTCACCTGGGTTTGCCGAGGCCACTGCGGAGGGCTTCACAGGATTGGACCTGGGTGTTGCTTATGTCCTTGTGTGTTTCCTGCTGTCCTTGTACTCTTTCTTTGATCACATCACTCACCAGTTTTGTGGAAGGTGAAATCTACTCTGTATCTTGGATTCCAGCTGTGAGAAACGTCCTTGGTAATCCTGGGTTGCTCCAGATGGTAAAATCTGCAGTCCTACATCATTGCAGTAAGATGAAATACATTTCAGTGGCTTGCCTTTTATCCTAACACTTCTAAAACATTTTTATACGTGATCTTTTCAAAGCTACTTTGGGGGATTTCCACTCCCTTGCTGTTTTAAAATGCTCGTACTTCTGTGTTAACCACAAAGCTCACGCTGGTACACTCTGTCTCTGTCTCTCTCTCCTTTTCTCCCCATCGAGGACCAGCTACAATTTCCAGGTATGGCTTTACCAAAACGTGTCTTGTTAACACTGGCAGGAGCTTAACTTTGCCAGAATTATTTCTCATTTCTGAAGGGCTATTCAAGGGCTTGGCACACAGGGGTTGGGGAAAGCTGCAGACCCAAAAACATCTCAGGAAACAAGTTCACCCCCTGAACCAGCAAAGCGGTGCCGTGATGTTGTAAGGGGTGAGGGGCAGAACCTTCCTACTGAGATTTCTGTTGGTTCTTGGGAAGGTGATAAAACATTCAGGGACTGCCACAGAAGTGATGGCAACAAGGTTGTTTTCCAGCTGTGAATGAGGTTATTTTAAAACATCACAACATCGTGTTGATTAGAAATAGATTTCTTGATATTGCAAAATTAATTAATTAATTATTTTTAGAACTTCCAGGGAAAACAGTAGCTGTAGCAAATAAGTAAACTGACTGTAAAATCAAAGCTGCTTTAGCACCAGACACACTTTATTAGTTGTAAGAGTGTAGTTTTAATTCACTTTTTTTAAAATGCTGTGTTGTAACCTGAATCTTAAAACCCACTGAAACCTAGTCTTATGGGAATTAACTGTAATGCTTGACTGTACCTCTATGCAAAGGAAACCCCACTGTCGTACTCTGCTTAGTGAAAATTTGCCTATGGAGATGAGCAAACTGATGCTTGCTTAGTAAGGTTTTACTGTGCCTTGAGGATGAGGTAATATTACAGTTGAAACTTCGATAGTATAGTGGTGTCTATATACAAAAGGAAGTATTTATTTGGCTGTCCTCTGCAGCAACATCCCCTGGGGTGCAGGGGGGCTCAGGCACATATCCAATAAGAAATTGTTGCTGTTAGGAGCACTCTCTCCTGGGTACCAGCAGGTCACTGCCCTGCAGCTTTTAAGTGATTAGGACATCATCAGAGCAGTTCCTGAGGTGACCCTGAGTGTTAGCAGTGGGTCTGTGTTGGTGCAACAAGGGATCCTTTCCCTCCTCAGCCTCTGTGCTGGAGGGACACACATGATGCAGCCAGGGTCCTTCTCCCACATGGGGAATGTGTTCTGTTGTCAGCAGCCAAAATGTTTTAACTCTCTTTGGGCTGGAAGGGACAGGGATGATCCCCCAATGATGTCAGATGTCATCATCTCCTGTTTTCACATTATTCCATGTAACTTGCTGTATCTTAAATATGTATCTCAGACTATATAGATACTTTCAGTGATTCTTTAGCAAACTGTTATCTCTTCCACTCTGTGTGTTGAGTTGGGGCATATATTTCTTGTCCCCACAATAGTGGGGTTTTGGAGGGCCTTGGAGTAGTAAATCATACAGCTTTGTTATTTTCATTCAAAAGTACTGGAGGCAGCTAATCTGTTTATAAACTGAATAGTTTATACAGCAGCTTGGAGAGGGTTGTTTTAATGCAAGATGTGTTCGCCTCCATCCCATTTCTGCCTGTTACCTCCCAGTGAAGTGACTTAGACCTCCAAATTTGACAAAATGTTTCTCACTGTGACTAAGACAGTTCTGATCTACCATAAAAGGTTGATAATTTTAGAGGGAGGGACAGGGCATCTTCTAAGTCTTGTCCCAACCAATGTCTTAGGGCAAAGCAACAGAGCTGAACTAGAGCTACAGAAAGGTAGGTGCATAACTTTTTTTTTGTGCCCTGTTGTATGTGTGACATGGAAGCTGGTAAGTGAGGAAGGTGCTTTTTACTGGGAATACCCCAGTCCTGGAGAGTGGCTGAGCATCACCCTCCCCTCATGCAGTGAAACCTGGCAGAAGCTGGGCTCTCAGCCCCATTTGCTGGCTGGATCCTGTCTTGTCCATGTGTGATGATCAGATCTGTGATAACATCCTGGATATTTTCTCTTCTCAGTCTGAGACATGGTGGCACCCAGTGCCTGTGCCTGGCTCTGCTGTCCTGGAAGTTTTGGCTGTAATGGTGCATTCACAGCTCATGGGATAATGTGCTAACCTTTCAGGAGGGCTTGGCTTCATATGAGAGAAAACAGGAAAAATAGGGTCTCTTTAAAAAAAGCAACCACATCATAAGGAATAGTTTTTCCTATGTGCAGAAAGTATGTTTTTATGGCTGGAAGAAGTTAATCTGTCCACAGTAGTTCAATGTGATATGAAGTTTCCACACAGCCTCTTGTCATTCCGACTGCTGGTGCTGTAGATAGAGAGCAGCAATGCTGGAGGGGAGCTGTTTGAACATGGCTTTAAAATGTTGATGCAATTTTATATTCTAGTAAGTCATGCCCATGCTGATTTTTCTCCTTATTATTACATTCTGCTCAGTTTCTGATGAAGAAGCAGTTCTCAGTGTGGAATATTTTACTGGAAAATGTTTTGGCTCAGTTTGGTGTGGTGGTAGTTAAAACAGGATAGCTCACAATTTATAAAGTTTATTTTTGTTAAGAAAATTCTCCCACTTGGATTATTTCCAGTGAGGTTAAGGCATCTGCATAGAAAGAGTTGTTCCAGAAGCATTTTGCTTGTGCAGCTTGTGGTGCAGGCAGGGCTGAAGTAGTGGGAAGATGCAGCTGGGAGCTCTTTGTACTGCACTGCCTTTGAGCTCCCACTCACTGATAGCTGTTAATAGGACTTGGACTTAGCTTCTAGTGATTCACACTACTTTTTTATGTGTGGGCAGAATTAATTCTATTTATTTCAGTACAGGGAAATCCTTTTATTTTTTTTTAATGTGTAGATTTTCAGTCTCCATAGACTGGGGGCTTTTGTGTGTGTGCTGTTGCAGTGGAGTTGCAGTGAGAATCCCTTTACAGTGTGCACTGTGTCTGACACAAGAGCGTCATTATGCAGCACGAGCCTGCCGCTCTCTGCTATTTTAAACCAGCATTACAATTCACACGTGTGCTGAAAAATTGCAGCGTACACAAAGGCAGGAGGACACCTTCCCCTTGCTGGAAGCTGTGAGCAGACAGAAGTGAAAGCTACCTCAGGCCCTGCCTACGCTGGCCAGGCATCAGCGTAGGCAGGAAATTGATTCAGATAACCCTTTGGGTGCTCTCACTGTCATCAAACAGCACTTTTTCCCCTGACGGTTTCCCTTTGGCTTCAGTTCAGAGAGCCCGTGTGCTGGAAGCCAGAAGCGGGAGCAAAGCTGCTGCAAGCCACCCTGAGTCACTGGTGAGTGCTGGGATGGGAATTACACGCTGCCTGGGCTGGTTTGGATCACATCCCACCGAGTGCTGGCTGGCACAGGGCTGCTGTTTCTCAGCTCCTCTGAGTCTCCCCAGCTGACTGACACGGGCGCCTCTCCAGCTTGAGCAAAGCACTGCCATCCCCAGGCCGCCTCCTGGGGCAGCCCATTTCTTCCAGCAGAACAGCTGCAAGCCCCGCAGCAAAGCTCCTGCAAGGCTGGCAGCAGCAGTGAGCTCCCTCATCCTCTGGGCACCCAGAGGTTTCCGCTCTGCCCTCTGAGCAGGCAGCCTCTCCTTTCCCCTGGGATGCTCTTTCCTGTGCCCTGCAATGCTATCCTGGGCGAGGCTGAGGTGGAGGAGGCGCTTTCATGGAGATGCCAAGAGTCTCCATTTTTAGGAGTGGGATCTGGGTTGGGTGCATTATGATGGTGTTTAAAGCGATACAGGCTCTCATTTCAGCAAGAGAGCTGGAAGGTGGTGTACCACAGCAGAGTGCTCCTTGGAGAAAGAAATGGGAGTGATTTTGGTTGATTTAATGAGCAGTGAGAGCTCTGGAGGAGTTTCTGGATGGGATTTTGGGCTGCTGACTGTTTCTTTTTAATGTGTCCCATAAGTTTTTTGCCTAAAACGTGTCACTCCAGCTGGAGTTGCTGGAGTTAAGGGAGATCCCTGAAGGCAAAATGGGTAAAACATTTCTATGGTTTTTTTTGTAGGTGGTTTTATTTTTAGTGTGTTTTTACACAGTGTGGCATTAGCTTGCTAAACCATACCATTAGATGATTTAAGTGCTGGAGCATGATAGGACTGGGGAAATTGGATGCCAAGTAAACGGGAGAGAGAGCAGTAAAAAAAGAGAAGAAAGAAACTTGTTTCAGAGTTGTCACCGACTGATGGCAGAGTTCTTAGGCAGTTCATCCCGTGGATGGTCCATGCTCTGGAAATTAATGGTGATGGCTCTCCATCTGCCTTAGAAGCAGCAGGCACACTCTGCTGCTGGCATCTGCTACCGAGGCATGAAACTGGTAATCCCTCAGGCTGCATTTTGTCATCTCTGGTTGATGGGAGGAAAATAGAATTGCTTCTTATTAGGTGCCAGGGAAACAGGAACCCCATTTTCAGAGGAGGAAAGATGTTTAAAAATGAAAGAAGCAAACGGACAACCACGTCTGGTTTGAAGCAGAAGGCTGTTCATTTGGAGGGACCAAACAGGGTAATTTGCAAACTCCTGTAGGAGTAATAAGTCTTTAATGGCTGGAATATGATTACGGCTCCTATTCCTGAGGGCTACCGGTGTTAGATGATCAATTGTGCTGGAGTATGTCAGACATTCAGCCTGGTGAAAGGCAGGGAGACTCTCACAAGCTGGGGGGGTGAATACTGTGTGTAACCACTAACGAGGGTGCTGAGTTACAGGAGCACTTAAATGTTGGCTGTGGAATACATTTTAATTGGTTAAGTGCTTTGGTGTGTTTTTGAATCGGGCACATTATCTGTCTGCAGGATTTCCTCAGCCAGTATGGATTGTTAAAGTAGAAAGGAAAATGGATGTTGTTCTCTGAAGCCCGAGGTGCTGTGTGGCAGCTCACTAATTGCTGCTTTCCTGGGCCAGGAGGGGCTGCAGCAGGGAGGGAGGGTGGGAGGGTGGGCAGTGTCAGCACTTGGCACACTGTTTCATGCCAGGCACAAGGTTGTTAATGGTGATGTGCTTGCCCTGCTTCCCTCCAAAAGCAGCAACTGCCCTCAGTGACTTTATAGGAGATGAGTGAGAGCTCTCAGAGAGATGCTGATGCCAGTAAGAGTGACTCCAGTGACTGACAGGGCAGGTGGTGCACACAGAAGGAAAATAGCATCCCCATAGCACAGCTGTAAAACTGAGCTTATGAAATGGTCTGGGAGCTCAGGTGTGTTGTGCTTTCATTCAGTCCTGTAAGGAAAAAGTCCTCTGAGTGCAAAGCTGCAAGAAATGCCAACCAGAGCGGCTCCAGGGCTTGAGCTCCTTGCAAAAAAAAATAAAATAAAATAAAAAAAAAAAATAGCTGCAAGGTTGAGGGACTGGTGGCAAATCTCAAGGTTTGTGACTTAAGGCTTGGAACAAATGTTGATGCTTTTTCCTATTGGAAAATTAACGTTGCATTCCTGTGCTGTGTATGTTATGGTAGGTTGAAAGAAAACCTTATGTCACATTTCTGATTGCAACCCTGCTTTTCTTCTTTTCCCACCACTTCTTTCAGACAGAATTAATACAGCCAAAAACTTGCACATAATTAAGTAAAATAAGAGTTTACTGCTAGAAATGAATGATCAACAAGAAAAAGAAAGGTGTCAAATGAAGAGGCTTCAACTCCTGTAGCACCTAAACTGAAGGTAAAATCTCCCTGCAGCCTTTTTTTTTTTTTTTTGTATGCTCCTTGCAGTGAACCACAAAGCCATCTCCTGCTTGAACCAGTGCAGTGAATTTATAATTCATGTGGGTGGGCTCTACTTTAAGTGGAGATTTTCCTGGTGAACATTAAGGCCAAAACTTGGCCTCTGCTCTCCCCAGCTGTGTCTGAGACTCTTTTGAGGCTCTTAAGTTTTTTAAGACTAAGAACTGCTGCAAGAAAAGAAAACAAAACAAAAAAATCAAAAACCAGCCAAACCATAAAAATCTCAATTCTGTGTAATAATTTTCAGATTGGGAAGCTCTTTTCCAAAGAAGTGTGCTTTGATGCTTGTAGCGTAAACTTTGCTTTGTGGTTCTCTGAGTGTTTCATTGTTCTTCCACAGCTGGCACCACGTTTCCCTCTGAAACCTGTCTCCCCCCTGCAGATGAGAGCCCTCCTGCCAGCAGCAGCCTGCTGCACGCAGTAGCTGAGGCAGAGTCGCTGCCAGGGAATATTTGAAGAGCTTCTCCTTGTGTCTGCTTCGCTTCCCAGTGCAGCTCCCATGGCCTGTGACGAACCCGCTGCTCTCTTGGGCATCTTCACGCGCCAGAACTCCTCCAGCACCAGCTCTTTGGACTTTGAGCCCGACGCCGACTACAAGTTTGTGGAAAGCCTGGAGGAGCGGTACAAGTGCGCCTACTGCCACCTGGTCCTGCGCAATCCCCACCAGACGGGATGCGGGCACCGCTTCTGCCAGCAGTGCATTCTTGCTCTGAGGTGAGAGCAGACTCCTCCTGTGTCTGCAAGCTCCCCTTGTTCCCCTTCCTAAAAAAAACCCCACATCTTCTATAAATCAGCATAGTGCCGTAGTAATATTACCGACCCAGTAAGAGGCTGCAGGAGTCAATGGAAGGGCTCTGTTGAACCCGGTGACTGCATGCTCAGTGTTTTAAAGGCGTCTCTAAAGACCTTACCTGGTGCTGGTGAACCACAGGGGAGTCAGCATAAAGAAACTGTTGATGTAAGCTGATAGTGCTGTGTGAGATGCTGCTGTGGTCTCTCTGCCATTGTGCTCCTCAGAGGAATTTGCTGCGTTGATGTCTCTCGGTTTTGGTGCTGGTGGTTAGATTAGGCTGTGTTCATCTGCTTCAGTATAATTCCTGTGAATTTAGCAGCATTATAAGACTGACGTTAATGTTACCTGATGCTGCAGTCAGATCACAAGGCTGCTGGCATCCCTTCTGCTTGGTACAAATGAGTTTGCCCCCCAGACTGTCTGGGAATACATTATGGACTCTTTGGTGTACCTGAGGGCAGCATTTCACCTGGAAAGATTGCAGAGGAGCCTCTTCATGTGGATGGATGTCACTAATTACCTTTTGTGTATGCTTCATGTTTGCTGCTTTGTCTCTGGGTTGACTCCTTTTACACTGCCTCTGTGACTGTTTTCCTGCTACCTATTACAGGATTTCTGGAAGCCTTTTAAGAAAGAAGCCATTAGATCTTCTTTTACTGGTGTAGCAAGGAGGGCACTGCTTCTAGTAGACAAAGGCTGGGTTTAAAGCACACTGTGAGATTTTTTGAGATACGACATTTGTGAGCTGCAGATGGTCAGAGAGTGACAAAGTCCTCTTAATTAAAAAACATCTTGTGGTTTTTACCATTGAACACTCTTAGGGCAAACTCTGCTTTCTGTTACGTGTTCATGGTTGCTGCTTTATGCCCTCTTTGAGCTGTGGGCAGAATTTGGCTGTGTAGTTGCCAGATGAAAGTGTTTTTAAAGGATTTTTTTTTTGTTGTTTTTATGCTATCTACTGCTGACTTCTGTCAGAGTCAGATTATAGCACAGCCCAATTTAATAAAATAAATTGAATTTCCTGTGGGTTAACACGACTCTTCTTTTGATCTAGAGAGTTAAATGCAGTACCCACCTGTCCTGTCGACAAAGAAACAATAAAAATGCATGAGGTAAGTGGCTGTAGTTTTATTTCAGCAGTCAGCATTTACATGGGAAAGGCAAGACAACTGAGAACAAGGTGGCTTTTAGTCCTCAGGGCAGAGCAGTTTTTTGTCTCTGAAATAATGCAGAAGGAGCAGTGTACTCAGTGATGCTCTCTCAGGAAAGAATTATGACTGTCTAGATAAAGCTTCATTTTATACCTCATGTTCTGAAGTTATTTCATTTTAGTCTTCTGTATTTCCAGTAAAGTGTTGAAGAATTTCACAAAGCTTTGAATCCTCCCAAATCAGCAGATGTCTGGTTTTTTATGGAGATTTTATTGACTTGCTTTTTAAATGCCCTATCTTGCTGGGATATCTTGTTTATCTGATTGTCTTCATTTTAACTTGGCTATAATTTGCTTTCTTGACTATCTCCATTAGATCACATTAACCCTGAAGACCTCATTTACTTTTGGGTAACTTCTAGAGGAAAAGAAAAGTTCATCCTTTTTATTTTGGAAGCTATTGTTGGTTTTGGTTATTTTGTTTTATAATGGATTCATTTGTCCTTATTTATATTACAAGGCTTGGAAGGATACCATATACCAGGGAAATCAAATATCTCTTTCTTCTCTCTCCTACTCCTGATAGGAAATTATAATCAGACTGTCCACATGATTTTCATTTTTTATTTGCCATCTTCCACTTGCAAATTTTGATGACAACAATGCAGGAAGATCTCTAAATAAGACTGAGAGTTTGCTCTGGGGGCTCCATTTGCTTCTGCATACACAGCTGAGAACGGTGCTGCGTCTCAGATGTGACAGAAAGGATATCTCAGCATCGCCTCCATCCCAAAGGCACTGCTTGAGCATAGTGGAGCATGCACAGGGCTGGTTTGGCCTTCAGGGCCCGTTAGCTCCATCTGCTTTCTTTTAGTTACAGCAGGCTCTGGCAGTGGTTATACAGCTCCTGTGCTATTAGTCCTGCTGGCTGTGGGATGGATCAGCATCTGTGGAACAACTATGTTGGGGGAAAAAAACCCTATGCTTACTAGAAATGTCATAAATGGTTTCATTTATAGTTTTAATACAGATTTTCAATATGAATTATCAAGAGCCATACTCACAATTGTCATTTACACTTGAACACCTAGAAGATCTGTAGTGATGTTTTGTTCTTTTATATTATTTATAGCATCCTGTGTGACTGCATATTAAGGCTGGTTTGCTTCCTTTGAAGGTATTCAAAGACAACTGCTGTAAAAGAGAAGTTCTCAACTTGCATGTGTTCTGCAAAAACTTCCCTGACTGCAATTCAAAAATAATTCTGGGACGGTATCAGGTTGGTTTGCTTGATCAAATTTTGCAGCTTTTGATTTTGATGACAGCTCTGTGTATTTATGATCAGCTGAATTCCTGTGATTGTCTTCAGAGTTATTGTAGCAATGTGGTTTAAGTACAAAGATTATGACAGCTATACACTGTAAGTAGCATATATTATAGCTTTTAGCTTGTTCCAGCTTTGCCTTAGGGTTTTTTTTTTAATAAGAACCATTTTCTTTATGTTGCCTTTGTAAATCAGTGTCCATTCACATTCTGAATGCTTAGGTGATTATTGATTTGAGGAAACTGGTCACACTGGCCATTTGGCATTTAATCTGCTGGTGTGTGTTGCAGGAGCATCTGCAGCAGTGTTTGTTTGAAAGCATGCAATGCACTAATGATGGGTGTCGGGATCAAATTCTTCGCAAAGACTTGAAAGAGCACTTGAGCCAGCACTGTAAATTCCGGGAAGAGAGGTGCCAGTACTGTAACACATATGTGGTGTTAATTAACATAAAGGTAAGATTATGAAGCATTCCCAAGAATTCATAGCACCTGTTTCCCCTTGATTTTGCTGAATGAGAAGTTTCCAGCATTGCAATGGCACTTAACTCCTGAAACAAAAGTTGGCTGAGTAGCTGAAGGAGAAAATATAATAATTGTGCTTGAAATCATACCAATTATTGATGCTCTCTTATGAACAAGATGATATGTGTCATGCATTTGTATGTTTGGGATTACTTTTTGCATAGCTTCCTCTGTATATACTGCTTTACAAAAATGAAAGCCATTGCCTTTTTCTGTTTCTTTTTCTTCAGAACCATGAGCAAAATGACTGTCCTGATTATCCTGTGCCTTGTCTCCAAAACTGTTCACAAATAATTCTGAAAAAAGAGGTACTATTATATTTTTTCAGATACTGCAATTCAGCAGGCCACATACATTTATGAAAACTGAAAGCTATGCTGCAGACCACACTGGCCCGTGCCAATAAAATTTCATTGCTCTAAGTGTTTCCTTTGTTCGATCCTAAAAGGGATACATCTCCCATCTTCTAAGTGGATTATTCTGTCGCTGCAAGCCATTGGTGTTTTGCAGCATGGAAAAACACCTGGCTTGCTTATTGATTCTGAGTACTCATTTTCCTGGTAAAGTCATTGGAGGTGTCATGACAGTGGCCTTTATTCACCCTTTTTGCAGGCATTTAGATTTTATTAGTGCTTCAAATTACTAAGTATTTATTTAATCACAAACTGCTTAATACATGCAGATTGAAAAGCACCATGCTGTGTGTCCCGAGGCAGAAGTGGACTGTCCATATAAGCAGTACGGCTGTCATGTAAAGGTACTGTTTTACAGATCTTTGTCTATACCAGGACTGGACTTTGTCTCCCAAACCAATCAGAATAATTAAAATAACCACTTTATGTTCTTTCATAACCATTTCTGCTGGCTAAGCTGAAACACTAGAGAATCAGGACTGCCCCTCCCTCACTTTCAGGGCATAAAGGAGACATTTTGAATGTTTGCATCATTAAATTTTTTACCAAGAGCTTCAAAAATCTGCTTATCTTAGTATTTTATTCTTTCACTTCCCCCCTCTGTCTCACTAAGGTTAAAAGAGGGAAACTTGCTGAACATGAAAACAGTGCCCTGAGGGAACACATGCTGCAGATTTTAGACAAGAACTCCCGACTGGAAGAACAGGTAAGTCATATTTAATGAGAACTCTTCAGCAGTTCTTGACTGGTTAGAGGATGATATGAGATTCTACATTTGTTGCCTGGTTTAGCTCAGCTACATTTTAAATGACTCTTTTTATAGTCTTTCCACACCTCAGAAGACAGAATATGCTCTTCTAGTGAAGTCAGTGAATTACAGGGAAACCTCTCTGTGCTCAGGCATATATATTCTACACCAGGCACAGTGGGAGGCTCCTATTGCTATTGCTCACCTCATTTGCTTTCAGTCTCTGTTTTACAGTGGATATGGAGTTTAGAGATAAAGCATTTTAAAGTTTCACTGGCTGGCCAGGTTGCTGCAAAAAGCAGCCTTTAGCTGCCCCGGTTACTGCTCTGTGTGGAAGCAGCACGGAGGACAGCAGCTCTCTGCTCAAGATCACTTCTTTGGCTCCCAGCAGGAGACACTGGGTGTACACCCAGTGCTGTTAACTGAATGGATCCAAACTGATGGGGGACTTACTTTTCGCTTGTTTATGCAAGAAGTAAGAGCCCCAAACTGCTAAAACTTGGTTTTGAAGTGTGTATCCTTCACTGAATCATCTCTTCTGCTGGTTAGACCTCAGTAAAGGAAAAAAATGCATATACATACACAGAGAAACACACATGCACGTGTGCATGTAAGTATATATTGTCCCACTGTAGAGCCAAATGGACCATCATGGATGGGAATGAGAGATAGGAGCCTCTTTGCACCTGGAGCCACATGGATCTGCTCAAAACTCTGATTACCTTATGTGCAGTTCTTGCCAGTGCTTATTCACAAACAGTGAATTAAGGAATGCTCTATCTAGCCCACTTAGAGGATTTGCATTGTAAACTTTTCCACTCTCTTACATAGTCAGATATGTTATCGTTTCTTCATTGCATGTTTTGTTGTTCCTTAGCATTTATACTCTGATTTTTCCATCTGTAGATATCTGACCTGTATAAGAGCCTGGAATGTAAAGAGATTAAAATCCAGCAGCTAGCAGATGCCATTAAGAAGTGTGAGAAAGAATTCAGACAGTATACACAATTGTTTGGTAACAATAGCAACTTGATGGTAAGCACTCAGGTGAGACATTGATTTTACCTTTTTTACCAATTGCTTTCTTGCATCCTGAAATATGTTTCTCCAGTAACAGTTGTCATTAATAGCACAGCCTTCTCAAAGACCTTCTCATTTTTTTACTATATGTTATTATCTTTTCATTTTATTTGATACAGAAGTTTGGATATGTGATCTGAGCAAAAAGCACTGTACAAATCCTTACGGTCAGATGCCCAGGGCAGATGTGCAGGTGTAAATTTGAATAATGAGTTGAATGAAGTGGTGCAGTGAGAATGGGTTCTGAATGAGGGATGACTTCTCAGTCTGTAAATGAGCTGAGTTAATCATGAAAGAGCACTGGGATAAGTTCCTAAGCCAGCACAGCACTTTGAATGCATCATATCATTGATAGTGCTGACATGCTAAAGACTTCACTATCTTAATTCAAAGCAAATAACCGGTTTTATGGATATCTTTTGTGTCTACTTCCCACCCTCTTCCAATGGCATGAACTGGGAAGGCTCTGGCTAGTCACCTGGATAAGTCTGCACGCCTGGAATCACAAGTGAAACAGCTAATACAGATGGCAAACCAGCAGCAAAGTAAATTAGACCTGCGGCCCCTGTTTGACACGATTGAAAACATGAAACAGAAGATTGCCCTGATGGAGACGTATGACCAGCGTATGGGTATGTTGGCACTTTCCTGCACAGGTACGGGAGGTTTGCTGATTTTCTGGTGGCTAAGTGGAGGCTGTGGTGCTACACCCAATCATTGGGAGCTCTTCACTAGAAAGGGCTTTCTTCTTGCATTCTGAGAACAAACTGTGATGGTGTGTGCGGTGTTCTCCCGCCTTTCCCTACTGCACAATGTCTCCTGAACTCCAGTGGCACTGCAGGGCCAGAGAGCTGGCCCTTGGTTTGGCTCCTGCACTGTGATAGAGGCCGTGGCACTGTTCAGGCATTCATGATTTATAGTTGCCAGTTTTTCTTATTGAACCACTAGCTGCAGTTACAGTTTTTAAAAGTTAACAGTTCATAACCTGTACTCAGGCTTGGGTAGATCAGTTTTGACAGCTTGAGTCTGGGTGCTTGCTTTATCCAGGGCTCTGATAGCTTTTTATTTTCATTTTATTTTATTTTTATTTTACTTTTTATTTTAACAAATGTCTCTCTCTTTTTTTTTTTTATTCAATTTCTTTTCTTTGCCTTCTCTCTCAGTTGTTTTGGAAGATCAGTCCAGCAAACATGATCTCCAGATCAATATTCACAAAGCACAGCTCAATAAAAATGAAGAACGATTTAAGCTTTTGGAAGGCACGTGCTACAATGGGAAGTTAATCTGGAAAATCACAGACTACAAGATGAAGAAGAAAGAGGCAGTGGAGGGCCGTGTGCTGTCCATAGCCAGCCAGCCCTTCTACACCAGCCGCTGTGGGTACAGGTTGTGTGCGAGAGCCTACCTGAACGGGGACGGCTCGGGAAAGGGAACGCACATCTCCCTCTACTTCGTGGTCATGAGGGGCGAGTTTGACTCACTGCTGCTGTGGCCTTTCAAGCAGAAGGTTACACTTATGCTTTTGGACCAAAGTGGGAAAAAAAATCACATTGTGGAAGTCTTTAGAGCTGACCCCAACAGCAGCAGTTTCAAAAGGCCAGATGGAGAAATGAATATTGCTTCCGGCTGTCCGCGCTTCGTGCCACACACCGTCCTGGAGAACACAAAGAACACCTACATCAGAGATGACACCCTCTTTTTGAAAGTGGTCGTGGATCTAACTGATCTGGAGGAACTGTGAAAAGCGTGCCCAATCGGTGTGACTGCTGTAAGCATGAGGAACTGCTTTTGTGGTGAACACCAGCCATGCAATAGCAAACTGCCACCAGTCAAGCTACTTGAGAACATTTCATGGCTTTGGACTACAGGACAGATAATGAATTGCCAATCAGCCTCTCCTTTTCTACCCATTTTTTTTCAAGACTGCATTTTTAAGACAGTTAGAAGTCCAGGCTGGTGCAAGCATGCATTCTATCCAGATTGGTTCAGTCCAGGCTGGGGAGAATGCTTGGCTCCCATCACCAGACTGGTGTTTGGAAATGAACCTCCTTCAGTAAACTCCCTGGAGCCCAGGCAGGCCTGTGGGCTCCTCTCCCTCACACAGAAGTGAAGCCATGCCCAAACATGCAAGTGCATTTCATCTGTCTGCAATGGAAACATTTTGACATTAGCAAATTTGAGTCAATGTGTCTTGATCCCTCCATCTCTTGGATTTTTGAAGCAGGGATAAAGGCTTCAGTTAGGCAGAGAAAACATTTGCCAAGTATCTTGCATCTTTTTTATTTGTTTGAATTGTGTTCTTCCAGAAAGCCCAGAGGAAGGAGCCAATGCCTCTTACTTTTTTAGCCTGTTTTTTCAGCTGTACAGAGTACTCCCAGGTCACAACAGCTTTCTTGTGTCCTTTCCATTCCTGCCTAGTGCCTTGGGACTGGTTTCCATTGGTGGTAAACATCCACAGTCCCCATCTGAAGCCAAAAGCTGCAGGTGCTTCTCACCTCTCAGGACGTGGCCAGAGGCAGGGCACTCGGCCAGCCTGCCAGCTCCTGGCTGTGCTGCTGGAAGAGCAGCAAAACTCCTGTTCTTTTGCTGCCACATCTGTGAAAAAGAGATGTTTTCTGGCCTTACCAGCTCTAAAAAAGGCAGGAAGAGCTTGGGGAATAGCTCACGTAACATGCACTTTTCCTCTCTCCTAGAAGCTTGGCGAAGAAGGAGGAAAATGGATTAGGGAGTGAGGTTGCTGTAAGAACCCAGTTTTTACAATCAATGCAGCTTTAGTGTTTGTTAAAGGATGACACAGCTGCTGACTGTGATGTCTGAAGATCTTAATTTTTATTCCAAGTTTCTTCCATACTGCAAGGGAATGTGTGCATTGTGCAGGGCTTATCTGGGACATGCTAAAACCACCAAGATCAGGCACTGAGGAACAAGTGACACAGAACACAGGTGCCTTTTTAAAGCCCTTTGGGTGCCTGTAAGAGGGATGTAGTTTTGCATACTCATTTTGTTATTACAAGTGGAAGAGTTTTACGTCTCTCATCTCTCACAGGTCAGGTAGGGAAACACCATGGCATTATCCATTGCACCAAAGCTTATCAAGAGACAGCAAGAAACTAAGCTGGTTTTAGAGTAAGAGTAAACTAGGCAGGATAAAAATCAAAACAGGGCACAGACTGAAAGGCATAGATAGAAAATTCTGGAGGGCAAATGTGTCAAATTGGAAGATGCCCTTCCTGTGCAGGATGTTGATAACAATCTAAATAATTCAAGGACTGATACCAAAATGAAGGCAAAATACTTCATTTTGTATCTGCAATCTTATGGCTAGACATTTACTTTTCCACATGGTTTTCAGGACATAATTCAGACACATGTATTTTCTAACTCAGGTGGAGGGGAAGAGACTTTAGTAATCTGTACCTCATGGTGGGTTAGCACATGTAAAATCTTTGTTTTCATCTAGAAGTCCTTTTTGGTTCACAATGTCAAGATTTACAGAGCCACCATCAGAGCTGCTTTCCGTGTTCCCAGGGACAGATTGTGAGGAACAAATTTTATTCTTGTGTACCACAACCATTAACCTCCAGGGTCATTTCAGCTGTAAAACAGAACAAACTAGATGTAACACTTGGTTACAGAAAGAGCAGGCTTGTTTTGACAGGGGCGTGCCATTCTGTGACATCAACCATGAGCCTGGATTTCATGTTGATTTCTACTCTAATATTTGTCATGTAACTTTCAAAGTGACACAACTTGCATAATAACCACTAATAACTGATGGGAATGTACCATCCGTGTGTCCTGGAGCTCTCCAGTACATTGAGTGTTAAATACAGAAAGTGATAAAGAGCTCAGACAAGCAAAGGAGGCAAGATGAAACGGATATGTGTGGTCTGTATCCTGGCAAATTCCCAGCCCTCTCCACCTCCACCACCCCAAATGTAAAATGGGGATAATAATACTTGGAGAAGCATTAGGGCTATTTAAATGTTTGTGAAGAAGTTTGAGCATGAAAAGAGCTAAGTATTATTAAAACTCCATTTCTAATTGTTAGAATAGATGGCATTGTGATGTGGGTAAGTGTTTAATGTTTTCCTAGACAGATTTTGGAAGCATGTTTGGTTTTAGGCAGTTCATACTGCAATCTCTACCTACTGGTTGGGTTTAGGTTTTTGCCATAAATATTCCTTTTAAAATTCTGAAGCACAAATTCATCCTGGGTGATGGAAACATCCCTTTTGAAATACTGCCTGTTTTATATAGAATTAGTTGAGAAAATTAATTTTTTTAAAGACAACCCTCTTTAAATTGGTTCTTTTTAGTACAGAAATTAAGAGATTTATGTTAAAATTTTCAGTGATTTTTTTACTACTTGTAAACAGGGTCTTAAATTTCATCCCATTTCTAATAGAGAAAAACATGTTGTATAGCATGAATTGTTAGGAAGACTTTTGATGTTGCATGAAGAATACCAAAAAACTTTTCAATAATACTGTACTGAGTAAGTAACCAAAAGAGCGTAGGGTATTTCTACATCAGCATACCATATGTTTCTAATGTATTTATTGATAGTTTGTAGTTGTTTGAATAGCTCCTACTACAATAGAGGCATTTTTCTAGCCAAATGTCTTTACTGTGTACATAAACTAATGTAAGAATAAATAATTTTATCATCCTTCTGGAGGGACTCTGGCCTATATTCCTTTTGGCTGGATTGAAGCAGACTTGAGTACTGGGTATTTATTTACACTAATTTTAAACAACACAACACAAAAAAAACCCAAAAAAAACCAAAAACAAACCAACACTGCTTTAGATTAGGAATCAGTGTACTTCTTGGGTGTTTTGGTTTGCACTTGGATAGCGCAGAGCAAGTTCAGTAAATCCTGAGCCAGGTCAGGTGAATATCCTGGAGGTCTGAGGCTGCACTGCCGCGGTAATTTGTGGTTAGGGCGGGTTTGGGCTCGGCAGGGATGGGATTTGTTTCGGTTCAGAGCAGGAACAGGAACTGTTCCAGTATCCCATGACTACGGCGTGCTTAGGAACGCGGTATTTCGCAGCGGGGAAGGGGACGCTCGGCAGGGCAAAGCCCAGCGTGTCGCAAGGCGCTGAGGGGGCCGTGTGTCGGGGCCGTGTTCCCGGCCGTGTGTCCGGGCCGTGTGTCCGGGCCGTGTTCCCGGCCGTGTGTCCGGGCCGTGTGTCCCGGCCGTGTGTCGGGGCCGTGTTCCCGGCCGTGTGTCCGGGCCGTGTGTCTCCGGCTGCCGTGAGGGAGGGCCGGAAGCGGCGGCGGGCAGCCCCAGCCCTTCCGGGTCGCGGGCGGTGCCGGGCGAGGGGCGGCGGAGCCGGGGCGGCCGCGGCCCCAGCGCGGGTGGGTCGGGGTCCCTGGGGCGGCCGGAGAAGGGTGGACCGGGCTGGGCCGGGCCGGGCCGTGGGCGGGATCCGTGGTCCAGCGACAGCCCGACACGTCGGTGTGGGTGAAACCCCCCTGGCGTGTGCGCTAGCGGCACCCAAACGCGGGTCTGGCCTCCCGTTCCTGGTGCAGAGGGATGAGGCTGGAGGTGCTCTCCCTCCGCAGTGTGGTGCGGTGTCATGGGAGGGGGATGTGATCCTGTGCCGTGTGCTCCGGGATGACCGTGCCGGAGCAGGGAGGTTGGAGCAGGTGACCTTCTGTGGCCCTTTCCAACCTGAACCACCCTGTGTTTCCTGGACGCTGCCCTCAGGCCTGCTGGCTCTTTTCCTCTGCTTCTGAACTTCCGCGCCCCCCCTCCCTCCCAGAGTATTTTGTAAATGATGTCATTTAATGTCCTTTTGATTCTGACTAGATATGGATAACAGCAAGGATGAAAAAAGTAGGACGCTGTGTGCAAGCTCAGAAGAAGGGCTGAAAGCCCGAGGTAGGTGCTGTGGTCCCTTGCTGTTCTGTGGTGTTTGTGTCACCCTCTGTGCCACTTAACCAGGCTCGGTCACTTGCTGATGGCAGTAGACCATGGTGCACTGGAAGAGAGGGCAAAAGCACAACCAACCCCTCAAAACAGGGGTTCATTGTCTTTAAATTCTAGTAAGAGTCATTTCTGTAGGCCACAATTACTAGCAGGCTTGTCACTGTTGCCTTGTGTTGCCCTAAGGAAAAGAAAAAAGGAAACGAAAGCGGAGCAGAAGCAGATCCTCATCTGTTTCATCCACATCGTCTTCTAGCAGTACATCCACTTCTTCCTCCTCATCACACTCATCGTCAAGGTCATCTTCCAGTAGTAGTAGAGGTAAGCTATTCCACATTTTCCAGTTTTGATAGCACTCCTGAGAGCATTTAAAGCTTGTTTTAAAAGTGGCAAAGCCACCACAAAGTGACAGCGCAGAATACCAGTGCTGCTTGTTCAGGGTGTTTCTCTCATAACCCTTTCCTACTGTGTGTAAAGGTGCCACTTCACTCACAGTGCAACGTTCTTGTGTTAAGTTGAATTACTTGAAAAGAGAAACTGCCATTTAAATGTATGTTACATGGTAACAGTGTTATATTGTTACCATATATTTGTTACATATTCAAAACACAGATCTTTTTTTGCTTCACCAGTCTATCTAGACCAGAGTTGTGGATTTGATTTAGCCCTACTTTGGTCTTAACATTTCAAGCGTTTAACTTTGAGGATTCACGTGAAGCTGGCACATCTGCAGAATCAGTAAATCAGTTATTTTCAGTTTTCCATGTTAGTCCAGTAAGTGGTAGTAATTTAATGTGTTCTCTTTCTCAGGGTTAGTTCAACCTGTGTCAGTATATATAGCTGAACTAAAGTATTTTCTTCATATGCTTCACATTTCTCTGTGTCTTATCTGTAAAACAAATTACTTTTTCAGAATGCTAAACTTACAGAGTTCTATTTTGTTTATTTTTTTCCTTGATTTTAGATTCTCCTAAGTCTAAGTCAAAGAAGAAGAAAAAAGAAAAGCACAACAAAAAGGTATTGTATAGGGTGGTGGTAGCTGAACTGATAAATGAACACTTGACATTATACAAAAAGAGAAATAATTTGCCAGTCATTGCTGCTCCAGCTGGAGTTTAGAGTAGTCTCTGAAGAAAAGAGAAGTGGGGAATCTTGATAACTTTATAGAATTTGTTAGAATAAATTATTTGTAGTCAGTAAGAGAAGCAAGTGGTAAATTCTTGCTGTTGTAATTTTTCTATTCCATTTTCCATTCCATTTATTTTATATATTGGGGTTACTTCAAAAGACAGAGAATGGGGAATCAGACATTTTCTGTTCCTTGGAGTCCCAAGGATGCTGTGGTGCATTACTTTCTACTAGTTGTCCAGCAGTGGTAATGGCAAACAGTAGTGGCTCTTTTGACTTGAGTGGCCTTGAGAGATCCTTGTGGGTTTGGGGATTTTTGCCCTTGTTAGTCTGTAAGCATAACAGCATATGTCTTATTATTGTAGAAAAGGAAAAAGGAGAACAAAATGAAGAAAAAGAAAGAAAAGAAGAAAAGGAAAGAGAAAACAGGACCTGTCCAGCTTTCCAAGGTATGCTGGTCTGACTGTGAAGCCCTGTTTTATTTCTCACCTACATACTTAATCTTTCCTGTCATAGAAATGTTTATGACGTCACCGGTTTGGTCATCAACCAGTAGAAACCTCCTTCTGTTGTTGCGGACAGTTCGGAATTATAAAAGATGATTGTCTTTAATTTTGCATAGGATTTGTAATGGTACAGAACAAAGCTTATGTCTTTTTAACGTGTGATCTCATTTCAGTTCTTCAAAAACAAAAAGAAGAATGAAAACTACAGCATGATAACTGGAAAGAAAATTAAGATGAAAATAAAGAAGACTAAGGAAGATATAGAGGTAAGAAATAAGTAATCTAAGTGTCCCTAATAAAAAATACTGTATCTTTTAATATTTTTCTAATAGTAGTTTTTGTAGAAGAGTGGGTCTTGCAGTTAGGAGTTGCTAACCGAGCATAGCTTCTAGTGTGGCTGAGAAATTTTAATTCATTCTTTTGGCAGGCTTTATGTTATGAAGGGGCTTGGAATACTCAGTCTTGAGCATATAAACCAAAGGATGCTTGTGCAGGTTCTTAGCATTTCAGCCTCTAATCATTAGCCAGTTTGTAGCTTTCTCTTGTACTGATGTTAATTGCACTCATCTTCTTTCAGACTCTTGTGATCAGTTGTGGTAATTGCTACTGTTTTTCTAACACATGCAAGACTAGCTTTTATTTAGAGAGGAATTTAAAAAAACACAGTAGTAGTATTAGGACCACATGCTCCTGCATTTTTTCAGAGCAGTCAGATGTTTTTGCTGAGATACCCGGGGAAACAAATACCATGAATAGTGTTGTGTGCTATTGCTATGGATGTTTGGACTCAGCACTTAAATAATACCTTCTCCCTTCAACAATTTCCACACCTTAGGGTGACCTGCAGAGGGCTCTGGTGCTGGTCTGGAAGTGTTATTTCTATGAGGTATCCAGCTTGGCAGATTCTGGTTCAGCCATAGTAGTTTGTTCTACAGCTACCAAAGCAGTCCTGAGCATTTTGAGTTAAATTTGACTGAAAACACATAATCTTCTCTCTGTGACACCAAAGTGTGTGCTAAATTATGCTAAATGTTTGCTAGTTCTGTTCCAGTGATCTGCTTGCTGTGATACTTGATTTCAAATATTTGATGCTGGTCCCTTTTTTGATTGATGCCTGTGGTCTTGCTGAATTGAACAACATCCATTCTTTACAATATTTAAAGATTCAAAAATGTTTTTATAAAAAACGCTGGAATTAACTGGTTGGGCCATCTTTTACATGAAGAAAGAACCTAAGTTCAGGGTTCTGTTATGCTGCATAAGCTGCTGTTTATGCATAGGGAAAAAAATATACCTCCCAAAGCACAGGACTTACTCTGGGTACAGTGAAAGTTGCTTCAGCCACCAGAGAGGAGCATCTGCTCTGCTTGTGAGCTCCCTCCTGGACAGGCTGTGAGCTGCAGGATGACAACCCACTGGAGCCTCCTCAGGGAGCCACTTAGGAAATGTCTCATGGAATAGTGACAGCTTGTCTCCCCAGTACCCATTGCCTGGCACTTCCCCTGGGCACCCACGCCTCACTGGTAGCTAGTTAGACCCAGCTGTGTCAATGGCACTTGCTTTGGGATGTGAAAACCCCACAGAAAACAGGGATCTGTGGCCTTGCTCCTGAGTACAGGTCTGTTCAGCCACTGCCTCTGCTTGTCTGCTCTGCAGAGAGACCGGAACCGTGCACAGCTCCTGGAATTTCTGAACTCTGCCTTGTAACGGGAAGAGTGCTCACCAAGGATTGGTAGATGTACCGAGCCAACCATCATCCTAGCAGATCACTAAAGGGAAACTCAGGGAAAAGGACACCAAGTTGGACAAGACCAGACCCTCCTACAGAGAAGAAAGTTGGAATGTCCTTTTTTAATGGCAAAACAAAGAGTAGCTAATAACTTGTTAATGGAGATCCATGTCCTCCTTTTAAGATCCTGAGGTAATAGCCAGTCTGTGGTGTTTCAGAAAAGCCCAAGTGTGTGTTGTTCACAATGATAAGAAATGACACACTGAAGTCCAGCAATGTAATTTCTATCCTAACTGCATGCAGAATGCACTCTTGATTTCAAATGTCTTAATTTTTCTAGTAGTTTAAGCAGAGTATTTGTAAATGTCTGTTTGAAAGATGAGGTGTTTCTTTTATGTATATTTTTTTCTGGTAGTGGTTATGCTTATCCTAAAGAGCAAATTTACCTTTGTAAATAGAACATCCTTTTTCATAAATGATTTTTTTTTTTTGAAAGTTCATTCACTAATATGTTATTTTGTTTCAGAATTTGAGATGCTGTGTTTCTCTGGACAGTTTATTGCTCTCTCTCATTAGAAAGTGTAACAGCAAAATACTCTAGAGCAATAATGGTAACAAATTATTTTTATCCTAAAATAGAAGCAGGAAAGGTCTCTGGTTTTGTTTATCTGAATCAGTTATTCAGCTCATAGCAGATAGTTTACTCTCCATATCTGATGTTGCAGTTCCTAGACCAGAAGTTCTGGAGTTGTGGCCTGCTTTTCTGATCCTGTGAGCCATGTTACAAATCTTTCTCTCTCTGAAGTGCAGCAAGACACATCCTATCGACATACCTTAGTCTGATGGACAAGAGCTGTGGAATGGTGTTGAGGCAGGCAGTGGCAGTGACTTCACAGGTCTGTTGACAGTCCACTGTGAGATGAGACAGGGCATCAGGAGCCCAGCACAGCTTGTGGGTGTGCCAGTGTGGTAATTTGCTCAGTGCCTGCCTTCTTTCCAAACCTTGACTCTTGGTTACCCAGCAGGCCCCTTTGTACATAACCCCGCTGTGGGAATTCCACTTGAATCAGGTGCTTGTGAATCAGGTGCTCCTCAGGGGCTGCAGTTTAGGAATGCCTGAAGGAAGGACTCGAGGGGAGTTAACTTTGACAAGAACATCAAGTGTACAGCAGAGTGGGGGGAGTTCATTAAAGAGCAAATGGAAAACTGTGTCTGTGTCTGCTACGATGTTTTGAAGTAAACTTGAAGATTTATACAATTGCTCAAGGGATGATTTTATAACTGTTTTGATGTGCAAAACCTTCTGAAGATGCTAGAATCTTCTCCTTCCCCTAGTTTTGTTTTGAAGCATTTTGTAGTTGTTGCAGAGATGTAACTCTAAAGACTAAAGCCCTGATCCAGCAGAGCAACTCTTTACATCCTTATGAACATAACACTTGCAAAAACATAGGCAAGAAATGGAGTTTCCTTGACTTTTAATCCAGCAATGGAAACGGTTTTTTTGAAAGCACTGTACTGAAATGTTACTGGGGGGGAAAAAACAACCAAAAAAGAAAGCCCCTTTTATTTATCATGGGGATTATGTTTTGATTTATGCTACTTTGGTATTTTCTAGCTAGTGATGTCAAAGCATCTTGCCCACATAAGCAGCTTTTATCTCTGGACTTTGCATAACACAGTTAATCCCAAACACACTTCAGAAGACAACATCCTTCCTGTTCCCTAGGTTATATTTTATGTAAAGATAGTTTAATTTTGGAAAACTTGGTGTGGAGTAGGGAGTAGAAATTTTGAAGATGTAAAGAAAATAGGAATGGGAAACGCAGAGGTCACAGTTGAAAAGAACTGCATTGGTTGGGAGCTTCATGCTTAGTTTAAATAATTATTTTTTGTTGCCTTGGTCAAGATCATAAAATTCCTGCCCTGTTCCACATTAGTATGAAAAAGGCAAAGGGCCTTTAGTAAGATGATTCGGACTGTTCTTCCTTTCGGGTTTTGGTAGTTGTCTTTCATGGTACAAAAATCAGTCAAACTAATCCTTCTTAAAAAACAAAGCTTTTTTTTAGTTTGTGTTCAGGACAGAGAAATTTTTTGTTTACTTTTCTTGACATGCTGGATATGCTTTGGTGATGCTTTAAAATATTTCTGTGCCAGCATTTATTTCTAAGCTATCATTTCTTCTAGAAAGCCAAGCTGCTTAAACTCTGTGGCAGTGATTCTGCTTTATTCTCTCCTGCCCAGTCAGTTACAAGCGCTCTCTGAAACTTCCCAGCAGTTGCTGCTTTTCTAAGCCTCCTATTCTACCCATGTCCATGTAGATTCTCAGGCTTCTAAAGAGGCTTGAATCATGTTGCATCCTTCCCTTCTCCGTCTTTCCCCACAAGCACTGAGACCCTGGGCGTCTTCTTGGGACTGAGCGTCTTTGAGGCTGCTGTTGGGAAAAGGCCAAGAGATTCCAGTCCTCCCTAGTGAGCACAGACCCTTACAGCCAGAATAATTTTCCATGCTTGCACCCTCAGGGAAGAGGGTCATTTCACTAAAGCATAGCTTCTTGATACTGTTTCAGATCCCTGTAGTGGCAGTTGCACCAGACTGAACCAGATGAGAAGGTTACAGCAGTTACAATGTGGTGAAAATCAGGTTGAGAAATTTGCATGAGGGAACTGTGAAGGAGCGTGGGATGTTAACCTGATACACACATGGCTGATAGAGAGACTTGCTGCCAGGTCTACCAAAAAGTTCATGTCATGGGCAAAGGTGAAGGCTGGAACAACAGAGCTGTGGAAAAGGTGTGAGGTAGGGCTGGAGGGAGACGGCTGCCATCAGAAGTCATGGAGTGGGGCAGAGGCCAGATGATGAGGCAGGGGCTGCAGAAGCTTACTTGGCTGGCAAGTTTAGGTTCTTCCTACAATGCTGAATAATAGAATCTTTCTATATAGATGTGAAACCTGCCTTTTGTGTGTGTGTGTGTGTTACAGTCTTCCCTGTCATACTCACCTTCTGTGTTCTGCACAATTTTCCATTGTGGGAATCATGCAGAGCTCAACTGAACTTTTTTAGCTGCAGAATTTTCAGAAACAGAAGTCACTGTTGTGGGAAGGAGCGGAAGGACACATTCTCTGAGCTGCTGCTGCCATGCCTGTCTTCCTTGGTACTGTTTAATGTATTGTATCCCAGCCCGTTTTTGTGGGCAGTGCAATTCTTTGTTACTCATTTCCTTTAGAGATGGCTTGAACTTCACTCTTTTGCCCACACAAAAGCGTAGCAGAAATGAAAAGCTGAGGAAATATTGATAAATGCCACTTTGACTTGGAAGTACCTGGAACCAAGGTGTCTCATCCTGAGCAAGGCCTGCCATTTTGGTAACAGTTCAATATACAGTGTGGTGAAACTTGGGCAGGTTATGCTCTTTAGATGTACCTGGGGAGGAATGTATCATTCCCAGTCATCCTCTGCAGCAGGAAAAACAATGAGCTCTACATGCAGGGGAAGAGGCAAGGTCAGAGAGGCTGAAGTGATTTGCCCTTGATGGCTGGTGGAGCTCTGATGTCCTTTCCTATGTTAAACACACTCCTCATGGTCTTTGCTGCGTGGGTCTTTGCTGTGTGTATTTAGAAACAAGTTTCCAAAGTTCTGGTTCAACACTCAAGGTTGGGACCTCCACTGTCATTTGAGGACTCTGTGGAACTGCTGAATTTTATGTCATACTAGGTTTCCCTGCAGGAATGAGGTTCTGGGCACACATGAGAATCCTGCAGTTTGCACTTGGTTATATTTGAAGCTGTAGGGCAATGAGTTTTTGAGGACCTGCTTCTTAAAATTATTGGCAAGCACCCATCTACCTAGTTCCACCTCTGGAGAAAATTAATCATCAAAACTGCCCAGTGCAGAGACTGTGATTTATTTGCCTGTTGACAACAGGTATTTTTTCTCCCTGCCTTAAATTGTGCTTCAGGAGTATGAGTCATGTAGTGTTGTCTAAGGGACGAGCAGGACATGGTGCTGAGGGGTCTAAGGAAGCCTTTTGAGAGCCCTTTGGAGCAGCGTGAAGAATGTCATTACTCCCCAGCCTGAGAGGCAAAGTGTTTGTGATGGCAGCTGCTCCCATGCCAGTGTGCTGGCACTGGTGCCCTCTTCCTCTCAGGCACTGGACACCAGGCTAAAATACAGAGGTAAAATGCTACAATCTGTGGATGATCCTGGCCAGGACCTTAACAATTTATAATTTTATGAAGAGTCCAGTGACAATGTAGACAGTGTGTTCTTGTGGGCCTCTTTCTCACTGTGTTCACTTTGCTCTCCATTCGTGAGCTGCTCTAGAGGTGACAGAACAGTGGTATGAGTGTGAGGAATCTGCATTTGTCTGGAGAGGCCTGATTAGGAAGCTGCTGCCTGTTCCCTTGGACGGCGCTGGAATATCTGCCGGTAGATGGCAATGCTGTCCAGCTGGAATGTCACCGAAATTCCACTTCTTTTTTTTTTTTTTTTTTTTTTTTTTTTTAACGTTTGGACATTGGCTTTGCACTTTCTGAAAGTCTGAAACCCTATAATTAGCCTGCAAATACCTAATTATGGTTATGGGGAACATGTGTTAATACTGTCCTATGAATTTAATCCAGTCTTTGTTCCTTTCTTGCCCTTGGCTGTGCTGAGGACAGTCTCTTCTGCTGGTGCCTGTGTGCCAAAGGCAGAAGGAAGCCTTTAACTTCTCAGTAGCTGAATGCAAAGGGAGTAGGTTGCTGAGAGCCAGCAGGGGCCTGGAAGGTGCACCACCCTACCTGGGGCTGCTGAGTTCTTCAGAAACTGCACTCTGCTCTTTTCCATCTCCTAAATATCAGTGTCAGAATATAGAAAGAAAACTCACCTACATAAGGAGTATTTCAGTGTCACTGCTTCATAATATGTCTGGTTATTTAAATAGTCTTCAGACCAAATTAAGTACAATCTGTTGCTTTAGGCAACTTGACACCTGAAAGAATCAGGTTGGAAAAGTACTGCAGATGGACTGTGACCTGTGGAGGCCTCTGAGGATACACCATTGTGAACACTAAACAGATGTAATAGTAATTACATTCTGAGAGCAGATACTCTGATGTCAAAAGCTTTTTCCTCACTTTGGTGTCTCTGTTCCTGAGTTAGATTTCATTTATTTGGTAAAGACAACATGTGTCTGTGGCTAAAGTATAGAGGTAAAATGCTATAATCTGTGGATAATCCTGGCCACAATTATAACAATTTATAATCTTATGAAGTGTCCAGTGACAATGTAGACAGTGTGTTCTTGTAGGCCTCTTTCTCACCTTTCTTGTGCTTTTTAAGATCTTATCTGGTAAGGATTTTCCCTTAGTCTGAGAGTATCTTTGTGCGGCAAATGCACAGAAAATACATGGTGGTCACTGGGAGACCTGAGCCCAAGACCCAGTGTTCAGGGCCAGCAGAGCATCTTTCTGATGTAAGCCAGCGTGAGTTTGTCTGACCAGCAAAGGGAACAAGAGGTCCCTTGTGCCAACAGCCCACACACAGACAGCAGTACCAGGGAAAGGCAGGCACTGAAATTATGATGTCTTTGCCTGGCACAGGTGGGTGGAACTAAGGGAGGTCTAATAGCCCTTCCTCTATTGCAGAGCACAACCAAAAAGACTGTGACTGATGCAGTCCAGTTCTTCCAAGAATGCTTTTTGGGCAAAACTACAGTACCGTATCCTTTAGCAGGGAGGTGTAGCAGAACACAGGAATATCAGAGTGGCCATTCAGTCAAACTGTAGTTTTCCTTCTGGGAGAGGCCTATAGCAATGTCTGGGGGATGCAGTGTAAGCAACAACACAGATTTGGTTGTCCACAGCTTCTGGCAAGGAGTAACTCAAGCCCTGTGCTATAAGCTGCATCTAGAGCAGTGTGTCTTCCTAACCCCCTGAATTCAGTCCCCTTTTGGAACCACTTGTCTTTCTGATGTGCAGAATGTGCTAAGCAATGCAATTCATTCTTCAGTAATACCTCATGTGGGGGAAAAAGTTCCCTTTTGTTAAACATATGCATGCTTTGTATATATGATGCTTAGCACAGGGAGCCCTGAGCCATCTGGGGCCATCTGCTGCAATGAAAGTGTTCCAGTACACAGGATCAGGTATGGAATCAACAGAATGACTCAAAAGTATCTGGAGACAAAACACCCATTTTGTCTCTCATATCATCTCATTTTGTGGTAATACTGGGTAACGTAAGACGTGCTCGGAAGCACGTTGATGAAGACTTCAGTTCAAGGTTGTGTCAGCAGACCATGTAGCTTCAGAGAACTTCAGTCCTTTGCAACTGCTTAAACCTGGTTATTTATCACCTTGTATCTTGAGATCTGATTGTAGAGGTAGCAAGATAGAAGGTGGGCAGTTGCATGTGTAGCCTGTAGAGAGAGGATGGAGGTTTTTTTGTTTAGATCAAGTGCCTTTACCATTCGTGCCTTCCTGTTTTGATATATACACAGTAGGGCAGTGGAACAGCTGTTGTGTTTGGCTAGATATAGACAGATTATATTTCAGGAGATCTTTAATTAAAGACAACAAGTACAAATAAATTGGTTTATATTCCACAGCTTTGCTTTAATTCTCTAAGGTTCTGTGTTGAAATGTATAAACAGTGCTGTGTCAGCAGGCAGGTATTTCCCTCAGAGCTTACTCCGTTTCCCCATGGCATGACAGCTGCCTGAACTCTGTGCTGATGTGGGTGATCAGCTCCTGCCTGCACATCCTTTCTGGCTGACACAGCCTGTGGCCAGGCTCATCTCTAGAAGCCCCAGGAGCAGGGCTGCACAGCCTCCCTCAGGAGAGTAGTGGCTCTAAGGAGTGCTGGCCCCTGGAAGCTGAGCAGTGCAGCTGAACTGCTGCTATTACTTTTAAGAAGGTATAGCAAGTGTAGGACTGCTTTTTCCTGTGTGTGGCAGTGTCCTTTGGACAGCACAACACTGTCAGCAATGTGCCAACAGTGATGCTCTGAGCTGATACCAAAAGCCTTGCTCCATTCTGAAAGCATGTTTGAGGATTTAGAATGATTCTTGTTCGGTTCACTTCTGTTTGTTAGTGATGATGTGCTGCTAGTTAACATTTCATTCTCCTTAAAGAATTAAGACACAGGACAAGTTCTCAGGAGGTGCTAAAAACATCAGAGGGTCTCATCAAGATTTTTTTGTTGTTGTTGTTTTTCTACACTAGCAAGTAATGCAGCCCAGGAAGAGCAGAGCAGTAGAGTCAGACAGTTACCAATGAGGACCTGATCTTCACACTACACAAATTTCATGAGAGTTTATTTCAGACCACCATTAGTCCAGATTTATTGTTTATGAGCCACCTGCAATGGATCATTTGGGTTGGCTTTAGCCAGAAACAATCTGGTTAGCCTGCTGTGTGTGCCCAATGCCATGGACCCATAGCACAGTATGTGGGGACAGTCAGGAGTTTCATGCTCCTCATTTGAACTGACACTAATTTAGCCATGCCAAATGTGGAATTAGGACAAGGCAAACAGGAGTACATAGTTTTTGGCGCATGCTGAGACCAAGGGATCATTTAAGGTTCAGTCTACAGCATTTCTAAGAAAAACAAGCACCACAAGCAGTGCAGCGGTTGTGCACCCTGATCACCCCTGATCCCAGCTCTGCTTCAGTACCTGTTGCTGCATGCACAATGCAGGAGCTCACAGTCAGTCTCCAAGCAGCTGGCTGCAGGCAAACATGGTACTACTTCTACCCCTGTAAGAGTACTAGATGGCATGGAATAATAGATCTCTCATAGCTTGGTATCTGAATATCCCTCTATCATCAGATCCTACTGTGAGCCCAGTGTAACTTCCAGAAGTGGCACAGGGAGAGTGATACTGTTCAAGAGTTTGGATTACATTTTATTGTGGAATTAGAAATGATAGGTAAGTTGGGGCACAACAGCTGTTACAAACACTGCCACAGCCTGGCCTCCATGACATGCAGGGCTTTGACCAAAGATCAGATCTGTCTCCTTTGCTGCATGAGAATGGTGTCTGCCAGCTGGAAGTTGTTAATGAAGGGCACAGCATGATCACAGGCTGCTGTGACAGTGTCAACACCCTTCAGTGATTTCCTTGGCTTAGTACATTGCTGCAGGGGAGTTACTTACTGCTGATTCTCCTTAGGAAAGAGTGAGCATACTACTGACACTGTGCTGTAACAAAGAGCTTTGTGGCAGTGTGTCAGAATGTCCCGTGTCTCCCAGCAGTCCATCAAACATCACATCAACACGGTCAATACTGAAGGTGTCAAACAGAACATAAGTGCAAATAAAATGAATACAGAGCTGCAGCATGAAATTCATGAACCCATCTGTCTTCAGTACCATACAGTGGCTTGCAAATATATTTAAAATAAAATGGCTGACCCTTTTCCAAACAAGAATTGTTTCTGCAAATTGTGGTGACCCCTTGCTAGAGATCCTACATCTTCTAGACAGCTAAGGCTATGCTAAGTATGTCAAGCCTTGGTTTTTACTTCATATATGCAATCACATTACTTCACAAGGACATATGGCTGAAAAACACTAAGCTGATTGTCAGAAGGCTTTAAACTCTCCCTTATTGACCTAGAGTTGAAACAGCCTGTCCCAAACTGGATGCTGTATTTGGAAGCCCTGACTTTTTGATTAAAAATGAGCTGCTTTCTGTCCCTAGGAGGGTTGCTGGCAGTAATGTTTACCAAGGGATAGAAACTTCAGCCTGGTGCTAGTAAGAAAGCCTTGTCTTCAATCTTACATAGCCCAGAGGGGAGAGAGAGGAAGAGTCAGAATCCCAGTCTCAGAGAGCTCTTAGGGGGTTGATCTTGATCTTTGTTTTATGCTGCCTTCCTCCATCTCTGGAAGAAAATGCACATTTCTAGTCTAGGATAGATTTCATGTACTGGAATTCTTCCCAGAGTTGGCACAGCTTCAAAGGGTTTTAATCTTGGCTGTAGAACCCACATGCTGTTGCAAAGATCCCCAGGGAAAAATAGCTGGAAACGGACAAAAGAACAACAAAGCTACAGGGTCCTCCAGGAGGCTATATCCCACTGAGATGATTCCCCAAAAGCCAGTCATACAAGCAAATCCCTCTCTTTGTTCCTCATCTCCCGTTGGTCACCACAAAGCATCCTAGCCCTTGGGTTCTCTGCAGGACACTTGACTTTCACAGTATGCCCTACTGTTCCCTTTGCTGGTGAGAGCTCTCCCTACAGATGCTGAGTTAGGGCCTTAGCAGCTTTTCCTTAGTGGCATTTTCCTGTCTCTTCAAGGTCTCGGAAGAACCTTCATCTGCCAGAGCATTTCTATCACTCACAGCAGCAGAAAGTTCAGGTGATCTCAACTGTTGCCACTGTACAGAGATGAATGAGAGATGAATGCTGAGTCCCTTCACCTTTCCCTTTAAATGGATACTCCAGCCCTCTTTCAGGATTGGCCATAAACATTGATTTCAGCCCACAGATTTATTTCTGGGGTGTAGGGTGGAGCACTTGGCTCAGCAACACAGAGCACTGAGGCCCCAGAACAGCACTTGACACTGCACTGAGATATCCACCTGTGTATCTACACAGCAGGTTGATAAATTTCTATCTACTCTGCACATGCAAGGTTCAGGGGGTTCTGCCTCCACAAGAGAGAAAGTACCCAAGAAACTTGAACATGCATAAACTGGTGGTTGTCGAACATGATTGCTCTTTAATCTCAAAAAGCTTGGGTCTGCTTCTACTCAGGCTGGATTGTGAACTGTCAGCAAAAAAGCAGATCAAGAGCAGTGCTGAGATTACCTGTGAAGTTTGTTGAAGCACTGAAGAAGGCTAGTTGGAAAAGGAAGTTCAGTTCCAAATCAGATACTAGCTTTAACTCACAAGCCTGATCCTGCAAGCCTCGCTCATTTAAGTGGCTGTCTTGCTTTCAGCAAGATTGGTCCAGCCAGCAGCTCTCAGTAGCTTGAGCCAGAAGTTTTTATAGATAACTACATCCAGGCTGGAGGGGAAAGGGAGAAGACATACATAGCAAAACTAATTAATTTTCCACAAGAAAGCAGTAATAAAAATGAGATAGCAAGTGAGCCTTGCCCTTAAGGTTACTGAATAGCTACTGAGTTAAAGGAAGGCTACCATGTTTGGTAATAAATAAATCATGTCACAGACTGCAGGCATCGGCAGCGGTTACTACAGACACAGCTTCCAAGACAGAGACAGGCAGGGAAAGAGAGATGGAAAAAAGAAGAAACAGTAGAGTTAAAAACGGGTTAGCTGGGATTTTGAAAGATCAGTGTCTAAAAACCTTATTCAGTACAGAGTCAGAAATCCTTGGTGTTCCGAAATTCTGGCATGCTCCAAACCCTCCTGTTGGGCTGGGTGCCCCGTTCCACATCCTCAGAGATGGTCTTGATGTCACTGATGAATGGGGAAATCCTGGACCGAGATTTAAATGTTGTTAAGGAGAGGCTGGTTCTGTTCTTTGTGTTCCACTGCCTTGCAAGCTTCTTGGCCTCTTCCTCCTCTTTGATCTTCTCAGCAGCTTCCTGCAGGACGGAGCGGAAGAGCCGGGATACTTCCTGTGCTTCTGGTTCATACTCTGCAACGACTTGCCTGAACCTGGAAGCACAGTCAAGGCACAGCTTTGATTAAAAACATCAAATTACGGATTGCTGCCAAATCGCTGTGCTAGGCTTGGAACTTGCACTTTCCTGCTGAATGGGACTCCCTGGGCTGAAGGGAACAACAAGGAAGGGCCATGAAGGTATGCCCAAGGTCTCTAAAATTACAAGCAAGCCAGGGAATGTAAGGAAGTGACGAATCATTGTTTCTTATAAGCACAAGAAATAATAGGGAGAACAAAACAAAGCTAGAAGGCAAGTTTGAAACAGGAGGAAGTGCTCTTTTCACACAACACCTATTAAACTAGAACTCAGTGCTATCAATGGCTTAAGAAACAAAGTTATTGCACAACTTTGTGGAAAATGTCCCCATCACTGCTGATTAAACATGGTTGTCCAAATGCACACCCTTGCTCAAAGTAGTCCCTGAACTGCAGCTTACCAGAAGCTCAGGATAGACCAGGGAAAGCTCCGTTAAAATTTCCCTGTTTCTGGTTCTTGTTCCCCATAGCATTACCCAATGGCCTCTAGACAAAGGAAAATTCAGTCACTTTGTTTGGTAGTCTTTCAATATTTAACTTTCTGTGAAGTGCTGTTTCATCTTCCTATGGATTTCTATAACATAATGGACTGGCTCAGCAGTCAACACCTTGGTTGGCAGCACAATGCTGTATCTAATTAGATAACTCTGTATTACTTCAGTGCCTTCTCAACAAAGAGCTCAAAGTGGAGTTTTGGGAAATGTATTAAGCTAGCTTAATACCAAGGAAGTGAAGAATCAGCACTGCTTATTTTGCAGGTGAGAAAGATAAGATGCAGGGCAGAATAGTTTTCATGAAGCCTCTGAATGGGCCACTGGCTGAGCAGTGAAGAGATTATGGCAGTCCTGACACCTTGTGGGGTGAATTGTCCCCTGCCTGGAGAGTGTGGGATGCACTCCCAAGGCTCACACACTGGTCACATAGATACTCTGATGGTTCTGTAACAGTATGAATTAGTGACAAATGGTAATATGGCTACTCTTCTAATAAATAATCAGTTCTTAACATAAAAATTATACCTGAAAGGAGACATAGAGCTAATAAACTAGTACTTCACTAAAATCCAGGTATTTGTACTGCAGGGAAGCTAAAGTGTATAAGGTAAGCATACAAGCCTAATACAGCAGAAGCTGTATTGCTTCTTGGGTTTTTGAAAATCCCCATGAATGTAAGAAGGAGTTTAGCACATATGGAATTGCACAGCTTAATGGTGTGAAAGAGAAACCAGAAAGACTTTTTGTATATTTATGTATTTTGACTCCGACTGTGAAGGCCTGAAATTGGACACACATCGTGACACCCTGCTGTATCCCAGCTATTTCTCTCCCAGCAAGTACTGGCAGCTATGGGTACAAGTGTGGAGACACCAGTGTTGCTTTCTGAGGGAACTCAGTGTCAGCAGAAGCACCAGTCCCTTCCAGCGTCAAGCCAGAGCAGTTTGACACAAAACCTTCCAAAGTCACCAAAATGTTCCTTAACTGAAATGTTGCTTTGGATGAATTCTTAATCTCCCTCCTCTGCCCCCTCACAAAACCTCTAAACTTTGAGTGTTTGGGTGCAAAAAGCCTCTGAGGTGCTGTATTTAAGTACTGCCGCAGTGATGCCAAAATGAATTGTGCAGAGCCTGGAAGGGCAATAGACAATCTCTTGCTGAGGGCTAGCAGACAACAGCAGGAACTGGGATTTGTTGGACATTGCAAACTTCCTTTCTTCCTTCTTAGGAGGCAATTTGGTTGCATTATCAAAGAGCCCAAAATACAGTTTTCACAATAAATACATTTTTCCCTTTATCCTATTTGAAGCAAAAACAGGTGAGTCCACAGAAGTCTTCACAACATTATTATTATTATTATACCAGGGAAAGTAGCTTCAAAGGATGTCTATTGCAGAGCTGAACTAAAATGAGTCATTCTGGTTTCTTATCTCAATGTGTGTTTTAAAGAGAGGCACTGTCACATTTTTTATATATATATATATATCTCATTACATCCTCCTCTTTTGTATTGGCAATTGTGCACCCAAAAGTCCTCGGCACTGCCTCCACTTTCAGAGGCTGTGTGTCATGCTGTTGGATTGTGGCTGTAGAGCAGGCAGCAGCACCTAGCAGGCTATTACTGCCAGTGCCTTCCTCTGGGAACAAGAGGGGAAATAGATGATATGACAGCAAATATAACCCCTGAGCAGACAGCTCTAATGCTAATGGCCCGTGTTGCTGATAACACTCCCAACCAATCCAGCTGAAATAGTTTTCTGAAATCAGGGTGACTTCCCACCTGCCCAGCTATCTGCCTCTTTGCACTCTTCTTAGCGTAGTTTTGTCCAGTCCGCTGTTAAGATTTACCTCTAACTTTTCAAGACCAACACCAAAACTACTTTGTAAGGATTTGAGCACGTCTAAGAAACAAAGAGAAAGCAAGCCAAAAGACTGTCTGCCAGTCACACAATGAAAAGTCACCCTGATTGTGATGGAGAAGGGAAATGGGATCCTTTTCTCTCCCCTAACAGAATGAACTAACTTCACCCCTTTATCAATACCCACCTAACTTCAGTACCAGCACGTTTGTGTAAGGGACAAGCTCATGTAGGAAGTCCTAAAGGAGTGCAGATCACAAATATTTCTCAACAGAAAAGATGGACAGGTTATCAGGGCTGAGCTCCAGCTAAACCAGTCTATGTATCAGAAAAATAAAAAGTTTTTGCTGCAGGCACCTACACATAACCGAAGCCGTCTTCTCCAAGTATCAGTGAGCATCAGTTAATGTGCTGGATGATTCAGCAGTCTGCTCTCTGCACAGAGCACCCAGTATATAAAAACAGAAAACCACTGGAATCAAGGAGCATGGCCTTGTATCTTGGGAAACAAACTCCTCACAAAGCTGCTCAGTGGGGATAAGAACACAAAATTGCACAAGGCTCATCTATCTTCTAGCACAGGTTAACACCCTTGTGTTTTTGCATGGGATAGTTTCAAACTAGGCAACTGCACAACCATGTCCAGAACCACTTCAACAGGGTTTCCTTACTCATCATTAAAGCAGAGCTCGCTATCTTAATTGTGGCTCAAGCTATGGAACTGCTGGTAACTATCCTGGAACACATCATGCAAGTCACACAGTCTGAGATGTGACAAAAACTCACCTTGAACCAGCACAGATCAGGGGAGGATGTATAGGCATACACAGGGATGAGCACATTCCCCAGTCCAGGCAGTGTTTGAATCACAGTTCAAACAAATTTGTTCTTTAAATTGTGACCCTTCCATTGCTTTATAGAGCTGTCAGATTTTAAGAATCTGGTTGTGCTTGGCTCATACTAGCACTGCTTTTCAAAGCACTGTCACCTGCCTGTGTTATTCTGTAGGTCTCCCATACAGTAGGTTCCCTAAGTACAGCCTGAACTTTAAAGACCTGTTAAATCCAATGAAAGTCCATGGACTTAAACAATGTGCTTATAGTTCAGGGTATTCCTGAGAGCCCGTCTGAATGGAGAGCTCTAAGCAGATTTAGCCATTCAAAGAAAACATGGGGTTGCTTAGTGCTAATAATTAACTGCTGACTCCTGAATCTATATTTTGAGCAGTAATTCTGGTTATAGGGTAAAGCTACAAACAGCTTTGCTAGAGAAGGCTCCTTGACTCCCAAAGAGTTACAGCATTCACACTAATTGAAACACTCATGTCACAGCACCTCAAACTTAAGCTCACAATTGTAAAAAAATCCATTTCTGATTTTAGTTATTTGTCTTAGATTCAATCTTACTAGGAAGGCCACTTCATCTATTCACAATCGTTAGAAAATTACAGTCCTTAGCCTGTGATATTGATAACAATTCAGATCACCAAAATGCAGGTTTACATTTCCATACTAGGGAGTTTTTTTGTTTCCCTCCAGGCACAGGAGGACAGAAGCCAGCTGTTTCACTTTTGCTGAAACTGAAAGAAATTAAACAGACTTTAACTAGCTCTGACGAGGGTTAAAGCTCTGAGTAAAGATGGTGAAAAATCTAGCATTTTTTATTGGCAACATACTATTCTACTTGTTCAGTTTAACCATTGCAGTTATGTACTACAGACCTCACCAAACTCACTGTCATTTCCTTCAGTTGGCTTCAGGATTTAATTTTAAATAGTCAGCAATCTCATAACCCAGTAACCTAAAGCTAAGGTTAGGTTATGAATGCAATGGCTTTATTTGCATGAGGTGAATCAGAGTCTCCAGATATCTGCTATTTGCAGTGTATTTGAATCCTTCTAGAATTCCAAGAGACTCAAAGAGAAGTTTCTATTGACCCAAAATACAAAATAGGCAATCTGGATCTGAAAAAAAAACCCTTTCATTTGTGAAGTGCTCCTTTCCAGCCTCCTCCACAGCTAAAGAAACAAATTTGGAGAAATTTTGCCTCTCAGTAAATGAGTCCATACCCAGAGAATAGGACAATTTGGATAATCATTTAAACCTTTAGAGAACAAAGTGATATCTCTGACAGCTCATATAAAAATGTTTTGTTCTGGCTTTGACTATGAACTCAGAGTCTCACAAAGAAGGAGACCTTGCATGACACAAACAAAACAAACTCTGCAGTCTTGCAAGATGCCTGCTACTTGTGTTATTTAAGAATTATGTGCTTGTCGAGTGCAAAAAGGACTTCAAAAAGGACCTCAGCTCTTCAAATATTTAAAATGGAAGGGAAAGGATCAAGCTGGCTATTTCAGTCAGAACCAAGGACTTTGGTAGTGTACATGCTCTGCATTTCAATTTCCCAGGGCAAGCTCACAAACTTTTTTTTGGTGGAAGATTTTTCTAAAACCTGCTCCATATTAGCAAGTCACAGAGTACTGGAGAGAAAACATCAGCAATGCAATGACCTTGTTATTAAAGTACTTCACTGGAAATATGGAGGTTTCATTGCACTCCTATTATACTCATCTTGTGAAATTTTGGGGAAGTTACTAAAATCTCCATCTTATCTCACTTTCTGCAAAGAGAATTTATCCAATTTTGGCTATCTTTCATTTAAATTGCAGGCTTTTTCTGTTTTTTTCTTTCTCCTGTACATTTGCACCTCCTAACATGGCAAGCCCCATTATTTTTGTTTCCTCATCAGTAATGAAAATTCCATGGAATGACAGAGCTCTCAATTAGAAGGTAGAAAAGAAGAAGGGTCAACTCTTAACATTTCCAGTACAAGATGAAAGGATTATTTAATAAAATTGGGAGACATTAGCTTAAGACAAGCAAAACACAGTATTTTATAACAGAGTTGTAGTTCAGGAGTGGAACTCTGCTACAGGGTGCCAAAATGTTATAAATTTACATGTGTACAAAAAGAGAAAAGCCTCCACAACCTAAACAACTGAAAGAAAAACCCACATCCACCAATTATGGACACAAGATCCACTTGTGGGTCCAAAAGTCTCACAGTTACAAAACCTGGTAAGTTGGGTGCTGTATATGAGGTGTAATTGTTCCTACTGTTGGATTTTCTTCCTTTCCTTTGCTCTTTTCCTTACACTGATGCCACTGGCCACTCTGTCACTTACAGACTGCACACCAGATCAGCCAGACCTTTGATGCAATCCAGTTCCACCATTTTTGTGGCTGTGACAGTCCCTACTCAATCACAGAATTGAAACAACAAAGGTTATGAAATCCTCTTTATTTTTTTTTTTGTCTCTGCTAACCATGTGAGCTCTGTAAAACATGCCACTTCTTGAATCATAGTGTAATACAATTTATGACAGCACCCTATTTGTAAGAGGAGTTTTAAGAGGATAGTTTTAGCCTTTTTCAATCATGCCCACACAGAGTCCACCAACGTTGTTGAGTACATTTATCAACTGCAATCAGTATGCTGGATCCTGAACAGCAGTGAACAACCATTACAAGCTGCACTGAAATCACACATCCTGCACGATCAGTCTCAATTAGGAAAAAAAAAAATAGCAGAGCAGCAAGTTTTATATGGCTCAGCTTAATACTTTCCTGAAGAGGATCAGCCTTGGGGCCTCCCTGCTCCAGCAGCCAAAGCCTGCTGTCATGGAAATAACCTGTTTGCCAGACAGGCCTTGCTCAGTGGCCCTGGGGATGGTAAACATAGCTCTGAATCCCAAGGGTTTGAAGTGGCTTGTTTACAGCATAGCTTGGAGTTAAACAAATACAAGGCAGGTGCTGCTCCCAGCAAATTTTCACTGGAGAGGTCTTGGTCACTGAATGATCCCAAATGTCTGCTCCTGCCACCATGGCAATCTTTGCAAGAGCCAAGGCTCTGTGTGCCAGTTTGCTTTCAAGGTTCAACCTCAGGGAAGATGAGGGCTAGAGAGGTAATTTTGGCATTCTTTCCCAGCTACATCCACCAGGTCCACTGTAAGACAGAGGACCAGCCATTTCCAGCACTTTTACAGCTGCAATTCAGAGGCCATAGATTCATTTATTCAAAGGAAAACAGGAGCCAGCATATGCAGTGAGGGACTGCAGGGTGCTGAGAGCCCTCTTGTATAAATCCTGCAAGGACAGTGCTCACTCTAATCCCAACTGAAGAACATGTTGGAACAGGGGAAGCTGACTATAAAGGCACATTTCACAACTTTGTTTTGGCTAAGGTGCACTTAAAGAGTCACTGCTCCTCACTGTGCCAAGTGCAAGAGTTTATCTTATAGCAGCCACCCCAAAAGGAAAAGAGCCACACCCTTCCCTTCCAGTCTGGATGCTACAGCAGGTTTAGATTAATTTCTAAAGGCACTTTCACAGGAGGCCACTCAGCTGGCAGGCAGCAATCCTAAGTCTAGCACTTGAATGGCTCAACAGCAAGCCCGAGAGGCTGTGCCTACAACTACACTGCAGAAAGCACCACTTGGCTGTTCAAGCCAGCTACGTGCCCCACCTGCATCCCATGACTCCATGTCTAAGGTGAAGAGGGAGGGTAGGGAAGGGAGACATTCTCTGGGAATACCTGGCTCACAGGCTGAAAAAAATAATAGCACCTTTTGGCTAGTTTGGACACTGGGCATAAGGGCCTCAATAGACCTGCTGGACAGCTTAAATTGAGGAATGAAAGCTCCAGTGAGAGCGGGGAAACACCAAAGGAGGTTGTTCAGAGGCTGTGGAACCTCTGCCCTCAGAGATATTCAACAATGGGCAGGACAAGGCCCTAAGCAACCTGATCTAACTTTGAAGGTGGCCCTACTCCAAGTAGGAGGTGGAAATGCATCCTTCTAGAGGTCCCTTTAAACCTCAATTTCTCTAAGATTCTAAAGTCTGAAGCAAAGAAAAAAGCCATCACAATACCGAGATGTTACCTGTTCATCAGGCAAGGTAAACCTGCTCTGGCTACTCAGGAGCATAAAATACTCAAGCCAATGTCAGAAGGAAATGGTATTTTGTAACTTCTTGGAGGAAATGATGTTGTGTTAAACTGCCTTAAAACATTAGATTTCCCTTCTTTCCCATGAAGATGCTACCCCAGCACGACTCAAGATACAGGATGCCCAGTTTTGGTTCTGTTGGTCCTGGCAACCCTCGCTCTCTCCTCACACATCACAAAGAGGAAAGGGGGAAAGGAAAGGTCTGTGTCATCCCATCTTTTACTGTACCTGAGTATGACAGGCCCACAGTAGGAAGGATGTATTTTGGTGCACATGTCCTCCAGCTGCAGCCGTTCTCCAGGGCTGATGTCATAACTCTGCTTTGGATAGCTGACCAGCCAGCCGTAGTCCACCCCGGTCTTGATCTTGCGGTATTCATTCTCCCGCTCTCGCTGCTGCTTCTCTGCCTGCTTGATCTGCCAGCTCAGCTCCATCATGAGCGTTTCAACCACCATTTCTGTGGGGCTCCTCTGGGAAATGCGGTTTGGGGGCTCATTCCACCTGAACCAGGATGCCAATGACATAATGCTCTGTGTCTCTTTGCTAGGAGTGAGTTGAGGGTAGAGAGGGAGAGAAGAATAGTGCCATCATCAACACACCTCAGCTGAGAACGTTCTTTCCCCCCCACCCCTCCAATCTGTTTTTAAAATTGCTACTGGATAATCACTTGGAAATAATTGGTGCTGTGCCCCTTGAGGAATCTCACTCATAGCAGCCAGCTTGCTCAGAGGGTGAGACAGAGGGTGAAGAGGCACCGTCTTCCTAAACTTCCACTCACCCTGTAATTAAAATGAGTCACAGTCCTTACAACTTAAGTCAGGGTTAAGTTACAAGGATACTTTGCTCCCTCCAGGCTAGGCTGGGGAAGCATTCTCCTGCCCACACATGGGACTTGGGCTCCCCTGGCTGAACCCTCATGGGAGGGCACGATCTTGCAGCAACCCTAGCTGTAAAAACTCAATGCATGGAGTCAAAGGATTGCTGGGAGCTGTGTTCTAGCCAAGAGATCCTTAGAGAGGAGGCAGGATTAAGTGACCTGGTGTGGTGGGTTGAAGCTGATGCCCACCAAGTGACCACCAAAGCTGCTCTATCACTCCATTCCCCAACTGGACAGGAGAGAGAAAACATATTTAAAGGCTCACAGTTCGAGATAAGGACAGAGAGACATCCCTCAGCAATTATTGCCAGGTACAAAACAGACTCAACTTGGATATATTAGTTTGCTATTCATCAAATCACAGCTAGATAATGAGAAATAAAACCAAATCTTAAAACACCTTCCCCCACTCTTTTCTTCTTCCTGGGCTCTGCTTTACTCCCAAATTCTCTACCTCCTCCCACCTAGCAGCACAGGGGGGTAGGGAATGGGGGTTGTGTTCAGTTAACTGCACATTGTTTCTGCAGCTCCTTCCTCCTCAGGGGGAGGACTCCTCACATCCTTCCTCTGTTCCAGCGAGGGGTCCCTCCCATGGGAGACAGTCCTCCATGAACTTATGTCAGTCCTTCCATGGGCTACAGTTCTTTGTGAACTGCTCCAGCCTGGGTCTCTCACAGGGGGTGTGGTCCTTCAGAAACAGGCTGCTCCAGTGTGGGTGCCCCACGGTGTCACCAGTCCTGATAGCAAGCCTGCTCCAGCATGGGCTCCTCTCTCCAGGAGGTCCTGCCAGAAGCCTCTTCCATTGTGATCTTCCCATGGGGTCACAACCTCTTTTGGGCATCCAGCTGCTCTGGCATGGGATCCCCCATGGGCTGCAAGTGTATCTCTGCATCCTCTTGAACCTCCATGGGCTGCAGGGGCACAGCTGCCTCACCATGGCCTTCACCATGGGCTGCAGGGGGATCTCTGCTCCATTGTCTGAGGAACCTCCTGCCCCTCCTTCTGCACCGACCTTGGGGAATTTAGAGCTGTTGCTCTCCCATATCCCCCCTTTTGTCTCCCAGCAGCTATTGCTCTGTTGTTTTTTCCCCTTCTTAGACCTGTTATGCCAGAGGTTCTACCACCTGGACTGATGGGCTCAGCCTTGGCCAGCAGTGGGTTCTTGCTGGAGCCATCTGGCATTTGCTTTATCAGACATAGGGGAAGCTTCTGGCAGCATCTCACAGGAGCCACTGCGGTGGCCCCCATCACTACCAAAACCTTGCCACACAAACCAAATACACCTGGGTAGGTTTGCTGCTGCTGCTGCTGCTGCTGCTGCTGCTGCTGCTGCTGCTGCTGCTGCTGCTCTAACATCGGCAGCAGAGCTGCTCCCCCCTGCCTGGGCAGCACTCACAGGAGCCTGAGCTACAAGGCCAGACAGAGCTTTAACCATTATTTAGCAAACGTGCTGCTGCGTGCAGCAGAGGCTACACCACCTTCTGCAAGCTGAATGACAATCATTTGCTTTGCTGCAGGAGCACTCCTTCAGCACCACCACCAGTGCCAAGGGAGCTGAGGCTGCTGAGGGGGAAGCAAAAGCATACCAAGGTTTAAACTGTTACGACTTCTAAGTGAGAGGTTTCTGCTGCTGGGGAGCTACCCAGCACTTAGAAGACAGAACAAATTGCATCAATCGGCTCAGAAAAAGATGGAATTAACTCCCCACCCAGCCAATCCCTTCATGTTGTCCCTTCAGGAGGACAATGCATGGAACAAAATCATTACCTATTGTATTTAAATACAATGGAATCCAAAACAGGCACTAGGGAGCTGAACAGGAGCAAAACAGCATCTGTTTCTTCACACAGTGCACTTATGTGCCTTGTTGCTCCCTTCCATTAGCCCCTGGGGAGAAGGGGTGGCACAAATAATGACTGCAGCTGGGATTACAGAAAGGCCACTCCTGGCAGCAGCCCAACCAGGACATGGCGTCAAAAGTTAACACGAGGGCAAAGGATTAAAGAGTCTCATTCTGCAAGGTCTGAGCAAATCCTCACTGTTGGGACACAGACAGACATGAAATGGAGAAAAATATGCTTTTGATTTAAGCTTCCACCTTGGGGGCTAGGGCCTTTAGTGGCAATAAAAATCACCAAAAGCTTATAACTACACAGTACTCCCACTAGAGCTGAGAGCCAAGACTGAGAGCCAAGTCTGGGAGCTAGCTCCCAGACTCCCTGGATGAGAAATGATCAATAGTATTCTGCCATGACTGCAAGGAAAAGATGCTTCCGTGCATCATTCACTTGTCATAAACTGGCCTTTTCTCTTTCAAAAATGTTCCTACTATGTAAATATATCACACCATTAAAGGAAAATGCTCCAAAAACCTGTACAGTCTGTACAGTGTCCCAGGTCTGAAAGTATTTCAGGCTCTAGTACTTAGGCTTTTCTAGAATCAGGAAGTTTTCCAAAGTGCATCAAAGGACTAGTTTCTCTGGTCCTATATCCTACCTTTCCCAGCAAGCAGTACCAGTTTCTTCAGAAGGCAGACATAAAAGGTCTGAAAGCTTCCACAGGTCACAGATGCAGCTACCTCAGAGTGTCAGGCCACAGGTCCTCTCCCGAGCCTGCATAAAGAGCAACACCTGGGCTGGTTTACAGTGCTTGTACAGGAGAGATCGCTGCAGTGACTGCTTGTGCCCTGGAGCCTGAGCTGTGATTATCCTTGTGACAGCAGCTGCTGCAAGTGCTCCTGCTCCTGTCTCATCCCTGTGCTCTGGAGGAGGAGGAGCAGCCAGTCCTTCCATTTGTGTCTATCGCCAGGGTGACTCCAGCTAACAGCTCCCACAGCACCACGCAGAGCTCCGGCGTGGAGCCAGCTTCTGCCGCTGTGTCCAAAACACACCAACAAACTCAGGCTGGAACCAATGTGCTGACGGCTTCAAGTCCATGATGCTACTGCTCCAACGGGAACCTGGATCTTGCTACATGGGGGCCTCCACTCATCATGACATTAGGGATGAAGACCATTTCCTTGGTCTGGTCACCCCTTGTGTGTCACTAACAAAAGTGAGGAGCATAACAGGCCACAAGCTCTTGTGAAGAATTTAAAGTCTCGTATTTCTTTTCAGCTTCTGTGATGACAGTAATTTTTGTAAGCTGTTACAGGTACCATTATTATTTCCATTTGTGCTTTTATCTGATGAAGGTGAACATGCCCTTCTGTATTTTAATTCTGGCTATGACCTGGTCTCACTTTGGTTTAACTCTGCTGACTTCAGTGGCATTAGGGGTAAATCAGTATAAAGCATTACAACAGTGAAGCTGAGGAATGCCCTTCCAGCTATTCCTAGCTCACCAGCTGGTTCATCAGAAGAGGAGCAAGAGAGGAATTTAGTGGTCAGACTGGGAAAGAGAGCTAAGAGACTTGGATTTTGCATGATCCTGGGCTGTTCTTACTGCCTTTATGGTTTTTAGTTCCACAGGTCTACCTCAGGGCAAGGCACTCTGCATGAGAACCATTTTACCTAGCACTAGTATTACAGAGAATAAACAGAAAAATATTTTGGATACCTTCTCTGCTGATACCAAGGCCTGCTGAACCTGAGCTTTGCCCCATCCCAGAGCTTTCATAAAGCTCTGGTAAAAGGCAGATTTGCATTTAGTATGGAAACATGGATACCTCTGACCCCAAATGGGGCTTTCACTTAACCGCCATAAAAAAATCTGCTTCCAGATAAGACTGTAAAGGAAGGAAAGCACCTCACAGGCAGCTGAAATGGCCTGTTTTCAAATGAAGGAAAATCCCATGCAAGCGTTTCACACACACTGGCAGCTTGTGCTGGCTGTTCCTAAGGGAGTCATGTTTGTATGAGATTGTTTCCTTCCCCTTCTCTCATCCATCATCGCTTCTTTTTGAGAGCTGGCATCTGGCCATCTCTATTTAGCAGGCCCAACAAGCCACCACTTTTCCCACTACTGCTCTTAGTAGCCTGCAGAAGATGCTGTGGGCTTCACTAATTGTGGTTGCTGGTTTTAATTTAAAGTTCACAGGCAGGCTAATCATTGACTGACTCAAAATGGCTTTCCCATGTGGAAAAACTCAAAGGACTTTTGGCAAGATGTGGATAGCCAAAGAAAGGCAAAAGTTACAGCCTGACCTTCTTATTGGGGAAAAGGACAAATTTACACTTTTCAAGCATTCACATTAAAATTATATTTAAGAAGAGGTATTTCCCCAGCTGAACACAGATCTTTCTGTTGCACAATTAGTCCATTTTCTAATTCCTCCTAAAAGGCTATCCTGGGAGCTGACACAATCCAGTTGATGAACCACTCTGGTGTTATTTAAGCAAATTTTCCAAGGGGTCTATGCAAGTTCCACTCCAGAAACAGATCTGCATTTCGAGACTCTGGTGTCATTGACTCTAGACCTTTGTGTAGAAGACAAGCCTTCCCCTCACACTGTTGGTTGCAAGTCTGACCAACCACCTCACAGAGATTTTAGCTCACATTTACCTTAGCAATGCTAAAGTCTGAAATATCTCTCTCTTTCTGTCCCACAGCCTCTAAGGGGTTCCTTCAAATTTTAGCAAGTGTAAGTCCATCTGAGAGTTTTTCATGTAAATGTTTCCTGTTAGCTTTGCCTTTCTTCAAAACTCCTTTTTGCTCTCTAAGCTATCAGCAATTCTTGCTTTTTTCTCATGTACTTTGTAGCTTTCTCCATGTACTTTGCATGCTTTCTCCATTTTTTTCGCAGGGCATGCTCTGAACAACTTCACCTCATCTTCCACGTTCTTACCTTCTCCCGTGTTTCCCCATGTGATTTCCTCTTCTTGTTCCAAAGAGCACACCACAGATTCATCAGAAATATCAACATTCACATGCCTTATCTGTTTTCACCTCCTTTAAACATGATTTCTCCCCTTCCTAGCCCTTTTACCAGCAAAGGCAGTATGTTTCCTTGGCCTGCTCTCTGGCCAACTGGAGGCTGATGGACACAATCTCCTCCTCCAGGCTCTTGCAGGCTGGATCACCACTTGCTACAACTTAGTACAGCAGGGCTGCTTTCTGGTAAACCATGAGTCAATCAGCAGGGCCAGTCTAGCATATAGAAAATGAACTTCTGAGAATAAAAAATTCCTTTCCATTGATCCTTCTCCTGGCTCCCAGCTTGCAATGCCCTCCAGGATAGGAGAGGAGTATGCAGAGGGTGGGAAATGTGCATTTTGAAAAAAATGAGAGTAGAATAGGACTCTCTGTAAAGGTATCTCCTCTGACAAGTCTCCTGTAGTTTGCCTTTGCCTTCACAGTCCAGGAGTGCTGCTGACAGTCCTGTGTGACTCTCAAGGGCCTTAGGGGTGTGGTGATTGTGTAGGAGCAGAAGGAGAAGCCTTAAAGGGGTTAGGTGATAGGAGCCTAATCCATAATCCAGTGATGTCAATAGACAGGTTGTCACCCAGCTATAGACAGATTTGCAGAAAATCCATCACCATCCAGTCAAAGTGTAACAAAGTGGGTTGAGGAGCTGGGAAATGCCTTCCCTGCCTTCTTTTGGGTGGTAGTTCCTTACAGCTACAGTCAGAGAGCAGAATTTGCTCATGCAAGATACCCACTTAGTTCTTTTCCACACATGCCAGATCACAGGGTAACAAACAAGGAAATTTATTTCTAAAGTGGGTCAAATCTTTAAATTCTCCCCATAACCTTAGAAGACACATAGTGACAGGGAAAAGAGATAATGTGAAACTGCAGAGCACATGAAAATTTGTTTCAAATTACTTCTTTAGTAAAGTTTGGGTTACATTGTCCAGGAAAGTTCAGTGTACCTGCTTGAACTGCAACTCATAGGTAGATTGAAATTGATTTGGCTGCACCCAACTCTGAATTCTGTACTAACTGAAGCAATGTTTAACGAGCTGCTCAGGCAGAAATTGTGGTCATGGCTGTGCTGCTGGCTCTATCTGCATGAAGTAGCATCAGCATCAAAGATGAACCTCAAAATCTATTTCTCTTGTGATGAAGATACTTTAATTTTGTTCCAAAGAATCATAGCAACTTCTAATTAAGAAACTGCTGCCAACACCTTCTCAATTTTATTTATATAGTCCACCATAGCTTTGTAAAACAGTCCCTGTTCTTTGTTCTTCACCACATTCTAGTTTGTTCAGCCTGGACAAGAGGAAACTGAGGGGAGACCTCACTGCAGTCTACACCTTTCTCACAAGGAGAAGCAGAGGGGCAGGCACTGATCTCTTCCCTTTGGTACCCAGTGACAGACCCAAGGGAATGCCCTGAAGCTGTGTCAGGGGAGGTTTAGG